>NC_086099.1:96421061-97621061 GCF_963921235.1 Mobula hypostoma | reverse complement strand
AATTGCATCTATTGAATGTTTGCACAAGCAATACATCAATAAAGCACCTTGTTAAATGTATAAAACGTGTCTGCATCATTGTTATCTTGTATTTCCATACAATGTTACATTAGGCTGTTACACATCTATTGCCAGAGAAGTACTTGCATAAATAGGTAAATCACCTCCGTACAAGCAAGAACAGAAAACAGGGCAAAGTGAGTATACTTATTTATTCAGTAATTAGTAAGTTATGGGTCAAAGTATTTGGTGAGTACATTTTTAACTCTTCTGGCTTCAGTCTCATTGCCATCTGTTCTGAAATTGTTAGGTTGAGCGGGGGGTTGAAATTAACGTAGACAATAAAGTAAACAACACACGCATGAAGCCGTCCGTAATTGTTGTTTGCAGTGCTGGAGGTTGCGTTCAAGAAAACAATGAAATGCCACGCTGCCTTCACCATTTGTTCTGACACGTCATGAAAGCATTTTTAAAAATAGCCGGTTATCCTGTTCACACTATGCCGGCCATTAGGCGTTTTCAGGTTTATTCACTCTGGAGAGTGTTTCTGAAAAGCTCCATTTTTGGGGGAGGAAAACGCCGTCTCAGTGTGGACGGAGGGTCAAAAAGAGAAAAAGCTTCGGTTACGGACTTAGCTGATCTAGTGTGGACGTAGCCTCAGATGTTGTGAGCAGAAATACCACAGAGGGAGAATGAGAGAAAAACAAAAGAATTAACTGAGATAAACAGCTGTAGCTTAATCATGGCATAGACCATGAGAAAAAGACCAGGCATTACTGCTCAGACATTAACCTATTGAGAATTAATTAACATTTATTTGACACCTCAGTAAGGAAAGGTAAGAAACATGAAGCAAATAGATGGAAAGTGGATTGGTTGTGCCTTTGGCAATTATTAGTATTGTTTCCCACTAACCGTGTATATCTTGTGGACTTTGAGGCTACGTCCCCACTAGGCCGGATAATTTTGAAAACGCCGGTTTTGAGTAAAAACAACAGGTGTCCACACTAAGCGGTTTTCAAAATATCTCTGTCCACATCAGACGGATATTTGGGCAAATCTCCTCCTCCTGGGCATGCGCAGGACACACAGAAAACAAGCGAAGAGGAAATGGTATACTTGGTGCGCGTTTGTCCGTTACAGAGTAGAAAAACTTGAAAGGAATTGCTCTTGGCTCTTGCGCAGGAGGACTTAAAACTAAAAAAAATACTAGAGCGTATGGAGGCAACCAACAGGGAGTTCACAGACAGTATGACCCGGCTGACAACGAACATTGAAAAACTGACTAACTCTGTGGCATTAATAAAGCATCTTGTTAAATGTATAAAACACATTAGTGTTATCTTGTATTTCCATACAATGTTACATTAGGCTGTTACACATCTATTGCCAGAGAAGTACTTGCATAAATAGGTAAACCATCTTCATACAAGCAAGGACAGAAAACAGGACAAAGTGAGTATACTTATTTATTCAGTAAGCTATGGGTCAAAGTATTTGGTGAGTACATTTCTAACTCTTCTGGCTTCAGTCTCGTTGCTGTCTGTTCTGAAATTGTTAGGTTATGTGGGGGGTTGCGTTCAAGAAAACAATGAAATGCCGCGCTGTGGCCATCTGTTCCGGCACGTCTTGACAGTGTTTTTAAATAGTCAAAAAAGCTCATTTTACAATTTAACTCTCACGCCGTTCACACCAATTGCACGTTATAACAGCCATACGGCAGTGCTTGCGCAATCCCAAGCAGAAGCAGAAAAAACGTTGTTGTGGTGTTGTCATGACAGCGTTTTTAAATCCCTCTGTTTACCCTGTATACACTGCAACGGATATTAGGCGTTTTCAGATTTATTCACTCTGGAGATTGTTTCTGAAAATCTCCGTTTTCGGGGGATGAAAATGCCATTTCAGTGTGGACAGGTCAAAATGAAGAGAAAAAGCTTGGTTTTCAAAATTATCCGGTGTAGTATGGATGTACTCTGAGATGATTTTGCTTTTCAGATGAACTTGGTTTTCTAGTTGAACAAACTCAATCAACAACTTGTTTTTGTAATTTGGACAAATGAATCAACTTGAATTCAGGTTGGGCTCCTTTTAAGAATTCCAGAGCTGCATCTCCTAATGTGTGAATTAGCTACTATTTTAAATGAATTATATGTTTTGTGAAACAACGTATATTCTAGACAATTGGATAATGCACCTAATCATAGTATATCTTCTAACAATGGTCGTTATTGCAGGTGCAAACTACTTGTTACCCTTGGACAATTCAAATAAAAACATCTTTTAACAAGTTTTCTCTACTTTGTATTTACTAGACCTTTTGATTAATTGAGAGAGGAAAGCAGATCAGAAGTCAAATAGTTTGTTGTTATTAATCTCCAAAGTATATGAGCGCAAGAGTAAGGGTATCTTGCTGCTTATAGGGGTCCCTTGAGACCACACTGGAATATTATGTATAGTTCTGGCCTCTCTCCCTAAGAAAGCATGTGCTTATGAAAGCATGAGTGAACTGAAGGTTAAACAAACTGACCCAAGTAATCTGATTAAACTCTACCTTATTTTTGTAGCACTTTATAGCCTAGATGCTGGTATCAGTGTATCCTGTATGTGCTGCCCAGAACCAGAGGATCACAATGTCAGAGTAAAGGGTCAACAATTCAGGATCAGACTGCAGAGTGTAGTGAATTTTTGGAATTCTGCTCTGGGTAGAAGTATTTTTAATTATCTACTCTTATCCCTCTATTGGCTATTTCCCCCACCCCCGATCACCACCACCAGACTCTTCTTATCCGAGGAAAACAAATACAGCTTATCAGATATCTCCTCAAAACTGAAAAGCTGCAGATCAGGGAAAATCCTGATGAATTTCTTCTGCACACCAGTCACGACTTCCTGGTATGGTGATCGGAATTCCAGCTGCCACTTAACAAACACTTTTATAAGGTTATACTATATAATTGCCCTTCTCTTGTGTTCTAACCTCAGCTAATGAAGACAGGAATCATGTGTGCGTTCTTCATCACCTTATTTATCTGTGCTACCACTTTCAGGGAATCCTCGACTTGTAAGCCATGGTCCCTCTGTTCCTCAATGTTTCCTAGGGCCCTAGCTTTCACTGTGTTGTCCTCTCAAAATGTACATTTTACACTTACTGGGATTAATTTCCATCTGCCCTAATCCTGTCCATTTACAAAAAACGATCAGGTTCATCCTGTGACCTACCCTCCTCATTATCAACAACATAACTATTTTCATGTTACCTGCAAATTTACGCAACTGATAATATGCTGCATATCCATGGTTGATTGTCAGGGTGGTAGAGAGTGGATGACACCCCCCCCCACCCCCCAGGGTCAGCGAGTTGTCAACAGGCTCCATAGTTAGAAATCCGATGACCTCCGGGGTTCATGAGTCGGTGAGACTGTAGAACGAGGCCCAGTGTTTGGGTTCCTGCCATCGGCCAGTCAGGAATTTGAGGCCTGGTTATTAGTGATCGACATGTCCTGGTATTGATGCCAAGGATCGAGGTCCGAGGGTGAATTGGGACCCTAAAAGCCAAGACCCGTTGGCTAGGGCCAAGTCTGTGAATTTCTGGGGGTCCGCTGGGGAGGTCGAAGCTCGGTGTCTGCAGGCCCAAGTTTGTGTCTGCTGGAGGCTGGTGCTGGGATTAAAGAGCTATATGTGCATGGCTGGTACAGAGGAATGGGGTTTGTTTTTGCTGTTGCCTGTTAGTTGTGTATGTGTTGTTCTTGCAAGCATTGTGGGGTATGCGATGTTGGCACAGGAATGTGCGGCGACCGTTGGGTGTATGTTTCAATGTACACATGGCAAATAAACTTGAATCTTGCATTGATGACCAAACCACAAATGCATTTGACAAACTGCAAGGGTCCAAACATCAATCCTTATGGTACACCACTGATTACAGGCTTCCAATCACAAAAGCAACCTTCTATCATTGTCCTCTGCCTTCCATTACTGAGACAAGTTTGGATTCAATTTGCCAACCTGTCTTTGATTCCATAGGTCTATCATTTCTCCAGCCTTACATAGGAACCATATCAGAAGCCCAAGTGAACACCGACCACATCAATCGTACTGCTCTCATTTAAACAGTTTGTTTTGTTACGTAACCGGCAACAATGAATATCAATCGAGACAGGTTATATAAAAACAACCAAACATTTATTAAACACGGATAAATAATTAAAAAAAACAAATGAAAGCCTTAACCAGAAGTTAACCGCTATGCGGCCGTTCAACAAATCATCACTCGGCACTGGTTCTTAAAGCGTTAAATGCTAAAACAGTTCTTAAAGCAGTAAAGTCAGATACAGTTCTTAAAATGGTAAATTCGAAAGTCCAACAGATTTGTACATTCAATTGGGAGAGACTTCTCTGGAGAAGCATTTCTTCATAGACGCGACTTTCCTGCTGGTTCTGTCCAAAGGATTCACAATGAAGGAAATAAACAGCTTAAAACAACTGACCTTAATTTCTTCTAGAGAGCAAATCCCGTATGAACTACCTTGCTCTTTTGGCAAGAGTTATCTTCGATGCAGGTCGCTACTTCAACGAAGATTCAATGAGGTCGATCCTTTATTAAACTGCCGAACATTCCCGACTTCTCTTAATCCTTCATATCCTGTACTTAGATAAAGTCTTCACTCTCCAATACTGCTGGAAAAAGGTACATCAACACATCTAGCAAAAATTGCCAGTCCAGCACTATTGTACCTTACAACAGAATGTAACACTCCATTTTAAAAATGAAACTGCATCATAAAATAAATACGCAACAGAAACGGAGACAGACTAACATTCTAGCTGGAAAACTAAACCAAAAACTGAAAACTAACTACGTCATCTGAGGTCTCCCCTTTTATACCCGTGGTGAACAGGTCATCACGTGACCTCACATTGGTGGGAAAATTACATCAGGTGACATCCAAAAGACCATTACATCATTCTCACAAGATCTCCTTGAGGTATGTAAGTAACAGTTTTACCTTTCAACAAGTCAGTCAATGTAATTAAATTGGATCAGTCCTAGCACAGTCATACTGGCCATCTTTGAAAAATCTCTGCCTTTCTAAGTCTAGATTAATCCTGTCTCAGAATTCTTAAAATAAAAAATACTTTCCTTCTGACATTGGATCTTATTGAACAATGGCGCAGGCACAAGGAAAGAGTGGCCGACTCCTTGTATTTGTTTTTATCTTGTAGTTTGGTGAAGTGCACATGATTACTGTGGGTTATGTTGCACTCCACTTAATATCAGTTTCAATGTAGTCATGGACTGTCAGATATTCATACCTTTCTGGGGTCAACTCAAAGTACATTAAATGAAAGCAGTTTAGAAAAATTACTAAGTAGGTAATGCAGGCTCAATTGCTAATGTTCTCCTTGGGAGTATCTGCTTATCTCCTCTGTCTTGATAATTGTACACTTGATTTGGATCAGAAGGCAGTCATATAACATTAACTCCAAGCCTCTGACAATTAGTGACACTTCTGTACTTTAATACATTGTAAAACAAGTTTTGGCTTGATGATAGCCCCAGTGTGAGAAGAAATTTTGGTGATTTGTAAGGGAAGAGCAAGAGTTTCAGTCATGAAATCTAGCAGTAATGATTTTTCAAAGAACTAGAGAAATTAACCATTTAAGCCAGATATAAATTCCTACAAGTGTTCCACCTGACGTTCAGCTGATTATGGGGCTGGAAAGCAGGCAGAGTGTGGATTGGAAGGAAGTCGGGCATTGGGGAACTTTGGGGGAGGGATGACGTTTGATGGGAAAAGACGTCTCACACTGAGGCTAAGCCTGGGAACTAGTGGGTGAGAAAATGATAATCTGCCTGTTCTCTGCCTTCTCCACTACCAGAGTGGAAGCCAAATGCAAATTATATATTCATATTTCACTTGGGTTATCTGCCAATTTATATGGCAGTATTAAAAATTTTAAATTTTTGAATGTCAGGAAATTCACTTCCCCTGTGTTCCATTGTTCCTTTCCTACTCCCATCAGCCCATCCAGTGTCAACTCTCCCTTTGTTCACTTTTTCTATTCTTTCCCTCTTCCTCATCTGGTTCCATCTCTGTCTCAATATTAAGCTTCTGTTGACCCCATCCTGAATATCCCGGTCTAGTTCCACCTTTCGTCTTCCAGTCTTCCTCTTACTTCCATGTACTGGCTATCTTCCCTCTACGCTTTCAGTCCTGATGTAGAATCTCAAGCTGAAACATTGACTATCCTTTTCCCTCTACAGGTGCTGCTCTACCCAGTTCTAACAGCAAACAATGAAACTGATGAGTGAGCCGCCTCCTGCCTCCTATCAGCACCATTAAGTTGCTTCAGTGAATGAACTAATCAGTCCTACCTTGCTTCAGTTGCTGGATTTCCTGAATTCTAGGAATTTCAGCAGCAAGTGATGAAAGTCAAATTTCATTTCAATGGGAGAACAGTGCCTCCAAGACATTTTACTTCTTGATCTGCCTCTGGAGAGAAGTGGCTGCTCCCTGACCCATTTCTATTAAAAGAGCAAACGGACGAGTTGTGTGTGTGTGTGGGTTCCCATATGTTCAGCTGAGCTTTAATTGAGTGGTTTATTTAGTAAATGCAGTTCCTGTGAGGAACACAGCGCAATCTCTAGATCCCTTGCATTGCCTTTATATTTTGAATTAGAATGTTGCAATTAATTTGGTATTCTGAGGAAAAGATTCCCGCATTTTTGGTATAATTATTTATTGGAATATCTTAGTGACCAGAAATACCAAAAGTATTGGAACAGTGTATTTCCAAATACATTGGATTCTAGTTAATTGTGTCTTCAGTTAATCAGGGCAATGGCTTATTTCAGGGCTCCCCAGCCATTTTTGCACTGCAGACCGGTTTATTATTGACAATATTCTTGCAAACCGGCCGACCTGGTGGGGGGGAGGGGTGGTGGTAGGGTTGCCAACGGACAAGAGTAGCAGTCAAATACGTTGTTTACCCCGAGAAAGACTACAATGACCATGAAGCCTTGCACGGGCACCAGTGCGCATGCGTGTACGTGCCGATTTTTTTTCTACAAATTGTCTTTGGTGATTCTGACCGGGGGTTGGGTGGGGGGTTAATCACGACCGGAATATAGGTGATAAGTGGCTAATACACTCAATTTCCTTTCTAAAAGGGTTTATCTAACGAATTTAATATTGAACACACAGCGCATATTTTCTTCGCATGAATATAGTGATAAGTCAATTATAAGTCACTTATAAGTTAATAGCATCATAACATTTTAAGTAACGTTTAGATATTAAACACACATCCCGTATGAACGTATAAAATCATTGCAACACACCAATGTCGCTGTATCAGTGGGAGCTCTGGGCTTGTTTCCCTACAACAAGATGGTGCCATCGAGGGGTGACGGGAGACAATGATACTTGAAGGGGGTTCCTTATGTCCAGTCTATTCCGCAATCTAGTTTTCATTGCATTCATTGCAGAGATGTGTTGGAAATGGAAGTAACGTTTTCAGTGCTTTCGTGACTATCTCAAGATATATTTAGCCTTGACTTTGATCAGGAATGCTGGCAGAGATGTTATGTCAAACATACTTTTCAGCCTGCTGTCACTTGCAAGCTCGAGGAGTTGATCTCCTTCCCCTGCTGACATGGATGACGCGTGGGTAATGACCTCGTGTGCGTTCAACCTCAGCAGTGGGTGTGACAGGGAATGAGGAAGGGTGCAGCTGACTCATATCGCCAAATCATATCGTTTCCTCGTAGCCCAGTAGCACATGCTTTGTGGCCTGGTGGTTGGGGACTGCTGGTTTATTTGGCACTACTCTTAAAGAACAGAAACTAATGGAGAAAATTGTCATGATTCGCTTTGTTTATTTGGGACACAATGCCACGTAATTGGGGCAGGAGACTGTTGCTGAACAGGTTCTTACTAGTATCTTACTAGTACTTGTGCGCACTTGTGTGCCTGTTGGGATGCTACACCATGCTCAGAACGAACAGTTTTTAGATAGCGTCAATTGCATGTGTTTGTGTTCAAAAACCTGTGATGATTTTTGTCACTGATAGTTGGAAAGAAATAAGCAGCAAGACAAATCAAAACAGATTTGCTCATGTGGTTTCAAACATTCAGGCTTGGAGATGCCAGAAATGGCCCGGAGTGAAAATGAAACCATTTAACTACTTCAACAAGTTATGAACTATGATAAATTTGAAGGTATCAACAATCATCTTGAATGTTGCAATGAAAATGAAGATTTGGAGGATGCAATCATCTACAGCATTTTATGAAGCCAGTTCTTATCTGTACTAGGTGCCTGTGCTGATTTTGTTCATTGCATACACTGAACAAATTCCTCCAGTAAATATTAGGAACTGATAGTTTTATTTCACACTGTAATAGTGTAACACTGTAGTACTGTTGGTGGCATTATAACTTGTTCTGCATTTCATGTAAGTAATTTGTTACTGTCTTTTTCTGTATACCTTTTTAACTATTTCCATGAAACTTCGGCAAATTGGGACAGTCGCTTAACTGGGCCAAAATGTTCTGGTTCTGATGTGTCCCAATTAAACAGAATCCACAGTATGAGTGGCAACATAAAAGATAACTGGAGATATTTACGTCCTTGTTCTTTTTCTGCTGCCTGTATAAATGGTTCCATTCATGAGAATACGCTCTGTTCCTCAAAAAAATTGTAAATATAACAAGGTGCATTAACTCTGCAGCTTTTATTATATCAAATGCCATGACTGCTTTAGATCATTTAATTATTTGTGATGAAACCAGAACAGCAGGCCAGTATGGGTGAAATGCAAATAACTAGCTCCTGTCCTGTTATGTGGTATCATGTTCTCATTGTTATACTCGATTTTGAAACACCGGTCCTATTTTACTCTTTTCCCCCAAATGCCATTAAACGTTCCTTTTTAAAAAAAAATGTTTATTTGAATTCCGCTTCTATCATTGGTTACAGTAGGACATGCAAACTAAAACAGTAGTCTTCCAAGTTTTTCACTTGCTCTGTCTGTGGTAATTTAAACTTTTCATCAGCTTGTCACTAAGCAGTTAGACTTCTGGTTTCACTCTAAATTCCAAGAGGCGGAGTGAGAAGGTGGGAGTGGGTAGTGTCTGGGGTTAATTTGAGGGGGGGGGCGTGGTTAGCATGGAGAGTTGATGATTGGAACTTCAGTTTCAGTTTTCCAGACTCCTGGTATTGGTGAATCACTTTCCAAAATCTGGATTCCACATTTCGGCTGCACTTTAAGTTGTTTACAAGATGTTGCTGATTGCTTTCCCATGTTTGCAGTCCACCATCAATAAAGTTTGAAGCACACCTGGTTCAGACCAGATCCGAATGGGGTGTGAACATCTGATCATGTGTGCTGTCGCTTCAAATGTTGTCAGTGATTTTATTTTCCAATGGAGATTATGAACTATATACTCAGTTGTATAGTGCAATTCATTTGTGCCTTTGCAACCATTTGTGTGCATTTTGACTGCTGTTCAAAATAATATTTATGTATCTCTCGATGCTTGTTAACAGAGAATCTTGCATTGCATGCTCAAATGTGTAGTCTACATAGTAAGCAGTGGTGATAAACCTTGGGCAATAATCCTACTACACTGGGCTTCATTGAACTACTTAACATGCGGTGAAGGGAGGGGGCCTTACATCTGGGCTTTAAAATGATCTTTGTTTTCTTGAATGGATTGGATTGATTTGAGGAGAGGAAATGTCCAGATGCTGGAAATCCGAGTAACACACACAACATGCTGGAGGAACTGCAGGCCAGGCAACATGCGTGCCAAAACGTCGACAGTACTCTCTTTCCATAGATGCTGCCTGGTCTGCTGAGTTCCTCTAGCATTCTGTGTGAATTGAGGAGGAGCTCATTTGTGCTGAGTGTGCTAAACCTTGGAGCTGCCAGGTTCACAATATTTTACACTTGTCATTAAATTGAATATCACCAAATCTTTGAGCAGTAAGCTGCTTTAAAAGTGCTCTCACTGGGCCACAACCAGGAAGATGTGGGAGGGCTCTAAGACAGCTTGCCAAGTGACATAGGCAGAAGGAGGAGGGGGAGAAATGGTCTGGCAGTAACCTTGTTAATAATTTCAAAACAACGTCACTGAGATATATCACACGCTGCAGGCAAGGATCTGTCAGTGTGCTGGTGCTTAGAATGCAGGTGGGATAAAGGTCACAGTGGTCTGAACTACTTGGTCCCTGTTTCATTCCATGCAGTGGCTGGTGACGTACTTCACTATTGCATGAAACCATGGCATTCATGATGCAACTGAGAGGGGAATTCATCCTTCTAGAAGAGGACCGCAGACAGGGAAGTCATGAGAATTTCCTTAGACAGTAGTCTTCCTGTAGCTTGCACATGCATAAAACCCTAGCTGTTCATTAAAAATGTAGTCGCTCTCTGAAAATACAAATGGTTGGTGACCACTGCAAAAAAAAATCTTTATGATTAATGATGTGTACCCAGGAAGGTCCCGTGAATTATTGCAGCCTACTCTCCCTACTGCATAAATGCCGTTTTGCCAGATGAATGGATGAGTTCTGAGAAATTAAAACCATACTATCTGATTCTTCTTTTGAGCACCAGGCATAACGAATTGCCATGCAATCAAGCCATAGGGCCAATACGAACAGACCTTGTCCTGGCATCGGCTGGGATCCTCAGAAAGACTGTCATTGCACTCCACAACGAATCCTACTTTATGTGTCTTACGAAATCTGCCCATAATGAGGGCAGTGTTCTTGATAAAATTTCACAGGTTACTGTAGAATATTATCAAGAAAGAAGCATAATGAAAATTTTGATAGGGGTGAGTCTTATCCTTATGGTTCAGACCAGGAGCTCCACCAGTGAATATGAGCTCAGACAAAGTTATTCCTTTCTTGCCTTTCTACTGGATTTTTCCAGTTTTCAGATAGGTAGCTTTTGATGCTGCCATTGTGACTTCTAATGATCATGCTCTACTGGAAGGAGTCCAATCATTTCCCTATGACATTCAGAGGTATTACCATTCTTTGTCCACTGCTAGAGAAATCATGAGCTCACGGCATCGTAAAAATGGCCAAAGCCGGGCATGTAATTGGAATGAGTGCACAAGTATGTCAGGCTGGGTATCTTTGCAGAGGTCATCTGCAAACTGTTTCAGAAATTGAATATTCACCACTAAAAATGGAGTAGCTGAGATACAAAACTATTAAAAATATTAGTGGATCATGAAAACCTCTTTGTGTCAGCTTCCCAAAAGTTTCAATAAGTTTCTGGCTGTTTCCTACCTGTTCCCCCAAATTTTAATTGCTTAGTAGCCAAAAGCATGCATCAATGTCAACGTTAAATGCATTTGAAGCCTGAGCATCAGAAAATATATAACTCCAATCCACCCCCCTGCAAAATAAAGAAATGTATTCCCATTCACAGTCCTAAATGGCTCACCCTTATCAGGCAACTGTGTTGACTAGTTTTAGACAATCAGCTTCTATCCTCATTTCCTCTTGGAGTTTGCATATTTCAATGAGTTTGCTTCTCATTCTTCTAAACAAGTTATTAATAACTCTCCTTACTCAATCGTAGGACCACCTGCTCTTTCCCAGGAATCAGTATGGTGCTGTACTGTTTCCAAGCCAATTAAATACTAATTGAGTATGGGAAATATGGTAGTGGGAATCTTGCAATTTATCCGCTGATCTTTGGGGTTTTGTTCCTGGAGTTGAATTTCCAGTAACATCATCTGGAGTAATACTTCACTTTTGTTTAAGAGTGGAAATCAGAAAACCTATCTTCAGCTGTCAGGTGCTTGCTGTTGTCATATTTGGCCTGATATTCTAGCACAAAGTGCTCTCCAAGCTGTGGAACAACTTCCAATCGTAGGTGAACACCATCCCAAAAGATACGGGTATGACTTTACTAACTAGAATGAGTTATACTTGATTGGTGCACAGCACCCTTGAACTTGCACTAATATGGGAAAGAACTACAAGATTGGAAATGTTTAATTTGGTGTGTATACAACCTTCAGAAGTGAGCACCACCAGGACAAACTGGCTGTGGTCTCCTGACGTTGTTATTTTAATGGAAGTTTGCAGGGCAATTGAAGTTTAATGTTTGTACACTGCAAGAATCATTTTCCAATAGAATACTTTGAAACCAGGGTAATAAACACCTTTGAAGCCTAATGTATTTCCTGCCCCTGATTACATTTAGTAATGTTTCGCAACTTCTCTGTACACCTGTACATGCAGCTCTCATGAGAAGTTTATTGATAAAATGAAATAACAGGGAAAAAAAGATTCACAATCCCTGTTACTGTGAGATAACACCTGAAGTGTTAAGCAAACATTATGAAAACACAACAAAGATTAAATTAAAATCTGTTGGGAAACTTAGTGGCTAGGTGGTTCCTTTTGACGCATTCACCATCAGCCGAGATGCACCACAAGGCTGTGTGCTTAGCCCCCTGTTCTACTCACTTTATATTTATGATTGTGTGGCTAGATACAGCCCAAATTCCATGTTTAAGTTTGCCGACAACACCACCGTTATTAGCAAAATCAATGGTAGTGATGAATCGGTACACAGGAAGGGAGACTGAAAATTTAATTGAATGGTACCACAACAACAACAACCTCTCACTCAACATCAGCACAACCAAAGAGCTGTTTATTGATTACAGAAGGAAGAAGCCAGAGGTCCATGAGCCAGTCCTCATTTGGAGACTAGAAGTGGAGAGGCTCAGTAACTTTAAATTCTTTGGCATCAGTTTATCAGAGAAGCTGTCCTGGGACCAGCATCTAAAGAAGGCTAGAAATCTTCATAGATTTGGTATGTCACCGAAAATTTTGGCAAACTTCCATAGATGCACAGTGGGCAGTATCCTGACTGGTTGCATCATGTCCTGTTATGGAAACACTAGTGCCCAGGAACTGAAACAGCTGCAGAAATTGGTGGATATAGCCCAGTCCATCACAGGCAAAGCTCTCCCACTATTGAGTACATTTTATTGGAGTGTAGCCACAAAAGAGCAGCATCCATCATCAAAGACTCCCACCATTCAAGTCATGCCATCTTTTTGCAACTAATATCTGGCAGAAAGTACAGGAGCCTTGGGTCCCACAACACCAGATCCAGGAACACCTATTCCTGAACCAGAGTTTCTAACTCACTCATCACAGCTCGAAGTGATTTCACTACCTACAGACTCATTTTCAATTACTCTTTACAACTCATATTGTCATGTTTATTTTTATTTGCAAGATTTGTTGACTTTTGCACATTGGTTGTTTGTCAGTTTTTGTCTGTTTATGTATTTTTTCATAAAAATTGTATTTTTTCTTACGCTTGCAAGGAAATGAATTGCAAAATAAATGTATAGTAACATACGCATAATTTATTTACTTTGAACTTTTGAAGAAAAAATTATGAACATTTCAGGTCAGTAATATTTCTTGATAATGCCATGTATCAGATTGTCTTAGGCTGTTGTGGTGCTGCCTAAAATAAGACTTATTTTTGTAAGTAAAGCAGATCAGTTTACATGTTTTTATTAACTTGGTAAAATTGTCTATGATTGTAGAATTTGCTCTGCTCTGCAGTATGTAGAAATCAAAGATTTGCATTGTTGTGTGAATGATTTAGCAATGCAAACAGACTCTTGTATTGTGCATTTAAATTGATAATCTACTTTGTTTGAGTGCCACTCTGCAACTCTAATTGCATCAAGACAGTCTGGACAATTATCTTCACTGCTGCCTCAATGCTGCTTTTGTAGTTGTCTGGCAAGCTACATGCTTTGAGTGGGTGGGGGTAGTTTTCCAGTGATATGGTGCCCCCTTTACCTTGCATTGCTCCTAGTATCATAGTCATTAGCAGTATAGTTTATTTGTAGTCTGGCAAATGCAAACAATAATTTAACCCAGGATTGAAACTTTGGAGAACTTCTAATTTTTTTTTATATAGTGCATGTCAGAGAACTGATCTTTTGCAGTGTTTTTATATTTGTTTAGTTGATATCTTTAAACAAATAAGCATGAAATATTCTTACTGATTTTCAGGCCAAGCAGTACTTTCAGACACCTGCATAAACGGTCATGTATACTTTTGCATTTCGTTGTACTTGGGCAAGATTGCTAATTTTCATAATCAGATTTCACTTTAGAAGGGAACTTGGTTCAGATGGTGGAAGGAGAGTAAGATGTCCAGCTAGACATTTCCTGAACAAAGTAATGTATAGTTAGCTATTGTGCAATTTTATTGATTGCGTTCACTGGTGAATTAAATGCAAGCCAACATGCATGATGATTTTTCCAGGAGTCATATCATTTGTGCACAGACACTAGATTTCAACTGCAGTCTGGCCAGCCCTCATCTATAAATAGTTAGAGAGGATGAGCTTCCCTGGGGAAAAAAATATTACCCCTGTAATTTTAAACCTTAGACGTATTATTATATACAATTTGCGATCTCAATTATATTTTAATATACAGGAGGGGTGCACTGTAGCATAGCAGTTAGTGCATTGCTTTACAGCTCTAGCTGCAAAGTTCATTCTAAATTGTAATGACCAGAGTGTGCAAAAATCTTTTGCTGTGCAACTTTTTGCCCAGTGATAACAACATGTGCGCACTGAAATTTATTTGTAGAATTATTCATTTTAACAGCTAGTAAAGGGCTTTGAACTTTGATCTCCTCTGGGTTTGATCATTTTCACTCTCATTCATCTGCACTCTCACAAAACATAAGTAGCAGGCTTTCAGTGGGTAAGAAGGATTTTTTTTGCCAAATCGCTTGCACACCGTCCATAAGTGATTTGTTTGCTAAATGATGCTTTTAAAAACTCAAGTTTCCACTTATAAATTCTCGAGCAATTTTTGCAACAGGACAATACACACAACTAGCTCCAGTTTCTGTACTGTACATAAATATTCAGACATCCCACCCTGCAAAAACTCATTTCAGGGAGGTATCACCACCATTTCAGGGAGGTAGCACCCCGCCCCACCCCCGCCCGTCAACCTCCAAGGGTGTATGTAAGACTTTGTTCAATGATTTTGTCTAATCTGTAAACCAAGTTGGGTATATACAGCAAATGTGACATTAAAATATGTACTTATATTACATTTTATTATCATGTTTATTCTATTACAACTTTAAGCAAGTCTACAGGGAGTTTGGCCTCATGACGTAGGACATCAATAGCGTAGCTCCTTAGCAGCTAGCCAGCTAGTTTAAATAATGTTAGCTATGCTGTAATGACACCTGTTAAGCTCACCTCAACATGTCTTTTACATTTTAACCCACCATGGGCAATAGAAAAGTCACTGTTGCAAACAGTGCAGCGAGCAACACTGTCATTATTTTTGAGGTTGACTGTAAAGCCCGCCCACAGAGAAAACTGATAGGTCTACTTAGCAGGGGTCCCCAACATTTTTTGCACCGCAGACCGGTTTAATATTGACAATATTCTTGCGGACCAGCCAACCAGGGGGTGGGGGCGGGTGTTAATCACGACCGGAAGATAGGTGATAAGTCAATAGTATCATAACATTTTATGTAACGTTTGGATATTAAACACACAGCGCATATTTTCTCCGTATGAACATATAAGATTATTGCAACACATCAATATCGCTGAATCAGTGCGAGCCCTGGGCTTGTTTTCCTGCAACAAGACGGTCCCATTGAGGGATGAGGGGAGACAGCGATACTCGAAGGGGGTTCCTTATGTTCAGTCTATTCCGCAATTTAGTTTTCGTTGCATTCATTGCAGAAAACTCCACTTCGCAGCAATATGATGTTGGAAATGGAGGCAACGTTTTCAGTGCTTCGTGGCTATCTCAGGATATTTAGCCTTGACTTTGATCCAGAATGCCGGCAGAGATATTATGTCAAACAAACTTTTCAGCTCGTTGTCATTTACAAGCTCGAGGAGTTGATCTCCTTCCCGCGCTGACACGGATGATGCGCAGGTAATGACCTCGCGTGCGTTCAAGTTCAACAGTGCGTGACAGGGAATGAGGAAAGGTGCAAATGACTCATATTGTTTCATATCGCCAAATCATATTGTTTCCTCATGGCCTGGTGGTTGGGGACCACTCTTAGCACGAAGGGAGACCAATCACGATGCTCGCTCTCCCTCTCCCTCTCAAAAAAATCTATTTCCGGGATATTGTATATAATTTCTGGGCGTCAGGGAGCCACTATCGATATGCGGGAGATCCCGGATCTTCCGGGAGAGGTGGGGTGTCTGAATATTTCTCATGGCTGCACATTCCTGATCCCATAAGCTTTCGGTGTAGCTGTTTCTACTGCTTCAAGATTCAGGATTCATTTATTATCAAAGAACGTATAAATTATAGAACCTTGAGATTTGCTTGCTCACAGGTAACCACAAAGCAAGAAAACCAAAACAACCCAATTTTAAAAAAGGAATAAAAATAAAAGACCAACATCCGATTTGCAAGAGAAAGAAAAATAAATAAAAATTATGCAAACATTTCAAGTGAACAACAGCATTCCGAACCAAAATTGAGTCCTCAGACCCGAACCCTGGAGCAGCCTGGAGTAGCCCCAAAGCCTCGCTTATCATTTCATCATATTAGCGGGCATAGGCCACAGCAGCTGGGGCAGTCTTCATAGCCTCAGCACCATGGAGATGACCATTGCAGAGAACGAGCGAAATCAGTTCCTGCCCCGACCAACACCTTGTCTTTTCAGTCTATCTGGGCCAGTGTTTAAATTGACCCAACAACGAAACAGCAAGAAGCTCCATGCCCTGGAGAGAGGAGAGAACATCACGGAGAGCTTGCAAAACCAGCTTTCGCCTTCAAACTGGGCCGGCGTTTAAATGATCTAAATAGCGCATTGTGCCTCGCACTAGGATCCAGGCAGTATTGCTGTGAAAGGCTCTGGGCCCAGATTTCATTGCCCAGCCCAAAGCCACTCTCAAGCTCTTCAAATCAGCCATTCATTAAAATTTATTCAAATTGGTCTTCATGAAGCCAATTTGCTTTCAATGAACCAGCAGTTCTATTTGCACTTCACATCCTTTACTTCTTTGGAATTTGACATAGTGAATCAATAATTTCTTCAATAAAAATTGTATAAATAAGCCAGTTCTAAAATCTGCAGACAAATCATTGCAAACTATATGTCAGCACCGTCCGCATCAGAAATCTGAAAATGAATTGTAATTGTGTATAATCATGAAATATCCTTAACATGCCATTGGGGTAGAGGGTGACAACCTTTTGTGCACAGTTTAAATTCCTTTGTGTGCTAGTAGCAAAAGATGCGTGCACGCTCACACCTTGGAGGGAACATTGGCCAGCTGTAAGATCAGGGGTCAATTCCCACCGCTGTCTGTAAGGAATTTGTACATTTTCCCCAGGGTCACGTGGGTTTCCTCGGGGTGTCCAGTCTTCTCCGACAACCCAAAGAGACCTGGTTAGGGTTGGTGAATTGTTGGCATGCTAGGTTGGTGATAAGAGCATAGCGACACTTCCCGATTGCTCAGCACAGTTGTTGCTGATTTGATTTGATGTAAATGCATCAGGTCACGATGAGTTTGAGTACAGAGAGGAAATTAAGAACCTGGTGGCATGGTGCAAAGACAATAACCCATCCCTCAACATCAGCAAGATGAAGGAATTGGTTGTTGACCTCAGAAGGAGTAGTGGACCGCATGACCCAATTTACATCAGTGGTGCGCAAGTGGAACAGCTTTAAGTTCCTCAGGGTCAATATCACAAATGACCTGGCTTGGTCCAACCAAGCAGAGTCCACTGCCAAGAAGGCCCACCAGCGCCTTTACTTCCTGAGAAAACTGAAGAAATTTGGCCTGTTCCCTGAAACCCTCACTAATTTTTATAGATGCACCGTAGAAAGCATTCTTCTAGGGTGCATCACAACCTGGTATGGAAATTGTCCTGTCCAAGACCAAAAGAAGCTGCAGAAGATCGTGAACACGGCGCAGCACATCACACAAACCAATCTTCCACCCTTGAATCACTTTACGCCGCATGCTGTCGGAGCAGTGCTGCCAGGATAATCAAGGACACAACCCACCCAGCCAACACACTTTTCGTCCCTCTTCCCTCCAGGAGAAGGTTCAGGAGCTTGAAGACTCGTATAGCCAGATTTGGGTACAACTACTTTCCAACTGTGATAAGACTGCTGAACGGATCCTGACCCGGATCTGGGCCGTACCCTCCAAATATCCAGACCTGCATCTCGGTTTTTTTGCATTACCTTACTTTCCATTTTTCTATTTTCTATTTATGATTTATAATTTAAATTTTTAATATTTACTATCGATTTGTAATCCAGGGAGCGGGAAGCGCAGAATCAAATGTCGCTGTGATGATTGTAGTTCTAATATCAATTGTTTGGCCACAATAAAGTATAAAGTATGCTATTCTCACTGTAGGCTTTCATGTACATGTGACAAGTAAAGTTAATCTCATCTTTATTTCTTTGAAATGAGTATTGATGGTGTGAGGGAAGAGAAGTGGATGCAGTTACTATTACAAGGGAGAAGGTGCTCAAAATGCTGAAAGATCTAAGGGTACATTAGTCACCCAGCCAGATGAACTGCACTCTGGTGTTCTGAAAGAAGTAGCAAGTAGAGATTGTAGAAGCATTAGTAGTGATCTTTCAAAAAAAAATCATTGGACACTGGTATGGTGCCAGAGGACCGGAAAATTACAAATATCACTCCACTCTTTAAGAAAGGAGGAAGGCTGCAGTAAGGAAATTATAGACCAGTTAGCCTGACCTCAGTGATTGGGAGGATGTTGGAGTCAATTGTTAAGGATGAGGTTAGGAAGCATTTGGTGACACAGGACAAGACAGAACAAGTCAGCATGGTTTCCTTAAGGGACAGCCTGGCCTGTGTGTTTTTTATATAGTCCATGGTGGGGGAGTCTGGGACAAGAGGACACAGCCTCAGGATAGAGGGACATCAATTTAAAACAGAGATGCAGAAAAATTCCTTTAGCCAGAGGGTGAAGAATTTGTGGAATTTAGCACCACAGGCTGCTGTGTATTTAAGGCAGAGCTTAATAGGTTCTTAATTAGACATGGCATCAAAGGTTATGGGGAGAAGGCCAGGAAGTGGGGCTGAGGAGGAGAAAAAAGGTTCAGCCATGATTGAATGGCAGAACAGACTCAATGGGCCAAATGGACCAATTCTGCTCCTGTGTCTTATTGTCTTATTTACACTTTGACAGTTTTTCCAGACTATTTTGTGGTAGTTCTGATGGCTTGTTTGCCAAAATGGAGTAGATTTTTATTAATTTCTTGGATTCCAGTTAAATGTATTTGCATACGAATGACAAAATATGAACATTATATGCATGGAATAATGAAGTGTAGAAATTAGATTGTGTATGGATAACAAATTAACAATGGTTTTATTTTATTTAAGGAGTTGAGATCTGTAGTTGGGAACAGGGTAGTAATATTATTATTTGCATTTGCTTCAAAATCTTAAGCGTGATTTTCCCGTAAGGGTTTTTAGTGTATATCTACTTAATTATAATGTAAAGTGTATTCAAAATATTCTTAACACAAGCAAGATAAGATGTTCTTATTGTTTTGCTAGTGTTGTGTCTTGTTGTTTATATAACCATCATAATTCACTAAATAAACCAAAAGCCCGTAAGAGGAAAAAAACACTAATATTTTGAAGCAACACACATCAAAGTTGCTGGTGAACGCAGCAGGCCAAGCAGCATCTGTAGGAAGAGGTGCAGTTGACGTTTCAGGCTGAGACCCTTCGTCAGGACTAACTGAAGGAAGAATGAGTAAGGGATTTGAAAGTTGGAGGGGGAGGGGGAGATCCAAAATGATAGGAGAAGACAGGAGGGGGAGGGATAGAGCCGAGAGCTGGACAGGTGATAGGGGCAAAAGGGGATACGAAAGGATCATGGGACAGGAGGTCTGGGAAGAAAGACAAGGGGGGGGGACCCAGAGGATGGGCAAGAGGTATATTCAGAGGGACAGAGGGAGAAAAAGGAGAGTGAGAGAAAGAATGTGTGCATAAAAATGAGTAACAGATGGGGTACGAGGGGGAGGTGGGGCCTTAGCGGAAGTTAGAGAAGTCGATGTTCATGCCATCAGGTTGGAGGCTACCCAGACAGAATATAAGGTGTTGTTCCTCCAACCTGAGTGTGGCTTCATCTTTACAGTAGAGGAGGCCGTGGATAGACATGTCAGAATGGGAATGGGATGTGGAATTAAAATGTGTGGCCACTGGGAGATCCTGCTTTCTCTGGCGGACAGAGCGTAGATGTTCAGCAAAGCGGTCTCCCAGTCTGCGTCGGGTCTCGCCAATATATAAAAGGCCACATCGGGAGCACTGGACGCAGTATATCACCCCAGTCGACTCACAGGTGAAGTGTTGCCTCACCTGGAAGGACTGTTTGGGGCTCTGAATGGTGGTAAGGGAGGAAGTGTAAGGACATGTGTAGCACTTGTTCCGCTTACACAGATAAGTGCCAGGAGGGAGATCAGTGGGGAGGGATGGGGGGGACGAATGGACAAGGGAGGTCTGTAGGGAACGATCCCTGAAGAAAGTATATTGTTTATAACAGTGATATAGCTTATTATCTGTAGAAGGCAAACTAAGCTTAGAACATGTGAGGACAAATCACTAACCATAGCAGGAATTTTTAATGCAGTTCTTAAACTGGCAAATGATGGAATTTAGTGGTCTGAAATGATCATTGTTGGGATCACTATTGTTCACCACATGTATTCTAAATAGATTCTTTCAGAAATAGGATTCAAAAAATATATCAGCATAAAATTGTTTGTTGTGGTTAACACAAAGGAGAACTGACAAAATGCAGGAAGACAAAATTAAGTTTTTAAATAATGTAGAGGAACTGAAGAGATCGCAGATGTACATGAACAAATCTCTTGTGATTTTAAAAAAACACTGGTTAATTTCAAGTGGCCTAAAAACAATTGTATAGTAATGTGTCAGATGTCAACTTTGATATTTGAAAGCTGACCATCATAATTCAAAGAAGTGTCTGTTGCAGTACAATACATCTCCATCTCTCCGTCTCTCAGGCACAACGATATACAATCTCTGATGTTTTGATCAGATAGCGTACATTAACAAGGGCCTGGGATATCGAGGTGCGAAGGATGAGAATATCTAAGTGACTTTTTTATGTTTTCATTTCTCCACAGCTGATCCTATGGCTCTGGGTTTTATCATCTCTCCGTGGTCTCTGCTATTGTTACCCTCCGGCAATATTTCTTACACTGATGAAATGGTTTCCAACCAAGATCTGCGAGCATTTACAGCCCCTGAGGTTTTGCAGAATCAGGCTTTGTCTTCTCTGTCTGACGTTGAGAAGGTATGAGACTAATCTATCAGCTGTGTCTTCTGAGGATCCATGTGGATCTCGTCAAAAACCTTGTCAAAAAGCCAAAATGTGAATGTAGCGAAAGCATTACATTTCAATATTTTGTGTGTGTGGCTAAAATCAATGCTTTATGTAATGAGTTGCATATTATATAAAAAAAAGCATTACATGACTAGTTAAGCAAAACTTAACTCTGTACTTAAGCGAACTATTTTAGGCTACACACATCAAAGTTGCTGGTGAACGCAGCAGACCAGGCAGCATCTCTAGGAAGAGGTACAGTTGATGTTTCGGGCTAAGTCAGGACGAAGGGTCTCGGCCCAAAATGTCAACTGTACCTCTTCCTAGCGATGCTGCCTGGCCTGCTGCGTTCACCAGCAACTTTGATGTGTGTTGCTTGAATTTCCAGCGTCTGCAGAATTCCTTGTCTTTGTATTTTAGGCTATGTATGTTTAAAATTATTGACCACCCAGTGGTACACTGATTTTAAATAATAGTTGTATATGTTTCATGAATTAATTCATGTAGCTTTAAAGTTTAAGTAACAGTCGGGGTAACTTCACCACTGAGAGTGCATTTTGGGAAATAATCAAAAGCTCCAAATTAAAATTGTGCTTCAAAATGTTAGTGATGCATTGATACAATTAGCTGCTGAATTTTGCTTCCCAATTACACTGTAAATTTCTGACTGAGCAGTTCCTTGGACTCTAAGTAATGGGGAATGGGTAATCAGGAATTCCTGTCTTGAAGTTGAAAAGTTTATCCTAAGTATCCTACTGAATGTATTGGTAGGGCCTAATTTGCATATTTTATCCTAATTTCTTGTCTAAGACAGCCAGGCTGTCTGGCTACTAGGTGGATTGATCTTTAGGATCAGACTGTAAACGGGAACAGAGGTGGAGGCTGGCTTGGGAAGTGGTGGAGAAGCTGTAGGGTCAGAATAATGAGAGAGATTTGAGACACATGGCAGATGTCAAAGACCCATGCATGCGACTAAAGGAAAAGGAAGGTCAGAGAGAGAACAGAAAGTTTACCAGGTTTAGCAGTAAGAATTGGAAGAACATAAGACCATAATTAGGCCATTCAGATTAGTTCATGGCTGATTTATTTTCCCTCTCCACTTTATTCTCCTGCTTTCTACCTGTAATCTTTGACACCCTTACTAATTAAGTATGTGTCAAGCTCCGCTTTAAATGTACCCAGTGACTTGGCCTCCAAATTCTGCAAATTCACCACACTGTAGCTAAAGAGTGTTCTGAAAGTATGTCTTTCTATTCTGAGTCTGTGCCCTCTGGTCCTAGACTCTCCTACTACTGGAAACATCCTCTCCACACTCACTCCTAGGCCTTTCCATATTTGTTAAGTTTCAATGAGATTCCACCCCCCCCCGCCCCCACTCTTCTAAAGTCCAACAAGTACAGGCCTAAAGCCATCAAATGATGTTCGTACATTAACCCTTTCATTCCTGGGATCATTCTTGTAACCTCTCCTGGACCATCTCCAATGCCAGCACATCCTTTCTTAGATTTGGAGCCCAAAGCTGCTCATAAATACTCCAAATGTGGTCTCACCAATGCCTTATAAAGCGTCAGCATTACATCCTTGCTTTCACATTCTAGTTCTCTGGAAATGAATGCTCATTCACCTTCCTTCATTCTGACTGAACCTGCAAGTTAACCTTCAGAGAATCCTGCACAAGGACTCCCACGTCCTATCGCACCTCAGAGTCTGGGTGATTCTGGGAGGAAACTCACAAAAAGCAGTTAACACAGATGTGTACCTAACCGAGTGTTGAAGGCATGTTCTGATCAACAGGCTGGGGTGTTCACGGAGACCTTTAACCTCTTGCTTCTGCTGTCTGAGGTACCCACCTGCTTCAATTACATGGGTCTCTAAGAAAATAGCGGTAACTTCCCTTGATGACTGCCGCCCAGCAGCACTTATATACACAGTGATGAGGTGTTTTGAGAGGTTAATGATGAATCATATCAACTCCTGCTTGAGAAGTGACTTGGATCTGCTCCAATTTGCCTACCAGCGCAGCACATCCACAGCAGATGTCATTCATTGGCTCTTTTCTCAAGCCTGGAACAAAAGACAGCAATGGTGCATATATCAAGATGCTCTTTATCAACTACAGCTCAGCATTCAATACTATTGTCCCCTCAAAACTAATCAATAAGCTTCAAGACATTGGCCTCAATACCCCTTGCGCAATTGGAACCTGGATTGCCAGTCAGTTCAGATTGGCAACAAAATCTCTTCCACAACCTCCACCAGCACAGGTGTGCCACAAGGCTGTGTGCTTATCCCCCGGCTTTACTCGCTTTACACATATGAATATGTGGCTAAGCACAGCCCTAATATCATATTTATGTTTTCTGATGACACCACTGTCGTTGGCTGAATTAAAGATGGCAATGAATCAGCATATAGGAGGGAGATTGAAAACCAGGCTGAGTGGTGTCACAACAACAACAACTTCTCACTCAATGTCAGCAACACCAGGGAGCTGATTATTGACTTCAGGTGGAGCAAGCTGGAAGACCATGAACTAGTCCATATCAGGGGATCAGAGGTGGAGAGGGTAAGCTACTTTAAATTTCTCAGTGTTATTATTTCAGAGGACCTATCTGAACCCAGCATGTATGTACAATTATGAAGAAAGCATGGCAGCGCTTCTACTTCCTTAGCGGTTTGCGAAGATTTGGCATGTCACCTAAAACTTTGATGAATTTCTATGGATGTCTGGTGGAGAGTATATTGCCAGGATGCATCACTGCTGGTATGGAAACACCACTGTACATGAACAGAAAATCCTACAAGAAGTAGAGGATGCAACCCAGTCCAACATGGATAAAGCACTCCCCTCCACTGAGCACATCTACACAGAGTGTTAGAATGTAGTCACAGTAAAGCAGCATCTATCATGGGGGACCCCATCGCCCAAGTCATGCTCTCTTCTCGCTGCTGCCATTAGGAAGAAGATGCAGGAGCCTCGGGACTCTCACCACCAGGTTCTGGAATAGTTATTAACCCTCAACCATCAGTCTCTTGAACCAGAGGGGATAACTTCATTCAACTTCACTTTCCCCATTCGCTTAATTGATCTCATTCCTATGGACTCACTTTCAATTATTTCTTCTCATGTTCTCAATATTTATTGCTTGCTTGCTTATTTATTTGTTTATTTACTCATTCATCATTTCTTTCTTTCTTTATTTTTATTGTTTCTTTTTTTCTTTGTATTTGCACAGTTTGTTTTTTCCACACTGATTGCAGTCTTTCATTGATTCTATTACAATGATTGGGTTTATGGAGTATGCCCACTTGAAGGTGAATCTCAGGGTTGTGTATGGTGATAAATAATGTACTTTGATAATAAATTTACTTCAAACTTTGAACTTTGAATTAATGTTTTGTGAAGAACAATTCCCCTATAAAACAATAAGTTTTGACTTCTAACTACGTTGTTAAAGTAATCTGGTCAAAAAATGGCAATGCTTCTAAATGGCAACATAAACAACTGTGGACCATTTGTTGCAACATTTTTGTTGGAAATCTTGGTGTAATCAGTAAAAAGAATTGTTAAAAGTAATGACTAGCAAGAGCAGAGTATTCTAAATGCTTGAATCTTTCTTTGTACCCAAAAGATATGCTTTATTCCTCAGCTACATGATGCGTAAATGGTTTTGATCTGGAATTGTTGTTTTTGCAGATGCATGTGTATTCACTTGGTATGACTTTGTACTGGGGAGCTGATTATAAAATGCCTCTGAATCAGGTGAGTGTTAAGTGCCATTGAATCAGATGCCTTTTATCCTTTTATTTTGAGGAATTGTTCCAAATGCAATTGAGGCTAAAGTTGAATATTCTCTTGAAGCCAGACATGCTTATCTTTGAACTGTTTATGCCTTTAAAAATACTTAAATTTGTCCTTTGCATTGTTGGGAAGGAAATAAATTCATATCCTTTGAAAGAGTTTCATTTTATTATGCCCTTTTAAATTGGACGTCGCACAAATCTTCACATCTGTTCTCATTACCAAGCAGTGGGTGTCAGTTTCCTAATGTTTCAAGATGAAGTTAATTATCATCAGCTAATAATACAGGATATAAATGCCCTTAAAAATTTGCTTTTAGCAGATTAGCACAATACATTTCAAGGTGAGGGTGAATGTAAGTTAGCATAATTGTAATTTAACATAAATTATACCCGTATATAAAAAAAGTCACAAAATAAACATAACACCAGTGCAGGCTCGAGAGAGAGGGAAGAAATAGTCCAAGGTAGTGTCAAAATTTTTCAGATCAGTTCAAGAACCTGATGGCAGAGGGTAAGAAACTGTTGAAGCTTGAGGTATGAGTCTTCAGGCTTCTGTACCATTTACAAGCAGCATTGAGAAAAGGGCATTGCCTGATTATGGTCAAACCTGGTAATGAGACCTCACCTGTTGTAGATAGCCTCAACAATGGGCAGAGATTGTACCTATGATGGAACTGGCTGAAGTTCACCACTCTCTGCAGCCTCTTATGTTCCTATGTGTGAGAGTTTCCATACCAGGCCATTATTCAACCTGTCAGAAAACATGTGATCTTGTTAGAAAATTTGAGTTTGCAAATTACTAGAAAAAGAGTGCACAAACTCAGTTCAATGTTCACAGAAACATGAAGCAATCGCATTGTTTTGTAAATGCTGGATTGTTTTTCTTCAGAATATAAGTAAAGTTTAATTAGTTGGTCAGCTGATTCAGCAATGAAGGAGCTATCTGCTTGCCCGCAACAATTGGGGGAAAAAAACAATAGGATCCCAACTAAAAAACAGAAAGAACCAAGTAAACATAAATTGAATTATATGGCCAACAGGACTTTGGAAATTCTGAGCTAATGAAATTAAAGTGTGGTCAAAAAGAAATGTTAGCTAAAAAAGTTAGCATGACAGGTTAGGCTTATTAACTTATGACTGCTTTTTAGATTCCACATTAGACAGTCTGAGTAAATTTCATGCATATTTGCTTGCAGACATCCCACCTCTCCCAGAAGTTCCGGGAGTCTCCCGCATATTAATAGTGGCTCCCAGATGCCCGCAAATTATATACAATATCACGGAAATCAATTTTTTTCAGAGAGAGAGAGAGAGCAAGCGCAAAAGCAAGAAGGCAAGCGCGGGTGAGAGTGACCACGAGAGAGAGAGCGCGCGAGAGAGAGTGAGGGAGAGAGTGAGAGCGAGAAAGCAAGTGCGAGAGAGAGCAACCACGAGAGCGAGAGAGCAAGTGCGAGAGAGAGAGAGAGAGAGCAAGAGCAAGAAAGCAAGCGCGAGTGAGTGACCACGAGAGAGAGCGCGAGAGAGAGACCGCGCACACGAGTGAGAGAGCGAGAGCGAGAAAGCAAGCGCGAGAGAGCGAGCGCGAGTGACAGCGACCATGAGAGAGAGAGCGAGAGAGTGAGAATGAGAAAGCAAGTGCGAGAGAGCGAGCGCGAATGAGAGCAACCACAAGCCAGAGAGCGCGCGTGCGAGAGAGAGCGAGCGAGAGCGAGAGAGTTCCAAAAAAAGTCAGTAGCAGAGTGTTCCAAAAACAGAGAATATAAAACGTATGTCACCCCAGACTACACTAAAGTGTACCCCTGCCTACTAGGGGTCAAAAATAATGACAGTGTTGCTCACTGCACTGTTTGCAACAGTGACTTTTCTATTGCCCATGGTGGGTTAAGACTGTAAAAGACATGTTGAGGTGAGTTTAACAGATGTCATTTGTTCATTAGCATAGCTAACGTTATTTAAACTAGCTGGCTAGCTGCTAAGGAGCTACTCTATTGCAGACATCCCACCTCTCCTGGAAGTTCCGGGAGTCTCCCGCAAATTGATGGTGCTACCTCCCTGAAATGAGTTTTTGCAGGGCGGGATGTCTGTGCTTGTCACTATTAATATAATTTGAGATGTTGCTTTGTATTTATGAATAAGAAAATAGATGCAGAAGGATTGTGAAAGATTTCATTGATACTAATGTTTGAGGGAAGAGGCACCACTGATTAAAATTGAGCCATGTGGGAACTGTAAATGGGAAATGCAAAAGTGTTTATTCACACAGCAGGCTTCCAGGAGAGAGTCCATGAAGATCCAAGAGAATCTCACTCTCCTGATGAGATGTTTTGTACTTCAGTACAAAGATGTTAAAAGATTAACTACAGTTTCAATTGTTATCATTGCCTACTTTAACATTTGCAATATAGTCAGGTAAATTGACAGAATTACATATTTACAATGGCAGCACGTCCCAACTAGCGGAAGGAGTCCTTTGAATAGTCAATATTGGTGTCCGTTTTAAAAGCCATACACCGAAAATACACCCCTTTTGTTACAGTGTTAAAGGATGGCTCCATGAACCAGAAAGTTAGGTGACAAAACAGATCTGTCCTGAACTGTGCATTAAATGGCAGGGACATGCCTTTAACAATGAGCTAAAAGCAGGAGCGTTCATCTACTGTCTTTCCTATGTAGTTTCAGTGGGAGTGATTCAATGTCCCACACCTACACCATTAATTTCACTTGCCACAAAGTATCATTTGGAAGTTAAAACCTGTACAGGTTTTAATTTCTGAAGGCTTGTTCTCATTTTAGGTAATCCATAATTACGCTGTCCATAATTCCGTAACCTCAGAATGATCCATACATAGGGACAAAGGGAAAGGCTTGGGCAATTTTAGTAGATGAACTCTGAGTCCATTTTTGGTAATGTAAACTAAAGGGTTTAAAACGGTCCCCAACCACCGGGCTGCGGACCAGTACCGGGTCACAAAGCATGTGCTACCGGGCCGCGAGGAAATGATATGATTTGGTGATATGAGTCAGCTGCACCTTTCACACCCTGTCACACCCACTGTTGAACTTGTACGCACGCGCCATCCATGTTAGTGCGGGAAGAAGATCAACTCCTCGAGCTTGCAAATGATGGCGGACTGAAAAGTATGTTTGACATAACATCTCTGCTGGCATTCAAGGATAAATATCCTGAGATAGCCACGAAAGCACTGAAAACGTTGCTTCCATTTCCAACATATCTCTGCGAAGCAGGATTTTCTGCAATGAATGCAACGAAAACTAAATTGCGGAATAGACTGGACATAAGGAACCCCCATCGAGTGTCGCTGTCTCCCATCACCCCTCGATAGGACCGGCTTGTTGCAGGGAAACAAACCCAGGGCTCCCACTGATTCAGTGATATTGGTGTGTTGCAATGATTTTATATGTTCATACAATGAAAATATGTGCTGTGTGTTTAATATCCAAATGTTACTTAAAATGTTATGATGCTATTGACTTATAAGTGACTTATAATTGACTTATCACTGTAATCATGCGAGGAAAATATGCGCTGTGTGTTTAATATTAAATTCATTAGATAAACCCTTTTAGAAACAAAATTGAGTGTATTAACCACTTATAAGTGACTTATAGTTGACTTATTACCTATATTCCGGTCGTGATTAACACCCCCCTGGTTGCCAACTGTCCCGTATTAGCTGGAACATCCTGTATATTGGGCTAAATTGGTTTGTCCCATACGGGACCGTCCTTGTCCCATATTCCCCCGCTAAGCTGGAGCGTTCCTATGAAACCTTTCGTGCCGAAATGGCGTAAACTGAAGAAGTAATTACCATTAATTTATATGGGAAAAATTTCTGAACGTTCCCAGACCCAAAAAGTAACCTACCAATCATACCAAATAACACATAAAACCTAAAATAACACTAACATATAGTAAAAGCAGGAATGATATGATAAATACACAGCCTATATAAAGTAGAAATAATGTATGTACAGTGTAGTTTCACTGAATAGAATCGGGAAGATTAAGCCAAATCCGATTTGTAGGAAAAAATCAGCACGAACACGCATGCACACATCACACATGCACACACAGGTGCAAGGCTTCATGGTCATGGTAGTCTTTCTCTGGGTAAACACAAGTGTCCCATATTTGACTGCTATTCTTGTCCGTTGGCAACCCTACACCACCACCACCCCCCCCCCCCCCCCCCCCGGGTCCTATACGCAAGAATATTGTCAATATTAAACCGGTCTGCAGTGCAGAAAAGGTTGGGGACCCCTGGTTTAAAACCAAGAAAATCCATATTGAAGAAAGGTCAGAATGAAGGAGTAAAGAAAGAAAACATCTGTTAGACAAAGGTTGCCTCACAGATCCAAGGTAAACAGCACAGAATAGTGTCCTCTGGCATTTGGAGAGAAAATGGAAAATAATGATCCGAGAACTAGAGTGGATTTGTGGAATAGAATTTATGAGCATTTGGAAAATTATGGCCTAATTAGGGGCAGTCAGCATAGCTTTGTGCAGGGCAGGTCATGCCTCACTAACAGTTGAGTTTTTTGAGTAGGTGATTAAAATGATCAATAAGCGTAGAGGCATGGATATTGTCTACATGGATTTTAGTTTGACATTCAACAGGGTTCCTGATGGCAGGTTCATCCAGAAGATTAAGATGCACAGGTTCCACAGTGACAGCCGTTTGGATTCAGAATTCACTTGCAAATAGAAGACACGGGGTAGTTGTTGATGGACCTTTCCTGCCTGGATGTCTGTGATTAGTGGTGTTCCCCAGGGATCCGTACTGGGTCCTCTACTATTTGTAATCTTTATAAATGACTAGAATGAAAACATGGATGTGTGGGTTACAAAGTTTGCTGATGATACAAAGATTGGTGGCATTGTGGATAGTGTAGAAAGTTGCCGAAAGATACAGCGGAATCTAAACCAGTTGCAGATATGGATGGAGAAATGGCAGATGAAGTTTGATCAGGCCATGTGTAAGGTGTTGCCCTTTGGGAGATCAGATGTGCAGGAGAAGTACACAGTTAATGGCAGGACCCTTAACAGTATTGACATACAGAAGGACTTTAGGGTCCATATCTAGAAATCCCTGAATGTTAACAGGGTAGTAAAGGAGATATATGACATGCTTACCTTTATTATTCAAAGCACTGAGCTCAAGAACCAGGATGTTGCAACTTTACAAAACCCTTGTTGGGTCACATCTGCAGTGTTGGATTTCTTTCAGGATGTCCTATTGAAAGCTATGCAGAGGTTTAGAAGAGGTTTATCAGGATGTTACCTGGATTACAGGACATGTGCTTTAAGGCAAGATTAGGCAAACTTGGGTTGTTTTCTCTGGGATGGCAGAAGCTGAGGGGAGATATGATAGAAGTTTATAAAATTATGAGAGCTACTGGTAGAATAGACAGCTGGTATCCATTTCCTTGGGCTGAAATATCTAATACCAGAGAGTATGCATTTAAGGTGAGAGTGGGTAAGTTCAAATGAGATGTGTGGACAAATTTTTTTTACACAGAGAATGGTAGGTGCCTGGAATGTGCTAAAGGGTGGATGTTTGTAAGGAATTCTTAGACAGGCATATGTACTGTACATGCAGAAAACAGAGGTGATATGGACATAGTGCAGAAAGAAGGAATTAGTTGTCATTAGCGTAATCAGTTTGGCATTACATCATGGGCTTTTAGGCCTGTTTCTGCTCTGTAATTTTGAGTGGAAATATGGTCTATTTGTACATATTTGGGGACACTTTTGAGGCAAAAAGTGGAAATAGAGTGCACCCAGACCAAACAATAACAAAATAACAACTATAGGAAGGTGCACCAAGAATCATCTAAATTGTACAGGTGGTGGGAAGGAACTTGTGAGAAAGGACTGATTAGAAAGTGCTCTATACAATTGGTGTAAAGACGCAGATGTGAAACATATAGAAAACATGTTAAGTTGCCTTTGTGCCCATCCAGCCAAAGGCTTACCTCCTTAAAGAAACATTTAAGGGTGAATCTGCAGGGGTGATGGCTTGATAGACCAAGAAGGAAGAGGAAGTGCATAGAGGTGGGATTAGATAGGATTTCACAGGACTGAGCTAACAAAGGACATTCAGTATTAGTTCTAATAAACTGGCAGATATTGAGAGTAATGAAGAATAACCTATAGTTAAATGCAATGTAAACTTCAGAAATATATCATTGTAATCTCAGAGCATGACAGATCAGAGTGGATAGTAATGGATTCAACTTCAGGGCCCGCGTTAGGGAAAGGTGAGCGTTTATCTTGCATGTTGGGAACAGCAGGGAGACAAATGGAGGCCATTTTATCAGAGGTTATAAGTTTTAAAGTGAACTAATCTGCTTTTGGTGCTTTAACTTGGAAAAGGATGAAGCTAGCATCTGCAGCAGGTCACCAGTTCAGAAAATGACAACCATATTTGCTATACTGTGATAAGAGGGATAATTGTAAATGAAGAGGTTTATTTCAAACTCAACCAACAAAGTATAATTTGAGTACTTGCTTGGTTCAAAGTCCAAGTTGGTGAATCTAATAATAGATGTCTGCTTCATGACACAGTCTGACAGGGAGGCAGTCTGTACTTGGTAACCGTTTATGATTCTGCAACTAAGCAGGAATTGGGTTTTTTTGGTGGATGGTAACCACTGGATACTCAAATTAAAGATAAAATTAGCTTCAAAAGTATGAAGAACTGAGTCACAGATATTGCAAAGGGTAGCTTCAGACTGGGGCGTAGGGTTTAAATTTGGATTAAGTAGCTTACAGGCTGAAAGGAGCTGAGGGAAGTTGTGTGATATCTGGCAGGAAAGGACAGATAGGAAAAATGCATTTTTTTTAGTCTGGGTTGTATCCATGGATAGAACTCTTGAGCATATTGTAAGTAGTTTAATGCTAAACGAACAAACAAAAAAGCTGGAAGAAAATATTACACCATCAAGGAACATGACAAGAATGTATTATAAAAACAGATACCAAGTTAAGAAGATGGATTAAGACCAAAAAGACAAATTGTAAAAATTATTTTTTATAAATTTTATTTTAAAAGGGTGAAACTGACATAAGGTCGAATGGTAGAGAATTACTTTCAAAGAATACAGCCAGTGTTATAGTAACCAGTAACTGAGAGAAGAAAGGATGTGATGAATACCTCTCTGCTCCTGGTCCACAACTCTACATTGATGCTGGGGTTTCCATTGCCAGTCGATGCTTCTGTCTAGAATGTGCAGTGGCCACTTTTTAGCAATACTCTCATGGAATGAAGCATTTGCTATGGATAGATTCTTGGGGATGAGATCAAGCGGGCTTGCTCCTCATGTTAATTTTCCGGCCTGAGCAGCTTTGGCCTTCAAGATTAGGCCAGTTCAGTCAGCAGTGGTGTTACCCAGGTAGCATGGTGATAGATCTGGCAGCTTTTCAATCTGTTGTACATTCTGTACACTGATTCATCAACTGAGGGAGGATGGTAGTTGGCAAGCCAGGAGAGGTTTCCTTCACATGTTTGACTCGATACCATGAAACCCTACGGGCTTTGAAGTTGATACACAAGCTTACCATGGGGCTACTGCTTCCTGTCTATATACAATATCTCTGTGTCAGCTGGTTTGGTGTGTTTGCCCTCAGGTGGGGCAGGGCTTTTAATGGAAAAGATTGACACTTCGTACTGTGATATTAAACCTGATTCTGAGGTATTATTTTATGAGCACATGTGAGTTCAGAGCTCAAGTTGATGTCACATATACTGTACAGTTTCATCATTTCTCTGTTTTAATAGAGTAGTTTGGATTCAGCAGGATAGTGTGTTGGGCTGCCCGATGTTGAAGGGTGATTAAGAGATACCCACATTGCTGTGTCTTGAATCTATAGATTGCAAATGTTAACTGTTGTCGTGATGGAAGCAGTTAGTGTTGGTCATGGACTTGCCCCCCGCCCACCCCCCCCAACTGCTGGACATCAGCAGAAATGATCTGCTACCTCTAGCTTCCCCAGTCTACTCACCCATCTCCAAAGGTATAGCCAATGCATGGCTGGGACATGAACTACTGATGGGCCCCATTTCCAGCAAGCTCTAAGTACCTTGGCTCTTGGATGTAGCCTCGCCTTCTACTGTTGCTGTCAAAAAAAACTGAACAAACTTTTCCTTTACTGTGTATGAGGGGTGATTGATAAGTTCATGGCTTAAGGTAGACGGAGTCAATTTTAGAAAACCTAACACATTTATTTTTCCTACATTTACACACTTAGTCCAGCAGTCGTAGAGCATACGGATCCCTTCTTTGTAGAAGTCGGCGTCTTAGATCTCCAGAAAGTGGTCCACAGCAGGTGTGATTGATAAGTTCGTGGCTTAAGGTAGAAGGAGATGAGTTATTAACTTCAAACTTTCTGCATTTTCACTCAGAGTTGAACTGCATGTGCATGTAACAAGAGCTGCATAGCTCATCTTCTTCCTTGGGCCACAAACTTATCAATCACCCCTGCTGTGGACCACCTAGAGGTCAAAGACACTCTCGTTACATGCACATGCAGTTCAACTCTTTGAGTGATAATGCAGAAAGTTTGAAGGTAATAACTCATCTCCTTCTACCTTAGGCCACAAACTTATCAATCACCTCTGTTGTGGACCACTTCTACAAAGAAGGGATCCGTGTGCTCCACGACCGCTGGACTAAGTGTGTAAATGTAGGAGGGGACGATGTTGAAAAATAAATGTGCTAGGTTTTCTAAAATTGACTCCTTCTACCTTAGGCCACGAACTTATCAATCACCCCTCGTAATCTGCAGGCCTAGGGATTCTCATTCAAATCAGTAGGGCCTCCATTTTTATGGCAGGGTGGCTGGTATAGGACTGATCAAGCGATTTCCTCAGCATGACATTGTGAAATGCAGAGTATTTCATGGCATTGTTAGATTTCATGCATTGGCATCTGTCACTTGGCACATCCAGTTTCACTTAGAGTTTGGGGCAAACTTGCCTGAGAACTGCAAGATGCTAATGGCACTTCTCAGAACCAATGGCCAATGCCATCTTCATTTTGGGTATAGTTTGAAAAATAGCAAAGTTCAAAGTAAAATTTGTTATCAGAGTACATGCATGTCTTCACATAAAACCCTGAGGTTCTTTTTCTGTGAGCATACTTAGCAAATCTATAAAACAGTAACTGTAAGCAGGACCTGTAAATTGTAAACATCAGGAACTGTAAACAAACTGCAAATACAGATATAAATAAATAACGATCAATAATGAGCATGAAATAACAAAATAAAAGAGTCTTTAAATGTGTGTTCAAGAGTCTGATGATTGATGAGTATCAACTGTTCTTGGACCTGGTGGTGTGAGTCCTGAGGCACCTGTACCTTCTACCTGATGGCAACAACGAGAAAAGAGCATGGCCTGAGTGGTGAGGATCTGTGATGATGGATGCTGCTTTTCAAGGCAATGTTTCATGTGGATGTGCTCAATGGTTGGAAGGGTTTTGCCTGTGGTGTACTGGACCGGATTCGCTACCTTTTGTAGAATTTTCCACTCAAAGGCATTGGTGCTCCCATACCAGGTTGTAATGCAGCTAGTCAACACTGTCTTTCATTATTCCAGACGTAATTATTAAACCTTCAGTAAGACGAGCAATATTCCAGTGCTTCAACCAACATAACATTGTCAGTGTTTAGTGCTGATTCTTGTTGTCATCTTCTCCTTGATCATAAATCTAGTTTGAGCAGCTTAAGCAGTGCCAGCCAGTGCTGTAATGGGTATTATTTCATTGCTGTTTCTCATGCATCTTTTCCATTCAATCAGCAACATCAAATTACCAAGCAATAATGCTTTTGTATTATAAAGTATTTCCATAGCTGATACATTGTCAACCTCCGCAGCCTTCTTGCCCAAACAAAAGCCATGCAAAAGCCCATTCTTAAGCTACTATATGTTGATGACTGTGCTTCTCCCTCTCCCTCTCCCCCTCACCCCCTCCCCCCCTTACAGGCAGCAGTCACTAAGGTTGCAAGGGCTTTTGTGTTAATGGTCAGTCTAATAAAACAATGATCCTCCACCAGAACCCCCCTCATTGCATTTACAACCCACCTCAGATCACTGTTGATGATCACCCTCTCACCACGGTTGAGCAGTTCACCTACTTGGGTAATATCATCTCCAATGACCCTGCGGTAGTAAGGAACGTTAACGATCAACTCACCGCAGTTAGCAGTGCCTTCAGGCACCTCCAGAAACGTCCAGCTGCGTCTTTCCACAAAAATCCAGGTGTACAGAGCTGCTGTCATCGCAACACTGCTATACAACTCTGAAGCCTGGACCTTGTACCGCAAGCAAATCCGGTTGCCCGAGCACTTCCATCAGCGCTGCCTCCGCTCCATCATGGGTATCAGGTGGCAGGATCGAGTCTCCAACAATGAGTCATGGAGAAGGCTCAACTTCCAAGGGTTGAAGTCACTTTGTTGCTCAGGCAACTTTCCTGGCTAGGCCATGTGTCTCACATAGATGACTCCAGGTTACCGAAAGCAGTACTCCATAGAGAACTCTCTCAGGGCAAGAGAGATCATGGTGCCTTGTGCAAGAGGTACAAAGACCAACTTAAGCAGCAGCTCTCTCAAGCAAATATTGAGGTCAGTGAGTGGCTTGTGACAGAGGCCGCTGGATAACACTGATCCACAAAGCAGCCAAGAATTTTGAGAAACCCAGGAAAGCAACTGCTGAAAAGAAGAGGAGATGCAGGAAGGATCTTACTACCGAAGTGCTTGCATCCCAGCTCTTACCATGTCCCTACTGCTCCAGAGTCTGCAGACTCAGAATTGACCTCTACAGTCACCAACGATCATGCTGTTGTTCTTGAGGACTCTTCTTCACTCATGATCTTGGCAAGCGAAGAACCAGCCATCATCATCATCACATTGTCAACCAGAGTTGTCTAATGTCATCATTATATCATACCTTCCAGGTTGGTGTTATGTTGAGAATCTTTCAGTTGAAACTGGCTTAATCTAGATGTGATGGTGTAATTGAGGTTTTTTCCCTTTGCACATTCAGACAAAGGCTGCAATGCACTATTATGCTTTGATTTTAAAGAAGTATTTGGTTGCTACCAAAGTTTTGCAGTGAGGCAGAGGAGTTTAATACTTACTATAACTGAATGGATCAAAAGTACTCTTTTTGTAATCAAGTCTTGTCCATCTTGGCCACATGTGTAAGTGATTACATTTCAGTGGTTTTGTATGAATGTTTTTAATTTAAGTGTGGATAAAATTATAAGCAATTTTAAGTGTGGGTAAAAGGAGAAACAAAACAACTGTCAGTTTTGTTCCACCGATTAATATCCTGTGAAGCAATATAAATATTGTCACTTTTACTTGCTTACTGCTGTATTGAATTTTGTATATGTCAACCTCTCTACTAATAGTCATTAACTACAAAACAATGACTTCAGAAATTACTGTTGAATTATGAATAATGGTTTACTGCTCGTTGAAGAGGAGAGTTGTAAACCAAGCAGATTTCTTTTGATATAATAGCAAATATAGCACAAGGTTTCTAAACAAAAACACTTCTGTGTTGAATTTATATGTACAGTAGCTCTAGCTTTTCAACCATGTTAGATGCTGCTGCTGACATGTTATATGACAAACAAATATAGTGAAGGATTGCCTTAATTATAAAACGCTTGCAAATTCAGATTGTAAGACATTTTAGATGAGTTCCATTCTTAACTACTTCTCCTTCTCTGCCACCACTGTAAGCCCACCACCTCTACTGCCATCTATCACTTGCCCACATGACCCCGGCCCTGTTGTTATGCGGCATCAGTACATTGTAATACAAATAAAAACTGTAAATTACACTACTATATATACAAGTAGTGCAAAAAGAATAAAAAAGCACAGTGAGGTAGTGTTCATGGGTTCAACCTCCATACAGAAATCTGATGGCAGAGGGGAAGAAGCTGTTCCTGAATCGGTGAGTGTGTGCCTTCAGCCATTTTGTGCCATAATGGAGTTTCCTCAACATCGGAGAAACTAACACTGATTGGTGACTTTTCTGAGGTATTTGCATTTAGTGTGCTAGGTTGACAATTGAGCTCCCATTTGCTTGTCTTGTTAATTCTCAGTCTCATTCCTGCTTTGACCGATCAGCCAGTGGCGTTCAGCTACTGTTCTCATGAGGTCCAATGTAAGCTTAGGGTTCAACAGCTTTTTGGAACCCACTTTCACTGTATCAGACCTGGCTAGTTTTATTGCTGCTTATCCATCTAGAATTTTAACTTGCTTTTCTCTTTCATTGTCTGATCTGCTGGGCATTTCCTAAAGCTCTGACATGTATTTCACAGTTTTCACATTTTTTCTTTGCTTTTTCTTTCTAAGTTTCATCTTTTTCAATAACATTCCCTATTAATTTACCAACCATATGGCTTTATCAACAGTTTATCACTAAGGCAAAGCTGGTGTCACACAAACAGGAAGATGCCTTTCCTTGTATCAGTCTCTCACCCCATCCTCTGCAACTTAAGCTAACTTCATTTTCTTGTGTTTCATTTTCTTGAGGGCACTCGCAGTATATAAAAAGGAACACAGTAGAATCAATGAAAGACCACATACTAAATGGACAAATAACAAAAACGATCAACTGCAAATACAAAAGAAAAAAACAATAATAATAAATAATTAATAAATATTGAGAACGTGAGTTGAAGAGTCCTTGACAGTCCATAGTTTGTGTTCAGTTCAGTGTTGGGGTGAGTGAAGTTGAGTAACGTCATCCCTCCTGGTTCAAGAACCTGATGGTTGAGGGGTAATAACTTTTCCTGAACCAGGTGGTGTGGGTCCTAAGGCCCCTTTACCTCCTTCCTGATAGCAGCATCGAGAAGAGAACGTGGCCTAGTTGGCAGGGGTCCTTGATCAATGCTGCTTTCCTGCGATGGTGTTCTATGTAAATGTGCTCAATGGTGGGGAGTTTGACTTGACATGTTAATTTAGTTTTACTTTCCACGGATGCTGACCTGCTGAGTGTTTTCAGCATTTCATGTTTTTATTTAGAATTTCCAGTGCTTGCGGTTTTTGATTTTTGTTTTATGATGTCTACATTGGGAAAGCCATGTAACGATTGTACAAGAACTCCAAATCTGCTGTTTAGATGTTAAACCAATAACATTAATAATAGCGACATACTTAAAATAAAGTATTCTTTGATTTCGTTGTTTCTTTACAATGAAATCAAATACACATTAGGTTTGATTTTTCTAGAATTTCAACGATTTTGTAAATTACGTGCCACCAGGCTCGCTCAAGGACACCTTCTATTCTGCTACTATAAGATTCTTGAATGGGCGTCTCGTATGATAAAGTTGAACTCTTCATCTCACATCCTACTGATTATGGTCCTTGCATCTTATTTGTCTACCTTCAGAAGTTTCTTCTGAAGATTTTGGGGGGGGGGGGTGGGGAAGCAAGTTTCCATTGGAAATTGAAATACTTGTGGGGAGTACTGAGGAATAGAAGGATCCCTGGAGGCAGCAGGTCAGGTCAGTAAGGTAGCTAAGAAGCCGTTATGAATCAGAGTCAGGCTTAATATCACCGTCATATGTCGTGAAATTTGTTAACTTAGCGGTAGCAGTACATTGCAATACATGATAAAAAAAATCAATTGGAGTAAGTATATATATATATACACACACACACAGATATATATGTATATTAAATAGCTAAATTAAAAATAGAGCAAAAACAAATAATAAAAAGTTGTGAGGTAGTGTTCATGGGTTCAATGCCCATTTAGAAATCCGATGGTAGACTAGCTGTGTCATAGAGTATAACAGGAGACTTTATACAGCTTTACAAAGCATTAGTTAGACCACAGCTGAAGTTCTATGTGTAGTACTGGTTGCCACAATACAGAAAGGACATGATATCACTGGGAAGTTTGAAGAGGAGGTTCATCAGGATGGAAAGTTTTACTTATGAGGAGAATCTGGAGAGGCTGGGTTTGTTTTCCTTGTAGCCCAGGAACAGCTAGGAACCTTAACACTGGTGTTTGGTGGGGTGAACTGGTTTTAGTCCCCTGTTCTGGAGGGGATGGAAGATCTGATCATGGATAGTGATCAGATAGCAAGCAGGGAAGTTTGCTAAACTGGGAAGAGGTATTCATATTGCCTGTTTAAATGCAGTGTTGTAAAATTGTTTCCACAATGCAGTTCACAATTCTTACAAGTGGACCCCTCATGACTTTATTAGTCCAACATTTTTTGGTGAGTATCACTGTGGAAATAATGAGCTGACACCAAATCTTCTAATTTAGTTAATTGGATCTGACTTATTCATTTTTGGAAGTCTATTTCATCATATTCTTGTAGCTAGAATCATAATTCACTTATTTTGGAGTTATAGATTCTGGTTCTTATAATAAAGAGCACAGCTATGATCAATTCTCATTAACAAAAGTAAGTTGCCTGTTGAGTGTCTTTTCATTAAACTGTCTAATAATCATTTTGGCCTTTTATTACATAGTTTGTAATTCAGTATCAAATGCCTGACCGGAGTCAGAATTTTAAGTTGTGCAGGAAAGGAGATTGGGTGACTAAGTTCAAAGGGTAATGAAGTATGGCTTGGGAAATGACAGATAAAGGGAACACAGTGCGAAGTTATGGGTTTTGAAATTATTTTCTTATGTTCCAAGAAGTTCTCTGAAAGTTGTAGTAGGTTATGGGCATCATAAGGAACAAAGTTGCTGTTGTTGAGATGGGATTGTTTTATAATTCACCTTTATAAAATTGCCCCTGCATACTTTTCTAAACAGAAGAGCTCATTCCTTTTTTCCATAACCTCCCTGGCAGTGAAGCAGCATGCTTGAAAATCCTTTTGTCTGTTGAACTAACACTCTTCAGATCTGAACTGTGCTCCATTTTAAAAAATAAATGCAACTGTATTAATCTACAGTTTTTCTGTTTTTTTAGCCAATAAAACTTGGGGAACACCTGAATAGCATATTATTAAATATGTGTGAAGACCTGATGTGCACAAGAGTTTCATTGAGAACCATTCTAGATGCTTGCAGTGCTCATATCCGGAACAGTAGCTGTGAACCAGCTTTCTCTTATGTTAAGCAGCTGGTTAAACTTGTCTTGGGAAGTTTAACTACTGTAAGTACATTAATGAAGTTCTATTATTTTGTACATTTCATTGTTAAAATCTCTTGACCTTGCACTCACCTTCTTAAAAATGTGCTTGTGAAAAGTCAGATATAAAATTCTTGACATAAGAGACAGCAGATGCTAGACTATGAAGCAACATGCAAAGTGCCAGAGGAACTTTGGGCAGATGAAGGGCCTTGTCTGAAAATGTTAACCGTCCATTTTCCTCCATAGATGTTGCCTGGCCCGCTGTATTTCTTCAGTGTTTTCTATGTTGCTTGATATGAAAATTTTCTCTATTTTAACTTATTTAACCATCTCCTCCTGGTGGCTGGGGTGACGGAAAACAAGGACTATCAGATGATTCACTTCTCAGTGCCCCTTGGGATAATGCTCAATTTCCTCCCCGAGTTTCAGTATGAATAGTCCATCAGCAAAATGGACATACTCTCTTCACTGGAGAGAGTTCCAAGAAAAACTGAGGCTGTAGCATTAACTACTGTATACTTTTGACTTTAGAAGAGCTTTAGTTCTGTAATCCAAGATGAACTATGGAGAATTCTTCCCAAATTTAGCTCCCGTCAGTTATTGGCCTTCAATCTACACCTGCTATGTGTTGTTATGTCAGCTGTGATTCTAACCATTTCATTCACCGCTGACCCATCCCAGTACAGCCTGATGTCAGGCAGGGCTACCTCATCATTGCAGCTCTGATTTCCTTTCTCAAGTCAGTATTGCGCTTCATTTCCAATGAGCTTTCCATTGGAGTATACAGGTGGAATGGGAAGAAGTTTAACACAAGTTGCCTCCACTCTGGGACAAAGTTATTCCAGCATGAGTCTTCCATCAGCAGTGTGTGAGCAACATATATAAAAAAAACACAAGCTTGGAACCTGAGTCATCATTAATACAGTGACTGAAGTGAATGGGTCTTACTTTAAACATCAGAAAGACACAGATCCCATTCCAACTTTCCCTTGCTGCATCACACCACTCCCCTGACAATAAAATACACAGGATCCTACAAACCAAGATCACTTTCCAAAGATTTGAAACCTCTTCTCTATGAATGCAGGCAGTAGGTGCTTCAAACACTGAAATAGTATAGTTAAGACATCTTTGCAAAGTCCTCCAAATACAGTGTCAGCATCCCATCCTGGTCCAATCTTCCCAGCACCAAGGTTTAATTATCCTCAGCCAGCAACAATGGGTGGGCCATATTATCCTCATTGTTCCCACTAAACTCCTGAAGTGTTCAGCTGTCAGAGTAAGATTTCCATGAGGAGATTGTTCGAAGATGTTTCCAATGACCAGTGTAGTAACATTGGAATACCTGGTCCATGACTGCTCAAAATGGAAAATGAGCATCTAAACATCTCAAGTGAGGATCACCTGGGGGTTGAGTGAAGCAACAGAAACTGAGCTCAGATCATCTCAAATAATCCTCATAGCTCTTCCACCAAGCACCTCTTCCCTCACCTGTAGTAGAATGTACAGATTCTATGTAGAACTCTTCAGGCACCTCAATCTGCAGAAATAGTGTGGCAGCAAGATGTCCTTGACCTTGAAGGTCCACTGGAAAAAAATGATTAATGAAACTACACTTTTTTTAAAAACCATGGTTAGTCTCAAAGATGTTTAATGAGGGAGTATATTCCAACGCAACATATGGAGACCTTATTCAATGAGAAACATCAATGATTTTATTGGTGTGTCGGTCGTTTTTGTTCTTTCCTTCCCAGTGTGTTGCCTTTTAAGATACTGGGTATTGGTTTAATGACAAGAAACATAAATTTTAATATAATAACCCAATTTTATTATAGAAATTTAACAAATCTAAGTTACAACTGATCAAAGAGAAAGTGAACTTTACTGAAGTGTAATGTTTTATATGTTGTAGCTTAATCAGCATCCAGTCAGCAAGTTGGATCGTAACCAGGAAATTCGGGATCGACTAAGGGGCAAGGGTTTTCCATCAGGTGAGTTGGCATAAAGCTCAGCCATTGAACATGTTGAGAATAAGGCTTGAGTGCAGCCAGTACCTAATATGCTGCTGAACAAACTCAATCCTGGTTTGTACTGCAGTGTTCTTCACTTGGTAACACATGAATTGAATCAGCTATTTGGACATGAATTGTGCTTATCATGACACGTAGCTGTCTTCTTCCCTGAGGCAGTGAGCACTGCCTGCTATATTGGCTGGAGAATTTAATAAGTTTCAAATTAATGAGCCCTGCTCTGGTAGTTGGATCTAATTGTAAAATTGTCAGCCTGACATTTGAATTCCCATATACAGTAACACATCGTAAAAGTCAGGAAACTGGATGATGGGGTGGTAAATTAGATTAGTAAGTATGCAGATGATACTAAGATAGGTGGTGTTGTGGATAATGAAGTAGGTTTTCAAAGCTTGCAGAGAGATTTAGGCCAGTTAGAAGAGTGGGCTAAAAGATGGCAGATGGAGTTTAATGCTGAAAAATGTGAGGTGCTACATTTTGGTAGGACTAATCAAAATAGGACATACATGGTAAATGGTAGGGCATCGAAGAATGCTGTAGAACAGAGGGACCTAGGAATAATGGTGCATATTTCCCTGAAGGTGGAATCTCATGTGGATAGGGGGGTGAAGAAAGCTTTTGGTATGCTGGCCTTTATAAATCAGAGCATTGAGTATAGGAGTTGGGATGTAATGTTGAAATTGTTTAACGCATTGGTAAGGCCAAATTTGGAGTATTGTGTACAGTTCTGGTCACCAAATTATAGGAAAGAGGTCAATAAAATTGAGAGAGTACAGAAGAGATTTACTAAAATGTTGCCTGGGTTTCATCTCCTAAATTACAGAGAAAGGTTGAACAAGTTAGGTCTTTATTCTTTGGAGCGTAGAAGGTTGAGGGGGGACTTGATAGAGGTGTTTAAAATTATGAGGGGGATTGATAGAGTTGACGTGGAAAGGCTTATTCCATTGAGAATGGGGGAGATTCAAACAAGAGGACATGAGTTGAGAGTTAAAGGGCAAAAGTGTAGGGGTAACATGAGGGGGAACTTCTTTACTCAGAGAGTGGTAGCTGTGTGGAACGAGCTTCCGGCAGAAGTGGTTGAGGCAGGTTCAATGTTGTCATTTAAAGTTAAATTGGATGGATATATGGACAGGAAAGGGATGGATGTTTATGGGCTGAGTGCAAGTCGGTGGGACTAGGTGAAAGTAAGAGTTCGGCGCGGACTAGAAGGGCCAAGATGGCCTGTTTCCGTGCTGTAGTTATATGGTTATTGGAAGAGCACTATTTAAAAGAATTATCTTATCTCACCCAGCTACTGGTTTGTTCTGATGTATTACTTTTCATCTTTTTTTTTATTGTTGATCATTTTCTTATTGAAAAACTAAATTGAATGTTCCTGGTTGAACATTTTACAGCTTGCTGTAGGGACCATCTGAATACTCTTCCCAATGCAGAGACATGGTGCTGCCCACATTTAGCTCAAAATATTAATCATTGTCACCATTACCATTATTATGTGCCATGTCGTATGACGTGGGCGATCATGGTGACCATGAATGTTCTTGGCAATTTTTTCTACAGAACTGGTTTGTCTTTGCCTTCTGGGTTGTGTCATTACAAGATGGGTGACCCCAGCCACTCTCAATACTATTCAGAGATTATCTGCTTGACGTCAGTGGTTGCACAGCCACAACCAGTACGTGTACCACCTGCTCCCATGGCTTACCTGCCCGAGTACTCCGGAGAAATGGATCATAATTGCTACAACTAGGGAGAGAGAATCTAGAACACAGAGCAGTACAGCATAGGATCAGGTCCTCCAGTCCATGATGTTGTGCCAAACTAATTATATGCCTGACTAAACAACCCCTTCTGTCTACAGAATGTACATTTTCCTCCATTCTCTGAACATTCATACGCCTGTCCAAGAACTTCATATTGCCTCTATCATACTTGCCTCCAGCACCATAACTCCAGTGCAATCCAGTCACCCATAACTCTGTGTGAAAAGAAAACTTGCTCCACATATCTCCTCAGTGATGAACTTCCATTTTTTTTGTGGCAGATGCAATGCCTTGATTTGGCCTGGTGGCCTGACACACTTGGATGTGTAATAGTGAAGTAAGATTATGAGGTTGATAGGGCTGTAATCAATGCAGCCCATCTAATGCAACTGCTACTGTGTGATCGAGAATCTCCGGAGGGAAGGCCCCAAATCCTCGGCTTTGCCTATTGCCAGGGCTGGGGTCGAAACGCTCGGCAGAGATGGTGCTCAGTGTCAGTGAGCTGGTCGGAGGCTCAGAGTTTTTGGACGGACTCAGAGTCGGACTGTGGTCGAATGTTTTCAGGATGCTGCATCGGCAAGTTGGTGGCGCTGGAGGTTACTGTCTGCGTGAGATGATGGGACTTTCGAGAGACTTTGAGACTTTTACTGTGCCATGGCCTGTTCTTATCAAATTACAGTATTGCTTTGCACTGTTGTAACTATATGTTATAATTATGTAGTTTTTGTCAGTTTTTAAGTCTGTCATGTGTTTCTGTGATACCATTCTGGAAAAACATTGCATCATTTCTTAATGCATGCATTACTAAATGACAATAAAAGAGGATTGCATGTCCTCATAATCTAATCTAATCTAATACCTGATCAATCAATTGCATTATAACCAATTTGCATTACAGTAGAACAATTTGTAAGTGAAAAGGAGGCCAATATTTGCCTCCTATACAGGCATGAGTAGCTTTGTTTATGTTATTTTCCAGATCAACATACAGAGGAGACTAGATGTATAGGTGGCCTCGCTTTATAATTGCTGTCTGCTTTTGCTTGTTTTTGGCTTTTCTCAGTATGAACAATGAATATTAGCGAGGATGGCTTTATGAACTCTTTAGAGAAGATAGCTGCCTAGGTTTAATCATGTAGACCTTCTTTGAGAAAGTCATGCTCAGAATAGGAACCCAGAGAGAAAGAATGCCTAAGGAGATGTGGTGCATTACTCAATGGGAGATGTGGGAGATCCCTCCAGGAGGAGGAAAAATGGTGTTTCAGGTATGAAATGAGAACAAATAATTTGGAAGTTTAGAATCTTGCCTTGATCTGGCTTATTTTCCGCACTGGCATAAACTGTATCTGAGCTCCAAGCACTGTCCTCCATTTCACTTACATTGTTCTACTGTAATACAAATTAGTGAAGTGTGATTAATGGATTAGGGATACTATTTGTATTACACGGGCTATAGGTATTAGTTATAGCACGATCACAATCTTGTAAACCTGTTAAGATTTGTGCTTTGAAGGCAAAAGCCTGTTCTTCTGTAACACAATTTTCTAAACTAGAGGATCCTTAGGAAAAGAACTATTGAGTTATATCAGAACTACCCATATTTCCTCTTTTTTCTGAGGATCTAGATATCACCGGTTAAGGCCAATGTTTAATGCCATCCCTAACTGTGCTTGAGATGGTGAGGTGCTCTAAGTGTTGTGGGGGAGGGAGTGTCAAGATTTAGACCCAGTAGTGATAAATGAATGAAAATAAGACAAAAGGGTGGGTGACTTGGTGGTGATGGAATCCCACAGGATGTGGTGTTCCCATGCACCTGTTACTCTTAATGATCTCAAGTGGTAGTTGCAGCTTTAGAAGCTGCTGCTGGAGTACCCTAGGTATGCATCTGCATTACATTTTGTCACTCGTACACACTGCAGTTGCTTTGTGCCAATGGGGCAGGACATTCATGTTTAGGGTGGTGGATAGGGTGCCAGTTAAGCAAGCTGTTTTGTCCTTGGTGGTATCAAGAGAATGCATGTCCTGGCATTTGGAACAAAAAAGCAATGTTGGAAGGACTTAGTGGGTCAAGCAACATCTGTGGAGATATAAGTTGTATATTCATGTTTTAGATTGAGACACTACACTAGGACTTGATCTGAAATTTCAATGTACACCAGATACTGTTTGACCCACTGAGTTTTTCCAGTGTTCTGCTTTTGGCCTAGATGGTGTTCAACTTCTCCTGACTTCTTTATGTAGGCATGATAGTTACCTGGCTGCTTGAGCTTCTAATCAATCTTTATCCCAAAGGTTAACTACACCCTTCCACTGACTATACATGTGTTGCACAGAGCATTTTGCCCTTTGAGGTGAATAAGATTTTCCTCCCTGTGCTGGCTTAGATGAGAGCCTCCAAAGCAGATACTGAAAATCAGGAAGTCATGCCGAAAGCTCATCAGACTGGGCCATAACATCACAAACTGCTTCCTCCAGCTTTGTTACAACTCTCCTTCAAGAGGTTCAGGTAGCCTTAAAATAACATAAGTGGCAATTAATTTCTCATTCCCCAGTGAAGTAGATTGCTAATGAGAGACTGGGTAAGTCTGTAAGTCTGTTTCATGACAAATTGTCTGCATGAATTTCTGTGTTTTCGGGAGAAATCAGGTTTCTGTGCCAGTGGTTTACATGCAAAGTTGAAAGGAACTAGAACTTTGCAAGAAGATGGATGTGCTTCCAGTTAATCTGTTGACAAATTTTTGTGTACAGGTTTAGAAAGGACATGTTGACAATTAAGTGTATGAATACAGAAGTTTGGAATGATATCAAGCCACATCTAATTTACTAATCAGTCATAAAAAAAAATGTGAAGAAACTGCCCAATTATTCTGCAACATCATTATAATTACAATTATTCGCTGAATGCCATGTTGTTCATTATTTTAATTGAAAGTTGTTTCAGTTAATTTTGCTCATCTTAACACTTTATATGAAAGGCACTGTTTGAATATACTGTATAAAGGACAAGCAAGAGAAAATTTGCAGATGCTAGAAATGCGAGCAATACACAAAATGCTGGAGGAACTCAGCAGGCCAGGCAGCATCTATGAAAAAAAAGTACAGTTGACGTTTTGGGCTGAAACCCTTCAGCAGGACTTAATAGTCGACTGTACTTTTTTCCATAGATGCTGTCTGGCCTGCTGAGTTCCAACAGCATTTTGTGTGTATGATACTGTGTAAAGGACCGTTTATGTAGTCCAGTTTTCTCACTGAAAAAACATACAATAAATTTAAATTGGTAGGGTGTGAAAGGGAGATGAGATGTGGAATGCATTTAATTCTCTGCAAGCTGTGGCTGAGAATATGCAAGCTCATACGTTCGGACACTATCTGAAGAGCACAATATGTGGTTTTTAATTAAGTATCTAAAATGTTAAAGTCAGATGAGATCTATCATGCTATCATATTTGAACAGATTGCAAAAGTGCATTTAGAAAGGATTTGTATCATGGAAGTGTTAATGTATAAAATACTTTGAGGGAATCTATGGTTACGTAAATCTGTTAACACATTGGAATGGATTACTCACAATTGTTGAGCAAAGTCCAGTGTCTGGTAGATTAGAACCATGTGACATTTTATTTCTATTTTACATTTCTGTTGCATATTTCTTTTTTCAATCTCAGTGCTTATAATGTCGACACATGGGTGGTTCTTTTGCGCTAGTAGAATTAATTGCCATAAGCATACTTGAATACGGTATTGTTTCAGTGTCTAAGGAGCTCTGGCCTAATTACCAGAAATCTGGATAACACAAAACAGGTTTTAATGCACATTATAGTAATAGAAAAAAAATGAAAAAAGTGAAAAATACTGGAAGTACAGTGACGTTAAGATGGCCCAATATTGGTAGAGCAAGCCTTGTATCTACAATGGATGTCATGTCATGCTGATTAACATGGTGAAATGCAACATGCAGTGCATTGCTAATTGGCCTTTTTTTCATTCAGTTATGTCATAATTGAGAAGAAAAACAGGAAATTAACAAATTTAAGCAATGTACAGAGGTGTTTAAATAGTATCTCCTAAAAGTGTGAATAACCTCACCCATGAGGTAGCAATTGTAATTTATGGAGATTTAGTGTAACAGCAATCATAGTATTTTTCATCTTATGCACATATTCAAGAATCACAATGAACTCAGCTGTCATTCTGATTTAGTTGCTTTCCTCTCCATCTTTGGCAGAAGTCATTGGCACAGAAACTTTGACCTTCGCCCATCGTATCCTTGCTGACCTTTTTTACCTATCTGGACTTATTCCATTTTATCACATTACAACTGTGTCCTTTTATGCTTTGCTTGCTTAAGTGTCAGCCTAAATGCCTCCTAACAGTGGTAATCAGATCTGATTTCACTACCAGCTTTTGCTGTGTGTTTCAGATGTCAACTACTTTGCGTAAGGTAAACTTACTCCTGAGATCCTCTGAAACCCTTTAACCCTATGACTTCTTGTTTTTGATCCCTCTACAATTGGAAAAGGATTTGGAATAAGTATCATATCTATGTCCACATTTAATTGTACATAATTCTATCAGGTCACCCATTAGTCTCCTCTACTCTAGAGAGAATGAGCCGAGCCGATCCAATCTCACCCCACAACTAAAGTTCTTCCGCTACAGGCAACATCCTGATAAACCTTATCTGCACTCTCTCCACTGTAATTATCAGAACTACACACAACAATCTAGCTACTACCTATCCATTGGCTTGTAAAGTTGCAAATCTGTTGATGCACAACTGCATTGCTAGATCCAGGTCAAGCCAAATCATCAAGTTCGCTGATGACACAACAGCGGTTGCCTCATCAATGATGACGACAATGAGATGGCAAACAGAGAGGTGGTAGAGAAGCTGGTAAAATGATGCGAGCATGACAGCTTGGGTCTCAATATGGACAAGACCAAAGAGATGATTATGGACTTTACGAAGATGCAGACTGACCACGCCTCACTGCACATACACATGGAGAGAGGAGTACCAAGTTTCTGTGAGTTCATATAATAGACGATTTCACCTTGATCCTCAACACCACTCTTTGGTCAAAAAAGCACAACAGCATTTCCACTTCCTCAGGAGATTGAGGTGAGTGAGGCTCCCTCCCTCCAATTTTAACAGGAGCACCATGGAGACTGTCTTGGCCCACTACGTCACCATCTGGTACGGAAATTGCAATGCATCTCACCACTACAAAGGATTTCGAGGCCTGCTGAGAGGATCAGCAAGGTCTCACTTCCACCCATTAGAGAAACTAACCAGGAACGCCGTATACACGGGGCCCTTAGCATTGTTAGTGAGCCCTCCCATTCGTCCAACAGTGTCTTTGAACCCCACCATCAGGCAGGAGATACCGTAGCGTTCGGACGAGAACTGTTAGGGTGGGAAACAGCTTCGTCCCCCAAGCTGTAAGGTACTGAACTCCCTGCCACCACCCACATCTCATCATGTTTGAAGTGCCAGTAGCATTAAAGTGTTTACTTTTTAACGTATCGTAAATGCACCTTATTATTTGTGGTAATATTACTTGATGTGTTATGTGTGAATTTACAATGCCTTGTAAAAGTATTCAGTCCCCACACTTTGTTCATATATATGAGTATAACAAGAAGGGATTTTTGATCAATTTAACTGAGAATTTTTATTTATGAATCACATGCTCCTTTTTTCCACAGTAGAAGTGAAAAAACAGGGAAATTATAAAGCATGAAAAACTGCAAATTCAAAACCTGAAACATCAGCAGTACAGAAGTACAAGTATTCACCCCCCCCCACCCTTAGGAAATGTTCATGTTTTATTGTTTTACAACATTGAATCACACTGGATTTAAGCAACACACATCAAAGTTGCTGGTGAACGCAGCAGGCCAAGCAGCATCTATAGGAAGAGGCGCAGTTGACGTTTCAGGCCGAGACCCTTCGTTAGGACTAACTGAAGGAAGAGACACTGGATTTAATCTGGCTTTTTGACACTGATCAATAGAAAAAGACTTTTGTGTCAAAATGAAAGCAGATCTCTACAAAGTGATCTAAATTAATTACGAATATAAAACACAAAGTAATTGATTTCTTAAGTTTTTAGCCCCTTCAAATCAGTATTTAGTAGATGCACCTTTGGCAGCAATTACAGCCTTGAGACTGTGTGGATAGGTCTCCATCAGCTTTACACATCTGGACACAGCAATTTTTCCCCATTCTTCTTTACAGAACTGCTCAAGCTCTGTCAGATTGCATTGGAATTGTGAGTGAACAATCCCTTTCAAGTCCAACCACAAATTCTCAATTGGATTGAGATCTAGGCCCTGACTTGGCCACTCCAGAACATTAACTTTGTTTTTAATCTTTTCCTGTGTGGCTTTGGCTTTATGCTTAGTGTAATGACTTGCTGGAAAACAAATCTCCCAAGTTGCAATTCTCTTGCAGACTGTATCAGATTTTCCCCCAGGATCTCCCTGTATTTTGTTGCATTCAATTTACCCTCTACTTTCAGAAGCCTTCCAGGGCCTGCTGCAGTGAAGCATCCCCGCAGCATGATGCATCCACCACCGTGCTTCACGGTAGAGATGCTGTGTTTTTGATGATGTGCAGTGTTTGGCTTATGCTAAACATAGTGTTTAGTCTGATGGCCAAAAAGCTCAATTTTGGTTTCATCAGACCATGGAACCCTCTTCCAGCTGGCCTCAGAGTCTCCCACATGCCTTCTGTCAAACACTAGCCGAGATTTCATGTGAGTTTTTTTTCTTTCTCTTTGCCACTCTCGCATAAAGCTGCGACTGGTGAAGCACCTGGGCACCAGTTGTTGTATGCATTTTCTCTCCATTCTCAGCTACTGAAGCTTGTAATTCCTCCAGAGCTCTTGGTGGCCTCCCTTCTTGTACGGTCACTCAGTTTTGAAGATGTCCTGCTCTAGGACAGCTGTGCCATATTCTTTCCATTTCTTAATGATTGACTTAACAGTACTCCACAGCATATTTAGTGACTTGGAAATGTTCTTATTTCCATCTCCTGACGTGTGCTTTTCAATAACCGAAAAGGCATCTCTGAGGCATTCCACAAGTTCTCTCTTGGGATCCAGCATAAATTTGATTTTCCCAACCCATCTGCATATTGAAGTCCCCCACGAGAAGCAAAACGTTGCCTTTTTGACATGTTTTTTCTATCTCGCTGCAATTTGTAGACCACATCCTGGCTACTGTTTGAAGGCCTGTAAATACCTCACACAAGGGGCTTCTTACAGTTGCAGTTTCTTAACCCTGCCCACATCTTCTGATCCTATATCACTTCTTTCTAAATATGTGGTTTCATATTTTTACCAGAACCACTCCTCCTCTTCTGTCTTCCTGCCTGTCCTTTCAATAGATTATGTATTCTTGAATATTAAGCTCCCATCTACAATCGTCTAAATGTTCAATGTGCAATTTATAGTAATTTATAATAAATAGTATGGACAAACAGGACAGTCAATATAACATAGAAATACATTTGTGTCAGCATGAATTAATCAGTCTGATGGCTTGGTGGAAGAAGCTGTTCTGGAGCCTGTTGGTCTTGGTTTTTATGCTGCGGTACCGTTTCCCTGATGGTAGCAGCTGGAACAGTTTGTGGTTGGGGTGACTCGGGTCCCCAATAATCCTTCGGGCCCTTTGTACACAGCTGTCTTTGTAAATGTCCTGAATAGTGGGAGGTGCACATCTACAAATGCGCTGGGCTGTCTGCACCACTCCCTGCAGAGTTTTGCGGTCGAGGGAAGTACAGTTACCATACCAGGCAGTGATTCAGCCAGTCAGGATGCTTTCAAAATGACTGCGTGATACCCACAACCTTTTACCTGTTGATCTCTAAATGCACTATAAGATCATCCAGTTTATTTTGTATACTGCGTGTATTCAAATATAATACCTTCAGTCCTCTATTTGTCAGTCTTTTCAGTCTTGTTCCTCTTTTACACTGCAACCCATCCCACTGACTGCTATTTTTCCCTATCATCTGCCTGTTCTCCCTGACAGTCTCAGTATACACTACCTCTGCTTGTAAACCAACATCCCCATCTTCAGCCCAATCACTCTGGTCCCCATTTCCCCCTGCCAAATTAGATTAAACCGTCTCCAACAGCACTAGTAAACCTGCCCACAAGGATATCGGTCCCCCTTGGGTTCCGGTATAGCCTATCCCTTTTCTACAGGTCATACCTTCCCCAAAAATAGATGCAATAATCCATAAATCTGAAACATGAGCAATACAGATAAAATGCTGGATGAACTCAGCAGGCCAGGCAGCATCTATGGAAAAGAGTACAGTCGACATTTCAGGCTGAGACCCTTCAGCAGGTCTGCACTCTTTTTCATAGATGCTCCACCTTTTGTGTGTGTTGCTTGAATTTCCAATATCTGCAGATTTTCCCTTGTTTGGAATCCGAAATCCTGCCACCTGCACCAGTTCCTCAGTCATGCATTCATCTGCCAAATCATCCTATTCTTGCCCTCACTGGCATGTGGCACAGGCAGCAATCCAGCGATTACTACCCTGGAGGTCCTGCTTTTCACTTTCTCCCCAGTTTAAGCTTTCTGGCAGAGGCAAGCAGGGTTTTTTTAAAATTCAGAATCTCTCTGTACTTATCAGCATTCATCTTCCCATCAATCATGACCAGATTTCCAGTCTCTACTTCTGAAAAGCATCCCTATAGAATGATGCTACCTCCACCATACTTTACGGTAGGGATGGTGTTACTAGGCTGATGCACAATATTAGATTTGCTTAGTGTTGCGGCCAAAATGTCCCATTTTAGTCTCACTTGATCACAAGACCTTCTTCCACATCTTTGTAGTATCTTCTAAGTGATGCTTTGTAAAGTCTTTACAGGAAAGGATATGCTTGTTTTTGAGTTAGGGCTTCTTCCTTGCCATTCTTCCATAAATGCCCTGTTTGTGTAAGGCCTTAGAGATTGTGGAGCCATGAATTTCATCTCCGTTTTCAGCCTCTGACTTCCGCAGGCACTCAGAGTGACTGTTTGTGTCACAGTAGCCTCTCTTACAAATGCCATTCTTCTGCAGTAACCAAGTTTAGAGGGGCAGCCTGACCTAGGCAGTGCGGCTGTGGTCTCATATTTTTTCCACTTTTTCACGATGGACTGCACTGAGCTTCAGTGCCTTTGAGATGGTCTTGTACCCTTCCCCAGATTTGTGCTTCTCTATTATCATTTTCCTAATTTCCCTTGAATGCTCTTTTATCTTCATTTCGGTTTGGTCTGTTGAAAATCTTCCTCAGCAATAAACATTATTGCACCTGAGGAAAGTTAGTGTAGTAATTACAAACGGGTTGAATACTTATTCAGCCTCGTAATTTCAGTTTTTAATTTTTAGTAAATTGTTTACAGGTTTTGGAATTTTTCTTTTGATTTGACATTGTGTACAATGTTTTGTAGATTAGTTCAAAAAATCCCATGTCAATAAATGTTAAATTTAGAAAATGTGGCAGTAAAATGTGAAAACGGTCATGGGGACTGAATACTTTTTCAAGGCACTGTATATGTGCTGTGTGGTGCACCTTAGTCCAGAGGAATTTTGTCTTGTTTGGTGGTATACATATGTATGGTTGAATGACAATAAACTTATACTTGAACATAGCATCTCAGGACCACAGAAAGTGGTGGATATAACCCAGTACATCTCAAGCAAAGCCCTCTCTACCATTGATTGCATTTATATTGAGCACTGCCACAAGAAAGCAGCATCCATCATCAAAGGCCCTCACCCTCCAGTCCATGTTCTCTCCTCACTACTACAATCAGGCAGGAAGTACAGAAGCCTTGGGTCCCACATCACCAGGTTCTGGAACAGTAATTAATTCTACAACTGTCAGGCTCCTGATCTGGCGTGGATAACTTCACTCACCACAACTGTGAACTGCGTCTGCAACCTACAGACAAACTCTCATTCAAGGACTCTTTACAACTCACGTTCTCAGTATTATTTTTTTAATTTGTCTTTTGCACGTTGGTTGTTTGTCTTTATATGTGGTTTTTCATAGATTCTGTTGTATTTCTTTTCCTGTAAATGACTGGAAGAAAATGATTCTCAGAATAGTATATGTCACCATGTATATGGTAACATGTACATGCTTTGGTAACAAATCTACTTTGAATTATGACCTACGAAGGCAAACCATGCCAAATGACTTATTCATTACCCTATCTATCTGAGTTACCAGCTGCAGAGAGCTATGGTCTTGGATCCCTAGGTTTCTCTGCTCATTAACATATCTTGGCATCCCACAATTTACTGCATATCCTACCTCTGCTTGGTGCTTAACTTTCAGAACTTGCAGCATTCATGCTGTAAGTTGCAGTTGATAGTTCTAGTATTTTCACCCCTAACAAATGCACAACATCGCTTTCTTCTCTATGTTGTCAATTCTACTTGACAACAAAAAGTCCATTCCACTTTTTTGATTGTTCCAAATTTGTATCCTTAATTTTATGTTGGACTGTCTTCTTATACTTTAAAGGGAATATGAGTAGAGTAAAGACACTAAGACGGGTTGGTTGGAATATGGTGCGTGATGTGCAAGTTGAAATAAAGTGTGTTAGTAATTGACACCAGAAGGGATTGAGGGCTGGAATAATGAGTGGTCAAAATGGCAGTGTGCTGAAAGGGAGTGATCATCCTGTGGGAGGAATGGTGCTTTTAGTCTTGCTTGATGGTTCAGTGTGACTACACTTGGGCTATATTAGGGCGGCTGTACTGGAATAGCGACGTGTATGGTCTGGTTAAATGTTTTGCAGCACAGAAGCAGGTTTACACCATGGAAAAGGCAATAGGCAGATGTCTTTTTTGAAAGAGACATTAAAATGGGAGTGAGCTAGATGAAGCAGAATATATGCATAGGATAAAGCAGGGGAATGTAAAGCTGGAAATTCTCACATCTAAATGGAAAATGTTTTTGTAGTTGTGAAAGAAGTAGAAAACAAGTGTTTACTTATCTAGAGATGCAGCACAGAACAGGCCCTTCTACCTACACCACCCAACAACCCACCAATTTAACCTTGGCCTAATCAAAGGACAATTTACAATGACCAATTAACCTACTAGCCAGTACGTCTTAGCGCTGGGGCGAGGAAACCGAGCACCCGGAAGAAACCCACGTGCACATGAGGAGGAACGTACAAACTTGTTTCCAGTGAATGCCGGAATCAAAGTCCAAACTCAAAGCTGTAATAGTGTTGCACTAACTGCTACGCTATTGGCACCCCAGACAGTTTTGTTTGTACAAATTCAGATTAATGACGATGCATTATCCATGGGCTGAAATAAGGAACAGTTGGATTATACTGGATGTGCAAGTGCATGAAGCCAGAAAATATCAAAACGTTTCCAGTAGTAGATTCTATGATTAAGACATAAGAAATGATGGATTGTCTTATCTGCATGTTAAAAGTTGTTCGAGTGTATTGAAAATTATTGGGTTAGAAATTAATCAGTGAAAGAGAATACTTGGAAAGAGTACAGTGACTTCAGGACACATTGCCATAATGCTGGTTTAACAATTGCAGCCGAAGGCAAAATACTGCTCACTTGGTGATAGTGTCTTATTTATTGGCAACATGATATCTTGATTTTTGTGCATTTTGCCACATACATAACAAATCATGAACTTGAATCTGAAGTTTCAACAGCTGAGACAAGTATAATCACTTTTAGACTTCAACATTTTGACATAGCATCTCAAGATGCAGAAGTACAGATTTGCATTTTCAGAATGTTTGGGTATGACCCAAGCATGGGGGGTGGGGGTGTGGGTGGGAAGGGAGGGAGGGAGGGAGAGAGAGAGGGAGACTGACTGACTGACTCACTCACTCACTTGGGCTGACTGTTCATTCACTTTAATGAGAACTGTTGCAGAATTTAAAGGAAAAGTATAACAATAAATCATTAACTAAAACCCTCAAACTGAAAGCTAAATACCAACAGTGTGGTTGGAAGCAATAACTAAATATTAAATAAATACAGCTCCTTTCCAGCAGTCATGGAAATGGTAGTCCTCTTTACCGGACAAGAACAAACATAAGCAGGGAGTAGAAATGTTGCTGTGTTTTTGGTCAAGTCTTGACAAGACTAGAACGAAAGAAGGGAGTTAAATCGCATCATGGTGAAACAGTAATTAGCTGGAACGTGCACACTTGTGAGTACAATTGCCAAACTTGCTGCATGGGCGTGTAGCCCTGGCAACAGAGTCCATTGTTGTGACGTACACAATGCATTCAATAATATTATTATGCTTTTAGAAGTCTGGATGTTGGTTATCATTTTAACAACTAAAATCTTAACCATAACATAAGCTGAAAAGTTTTCTATCTTTTCCAGGAGTGCCTGAGCATACTTAGGCAGGAGATATTTTAAAAACGACTATAAAAGCATCGCGCACTCACCGTTCTATGCATTATGTTTACATGTATATCGGTTTGCAATCACATTGAAGCGCATGGTCTATGCGCATAGCATATTGTGTGTACTCATTATAATAAAGTAATTGTACTTGCAGGAGTATTTGTGGTAGTAAATTGTCTCGCCAATGTTGCAACAACTGCGATGCTTTCTGTTGTATGTGTGGAGTGTATACACTTAAATCTCAAAGACAGAACATTACTCCTCTTATTAAGAAACCCTGTGAGCTCTACTTTGGATGTAAAATTGGTGACCAATACATGGCCTCGGCTCCTCAAATTTGTTGCACAACGTACGTTGTCGATCTTAGGGTTTGGCTCAGAGGTACTCGGAAATCAGTGCCATTCACTGTCCCGATGATCTACCATGAGCAGAAGGATCATTTGACAGACTGCTACTTCTGTCTGACCAGTGTGTCTGATTTCCCTGCTAAAAACAAGAAATCCATTGAATATCCTGATCTCCCTTCAGCCATGAGAATTCTGCCGCATGACGATAGTCTTCCAGTACTGAAGCTAAAAGAGACATGGAGTCTAGAGGAAGCAGACAAAGATGCCATGATGCAGAAGCCACTAATGGAAAATGACGCTGATACTGATACTGATACAGATACAGATTTTGAACCCTTTATGTCGAGTCAGTCTCATCTGATAACTCAATCTGAGTTAAATGATCTGGTCAGAGACTTGGGTTTGTTAAAGGCAAAATGCTCTCACCAGGCACAAAAATTTCCCTGAAGGATTTTGATATTTCAGACAGATGTTTCCCAGAATAAATGATACCAAAATTAAGGAAGGCATTTGTGTTGGTCCACAAATCAAACAGGTCATCAACAACAGGCAATTCAGCGAAGAAAATCTTCAACATCCGTGAATGCCTTCTATGTAATTTTCTCCAGTCCCACTAGAAATAATCAGCCTCAAAGATGAGCCAGTGAAACACAGCTATTGCCCAAGATCCAAACACACAAAGTTCAGGTTTCTCCAGCTGATTAAACATACTGCATCTGTGGTTGGCCAGAACATGGGAAACAGCCTGAAGTTTTCACATGATGCAGTATGTGCCTTCCTTGCATCTAAAGTACCCTGCCATGCCTCAGTTTATTAGATCAACTCAAGTAACAAAATATACTCAAAGATTATTTCCTGTTTTCCTTCTCCGAAAGAAACTTCTTGGCAATACCCAGCTGCTTGTGTCAGCCAAATGCATTGGTAAATTGACTGGGATTCTGTCTCCTTCCCCTACTCCTTTTGAACTCTCCTCCACCTAGCTGCTATGCTCCTGCTCATTAGTCCATTTCACAACTCTGGTATGCAGCAGCTAGTAGGAAAAGGTTCTGTTTATGCAAGAGACAAACATGAAGCTAATATGAACTGCATCAACCTAAAAGATACTCATAAGCAAAATGACTTCATCTTAGTGTGGGAATTACTTGTGCATTTCAATGCACCCACCATAATTGACAAGAATTTTACCAGTCAAATGCAGTTATTTGTAAAGCATGCTATAGTTTTATTTAAAGAAATGTACTTTTCCATTTCATCTGTAAATTGGAATTTTGTAACTCATGCATAGGAAACAACTGATCAATTTTATAGTGATATCTTGCTGTTTAGCTTATCTTAAAGTATATTTTAACTAAACTCAACAGTTTAAACAAAAATGTTATTCTTTGGCTGAGTCTCTTAGTAAACAAAGTTTAAAATCATTAGCAAATGATGTTATTTATAAAGGGTAAGCAGGGATCAAACCACGGTCTTCCATATGATTTAGATGGTTTTCCTAGCAAACTAGCCATTGCATCAGCTTATTAATGGCCAGACCTGTTAACTATCCCAGTGAAACGAACAGTGGAGGTGGTTGAGATGTTGCCCTCATGCCTGGTTAATTGTCAACATTTCATTGAATAACTAACCAACTGTGTAAATTTGCAGTCAGCTGTTGAATGCATTGCATTGAGAAGGGTGTGGATATGTGATCACATAAATAGAAATTGAAATGGTAGATGGACAGGAAAAATGGTTTCATCCTTTAAAAATAATCTCCCTATTAAAATTGTAATAATTGGAACTAGGAACAGAATTAGGCCAGCTGACCTATTAAATTAACCTCAAAGTAATAAGGCCTAAATTTATTAACACCAGACTTACATCCTTCACCTGTCTGATGCTTCACTGAGAACTATGGCATTCAGTATGATGAATATGGTAGAAGAGCAAGTCAGCAGGGGCAATATCACCTCAGCATTTAATACGTATAGTAAATCAGTCTTTCACAATAGTGAGTGCTGGTCACCTGGCTGTTCCTTTTATTGTTTGTCAGTGAAAACCTATCATCTATGAGCGGAAAAATCACTGGTGATGCAAAATGCTTCAGGACCTCAGCAGGTCAGGCAGCTTCTGTCAGGGAAATTAACAATTGGCATTGCGAGACAAGACCCTACATCAGGACAGGAAAGGAAAGGGGTAGAAACCAGAATAAGAAGGTGGGGGAAGGGGGGGTCAAAGCAAAGCTAGCAAATGATTGGTGAATCCAAATGAGGGGAAAGGTGGGTGGGGGTGAGGGACGATAATGAGAAAAGCTGGGAGGTGACAAGTGGAAGAGCTAAAGGCTGAAGAAGAAGTCTGATTGGAGAAGACATAGGATCATGGGATAATGGGAAGGAAGTGGGTAAACAGAGAGGTCATGGGTGAAGGAGGAGAAGAAAGGGGGTGAAGAGGCCACAGAATGGGGAAGAACAAAATGGGGAGGGGGAAGCAAAGGGGCTGTTGAAGGTTAGAAAGATCAATTTCACACTGTTAGATTGGAGACTAACTGGACAATATGAGTTATTGCTCCTCCAGCCTGCATTTGGCCCCATTGTGGTGGTAAGGAGACCATGGCCAGATAATGTTGGTGTGGGAAAAGGAAATTGAACTGAAATGGGTAAACACTGGGAGAGCCTGGGTGTTGCAATGGACGCAGCAAATGTGCTCGCTGAAGTGGTCTCCCAATCTGCGTGGGTCTCACTGATGTAGAGGAGGCCAGACCGGATACAATAAATGTGTCCAACAGGCTCGTAGGTGAAACACCACCTCACTTGGAAGGACTGTTTAAGGCACTGAATAGTGGCAAAGGAGGAGGAGGGGTAGTTGTAGCACTTGTCATGGTTGCAGGGTATAAGTGCCAGGAGGGAGATCAGTGGGGTGGGAGAGTTTTCAAGGGGGTCACGGAGAGTGATTCCTTCAGAAAGCAAAGATGTGGTGGGGAAGCGAAGAGAAAGATGTACCTGAAGGTGTGATCCCATTGGAGATGGCGGAAGTTGAGGATAATGATATGCTGGATGCAGAAGCTCGTGGGGTGGAAGGTGAGGACAAGGGGAACTCTATCCCTTTTATATTGGGGTAGTTGTGGTTGAGGTAGAACGTGTGGGAAATGGGAAAGATACAAGTGAGGGCAGCATCAATAATGGTGGAAGGGAAACCCCGATATCTGAAAAGCGAGGACATCTCGGATGTTCTTTTATGGAACGCCTCATCCTGAGAGCGGTGGAGGCAGAATAACTAAGAGAAAGGAATAGTAAGTAACAGGGTGGGAAGAAGTAAAATGTGAGCATCAGTGGCATATGTCAGAAAATAATCTGCCTCTGGAGTTGGAGACAGTGATATCAAAAAGAAGATAGATTTATCAGATGGATCAAGTAAATCTGAGGGCAGGATGGAAGATGGAGGCAAAGTTGGTGAAATTGACGAACTAGCATGGGTGCAGGGGTCCAAGTGAATGCCCATGGCTACATCTTTGGTTTGGAGAAAGTTGGAAGAGCCAAAAGAGAAATTGTTGAGGCTGAGTACCAGTTCTGTCAGACAGAGGATGATAGAGATGGAGATGCCTCTCTCTACCAGTATCTGCAAAATTTCTTATGTTTTGGATGATTTATTTAAATTGATACATGTTTCAAACATTTTCTGTTTGCATATCAGATAGCTAATATTCACAGGTATTAATTTTAGTCAGGGAAACATTTGTTCGGTTATTCATTGAGTGTGTTGATATATTATCTTTCTTTGTTAACATTGCAGAAAGAAACACAGCACCGAGTGCAACAAGAAAGTCCAAGGCACAATTCTGTGAGCAGGTCTCACTGAACAAAGGACTAAGCAAATCTATGGGGTTTTTGGCAATTACCGACAGGACATTAGACTTGGATTCTTATCACACATTTTCTGGGCATGAAGACACAATAAGTGTGCGCCGGAAGTTACAATCTACACCCAATGGTTTGGCTACGGATTCCAGTTTCATTTGTGATCATGGCAATAGGAAGTACTGGACCTCCACAGTTGACCTGGGTTGTTACAACGACAGAATTTTGGCACCAAGAGATCGTTCTTATCGACATAGCCTTTGCCCACAAGGGATGGGCCAACAGATCAAAAACACTTTCCCAGTCAGAGAGAGAATGCACTCGGAGTTGAGGCAAGTGCCAGCTTCACTTGGTATCCAAAGATCTCATCATACTTCTCAACTTTCCATCTCATCAGCTCTCTCAGGTGTTTATGAAAGGATTAAAGAACGACAGAATAAATTACAAGTTCTGAGAGAAGCAATGGATGTGGATGGTAAGTACAACGTAATAATTTTTTGTAAACAGAAAATAAGAGTTGCAAATGCAGGGGAAGAGCGCATAAGACTATAAGACAAGAGCAAAAGTTGGCCATCGGCTGATTGTTTATCCCTCCCAACCCTATTCTCCCTGTAATCCTCAAAACCCTTACTAGTTATGTACCTGTCAACCTCTTCCTTAAATAAACTCAATGATTTGGCTTCCTTCATCTGTGGCAATGAATTCTACACAATCACCACCGCCTGGCTAAAAAAATCCCTCATCATCTCTGTTTGAAAGGGTCATCCTGTTACTTGCGGTCATCCTGTACTGCAGGGCTCAGTGCTGGGACCCCAGTTGTTTACAATATATATTAATGACTTAGATGAGGGAATTAAATGTAGCATCTCCAAGTTTACGGATGACATGAAGCTGGGTGGCAGTGTTAGCTGTGAGGAGGATGCTAAGAGGATGCAGAGTGACTTGGATAGGTTGGGTGAGTGGGCAAATTCATGGCAGATGCAATTTACTGTGGATAAATGTGAGGTTATCCACTTTGGTGGCAAAAACAGGAAAACAGATTATTATTTGAATGGTGGCCGATTAGGAAAAGGGGAGGTGCAACGAGACCTGGGTGTCATTATACACCAGTCATTGAAAGTGGGCATGCAGGTATAGCAGGCGTATTGTGTGCAGTTTTGGTCCCCTAATCTGAGGAAAGAGAGGGAGTACAAAGAAGGTTCACCAGATTGATTCCTGGGATGGCAGGACTTTCATATGATGAAAGACTGGATCGACTAGGCTTATATTCGTTGGAATTTAGAAGATTGAGGGGGGATCTTATTGAAGCGTATAAAATCCTAAAGGGATTGGACAGCTAGATGCAGGAAGATTGTTCCCGATGTTGGGGAAGTCCAGAACGAGGGGTCACAGTTTGAGGATAAAGGGGAAGCCTTTTAGGACCGAGATTAGGAAAAACTTCTTCACACAGAGAGTGGTGAATCTGTGGAATTCTCTGCCACAGGAAACAGTTGAGGCCAGTTCATTGGCTATATTTAAGAGGGAGTTAGATATGGCCCTTGTGGCTAAAGGGATCAGGGGGTATGGAGGGAAGGCTGGTACAGGGTTCTGAGTTGGATGATCAGCCATGATCATACTGAATGGCAGTGCAGGCTCAAAGGGCCGAATGGCCTACTTCTGCACCTATTTTCTATGTTTCTATGAGATGATGCCCTTTGGTCCTAAGCTCCCCCTCTATTGGAAACATCCACTGTAAGCAAGCCTTTCAATATTCAGTTGGTTTCAGTGAAACTCTATCCTCTCCATTCTTATAAACACCCAGAGTTGTCAAATAGCTGTCCATATGTCCCCCTTTTCATTGCTGAGAGCATTCTTGTAAACCACCTCTGGATTCTCTCCAATGCCAGTGCATCCTGTCTAAGATATGGAACCCAAAACTGCTCAAATGTGGTCTGACCATTGCCTTATGAAGTCTCAGCATTATGTCCTTGCTTTTATATTCTAGTATCTGAAGATGAATGCATTTGCCTTCCTTACTACTGACTCAACCTGAAAGACAGCCTTCAGGAACTCCTCTACAACCTGTACTAGGACTCCCAAGTCCCCTTGTACTTCTAATTTCTGAAGTTGCTCCCCATTGAGAAAATAGTCTGGACCTTTATTTCTTCTACCGCGTGCATGACTGTACATTTTCCTACACTGTATTCTATATGCCACCTTTTTGCCCGTTCTTCTAATGTTCTGAAGTCCTTTTGCAGATTCCCTGCTTCTTCAACACTACCAGCCAACCAGAAAAACCCCCTTTTATTTCTCTTTAACTTCTACCAGTCAGCTAATCTTCTGTTCATAGTACCTTCCCTGTAATAGTTCAGGTTCTTGTCTTATTTACCAGCATCATGTGTGGCACCTTCCAAAATGTGTTTGATTATAGATATAATACAAAAGAAAGGAAGTAGATTGAATGCACCCAGTATTAAATAAAATAAAGAAATGAGGAATAAAAAGAACTGGATGTATTGAAAGACAAAAAAAACTTTAATTTAAATTAAACATCAAAAAAGCTGTTTAAATCAATTTGAAGGAGTGAGACCACATGTTTGTGTTAAATTGTACATGTGCAATTAATCCACTAGCATTAAATATCTATGAGACAAAGAATGTGAATCCATTTGACAGACGCAGAATTACAAGACATTCACAACACGCTGGAGCATCCCGACCTTCGTCAGGACTGAAGAGGGAAGGAGCAGAGGCCCTAAGATAGTCCTGACGAAGGGTTCTGGCCCGAAACGTTGACTGATCGTTTCCACGGATGCTGCCCGGCCTGCTGAGATCCTCTAGCGTGTTGTGAGTGTTGCTTTGACCCCAGCATCTGCAGAGTACTTTGTGATTACAAGACATTCAATGCGTATTAATGATGACAATTGAGGATAGAGGGGTGCCCTTTCAAAACAGAGATGCAGAGAAATTTCTTTAGCCAAATGGGGTGAATTTGTGGAACTTGCTGCCACGTGCAGCTGTGGAGGCCAGGTCGTTGGGTGTATGTAAGGCAGTGATTGGTAGGTTCTTGATTGGACATGGCATCAAAGGTTACGTGGAGAAGGCCAGGAAACTGGGAATGAGGAGAAGCTTTAAACAAAAGGATCAGCCATGACTGAACGGGGCAGATAGGTCTAATTCTGCTCCCATGTCTTATGGTCTTGTAGTCTAAAAGAATCTATATGTCAAAAGCTCAATGTATGTTTCTAGTAGGTAGCAGGATAGACTGCACCTCCTGAAAATAAAACACAAGTGACTGACAGAGTACATGACTTACGGCTATTAAACAAAACAAAATTATAAGAAAAACGCAAAAATTATAAGACCTTATGTGCAGTAGCATAGTCTGTGGTGGGCTTTTGATTTATTGGGTTGTCATATACCTCTAACTTAATACAAATTTCAGTGCCAAAGATTGTAAAATTTTGAGTGTGTAATTCTTCAACAACACTGTTTAATAATCTTTGTTGTTTTGAGTTTCATACAATGTGATTTATAGTATTAGGTACTTCTCTGAAGGCTGTTGCTGCAGTAGAACTCGTGTTCTGATGACTGGTTGCCTATTCCAAATCCTGCTGTCAATTAAACTGGTTAATACTTTATTTATACATGTGATGATGGTGTATCTGATAAGGCTAGCAGCTTTGATCCAATCTTAGTTCCTTTAGAGAAGATGTAGGGTGTCGCTCCAGCCAGTGGGAAGTTATATTCACTCTGAATTTGGCTGACTTCAATTTTATTGTCGTCTTTCATTTCATACTTGGTCAAGTGCTTAGTTGATGCCTGATGTATTTATGTACCAAAGGAAATTCAGCTCTTTTATCGTTCTGAAACCAAGACCTATCACTACTACACAAGGAAAAATTGTACAAGTTATTGACAGCACTGTTGATGACCTTGTCATTATTATACATATGATTGAACGCAGGACAGTTTAGTAGTGATTGGCTAGACTGAATTTACACAAGATTCTATGGACAGGATGCAACCAGCAGTTTTCCCATTCCTGGGCAACAATCAGAGTTATGATTATCCTGGAACAGCTTGGCTGGTGACATGATTAGTTCTGGTGTATATGTCTTTGGAAATGCATTCAGAATGTTCTTTGGGCTTGTCGCCTTTTCTCTACATTAGATTTGTGTTGTGTGGAGTAAACTGTATTGGCTGAATATTGGCCTTTGTGATTGTTGATGCCTCAGGATGAAGACCTCCTGAAATGGGATGTCTGTTATGTATCCATCTCTTTTAGCATTATGGTTGTGTCACAGAACTTGATGGTGGATATCTTGACTGGTTGATGATTACACCTTTCAGTTTAGACATGGATTTTTGGTTCTGCTACGGGAAGGTTAGCAAGGATGAGATCATACAGGTTTTTTTTCCCCCTTTTACTGGTTCTTTTTTGCCGTGCACTGCAAACCTAGGCTAGTAGCAGTGAAATTCAGAACTTGGCTGGGAGGGCATTCTATGCCCTTGCTATCACTGACAATGCCACTGAAAATAAATGCACATCAGATTCAACTTAAAGTTCTCCTGTCTGCTCTTTCTCAATTATTTTGTTCTTTTCTTCTTTGATTTGAAGTTCCGCACCTTGATTACTGAAACTTCAGTCAGCAGAATTAGAACTCCGCCTAGCAATAACCTGCTAAATTTGATCTTTTCCTTTCTTTAACCTTCTCAGCTTGAAGGTGGGCAAAATCCAAGTTTTCTTTGTCTATATAATGGAAATCTCTCAGCCTTGGTAACATTTTGGAAAGTCTCTGGTACATTCTGTCCAGGATCTTGACTTCCTTTCTACAGTGTGATGCTTAGAATTGAACACATTTTCCAGCTGGGGTTTGATATATAACTTGGTAGAGTGTGACACCATTTATGATACTGCGCGTCCTATTTAGTTTATCAGCAGATCTATCAATTTGTCACAGAAGTTCAAAAAATTTGTTTGTGCTGACCCCCTTAAGTTTCTTGGTGCTTTCAAATTGTACTAGTTAGAGTGTATGGTTTTCCAAGTCCTACTTCAATAGTGCAGTACTTTGCATTAGATTTCATCCTTGTGTATTTTTGCATTTCATGTTTCACTCTCTGTCAACATTTCCCAATATTTTTCTAATTTGAAATTTTAAAAATTATTCCTCTATCCAATTCCATTTGTTAGATTTGTGGACAAAATAATAACCCTTGGTGGTAACTCCTGTGTACATCAGTACGGTGGAGATCAGCCATTCACCACGTTCATTCATCACTGGATTCTGCTTCATAGCTCATTTTGTATCTGCATTGCTTCTGTCCTTTAACTTCTGGATCTTTGATAGGATGCAGCAGAGACTTTCTAGATGAGAGATTTTCATTATATGGACAGACAAAGTAAACTAGGATTTTGCCCACCTTAAAGCAGAGAAGGTTAAACAAAGATACATTAGAGATAAAATTCAAAGGGTTCTTGTAAAGAGGAGATTCTGCTTCTGCTGATTGAGGTTTCACTAACCGAGGAGTAGAAATTCAAATCACAGATACAGGGGAACAAGGTAAAGAGGAAAGAGCTAAGAGAACTTTAGGTTGCATCTGATTTACTGAAAGGAAAATGGAATCAGATGTTGAACAGTTCTTCTTGATAGTGTCAATGATAGCAAGAGCATGGTTTATCCTTTGTGCCAAATTCTGAAGGTAACGTCCAGGCGACACATTAATCAATGACATTTTGGGATTTCATCTATACACAAGAAAGTGTGGAGCGGGCATCTAAATGGACACTGAGCCTCAGGCCTTCATTTCAGCAAAAGAATAAATCTTGTTAGTAGGTATAATTACAATATGATCTTTGCAGTGAAATTAAGCAGCAACATGCAAGAGAATAGAGGCTACGGAGACATGGCAGGTCTTTTGGGAGCAGGAAGAAAGAAGGACGCAGTTAGTAAAGGATTTGACCAGCCAGTGAAGGCAGTCGATAGCGTTCAGCTAAAACAGAAGTACAGAAACTGTAAGCATTACTCAGCAAAAACAGTTTTGGTTTCAATATGAATTTTTTTTTTTGCACTGTTACTAATTTGGGTGTATGATGCAAAAAGGTAGCTACTGTTTATCATGCTGATGTCCTTACTATTAAATTCAATTTAAATCCCTTTATTATAAATAAGGCAAATACTTTGCACATGAAAGTAAAATAGTTTGAAATATGAAGTTCCATGGAATTTTACAGTAAAATGATATTTCAAATTTTAATTCCTTTGATACATTTGTAGATTTTGGGCAGTTGTGTTGATTCCCCAATAAACAGGAAAAAAAATCAAGACGTGTCTTTGATAATTGTCCAATGGCACAAATTGTACTCGTAGGTTTGGTGAAGGCCCCCTTCACTACCCCATTCATGCTCCTACCGTTCTCAAAGATAATTTTGCCAATGGATTCTGCATTCAGATCTGGACATTAAACATTAAACTTAATGTCAGTTAATTTAAGGATCAAAGAAATGAAAGTATTTTTCTAAAAAATACTTTATAAATCTATGCCAACAGTATTGTCTTTAATATGATTTTTTTTGTTTACCTAAAAACAGAAGGAAGAATTTTTAATTAGGGAATATGCTATCTAGCCAAATTAGCTGTTCTTTGGCATGAATTCAATTCTGATGCCAAGAACTGACATAATGAAAAGTCTATTTCAAGTCAATAACTTGCTAGAACAATGTATCTATTATGTGAGATCACTTTGCTTTATTTCCAGTTATGTGCAAAGCCTTCGGGTCTTTCTGGGGCTTATGCTGCTTGCGTTGTCATGCTCTTTTAGAGTGCGTGCACTGATCTTGCCCGATTTGTCATGCAAAGATCTTTTTTCAATTCACATCTTGAATGTAAAGATAGATAATCAATTGATGATGATGGGAAGTGGAGGCTGTATCTTACATTTCTAATTATTCACTTATTTATTATTAAATGTATTTTGAAGGAAACAACATACGGTATGTTAGCTGCTGCAATGTACCAGCACATTCCTAATAAATCCAGGTGGGATCAACCACTACAGAATCTTTTCTTGTTTACTGCCGGTTTATGACATTGTTCCAGTCTTTTTAAGTTGTATTAAGCAGGAAGCCATGATGTTTGCAACCAAAATAATTGAACTTGTTCTGCTTTAATTATTTGGTAAGAACTCAAATTATGCATTGCAGTATTTGCTCAGATAATGTGGGCACATTTGGGTTCAGAGTTGATGTGTTGATGTCATTGTAAGTAAATCAGAATTTTAATTAGATATACCTGTGCTGCTTTCCTCCATTGTGAGCCTCAATTTGAATTTGAGACGACTTGTGTATTGAAAATATTATCTCAAGGAAGCCTTTATTCCCACAGAATAGGCATAAGCCAAACAATTTTATGGTACTGATTATAAGAAGGTGAAAGCTGTAGAGCAGCAAAGAGATCAAGTACAGAAATAATTAAAATCTACAAACCCCATTTCCAGAAAAGTTGGGATATTTTCCAAAATGCAATAAAAACAAAAATCTGTGATATGTTAATTGACGTGAACCTTTATTTAGGGAGTTCCGCCTGCAGCTGAATGGAGTAACATATAAATTCTGTGGCTGCCTTTAACTCCTCCTTTTCCCCAGTTTAATCCTTGAATTGTTAAACTTTTATTTTCTGATCTTGGAGGGAAATAGCGGTTATTATGTCGTATCCTTTACGAAGTGGAACACAGCCTTTTGAGCCTAGCAATGGAAAGGGAAAAACCTGGAAAGAAAAATCAGAAGGCATGCCTGTCTGGGCTGAGCGTTTGGAACGTATGTTGATGGATCTCGATAACAAAATGGATAACACTTCTGAGTTGAAGTCGTTCCGACAGAGTTTACAGACTATTGAGGAAAATACTCTTTCCCTGAATACTGAGATTAAAGAATCGAAATGTCAGATTGCTGGTGTTTCAACCCGATTGGAGCAGGCTTAATGCAGAGTCTCGAAGAAACAACATTCGTATTTTAGGTCTTCCGGAAGGCTCAGAGTCTGGGGACCTATTGGATTATTTTGCCAATCTGTTTCAATCTCTGTTCCCGGATACTCTATCTCAGCCTCCCGATATTGAAAGAGCTCACAGAATTTTCACTGCGTCAGGTAAAGCTCGACCAATTTTAGTCAACTTTCTTCGCTTTAAAGTTAAAGATCAAATTATAAAATGTGCAAGAAAACTTAACGGTTCCGAGATCTGTTTTTATGAAGATTATCCAAGGGAAGTTATGCAACAACAGTTTAAATTCATACCGGTCATGAAGATTGCTTACGAAAAAACTCTGTTTCCATCCCTGAGATATCCAGCAAGACTTAAGCTATTTCCTAAAGACTCTATTCCTCGTGTCTTCTTGGATCCCCAAGCAGCATTGGATTTTGTCAATTCTATTGTGGAATCGTCTGATGTATGAAAGATATTAGAATCTCTTTAAATCTTTGTATTGAATAAATACACAGAAGGTAAACCATATAGGCACTAATACACTGTTAGAATATAGTATATTATAGGAAATATTAAAGAATATAGTAAATTACAGGAAATATTAATATAGAAAAAAAATTAATACAAACAGTGCAATTTAAACATAAAATAACAAGGTAATATAACAGTATACTGATTTTTATATATATCAATAGAAAAAGAAAAAAAAACCCAAAAAAACTCACCGTGCAACTAAACTAAAAAGCAAAGCAAAGCAATGGGCTAACTAGGAAACAAGTAGAGTTAAAGAACTTAAAATCACGTCCTCAAACCCGCCTCCATTAAAAACAGTTTAAAAAAAACAAGAAGGGAATATAAATATGGACCGAGAAAAAAAATTACATTAAATGAAAATGTTGAATAAAAGATCTCCAGGTCTGATCAAATTTAACTGAAGAATCATAAAGATTACTTCTAATTTTCTCCAAATTTAAGTATAATATCGTCTGGGAAAACCAAAAAAACGTAGTTGGAGCATTAGTCTCTTTCTAATGTTGTAAAATACATCTTTTCACCATTAAAGTAAGAAATGCAATCATTCTATGGGCTGAAGGGGAAAGATTACTGGAAATTTTAGGTAATCCAAAGATAGCAGTAATAGGATGAGGAGAGATATCTATGTTCAATACCTTTGAGATAATATTAAAAATGTCTCTCCAAAAAGTTTCCAGAGTAGGACAGGACCAAAACATATGAGTTAAAGAGGCTATCTGCCCCTGACATCTATCACAAAAAGGATTAATATGAGAATAAAAACGAGCTAATTTATCTTTGGACATATGTGCTCTATGGACAACTTTAAATTGAGTTAGGGAATGTTTAGCACAGATAGAGGAAGTATTGACTAGTTGTAAAATCTGCACCCAGTCATCCACCGAAATAATAGAACCCAATTCCTGTTCCCAATCTGACCTAATCTTATCAAATGGAGCTTTCCTAAGTTTCATAATAATATTATAAATAATAGCCGTTGCACCTTTCTGACATGGATTAAGGTTAATTATAGTATCTAAAATATATGTAGGAGGGAGCTTTGGAAAGGAAGAAAGTGTAGTACTTAGGAAATTTCTAACTTGGAGATATCTAAAATAATGTATTCTTGGTAAACTATATTTATTAGATAATTGTTCAAAAGACATAAGGGAACCATCTAAAAATAAATCCAAAAACCGTGAAATACCCTTAGTCTTCCAAATTTGAAAAGCATGATCTGTGAAAGAGGGAGGAAAATCTATGTTACCTAAAATAGGGATCGCTAGCCCAAATTGGTTAAGATTGAAAAATTTTCTGAATTGAAACCAAATACGTAAGGTATATTTAACTATCGGATTACAGACCTGTTTGTGGCATTTCAAATCAAAAGGAAGAGAAGAACCTAAAATAGAGCCACGTGCATAACCTTGAGCAGATTGTAATTCCAATGCTACCCATTTAGGAATGGATAGTGTATCTTGGTCAAGTAACCAAAATTTCATGTGTCGAATATTAATTGCCCAATAATAGAATCTAAAGTTAGGTAATGCTAAACCTCCATCTCTCTTAGCTTTCTGTAAATGTATTTTACCCAATCTTGGGTTTTTATTTTGCCAAATAAATGAAGAGATTTTAGAGTCAACTTTATCAAAAAAAAGATTTTGGAACAAAAATCGGTAATGCCTGAAATATATATAAAAATTTTGGCAAAATAAACATCTTAACTGCATTAATACGACCGATCAACGTTAAATATAATGGAGACCATTTAAATGAAAGTTGAGTAATATGATCAATTAAGGGTAGAAAATTAGTCTTAAATAGATCTTTGTGTTTACAAGTAATTTTAATCCCAAGATATGAAAAATAATTATTAATCAATTTAAACGGAAGGTTATGATAGAAGGGAAGTTGCTTATTAATCGGGAAAAGTTCACTCTTACTTAGATTTAACTTGTAACCGGAAAAGAGACTAAATTGTGCTAATAAATCTAAAGCAGCAGGGATAGATTTTTGAGGATTAGAAATATATAAAAGTAAGTCATCAGCATAAAGTGATACTTTATGAGACTTTAAGCCCCGAGTTATCCCAAAAATATTTGGAGATTCTCGAATAGCAATTGCAAGAGGTTCTAATGCAATGTCAAATAATAAAGGACTAAGAGGACAACCTTGTCTAGTACCTCGAGAAAGAGGGAAAAAGGGTGAACTTAAAGAGTTAGTATGAACTGAGGCCATAGGAGAATGATATAACAATTTAATCCAGGATATAAATTTCAAGCTAAAATTAAACATTTCAAGCACCTTAAACTCTGTCAAAGGCTTTTTCAGCATCTAAAGAAATAACGCACTCAGGAACATTTTGTGAAGGAGTATAAACAATATTTAAGAGTATGCGAATGTTATAGAAAGAATAACGACCTTTAATAAAACCCGTTTGGTCTTCCGAGATAATATAGGGAAGTGCTTTTTCTAATCTGTTTGCTAATAATTTAGAAAAAATTTTAGAATCAACATTTAATAAAGATATTGGTCTATAAGATGCACATTGAGCAGGATCTTTATCCTTCTTTAATATTAGAGAAATTGACACTCTATAGAAGGATTCGGGAAGTTTACCAAGTTTTAATGAAGCCTCCAGAACCCTAAAATACCAAGGGATTAATGAAGGTGCAAACAATTTATAAAATTCCGCAGTAACCCTATCAGGGCCAGGAGCTTTCCCCAGGTTCATAGAAAAAATAACATTCTTAATCTCATCAGTGGTAATGGGAGTATCTAGCATAGAGGATATACCCTGTGAAATCTTATGGAAATCTAGGTTATCTAACAAGTCATTCATATATTCCTAAAGACTCTGATTGATATAAGGAAGAATAAAAATCAAAAAAGGCTTGATTAATCTCAGCATGATCAAGTATCAGTTGATCATTTTGATTATAAATCTGATTGATTTGAAATTTAGTATAATTAGTTTTCAACTGATGAGCTAACAGTTTACCAAAAGATATTAGAGTCTCTGAATAATTCTCCGAAAGAAAACAGGTTTTGAAGATCTCGGTATGCTAAAGATATCTTTTGATCGATGGATTACTTAAAGAAGAGGTGGTCTTCTTGGTTTGATTAAAGAATGACTTTTTTTTTGAAGACTGTTTAGTACACGGAGTGAATTAATACAATGGATAGATTGTGAACTGGTTTGATTATCTGTTTCTATTTTTCTTTTTCTTTATTAATTAAGTGATAGGTTGCTTACAGTTTATATAGATTTTTTTTCTTATTTTTTGGAGTGTTTAGTAATAGATAATTAGCTTTAATTCTTTTGTTAAATAAGGTAGTAAATTAAAGAATAATGGCGCTGATTTTCTCTCTTTAGAGATTAAACTGTTTGGGTTAATAGTATTGTTTTGGCGTCTTTGGAGACTGTCGTTGCATTCCCTTAACTTATGTTTATTGATTAAGTATAAACATTTTTTTCTTTGCTGGGCTTTTTTTATCTTCAGGTTACGTATTTTCTTTGTAAGGGGGAGGGGGGAATTGGAAGAAAAAACTTGTAATCATTATTTAAACTGAGCGGCACGCGGAACTCCGTTCTTATGTCTCTTTACTTGGGGATGCGTTCCGGCTTTTTCTTTCTTTCGCCGGATTTTCTTCCTTGGGGATGGTGGGATGTTTGGGGGTACTTTTGTATTTTGGGGTTTATTGTGAAGGGTTTTTTCCACACACACTTTTTGTAATTTTTCCCCGTTATGGAGTTCCGGAGCATGCGCATTTTCTATTTGGTTGTGTTAATCACTGCCATCTTTGATTAGCCCACGATGGTACGCATGCGTTGTCGTGTTCAGAGTAATATCCAATGGTATTTAAGCAGATAAATGTTATTAGTTGGAATGTAGATGGTTGGAATCACCCTATTAAGCGAAGGAAGACATTTAAAGTTATTAATCGATTCCAGCCCGATATAGTTTTTGCTCAAGAAACACATATCAGAACGGGCGATCAAAATAGATTTTTTAAAACATGGAAGGGCCTTCAATATCATGCTACTTGTCAAAATAGAGCAAAGGGAGTATCTATTGTTATTAAATCTAATATTTTATTTATTCAAGAAGGGAATTATTCGTAACAGAAAAATTGTCCTGGTTAATCTATATGGACCTAACGTAGATGATCCTCCTGTTTTTAAAAATGTATTTGGTTTATTACCAGACTTAAATGAATATATGCTGCTGATGGGAGGTGACTTCAACTGTTGCTTAAATCCTTTGATTGACAAAAGTTCAACCAATCAGCAGCTTCTAAGTCGTTCGGCAACTCTTATTAATTCCTTTTTTAGCTGATTATGGTTTGATAGAAATCTGGAGAAATTTACATCCTAATGACAGAGATTATTCTTTTTATTCACATGTTCATAATAAATATTTGAGAATTGATTATTTTATAGCTGATTTCCGATTTTTGTCCAAAGTCCAGAAATGTGAATATGATGCTATTGCAGTCTCGGATGTTAAGTTTAACTTTCGAGTTAAATGATGTTGGTAATGTAAACTTGCCTTGGCGCTTTCCAGAAAATTTATTACAAGGTTCGGACTTCGTTAAATTTATAGAGATTCAAATAAAAGATTTCTTTCTTTTTAATAATACGGGAGATGTTTCGAAATTGTTTATATGGGATACACTCAAAGCTTATTTGCGAGGTCAGATAGTATCTTATTTGGCTAAACTTAAGAAACAGACAAAAATAGAATTAGATAGAATTTCCAAACTAATTAAAGATCTAGATAATACTTATGCAGTTTCTCCTAATGTTGATTTACTGAAACAAAGGGTTAAACTTCAATCTCAATATAATTTACTATTAACTTATCCGATTAAAAGAAATTTGCTTAAATTAAAAAGTCAATTTTATATGTTTGGAGATAAAAGTAACAAGCTATTAGCATCTCAACTTAAAGCAGTTAAAGCTAAAAGATAAATTTTAAAAATTCGTAAGAGAGATGGTAGTTTAGCTTGTAGTTATGAAGATATTAATAAAATTTTTCAAGACTATTACAGTGAACTCTATAAATCTCAGTTTCCAGCTGACCCTTCTAATATGTATGCCTTTTTACAAAAGAATGATTTCCCTAGAGTATCTGTTGAAGATCAGCAAATTCTTGATGCTCCTTTTACTGAAAGAGAAATTCAGAAAGCTATTCTTCAGTGCAATCTGGTAAAGCGCCTTGATTGGATGGTTTTACTGTAGGATTTTATAAAAAATTTGAACATTTACTTATTCCTTATATGTTGGAAATGCTTAAAGATACTTTTATGTCAGGAGAGTTACCTTCCACATTTTATGAAGCTTCTATTTCCTTAATCCTTAAGAAAGATAAAGATCCTACTGATTGTGCTTCATATAGACCTATTTCATTATTAAATGTGGATGCCAAAATTCTTTCAAAAATAATGGTTAATCGGATGGAGAATATACTAGCTAAAATTATTTCTCAGGATCAAATGGGTTTTATAAAAGGCCGTTATTCTTTTTCTAATACTCGGAGATTGTTAAATATTATATACTCGTTCCTCTGTAGGACTCCCCAATGTGTTGTTTCTCGAGATGCTGAAAGGGTATTTGATAGAGTTGAATGGAAATATCTGTTTAAAGTTTTAGAGCAATTTGGCTTTGGTACTAATTTTAATAAATGGATTAGATTGATGTATAAAAGCCCTATTGCCACTGTTATCACTAATAACTGTAGATCCCCCTTTTTCCAACTCTCTCGGGGTACGAGACAAGGATGTCCATTAAGTCCTCTGTTATTTAACTTGATGTTGGAACCTTTGGCTATTGCACTTCATGAAGCTAAAAATATTCAAGGAATTTCTATAAATGAGACTATTCATAAGATCTCCCTTTATGCAGATGATCTTTTGGTTTATATTTCGAATCCCGAAGAATCTATTCCTAGCTCATTGAAATTATCATATGAATTTGGATTGTTTTCAGGATATAAATTAAACCTGCATAAAAGTGAATTATTTCCTTTAAATGATTCTGCTTCTATATATGATAACATTCCTTTAAAAGTTATGGATTCTTTTAAATATTTAGTTATTACCATTACTAAAAATTATGGAGACCTTTATATTGCTAATTTAGTTCCCTTACTGGATTTTATGAAGCAATTTTTTTCTAGATGGAATCCACTTACATTTTCCTTAGTAGGTCGAATTCATGCAGTTAAAATTATGATTTTACCAAAATTTTTATATGTATTTCAAAACATTCCTATTTTTCTAACTAAGAAGTTTTTTTGATCAAGTTGACTCTATTATTTCATCTTTTGTTTGGAATAATAAAAGACCAAGAATTGGAAAATGTCATTTACAAAAATTAAAAAAGGATGGAGGTCTTACTTTGCCTAATTTAAGAATGTATTATTGGGCAGGTTAATATAGGTTATGCGTGTTCTTGGTTGTATTGGACCGATAAAAAAGGAAAGACCATCTTGGGTTGACTTGGAATTGAAAACTGTGAAACAATTTCATTTAGCTTCGTTATTAGGAGCTCCTTTACCTGTACAATTAGCCAAAATTTCTATTCTAAATATAAATCCTATGATTAATCAATCATTACGAATTTGGTATCAGTTTCGTAAGTTTTTTAATCTTAGAAAAATTAACCTTCTTAGTTTAACTTATCGAAACTATTTATTAAAACCTTCACTTAATGATCCTACCTTTTCTCTTAAATAAAGAATTTTTTTCCTTTATGGACTTGTTTCAAGAAGGTCAATTGATGTCCTTTGAGAAATTAGTAACTAAATACTCTCTCTCATATTCACATTTTTTGCAATATCTTCAGGTCAGACATTTTTTATAAGAATATTTAAGTAATTTTCCATATATATAAGATTCTGACCTGTTAGACATTATTTTAAAAATGAACTCTTTAGTGAAAGGCTTTATTGGGAAAATTTATAATTTAATATTACAACAGGACAATTATCCTTTACTTAAGATCAAGCAAGATTGGGAAAGAGAGCTTAATATGACCTTGATAACAGAGGATTGGTTGCGAATTTTGAAGCTGGTTAACTCTTCTTCGACTTGTGCCAGTCATTCTCTAATTCAATTTAAAATTGTTATTATTTGACGAAGGAGAGATTATCTAAACTATTTCCGACTGTAAATAGTCAGTGTGATAGATGCAAAACTGAGATAGCTACATTGACACATATGTTTTGGTCGTGTTCTGTATTGAAACAACTTTGGAAATCTATTTTTTCTATAATCTCTAAAGCTTTAAGAATCAATTTATAACCTAATAAATTGACAGTTTTGTTTGGTATAATTCCTCAACATGTTCACGGTATTTCTATATCTGACCAATATGTAATTGCATTTGTCACATTATTGGCCAGAAGGGCTATTTTATTAAAATGGAAAGATGCCTCTGCTCCCACTTAGATACAATGGTTCTCCCAGGTGATGTTATGTCTCAGTTTGGAAAAAATTAGAAGTCGAACTTTTGATCCTAAATTTGACTTTGAGAAAAGGTGGGGTTCTTTTGCCCGTTATTATCATTTGACTTGAGTTAACTAAGATGGTCCTTTTCTGATGCTTGGTTATATGAATTTGGTTGGCAGTTTGATGTCTTTTTTTTAATGGAAGCTTGTGTGGCGCATAGCTCCGGGTTTGTGCTCTAAATGGGTTTTTTTTCCCTTTTTTTTTTAGTTATTAGGGGTTTTTCTCTGTTTTAGTTAGTAGGGGTTCTTTTTTTCCTTCTTTCCTTGTTTCCAAAAAAAAGCTTTAATACTTTGTTTTTTGATTATTATTGATATACTGTTCAACCTGGTTGATAGTTTAACTTTTACTCTACATATGGATATGTTATCTTGATTATTTTGATGTATTTTTCTTTGTTGTTGATTTTCAATAATAATTAATAAAAAGATTTAAAAAGAAGGAAAGAACCTTTATTTAACTGACAAAAGTACAAAGAAAAGATTTTCAATAGTTTTACTGACCAACTTAATTGTATTTTGTAAACATACACAAATTTAGAATTTAATGGCTGCAACACACTCAACAAAAGTTGGGACAGAGGCATGTTTACCATTGTGTTACATCACCTTTCCTTTTAATAACACTTTTTAATCGTTTTGGAACTGAGGATACTAATTGTAGTAGATTTGCAATTGGAAATTTTGTCCATTCTTGCTTGATATAAGACTTCAGCTGCTCAACAGTCCGTGGTCTCCGTTGTCTGATTCTCCTCTTCATGATGCGCCATACATCTTCAATAGGAGATAGATCTGGACTGGCAGCAGGCCAGTCAAGCACACGCACTCTGTGTCTACAAAGCCACGCTGTTGTAGACCGTGCAGAATGTGGTCTGGCATTGTCCTGCTGAAATAAGCATGGACGTCCCGGGAAGAGGCGTCACCTTGATGGCAACATATGTCTCTCTAAAATCCTAATATACGCCTCAGAGTCAATGGTACCTTCACATACATGCAACTCACCCATGCCATGGGCACTGATGCACCCCCATACCATCACAGATGCTGGCTTTTGCACCTTTCGCTGATAACAAACTGGATGGTCATTTTCATCTTTGGCACGGAGAGCTCAACGCCTGTTTTTTCCGAAAACTAGCTGAAATATGGACTCATCTGACCACAGCACACAGTTCCACAGTCTTTCGGTCCATCTGAAATGAGCTCAGGCCCAGAGAACTCGCCGGCGTTTCTGCATAGAGTTGATGTATGGCTTCCTCCTTGCGTAATACAGTTTCAAGTTGCATTTCTGGATGCAGCGACAGACTGTGTTGAGTGACAATGGTTTTCCGAAGTACTCCAGAGCCCAGGTGACTATAATTGTCTCAGTAGTATGACGGTTTCTTAGGCAGTGCCGCCTGAGGGCTCGAAGATCATGCGCATTCAACAGTGGTTTCCGACCTTGCCCGTTACGCACTGAGATGTCTCTGAATTCTCCAAATCTTTTCACAATATTATGTACTGTAGATGTTGAAAGACCTAAATTCTCTGCAATCTTGCATTGAGAAATGTTCCTTTTGAACTGACTAACAATTCTCTCTCGAATTTTGGCACAAAGGGGTGAGCCACGACCCATCCTTGCTTGCAAAGACTGAGCCTTTGAAGGATGCTACTTTTATACCCAGTCATGATACCTCACCTGCTACCAATTAGCCTGCTTAATGTGGAGTCTTCCAAACTGATGTTACTTGAATATTCTGTGCACTTTTCAATCTTATTTTAACCCTGTCCCAACTTTTGTTGAGTGTGTTGCAGCCATCAAATTCTAAATTTGTGTATATTTACAAAATACAATTAAGTTGGTCAGTAAAACTATTGAAATTCTTTTCTTTGTACTTTTGTCAGTTAAATAAAGGTTCATGTGAATTAACATATCACAGATTTTTGTTTTTATTGCATTTTAGAAAATATCCTAACTTTTCTGGAAATGGGGTTTATAGATACAAATATTGATTAAAATCCTAATGTAACATGTTGACCTTTATTTCATGTGTGAATATATAAAGAGTTGAATATTATGGTTTCACTTAGTAACATTTAGTAACCAGAATATTCCATTTAGTTCTTGACAGTGTACCTCTGGAGGGAAATATTAGCCTTGATGTAGCATTGGATGGATGATCAAAGAATTGAATTAATAGAGTACAAGTTGCATAAAATAGACTTGTATTCAACTGAATGTAGTAGATTTTGGATCGGGACAACAGAGCGGCATGGGAGCTGAATTCTGAAGGAAGGCAGTTTTTTTTTAAAACTTCTTCAAGTGTAAGAAGGACAAGACTGCAGCCGTGTGACGTAACAGGACAGCGTGGAGAGTTTGAACAGGAAGGTTACTTCCAACGGCTTTCTTTTGGATCGGGACAACAGAGCGGTGTGGGAGCTGAATTCTGAAGGAAGGCAGTTTATTTAAAAACTTCTTCGAGTGCGAGAAGGACGAGACTGTGCAGGCGCGCGTGATGTAACAGGATGGCGCGGAGAGTTTGAAAAGGAAGGTTACTTTCAACGGCTTTCTTTTGGATCGGGACAACAGAGTGGCATGGGAGCTGAATTCTGAAGGAAGGCAGTTTTTAAAAAATCTTCTTCGAGTGCAGGAAGGACGAGACTGCGCAGGCCCGTGACGTAACAGGATAGAGCAGAGAGTTTAAAAAGGGGACCACCCTATACAGCGGGCAGCGGAGTGAGTGGTAGCAGAGTGTAGGGCTTTGGCTTCAACGGGCTTCGGCGGTAAACGGGAAGAGATGAGAGCGAGGCACCAACTCTTTTTTCTCTCCGTGGCGAATCGGCCCGGACAGACAGGAACAGCAGGGCTCTCACAGCTAACGGTAGGAGCTAACGGTTTAAAAAGTTCGCCTGTTTGGCGAGGTAAGTGGGTGAGTAGACTTATTTTTCCTGTTTCATTCCTGTAGAATTAGATAGCATGCCTGCAGGGTTAGTGCTTTGTTCAGGGTGTCAGATGTGGGAATCCTGGGAGACCTCCAGCCTCCCTAATGGCCACATCTGCACCAGGTGCACCGAGATGCAGCTCCTCAGAGACCGTGTTAGGGATCTGGAGCTGCAGCTTGACGACCTACTGCTTATCAGGGAAAGTGAAGAGGTGATAGACAGGAGCTACAGGGAAGTAGTCATCCCTAGGCTACAAGGGTCAGAAAACTGGGTCACTGTCAAGAGAGGGAAGGGAAATGCCCGGATAATGGAGAGCACTCCTGTGGCTGTCCCCCTCAGCAACAAATACCTTGTTCTAGGTGCTGTTGAGGGAGATGAACTGACAGGGGATGCCACGGTGACCGGGTCTCTGGCACTGAGCCTGGCGCTGTTGTGCAGGAGGGAAGGAGGGAGAAGAGGAATGCAGTACTCATAGGGGATTCCATAGTCAGGGGAATGGACAGGAGATTCTGTGAGCCTGATAGAGATACCCACATGGTGTGTTTCCTCCCAGGTGCCAGGGTACAGGATGTCTCTGATCGGGTCCTGAATATTCTGAAGGGGGAGGGCGAGCAGCCAATTGTCTTGATACATGTTGGGACCAATGACATAGATGGGACAAGGGAGGAGGTCCTGAAGAGAGATTTCTGGGAGTTAGGAAGGAAGCTGAGAAGCAGGACCTCCAGGGTAGTAATCTCAGGATTGCTACCTGTGCCACGTGTGAGTGAGGGCAAGAATAGTAGGATCAGGTAGATGAATGCGTGGCAGAGAGACTAGTGCAGGGGGCAGGGCTTCAGATTCTTGGATAATTGGGATCTCTTCTGGGGGAAGTATGACCTGTTCAAAAAGGACAGGTTACACCTGAACCCGAAGGGGATCAATATCCTGGCGGGAAGGTTGAATAGAGCTGTTAAGGAGGGTTTAAACTAATTTGGCAGGGGTATGAGAACCGGAATGATGGAGCGGAGGAAGGGGAAAACAGAAATAAATCTAAGATAGTGAGCAGTAAAGATGTCAGGAAAGACAGGCAGGTGATGGGGCAGATTTGTAGCCATTGGGATGAGTTGCAGTGAAATCAAAGCGAAAAGTACCAAATACTGGTCTTAAGGTGTTATACTTCAATGCACGCAGCACAAGGAATAAGGTGGATGATCTTGTTGTACAGCTACGGATTGGCAGGTATGATATTGTGGCCATCACTGAGACGTGGCTAAAGGATGCATGTCTCTGGGAGCTGAACATCCAAGGATACACGGTGTATCGGAAGGATAGGAAGGTAGGCAGAGGGGGAGGCGTGGCTTTATTGGTAAGAAATGATATTAAATCATTAGAAAGAGGTGATATAGGATCGGAAGGTGCAGAATCTTTATGGGTTGAGCTAAGAAATTGCAGGGGTGAAACGACCCTGATGGCAGTTATTTATAGGCCTCCAAACAACTGCAGTGATGTGGACTACAAATTACAACAGGAAATAGAAAGGGCTTGTCAGAAGGGCAGTGTTATGATAATTGTGGGGGATTTTAACATGCGAGTGGATTGGGAAAATCAGGTCGGCACTGGATCTCAAGAGAGAGAATTTGTAGAATGTCTGCGAGATGGCTTTTTAGAACAGCTTGTTGTTGAGCCCACTAGGGGATCGGCTGCACTGAACTGGGTATTGTGTAATGAACCGGAGGTGATTAGAGAGAATGAGGTGAAGGAACCCTTAGGAGGCGGTGATCATAACATGATTGAGTTCACTGTGAAATTTGAAAAAGAGAAGCCGAAATCTGATGTGTCGGTATTTCAGTGGAGTAAAGGAAATTACAGTGGCATGAGAGAGGAACTGGCCAAAGTTAACTAGAAAGGGACACTGGCGGGGAGGACGGCAAAGCAGCAGTGGCTGGAGTTTATGTGAGAAGTGAGGAAGGTGCAAGACAGGTATATTCCAAAAAAGAAGAAATTTTCGAATGGAAAAAGCTTGCAACTGCGGTTGACAAGAGAAGTCAAAGCCAAAGTTAAAGCAAAGGAGAGGGCATACAAGGAAGCAAAAATTAGTGGGAAGACAGAGGATTGGGAAGTTTTTAAAAGCTTACAAAAGGAAACTAAGAAGGTCATGAAGAGGGAAAAGATGAACTTTGAAAGGAAGCTAGCAAATAATATCAAAGAGGATAATAAAAGCTTTTTCAAGTATATAAACAGTAAAGGACAGGTGAGAGCAGATATAGGACCGATAGAAAATGATGCTGGAGAAATTGTAATGGGAGATAAGGAGATGGCAGAGGAACTGAATGACTATTTTGCATCAGTCTTCACTGAGGAAGACATCAGCAGTATACCGGACACTCAAGGGTGGCAGGGAAGAGAAGTGTGCGCTGTCACAATTTCGACAGAGAAAGTACTCGGGAAGCTGAATAGTCTAAGGATAGATAAATCTCCTGGACCAGATGGAATGCACCCTCGTGTTCTGAAGGAAGTAGCTGTGGAGATTGCGGAGGCATTAGCGATGATCTTTCAAAAGTCGATAGATTCTGGCATGGTTCCGGAGGACTGGAAGATTGCAAATGTCACTCTGCTATTTAAGAAGGGGGCAAGGAAGCAAAAAGGAAATTATAGACCTGTTAGCTTGACATCGGTGGTTGGGAAGTTGTTGGAGTCGATTGTCAAGGATGAGGTTACAGAGTACCTGGAGGCATATGACAAGATAGGCAGAACTCAGCATGGATTCCTTAAAGGAAAATCCTGCCTGACAAACCTATTACAATTTTTTGAGGAAATTACAAGTAGGCTAGACAAGGGAGATGCAGTGGATGTTGTATATTTGGATTTTCAGAAGACCTTTGACAAGGTGCCACACATGAGGCTACTTAACAATATAAGAGCCCATGGAATTACGGGGAAGTTACATACATGGATAGAGCGTTGGCTGATTGGCAGGAAACAGAGAGTGGGAATAAAGGGATCCTATTCTGGTTGGCTGCTGGTTACCAGTGGTGTTCCACAGGGGTCCGTGTTGGGGCCACTTCTTTTTATATTGTACATCAATGATTTGGATAATGGAATAGATGGCTTTGTGGCTAAGTTTGCTGACGATATGAAGATAGGTGGAGGGGCCGGCAGTGCTGAGGTAACAGAGAGTCTGCAAAGAGACTTGGATAGATTGGAAGAATGGGCAAAGAAGTAGCAAATGAATTACAATGTTGGAAAGTGTATGGTTATGCACTTTGGCAGAAGAAATAAATGGGCAGACTATTATTTAAATGGGGAGGGAGTTCAAAGTTCTGAGATGCAACGGGACTTGGGAGTCCTAGTACTGGATACCCTTAAGGTTAACCTCCAGGTTGAGTCAGTGGTGAAGAAGGTGAATGCAATGTTGGCATTCATTTCTAGAGGAATAGAGTACAGGAGCAGGGATGTGATGTTGAGGCTTTATAAGGCACTGGTGAGACCTCACTTGGAGTACTGTGGGCAGTTTTGGTCTCCTCTGACGTTGGAGAGGGTACAGAGAAGATTCACTAGAATGATTCTGGGAATGAGAGGGTTAATATATGGGGAACATTTGTCCGCTCTTGGACTGTATTCCTTGGAGTTTAGAAGAATGAAGGGAGACCTGATAGAAACATTTCGAATGTTGAAAGGCATGGACAAGTGGATGTGGCAAAGTTGTTTCCCATGATGGGGGAATCTAGTACAAGAGGGCATGACTTAAGGATTGAAGGGCGCCCATTCAGAACAGAAATGCGAAGAAATTTTTTTTGCCAGAGGGTGGTGAATCTATGGAATTTGTTGCCATGGGTGGCAGTGGAGGCCAAGTCATTGGGTGTATTTAAGGCAGAGATTGATAGGTATCTGAGTAGCCAGGATATCAGAGGTTATGGTGAGAAGGCAGGGGTGTGGGACTAAATGGGAGAATGGATCAGCTCATGATAAAATGGCGGAGCAGACTCGATGGGCCGAATGGCCGACTTCTGCTCCTTTGTCTTGTGTCTTATTAAGGGATGATCTAACTGCAGTTAAAGGTTAAAGAATCCGGTAGCATGGATAACAAGAAGCTACCTCTTCTGGTCAGAGAATACAGAAGGCAGTTAATTGGATAAGAGTGGCTGGTTAATACAGAAGTTAGGATATTCTTCCTGTACAAAAGAAGATCTGGAAAACCTCAAAACATAGGGATGATCAGACATTCCTATATTAATGGACAGTGATCTATAACTTTGGAATTCTTTGAGGAAGTTATTTGTACTGTTAGTATACTGTTTAGATTGACAGAAGGTGTAGTAAGATGTTACAATAAAAATTATTGGAAAAAATAAAAGCTGATAGTATTAAAGGTAACAGTTTGGCATGGATGTAGTAATAGCAGGCTAACAGGAAACAATCAAATAGGTATAAATGGAGATCTGTCTGGTTGGTAAGGTCTTAAAAGTGTGGTGCTTTGGTGGCTCACAATTTACATAAATACAGGTTGAATACCTCTCATCCAAAATTTTTGGGACCGTAAGTTTATCAGATTTTGGTTTTTGGAATAGAAAGTGTGATAGCTTAGGATCGGCATAATTTCTGACTCTGAATTTTTGCACCACTGGTAAGTAGCCTTTGTTCATAATGTATACAGACTTAACATAAAAATTATTACGTGCCATTAATATAATGAAGATAGACTATTTCTAGTATTAAGTTTTCATCATTAATGATCTTCATATACTCATCAATGAATTTCTCTACTGCTTTATAATCAGCAGATGGTTTATCTTTAAAAAATGAATGCCTTGCCTTTTTTTAAATTTCTGCAACCAGCCTGCTGAATATTTGCAATTACCTTAAATTTTCAGTTGGTCATAATAGAGCTTTGTTTGTTTCATGATCAGCATACTGTTAAATGGCATATGTTCACTTCAAAGCCTACAAATCCACTTTTTCAATGTACGATTAAGATCTTTTCATGTTTTTCTATTTCTTATTAGCTTCTCTTTATTACATATGTGAGGTCACTTCTCAGAAATGCCTGTGATGTGCAGAGACCTGTATGTTTGCTAAATTTGCCAATGGCACAAAGTAAGTAAGCTGTAAAGGGAAAGGAAAAGAATATGGATAAGCGGTGTGAGTGAGCAAAATACTAGCAAATGGAGTATGTAATGAGAAACATGAAATTGTCCATTTTGTAGGAAACATAAAGAAGAATTTTATCTTAAAAAATTGAAGAACATGGTGGAATTTTTCATGGACAAGTATGATTGTTCATAAAATTCCATATAACAGTAATTAACTTACTTTGATTTGATGGATTTGGTGGTGGTTGGGGTGGGAGGTGTTACAAATCATTGTTTGGATGTTGCTCCACACATAATGTTGATATCCTTTTTCATGTTTTAAAGAAACTGCAGAGGTACGTTCACCTCGTCATAGTGACACATATAGTGCATCAAGCGAGAGCCCTTCTCTTACTTCTTCTGACCTGGATTATCGACAAGGTAACTTTTAATATCCAAATCTGTCAGGTTTTTTTCATTAGCACTGGCCCCCAAGCTAAAGTCTGGTAATTGAATCCAACTCAACTTCCTAGCCCATCAACCTCTCTTCCTGCCCCAGACTCGTATGATGTTGCAAATAATTCCCACTCCTTGGATGCTGACTTAGTCCATTCAAGCTAGTTTGCCTCATGTCCTTACTCAAAAGTAAAACACATTCAAACGTTGTCCGGTCATGCTGTTCTTTGCAAAGCTTTTAACTTCATAATTCATGCTGATCATTTTCATGACTTCACGTTTGGGTCACCCTAATCATTCTGTCTGAGCTGCAGAATTAAGCAGCCATAACTGAGGGCACAATACAGTAAAAATGTGATAATTCAGCATGCTCAGGACTTTGCTGAACTAGCAAATCCTCTGCATGATTGAATGGTATTGTTACTAATATCACAGCATACTTTCATTCACCTTTTCTTGGATGTTAAGCAGTATTGTAAAAATTTTCCTGTGAACCAGGTAAGCTTGAAGGTAGTGCAGGAGCCAGGGCTCTGAGGAGCTGAGAGAGAGAACAAATGTCACCAGTGAGTCAGAAGCTGAACTGTTGAGATTTCTCAATGTGGATGATCTGAGCCTCTTTGTCATGGTCTCTGTGACCATGCGCATGTTTCATCCTTTCAGTCTCGCTGAAAAACATTTTTCGTGACAGATCGTACCAGCGTGCACCATCTTCTCTAATGTACTACTAAATAAGCTTGTTCCTCCCTGCCTGTGTTACTGCAGATAGTTTCCCAAGTCTTAGCTATTCCTCCTGTAGTGGCTGCATCGCATCTGCTGTGAATCTAGTCTTTGCTCACTATGTATTAAGATCATCTGATTCCTCAGTCTCAATTCTGTCATTCATCAATGTGAGCTTAGCTCGAGCATGTGTGTATTATGATGATCTATCAAATCAAATTTACTAGTCATTCAAACCACACATGGATAACAGCTGAATGAGACAGTATTTCTCTTGGGCTAAAGTGCAAAAACGTACATGCGCATTCAAAATGATGAGAAAGGAAGGAACAAAAAAAAGTCACGTAAGAAAACATATCTTTAGTCCATGACCCTGAGCAACATGTCCCACAGATTGATGGTTCCTGGCAGTCCACCCTGTAATTACGCTGATCCAACACTGGTGGGAGAGGCCACTGCCAACCAAGTCCAGACGCCACACTACAACACAAGCCCGAGGATTGAGGCCAAGTCCTCACTACAAACAAGGCGACGCTGCTGCCTCGCTGCCTGTCTCACCACAAAACAATGGACCAACAGGGTCTTGTGATTGCAAAATAAACATCCAAGACAGTCACTCGCGGTTTGGTCAACTCTTCTGAACCCAATCTGGCTTTTCCTGAAACCCGACAGCCCGGCTCCAATCCAACAGCCCGTCTCGACCGCCCCGGCCCGACATGACTCTCTTGGCCCAATGGGCCGACTCGCCTTTTCTGAACCACCAGCCAGCTCTTGCAACACCTCGGTCGGGTACTCCAAACAATGAGCAACTCACTGATGTGGTGGGCTGCTGTACGCATAGTTATTGGAGTCAAGAATAGTCTTACTCTGTATAAAAACACATTTAACAAAGGAAAAAGCACCTTTGGTTGGCCCCCAAGAAACTGCTGCATGTATGCTCGTCGCCATCTTACCGGAAGTGTAGTTGAACATCAGGTTCACAATCCATTGACTGCCTTGTGCTCAGACTAATCCTTTAGCATCTATGATTGCTGATTTTACTTTGAACCAGAATGATTGGAGTCCCTATGGTCCACATGACCCCCTAACTTCCAATCTTATATGCCTTTCATTCCAAAGACATCCAGCTTGTGAGCTGACCCAAGCACAATGGCTACTGACTGGATCCATGCTGCTGTCAAGTTCGTTCTTGTCCAATTCAAAACGGACTTTTCCTACTTTCTCCTTTACTTTTCAAAATTTACAGCTCCTTTAAAATTTTGCTCCCCATATGCAAAATTCACCATCCCTCTCATCCATATTTTTTTTAAAGACATTTACTCCTGATCAAACACCACCAGATTAAAATACACAGACGTATGTTGTTGCCTGCAGTTCTTGCGCAGCTCATTGGAGATGAAACGTGACAAACTGCCCATGTTTAGTTCCTCCCACTTTAGTAATTCCTAGACCTAGGTAGATCTATCATGAGCAGCACACACAAAATGCTGGAGGAATACAGCAGGCCAGGCAGTGCCATGGAAAAGAGTACAGTCGATGTTTCGGGCTGAAGCCCAGTCCTGCCAAAGGGTCTCGGTCCAAAACTCGACTGTGCTCTTTTCCTTAGGTGCTGCCTGACCTGCTGAGTTCCTCCAGCATTTTGTGTGTGTTGCTCGGGTTTCCAGCATCTGCAGATTTTCCCTTGTTTGTGATTAGGTGAGTCTGGAATTCGAAACTGATTTGGGGATTCGTAGCCTGAAGATGCAAATGAAAAAGGAAGTTAAGCCTATTTGTTTTTACTAATTAAACTGAATTAATTAAAAACATTGAAGGTAACTCAGTAGATCTGGCAGCATCTCTGAAAGGAATAGAGGGGTGACATTTCAGGCCAAGACCCTTCATCAGGACCTGGAAGGAAGGGGAGAGAAGCCAGAATAAGAAGGTGGGAGAAGGGGAAGGAGTACAAGCTGGAAAGTGATAAGTGAAGCCAGGTGAAGGGGAAGGTAGGAGGGTGCGGTAGGGGAATAAAGTGAGAAGCTGGGAGGTAATAGTTGGAACAGTTAAAGGGTTGAAGAAGAAAGAATCTGATAGAAATGAAGAGTGGACTATAGAAGAAAGGAGAGGAGGAGGGGCACCAGAGGGAGGTGATAAGCAGGCGAGGAGAAGAGAAGGAGTAAGAGGGGGGCCAGAATAGACAATGGAAAAGGAGAGAATGGAGATGGGAGAAAATTATTGGAAGTTAGAGAATTCAATGTTCATGCTGTCAGGTTGAAGGCTACCCAAATGGAATACGAATGTTGCTGTCCAGCCTGCGGGTGGCCTCATCATGGTAGTAGAGAAGACCATCAGCTGACCTACTGAAATGGAATGGGAAGTGGAATTAAAATGTTTGGCCGCCAGGAAATCCTCCCTGTTGCAAATGCAGCAAAGATGCTTAACAGAGCAGTTCCCCAATGTACGTTGTCTCGCCGATGTAGAGGAGGCCATAGTAATTATCTCTGAATATAAGAAGTATTTAAACAAAAAAAAAGCCTGCGATTTAAACAAGAGAACTGGTTCTGCTTGTTATGTTTGTTCATAATAAAGATAAACTTAGCGTGGGTTTAATGCTAGAACATTTTATTTACAGAATGGCTTCAGCTCAACACTGAGCATGTGCAACCAGCTCACCAACGTCATATCCGGTTCGGAGTGAGCTGCCCACGTTGCCCACTGGGAAATTAAGTTCTTTTTTATGTACACACAGAATGACACATCTTCCCCTTTCAAAGAAAGACAAACATAATACTGTGTCCTCAAAAACCTGCAAGGAACAATAATCCTTTCCAACAGAAGTATCTATAATAACTTAATTGTAATGAGCAAATATAGTCCCTTATTCACTCATCAACTTTCAATCAATGGTTTGATTATCCTTTTCAGTCTGCTGTTTGTTTCCATAGATGTACTGCTTTCATTTGCTGTGTTAGTATTAGTGTCTTCCTGAGACCTCTGATTAATGTGTTCAGTTTTTACATCTGCTGGCCACTTTGATGTACTGACAAGTGACTTGTCACAGCTATGGGTTGGAGCTTGTGATCATAAATCCACACAGTTTCTTCTCAGAGGTGTCCCTGACTTTGTCTGGATCTGATAAGAATGTGAAGCTGCTCTTTAATGGACCACGTGCCTGAATTGTGAACTTGGTTTCACACTTCATCCCCAGGCTTCAGGGCTGGTAGGCTTTTCGCAGTCTTGTCATGATACTGACTGTTTCTGCTTTTCTTTCCCTTTCTCTTTAGCCAGTTTGACCTTGTGTGCTGCATTAGGTGTCAACAGGTTTCATGCACTAGAAGGTTAGTGCATATGTGTTGACCCGTCAGCATTTGGGCTGGTGAAAGGCCATTCTGCAGTGGTGCACTTCTGTAAATTATCAGACTTTTGTGGAAATCCTCTCGTCCATCTTGTGCCTTCTCCATGAGTCCCTACACCACCTTGACTGAACTCTCTGCTAGGCCATTAGATTTCTGTGATGTGGGCTTGAAGTTGTATGTTGAAACCTCCCAGTCATGAGCAAAGGACTCGAATTCACGGCTCAAAAATTGTGGACCATTGACTGATACAACCTCACATGGAACTCCATGCCTCACAAACACAGCTTTCAGGAAGGTGATGACTGCTTTGCTGGATGTTGATTGTAGTATTGTGACCTCTGGGTAACTGGAAAAGTAGTCTGTTAGAATAATATGATTCTTCCCATTACAATCAGACAGATCCACTCCAATTTTGAAAGTATGGGCTATCTGGTACAGGGTGTGGTGTAAGCAGTTCTGCTTGATTCTGTTTAATTAAGGCATCTTTCACTTGAAGAAGAGGTCTGGCTGATGTCTTGGTTCCTTTTTGGTAGGTACATCACTCCCTGAGCCTTACGTTTACATTTTTTCCTCACCGAGGTGCACTTCACGTATCTTTTGGAGCGGTTCCTTGCATTCAACACTGGGATCACAGGTCTGTTCCCTTTTGAAGACCATATTTCAACTACTGTCAGTTCAGCTCTGCATGCCCAATTATCCCAAGTGCACGTTGGACAATCGTTCTTGGTTGCTGGCCATCCTTTCTGTATTGTCTCTTTGAGTAATTTCATTGTTCTGACCGTCCCTACTGCTTTCATAATCTTCTCTGTTCTATTGGAAGATACTGGAATGGAGGTGACAGTCATGTCAACATTGTCCTGTATATCAGCATTAATTTCTTGGTCACTCTCTTCTTTCTTGTTGACTGCTCGAGACAGCACATCAGCAGCAAACATGTATTTTCTTGGTTTTTAGACCATATTCACGTCGTATTTCTGCAGTTTTATCAACATATACTAAATTCTCATGGGACAGTCAGTGGTTTGAACACAATTGAAACCAATGGGTTGTGGTCTGTCTCCACTTCAAAAGCTTGTCCATAGATATACTAATGGAACCTTTCACATGCATATATGCTGGTGAGAAGCTCTTTCTCTATCTGTGCATAGCTGGCTTCTGTACTTGTTAAAGCACTTGATGCATAGGCTACAAGTTGCCATGTGCTGTTATGCTACTGCAGTAGTACTGTTCCCAGACCATACTGGGATGCAAGAGCTAAGATCCTAGTACTCCTTTATGGATTATAAAACTTCAGCATAGGTTCTTCAGTTAGGACTCTTTTCAGCCTCTGGAAACATTCTTCTTGCTCATGAGACCAAATCTACTCGTTTTGCTACTCAAGGAGTGACCTAAGTGATGCTGACACAGTAGACAGTAGAGGGATGAACTTAGTCAGGTAAGTCGCCATCCCCAGGAAATGTCTCCCCTCTTACTTGTTTTGGGGCCTCTCCATGTTTCCAGTGGCTGACATCTTTCTTGGGTTAGCTTCACTCCCTCTTCTGATAGGACATGTCCTATGAAAGTCAGTGTCTTAACATCAAACTCACATTTTTCTTTAATTTCAAATTGACATTCTTTGTCACGTCAAGTACCTGTATCAGTCAGGATAATGATGTCATCCCTCATGGTCTCAACACCAGGTATGGCTTCAAAGATCATGTGGATGGTTTTATGGTAGACATGGTGCAGACAGAATTCCATATGGTAGCTGATGAAGGTAATATCACCTCTGTGGTGTGTTAAAAGTACACAGTCTCGATCTTGCCTCATCAAGCTTCACCTGCCAAAACCCAGATAATGCGTCAAGTTTATGAAATCACTTGGCACCTGCATACTGGGGCTTGAGCTCCTCCCGTGTTGACAATTTAAAATACTTTCTCTTGATGGCTTTATGCGTCCAAACAAATCCACAATGCTCCATTTTTCTTTTGAACCAGTCAGCTCACCCAATCTGTTGGTTTTTCAATTTTCTGTATGATATTTATCTGTTCCATGTGTGCCATTTCTTGCTTAAGTTTGTCTCTAAATGCAAATGGAACTTTCCTGCATGCATGGACAACAGGGGTTGCTGTCTCATCTACATGAATTTGTGGCCACCAGGTAAGCATCCATATCCCTCAAAGACATCTACTTACTCTTCCACGAGTGTTGGGTGTTCATCTTTGGTCTGTGAAGCCACTATGAAAATTCTTTCAACCAGGTTGAGTTTTTCACAATACTCAGACCTAATATTGTCTGTATTCTCTTCTCTACAATCAGCACCTGTGCTTTTAGGTGCTGCCCATTGTGCTTGAAGGTCACTATATAGTCCACTTTTACTGGATCATTCTCTCCAGTATAGCCTGTCACTTTTAATTTTACTGGGTAAATCTTGCTCTTTACTTTGAGAGTCTTGTAATCATCCATAGATTACTAATTTACCTGGGCTCCAGTGTCAGTTACTGTCTCATTCACAGTCACTGGAATGATCCATTCTGTTTTACCAGCACCAGCAGTCAGCAGGAAATCTACAAAGACTTCCTCAATTTCCTCAGAAACTATGTGCAACTTTCTCTTGGTAGCCCCAGCTTTGCAGCACTTTGCGAAATGATTCTTCTTCCCTCAATTATTGCAGGGCTTTACATAAGCAGGACCTGACTACCTCCATATTTGCTGCATTTGCTGTTTGGGCCTTCCCTTTTGCTTTGCCACTGCTTTGGGAAATGCCTTGTGCACTGCACCCCTGTTTTGATAGTATGCCTGTTGTTTCTCCACTGTGCAGCTCCTTAGCTTGTGCTCGTGTGGTCTCCACTGCTCTACGCGTATCCACAGCATCAAATCTTTTTCATTGAGCAGTTTTTCTCTGAGCCCATTAGCTGGGATTCTGCAAACTATTTTGCCTCTAGCTGGTGAGTTTCTCAAATCGCCAAACTCACAGGACTTGCGTGAAATTCAACTTTTAGGTATGGTCAAAACTTAACACCTTGTTTCTGGTCACAGGAAGGAAACTTGTATCTCTCAAATGTTTGTGCTTTTACTTGGGACAAAATGCTCCTCAAATTTTGTCATCAGCATGTCGAATGTAAAAGCTGTCTCTTCAATGTATGAACTGTTATAGATGTCCAAGGCATCTTGGTTAATTACATATAGAAAAATAGACTCTTTCAATTTTTCATCAGCCCCTCCCGTTCTGCTAGCCACTAAATATATGTTGAATTGCTGTTTGAAGCGTTTCCAATTATCCACTAAATTGCTGGTAAACAGCTTCGGTATAGGAGGACTTAGCCTTGATAGGAACTCTCAGCCTCTCACCTGAATTTCTTGGTGAACTTTGAGACACAATGCTTGCTTGCTGGCCGACTTCAGTTGCTGCTAGCACCTTCAGTACTCAGTCAGTCTTTCCCTCACTCGGGCATGTACGCTTCATGTTTAGACCTCACGGCAACTTCTGACGCCATGTTATCTTTTTTAATGAAGATAAACTTAGCATGGGTTTAACACTTGTACATTTTATTTACAGAACAGCTTTCAGCTCACCATTGTGTGACCAGCTCACCAACATAATTTCCAGTTCCGGTTTCAGGGTGAACCACCCGCACTGCCCACTGGGAACTGAAGTTCTTTATTATTTACCCACGTAATGACACACAGCTCTCATTGAAGGGCAGTCAGAGGGAGTGGTGATGGGGGCAGTGGGGCATTCCCTATAGCTTTGCTTGAAGCCTTAACAGATGCAGAGGCTCAGTCTGAACTGTGCTCCGTATCTGGCACAGTTAAATATGGTTGGGAACACCAGGTGATGGTCTGTTTCTCATGAGAACTTGAAATAAACTAAAGTTGAATATAAGTTCTACAAATTATCAGCCTACAATCTCAAATAGTAATGAGTGATCCTAGGAGAAGCTTTGTGGAAATATTCATATTAAACTCTAAGGGACAGAATTACCAAGCAACATTGTGCAGAAATGTTATAAATGAGTGCCTTAGAGTGTGCATTGTGTCAGGGAGAGTGCAAAGTGCTATGCTTCTGCATATCTGAACACAGAGCTTCACAAATGAGCAATCGCTTTCTTAGCCACCTTATGAAACTGCTTTTATACTTGATGAAAAAAGAAGAGCTTTTGCAATATCTAATCATGTATGTACATGATTTCAGCAGTTAGACCTCATGCTCTGAAACTCTGTCCTTGTCCTTGACCTTTTCCATTATCTTTAAGTTGCTTCTTATAATCTCCACTTTGATTAAGCTTTTGGCTATCCTGCTATTTGATAATGTTACTGTTGAAAAGACTTGGGATTTTTTATACTGCATTTATTGCAGTCCATTTATATATGCTATGCTTTTCTTTAGGGGAAATATTTGGTAATTGTATTTGTGAGTATTTGTACTGGAAAAGCTGAGGTGTCTTTTTTTTCTTCCTAATAGTCCGCAGGAATGAAGATATTCGAAGGTACAGTTGTCAAATAGGTCGAGCGGTGGAGGATGATTGTGCAGTTGACAGTGATGGTCCAAATAGGAGATCCAGGTACTTTTCGTTGCATTCTTATCATCCCTAAAATGGATGCAGCTATTTACCTGGAACACAAAACTGTGGGCCATTCAACCCCCAATGTTGTGCTAATCTTAATGCCAATTTACACTAAATATGCTCCTCCTGTGAATCATCCATATCCCTCTAATCCCTTCGGATTTCCATGTCTATCTGAAAGCCTCTTAAATTCCAACGACTGCCTACTTCCACTAATATCCCTGTTTACCCACACCAGGTACCTACAGCTGTCTGCGTTTTTTAAAAAAACAACTTGCCTCTCGTGTCACTTTTTAATATTCCCCCCCCACCTTAAAACATATCATCTGGTGTTTTATATTTCTATCCTGGTGTACTAATTCTTACTGCGTACCTCATCTATTCCTTGTGTAATTTGTCTACATCCGTCAGATCTCGCCTTAGTCTTGGACGCTGTAGGGAGAGCAGCTCAGGTTTGTACATTCTTTCCTTTTATCACTCACACCCTCTAATCCAGGCATCATCCTGGTTATTCTCTTCTGCACCCTCTCTACACTCTCCAATTCCTTTGCACAGTGGGTGACCAGAATGGCGCACGCTACTCCAAGTGTGGTATAACTAAAGTTTTGTGTAGCTGCAGCTTGACTTTCTTGTTCTTGTACTCCTCTACCAATGAAGACAAGCATGCTCTGTGCCTTTATCTCCTTATCCAGTTGCATAGCCACTTCCAGTGAACTTTGTAACTGGATCCCAGGGTCTCTCTCTATCTCAGTGATTTTAAGGGGCACACCATTAACTGTATACTTTCTCCTTTCATTTTTAAAATTTATTATTTATTAAGATACAGCGTGGAATAGGCCTTTCCAGCCTTTCGAGCAGCGCTGCCCAGCAACCCCCGGTTTAACTCTAGCCTAATCATGGGACAGTTTACAGTGACCAATTAACCTACTAACTGGTACATCTTTGGACTGTGGGAGGAAACCAGAGCACCTGGAGGAAACCTACGCAGTCACAGGGAAAACGAGCAAATCTCCATTCAGGCAGCAGCGGGAATTGAACCTGGTTCTCTACTGTGCCACCCTAAATGTTTCAGCTGACACATGCTCAGATTAAACTCCATCTGCTACTTCTCTGCCCATATCTGTTACTAATCTATATCCCACTCTACTCTTTGATAGTCCTTTTTCTGTCCAGTGCTTCGTTAATGTTTGTCACCTGCAAACTTACTAATCCACCAATTACATTGTCATCAAGTCATTGATATATGTCATAAATAGAGGTCCCAGTGCCAATCTCTGGGGAGCATCATTGAAATCACTGATCTCCAGCTAGAATAACAGGCTCCTGCCCTACTCTCTGTCTCCTATGAACAAGCCTCTTCCAAGTCCTTACATACAATTCACCCTGGATCCCATGCAGTTTTATCTTCTGAGTCAACCTTCGATGAAGGACCTTATCAAATGCCTTACAAAGGTCTATGGAGATAACGTCCGCTAACTTGCGGTAATCAAACATCTTTGTCACCTTTTCAAAAATCTAGATCAGGTCTTTAAGGGATCACCATGCTCTGCACAAAGACATGCATATTGTTCCTAAAAAGACCGTGCCTTTCCAAATGCTCATCAATCCTATCCTTCTATATCCTCTCCAATACCGTCCCTACCACTGACATGAGGCTCAGAGGCTTATAATTATCTGGACTAAGCCTATTTCCCCTCTTGAACAAGGGAATGATATTTTCTGCTGTCCGGTTCTCCGGGAACTTGCCTTGTTGCTTGTGAGGACACAAAGATCTTTGTCAAAATCCCAGCAATCTCCTCCCTTGCTTCTTTCAGTATTCTGGGATATATGCCTTCAGGCCCTGTGGATTTATCAACCTTAATGTTTTTCAGAAGGCCCAGCACTTCCTTCTCCTTAATCTGAAAAAGCCCCAGCACACTACCAGAAATAAAGTAGTATATTATTTTGGACTGCGGTGCCTAGAATTTTGCATTAAAATACAATTGATATATCTGTTACCAAGACTGTACCTTTGGAACACAACAACTATGTCGTGACATCCTTTATGAGCCTTTCCACCTCTAGTTTAGCTTGCTAAGATACGGCAAGCTATCAAGTTATTTTTTAACTTAATATTTTAAGTGCACTCTGTTCCCAGGACGTGGCTTCCCATTCCAGGACATCAGAGATGTTCTCCTTCTTTAAAGAGCAGGGTTTTCCTCCCTCCACAATTGGTGTTGCCCTCACCTGCATCTCCTGCATTTCCTGAACATCTGCACTCACCCCATCTTCCCTATGGTTTACCAATGATAGAATTCCTCTCGTCCTTCAGGTTTATGGATCATTGGGATCTCTTCTGGGGAAGGTATGACCTGTACAGAAGGTTGGGTTATGCCTGAACCCAAGGGGAACCAATATCATTGTGGGCAGGTTTGCTAGAGTTGTTTGGGAGGGTTTAAACTGGTTTGGCAGGGGGTTGGGAACCAGAATGATAGTGCAGAGGATGAGGAAGTTCGTTTAGAGTCACAGTGTAGTGAGACTGCTATTAAGGAGAGGCTGATGAAAGGGCAAAATTGCAGTCAACAGGATGAGTTGCAACGTAAAAGGCGGACAAAATCGAAAAGGGTGAATACAGGACTGAAGGTGTTATATTTGAAGCGTGCAGTATACGGAATAAGGTAGATGAACTTGTAGCACAGTTACAGATTGCCGTGTATGATGTTGTAGGTATTACTGAACCATGTCTGAAAGAAGATTGTAGCTTGGAGCTTTGTATCCAAGGTTACACATTGTATCGAAAGGACAGACAGGAAGGCAGAGGGTTGGCGTTACTCTGTTGGTGAAAAGTGAAATCAAATCATTTGAAAGAGCTGACATAGGGTCGGAAGGTGTTGAATCATTGTGGACAGAGCTAAGAAATTGCAAGGATAAAGAGACCCAGATGGGAATTATACTTAGACCCCAAACAGTAGTAAGGATGTGGCCTACAAATTACAATGGGAGATAGAAAATCAATGCCAAAAGGGCAATTTTACAATAGTCATGAGAGAGTTCAGTATGCAGGTAGATCGAGCTTGGTGCTGGATTCCAAGAGAGGGAATTTCTAGAATGCTTACGAGGTGGCTTTTTAGAGCAGCTTGTAGTTGATCCCTCTAAGGGAACAGCTATTCTGGATTGGGTGCTGTGCAATGAAATACAATTGATTAGAGAGCTTAAGGTCAGGGAACCCATTGGGGACTAATGATCATAATATGACAGAATTCACCCTGCAATTTAAGGAGAAGCTAAAGTCAGATGTATTGGTTTTACAGTAGAGTAACAGAAATTACAGAGGCATGAGAGAGGAGCTGGCCAAAATTGATTGGAAAAGAACACTGGTAGGATGACGGCAGAGCAGCAAAGGCTGGAATGTCTGGAAACAATTTGGAAGACGCAGGATATATACATCCCAAAAAGAAGCAAGTATTCTAAGGGCAGGATGACGCAACTGTGGCTGACAAGTGAAAGCAAAGCCAACATAAACGCCAAAGAGAGGGCATATAATAGAGCAAAAATTAGTGGGAAGTTAAAGGATTAGGAAGCTTTTAAAAACCAACGGGCAATTAAAAATGTCACTAAGAAGGAAAAGATGGAATACAAAGGTAAGATAGCCAATAATATTCAAGGGGATGCTAAAAGTTTCTTCAAATGCATAAAAGTGTAAAAGAGAGGCAAGGGTGGCTATCGGACCACTGGAAAACAATGCCGGAGATGTAGTAATAGGGGGCAAGGAAATGGCGAATGCACTGAATAAGTATTTTGGAGTATGTAGGAAGTTCAGGAATATCAGTGAGCAGAAGTGTGTGAAGTTGCCATTAATAGGGAGAAGGTTCTTGGGAAACTGAAAGCTCTAAATTTAGGTAAGTTATCTGGAACAGATGGTGTACACTTCAGGGTTCAGAAAAAAGGTGGCTGAATAGATTGTGAAGGTATTAGTAATAATCTTTCAAGATCCATGATTCTGACATGGTTCTGGAGGAATGGAAAATTACGAATATCACTCCACTCTTCAAGAAGGTTGGAAGGCAGAAGAAAGGAAATTATAGACAAGTTAGTCTGACCTCAGTGGTTGGAAAGAAGTTGGAGTCATTTGTTAAAGATGTGGTTTTGGGGTACTTAGAGGCACATGATACAATAGGCCATAATCAGCATGGTTTCCTTAAGGGAAAATCATGTCTGACAAATCTGTTGGAATTCTTTGAAGAAATAACAAGCAGGATAGACAAAGGAGAATTGGTGGGTGTTGTGTACTTGGATTTTCAGAAGGCCTTTAACAAGTTGCCACACATGAGGCTGCTTAACAAGAGCCCACAGTATTACAGGAAAGATACTAGCATGGATAAAGCAGTGGCTGATTGGTAGGAGGCAAAGAGTGAGAAAAAAATGGAGCCTTTTCTGGTTGGTTGCAAGTGACGAGTGGGTCTCTTTTCGGACGGTTTCTTTTTACGTTATATGTCCATGACTTGGATGACGGCATTGATGGATTTGTGGCCAAGTTTGCATATGAAAGGAAGATAGGTGGAGGTGCAGGTAGCTTTGAGGAAGCAGAGAGATTACAAAAAGACTTGTATGCATTAGGAGAACGGGCAAAGAAGTGGCAGATAGAATAGAGTGTTGGGAAGTTTATGGTCATGCACTTTGGCAGAAGAAATAAAAAGAGAGAAAATTTACAAGTTTTCTAAATGGAGAAAAAATTTAAAAATCTAAGTTGCAAGGTGATTTGGGAGTCCTCGTGTAGGATTCCCTAAATGTTAATTTGCAGGTTGATTCAGTGATAAGGAAGGCAAATATGATGTTAGCATTCATTTGAGAGCACTAGAATACAAAAGCAAGGATGTAATGTTGAGGCTTTATAAAGCAGTGATGAGGCCTCACTTGTAGTATTGTGAGCAGTTCTGGGCCCCTTGTCAAAGAAAATATGGGCTGACATTGGAGCGGCTTCAAAGGAAGTTCGTGAAAATAATTCCAAGGTTGAAATATATGAAGAGCATTTGACTCAGAATTCAGAAGAGTTGAAGGATGACCTCATTGAAACCTATCGAATGTTGAAAGGCTTTGGTGGAGAGGATATTTCCTGTGGTGGGGGGAGTCTAAGACCAGAGGATTCTGCCTCAGAACAGAGGGTTGTCCTTTTAGAACAGAGATGAGGAGGGATTTCTCCAGCCAGAAAGTGGTGAATCTGTGGAATTCGTTACCACAGGCAGCTGTGGAGGCCAAGGCTGTATGTGTATTTAGGACAGAGGTTGGCAGGTTCTTAATGCCCTCATGGCATGAAGGGACACAGAGAAGGCAGGAGATTGGGACTATAAGGGTAAATGCATCAGCCGTGATAAAATGGATGAGGAGACTTGATGGGCCAAATAGCTTAATTCTGCTCCTCTCTTTTATGGTCTTACATACCATCCCATCAGCATCCGCATCCAACTGATTATCCTTCACAATTTCTGCCATCTCCAAAGAGATCCTATCACAAAACTTACCTTTACCTCCTGCTCCCTCCACTTTTTGCAGGGATCGCTTCCCTCCTCTGTCCATTTGTCCCTCCCTACTAATCTCCCTCATGGCACTTACCCCTGCAAACAGCCTCAGTGCTACACTTGCACTTACACCTCCTCTTCCTCCAGTCAAGCCCCAGGCAGTCCTTCCTGCTGAGGCAACACTTCACTTGTGAATCTGCTGGGGTTGTCTATTGTTTCCGGTGTCCCAATGCAGCCTCCTCTACATTGGTGAGACCTGTCGTAAATTGAGGGACTGCTTTGTCGAGCACCTCCGTTCCATCAACGTACTTCCCATTGTCTAAACATTTTATTACCGCTTCCCATTCCAACGTGTTGGTCCCTGGCCTCCTCTTGTGCCAAGGTGCAGCTACCCTCAGGGTGGAGGAGCAATACCTTGTTTTCTGTTTTGCATTACCTCCAACCCGATGGTATGAATATTGATTTTTTTTTCCTTCTGGTAAATAAATTCCACTCCCCCCACTCCTGCCCCACCTTCCTCTATTCACCACTCTGTCCTTTTACCTCTTCTCACCTGCCTATTTCTTTCCCTTGGGTCCCCTGCTCCTTTCCTTTCACCTATGGTCCACTCTCCTCTCCTATCAGATCTCTTCTTCTCCAGCCCTTGACCTTCCCACCCACCTATCACCTTCCTGCTAGCCTCCTTCTCTTCACCCCCCCCCAACATTTTTATTCTGGCATCTTCTCCCTTCCTTCTCAGTCCTGAAGAAGGGTCTCGGCCCGAAACATCAACTATCTATTCATTTCTATAAATGCTGCCTGACTTGCTGTGTTCCTCCAGCATTTTGTGAGTGTTGCTTTGGATTTCTAGGATCTGCAGACTTATTCATGGTTCATATTTTCTGCATATAAAGGCAGTATATAATGAAAGGTCAATTCAGTTAACTAGTATTTCAGAGATGCTGGAAATCCAAAGCAACACCTATAAAATGCTGGAGGAACTCAGCAGGTCAGACAGCATCTATGAAAATGGATAAACAGTTGACGTTTCTGGCCAAGACCCATCTTCAGGACTGAAAAGGAAGGTGGAAGATGCCAGAATAAAAAGGTAGAGGAGGGGAAGGAGGATAGCTTGAAGATGATAGGTGAAACTAGGTGGGTTGGAAAGGTAGAGGTCTGGAGCCTCACCCACATTTGCTCCTCTCCAGCCCTGAGAAATGTACTCCCACACAACTGAGAAGTATTATTTGACTGAACAACTTTGTATATGTGGAGTGATGTGTACATTTTTAAAGAGTTAATACCCAATGTTTATATTAACTTACAGGAATATTCATAGTAGGTCGTACTAGTTTAATGGGTTTGTCATTATGCATTGATTTTTAACAGTATAATTTAAAAAAAAGACTTTGCACACCATGACACAATATTTCTGTTATTAGTAAAAGTTTGTTTCTCTTATTCTCTGTTTTTTCCAAATATAAATGAGGTATGGTGATGTTAGCTAGATTCCCCCTGAACTGAGATTGCTCTTGACTGAAGAGAAAATACATTTTAAAGCATTGGGAATTCTAGAAATTTGTTGCCTTACGGGCCATCAATTTATCAGTATTAATTGTAACTTGGCAAAAATCACATTTTAAACTTTTGTTTTGCATTTGTTTTTACATTGAAGTACTAAATTGAACTTTTGTACTGAACTAACTAAGCCATACAGAGGCAAGAGTGTTAGCGATTTCCACATACAGTGTCAGGCCATAACTGGTTGTGACCAGTTAACCTTAGCAACAATGGATGGGTGGGGAGGGAGAGAAAAGAATAGCAAAGAGTCATCTTGTGCTGTTACTCACACATGATTTAATTATGAGGCAGTGTTGCCAACTTGGCATACTTCAAATGAATAGACCACAGCACAAAGAAGGGCAAAGAGAGAAGAAGAAAAAGAAATCTTTATTTTCGATTGGTAATAAAATCAAAAGCGCAGATTTTGCTCAGTTTTGGTGGTTGAAAACTGCGGGCATTTCTCAGTACATGTGCATGTAGACAGGCCCCAAACTTAGTGACTGAGCTCTATCGGCCAAATCCCAGCTGCACTTAGAGTCTAGTGGGAGAGAAGATGGTTGCTGAGATTTCCCAGCATTTACTTGTGTCCTGAAACAGTTGAGAACTGATGCAGGAAATGTGAGCCCATTTGTTTGAGAGAATATTGTATAGCTCGGGAGATTAAAGGGGTAAATGTTTTCAATTCCTTGTGTTTTGTATAATGTTCTTAAATACGTAAATGTTTTAAGAGATTATATCTTCATGTTTTACAAACAAGGTTTCAAATTATTTATGTTGGTTTTAATTGTTTTAAAATGATGCTGACCATCAGTATCATTCCGTAATGGTGGAAAGAATTGAATGGTTTGTCAGGCTTATGCTGCCTGTGAAAGGTTTCCAGAGGAAATTTTAAGTTTGTAATTTCCTCAGCAGTCCATGACATCTACTGAGACCCTGCCGCAAGACTGTCTGGTCAGTGAAGATTGGCCCCTTCAACTTTACATCACATTTGGGTCCACATTAGTCAAATGCAGACAATTGAATAAACCAATTTAACATCTGACTGCTCAGTCTGTGTTTTCATGAAGCTCTAAAATTAACCTTTTTAAACTCCGCAGTCTGTATGACAATCTGGGGGATGAGAACATCATAAGTCAGGAGTTGATGCTAAAACGTCAGGAGGAAGAACTAAAGCTGCTTCAGAGCAAATTAACTCAGAAGTCAGGACTTCACCAAGCTGACATCGTTAAAGCATCCATGTTAGATATTACCAGAGATCTGGCAAAAGAAACAACCCTGTCACAAAGAAAATTTAAGGTAAGAATACTGTTTTAATGTACAAAGAAGGACCATTTTGACTAATGTTGACTTGTATTTGAGATTTTTTTAATCAACGTGGCTCAGTATGACATTGAGGATCAATAAACTTAGGAATTCACATTTGAAACTTCTGCAGTTTGTGAATTATATTTGGACCAGCTACAGATTTTATGCACTTAGTATCAAAACCTGATCATTTTTTAAATATAAAAAATAATAATCCCATTTGGAAGTGTCTTCGAAAGGGATAAATTAGGCTGATATAGAGCAGCAGTGGTGTGGAGTTCTAAGCTTGGATAAATTTAATTTTTTGAGGCTTGTAATATATTCTGTACCTCGGAGTGTTCAGTAAATAATATAAATGGTTAAAAATTGAACTATTGCCCTATGATGACATTTTTTTGTTTTTTTAGGATGTGGGCAACATAGGCAAGCCTGCATTTTCTGCCCAGCCTTAGCTTTTCTGAAAAGTTGGTGTTGAATTTATTCAGCAATATTTATTTAAGTCAAAGTATTGAAAATCAGTCATGTGGTGTGGGGCTGGAGCCTCATCAGTCAGTTTTTTATTGCAGGTTTGGCTGGTTTATAAGTTCTTTGATTCTGTAACCAGCCCCAGAAATGTTTACATCTTGTCATGTTGAGATTTGGAATATTTGTTTTCATGGCTTCTAGCCCAGCATCTTTTGGCTGTTACTCAACAAAAATGTAGGATAATTAATTTTGACATATTTTAGACTTAAGATTGAAGAGGAGTAAATTTCTTGTGCCAGCTTGGCCAACCACAAGCACTTGAGTGGTAATTTATGTTTTGGGCAAGCATGCTGAATTACTTCACATTAACCACCTAGCTGGGCAGGTTATGGATTGGACAGCTATTCATTGCATGTGTTCCATTTATCTTAGAAATTTTTAGCTCAGCAATGTTGCTTTGACTTAATGTACAATTTTTTCATGAAATTAAAAAAGAAAATATTGGAAACATTCAGCAGGGCAGACTGCATTGTTTCATTTTATATTTCCAACATCTGCAATTTTTTTTGAATTTTTTAATTGAAATTTAAAATAATTGTATCAATATTTTTTCTACATAACTGGAAAAACACATTTTGTCTGTAAAACCATGGCAAAGTTAAATAGCTATTTTGAAATAATCAATAAAGGAATAATTTCCTCCCTGCTCCCTCCCTTCGTTTCAATGATATACATTGTCATATAATAATTGAAAGATAATTCATTTTCCTCCCTCAGAATTTCTTTGGGCCTGAGTTTGTTAAGATGATCAGCGAGCCTTCTGTTGCATTGGATCTTCCCAAATCAATTCTGGTAAGTTTAATAGGAAGGAGGTCGCTGTAATCAAAAAGCCAACTGTGTACTCTATAGTCCTTGGTAAAACAATGTGAAGTTGGACTTCATACTATTCTCTCAACAGGAAAGTCGTAGAGTCATAGGGAAGTGCACCACAGAAACAGCCCTGCAGCCCATCTAGTTCATGCCGGAAATCATTTAATCTGCCTACTCCTATCGACCTGCACCAGGACCATAGCTCTCCATACCCCTATCATCCATGTACTTATCCAAATTTCTCTTATACATTGAAATAATCAAGCTTGCATGTGCCATTTGTGCTAGCAGCTCATTCCACCTTCTCATGACCCTCTGAGTGAAGACGTTTCCACTCATGTTCCCCTTAATCTTCTCACCTTTCATCCTTGACCCATGACCTCTGGTTGTAGTTCCACCCAACCTTAGTGGGGAAAAAACCTACTTGCATTTGTATACCTACAGAAATTCAATGCTGGATTCTCAAGTGAGACCAACTATGCTACTACATACATCACAGGAGCTGGTCAAAACACGCTCTTTCCAATAAATAAGAGCGATGGATTGAATGCTAAGTCCTGTCTTCCAAAATATCTGGAACTGTTAAGCAGTCAAAAATCTTCAAGTACTAGAGATCTTTACAATCACACAAAATTATTAAATAAGTGAAAAAAGGAAACTTAATATATTTAAGTATATTTGCATATTTAAAAGTGAAATTTGAATCAACATTTAGAGAATTTTTTTAACATTTTATTGAAAATTTGTAGTACAGGTGCACATTACTTTATCTGAAATTCTGAAATCCAAAAAGCTCTGAGGACCAGAGTTTTTCACCAACAGCTGACGTCACTCAGGTGTGACATGGCAGCACTAGCAGAAACCGCCAGACGTCAGTTGTGGCTCAGTGCTCGTACTGGTTACACGTGCATTTGCTGTTTGCTGATATTTTGTGTTCACTGTTGACTTTGTGTTTAATCTCACTGTGAGAATGTCAAAAAGAGCTGCAGATACCCCAAACAACAGGAATTCTGCAGATGCAGATACCCCTATGGGTAACAATGAGAAAAAGAGAAGGAATCTTCTCTATCAATAATGCAGAAAGTGGACTGAAGAAAATAGTGTTGGAACTACCACTGTATATGATTTAAATAAACAGAAAGACAAGTTACTGAAGTTTTATAGTGACAGTGACAGTTCTACATTTATTCCAATAAGTCATTTACCATGTGTTTGATTCGGTTCGTTTGAAGCTGTATATTCTTATGTTTTATTGAATGTTTTTGTTGGAAATAAAATTTCTTTTTGTCCTTATTCCCTAAACAATACAGTATAACAATTATATACATAGCATTTACATTGTATTAGGTATTATAAGTAATCTAGCGATGATTTAAAGTATACAAGAGGATGTGCGTAGGTTTGGTGCGCCACTGGGTCCTAAAGTCCACCGCACTGAGACAGGTTGAATTCGAAAAATTCTGAATTCCGAAATGCAACTGTCCCCAAGGATTTTGGATAAGGGATTGTGGACCTGTAGTACTTTAAATAAATGTTGACCTGGAAGACCGCTTAAATTATTAGCCTTTACTTTCCAGACACAGAGACTTTCATCTTTCATTTAGATCTGATATGTATACTGTACATTTATAAAATGGCACAAACCAATGCATGCAAAAATGTGTTCCACCCCCTTTTCTGCATTTTTCCCTTCTCCACCTCGCTCCTCGCTCCTCACTCCCCCGTCTCCGTTCTCTCACCTTATTGACGTACTTGTCCCTATCTTCTTCATCTCTAGCACTAACACTAGACCTAAGAGAGGATTTTCTCCCCCCCCACCTTTCTGCCTCCCTCCTTTTTCACGAAGGAATTGCTCTTTCTTTTCATACCCTTCAAAACCCCTTACGCTTGTATGTACCCATGCATTTGCTACGTGCACCAGCACAATGATCCGCCTTTCCCACACGAACATGTTTTCACCATCATCCACATTTATGTCTGTAGACATGCACTTCCTTTTTTTTTCAAAACATTGCTTTGGACTCATTGTCTTGAACCTTCTCACAACAATCCCACTACAAGCTAATACCATTTTGTCTTACAGACTTCCATCTTATTTTAGCATGCACCAAGGAAGAATCACATTTAACACTTTCCTTGCAATTATATTTGCTTGCATTTGGGCAGATGAACAGTGCAATAATCAGCTGATTTTCTCATTTTGATCTCTCATGACCAAAACTAGCTTGATGGTGCTCTTTACATTTGATTACAGAATAAGAATGGAAAAGGTGAGGACTCTCGACGCAAAGTGAACATCTTGTTGCTCAGTGGGCAATGCCTGGAATTGACCTGTGACGTCAAGTCAACATGCAAGGATGTGTTTGATATGGTGGTTGCTCACGTTGGCTTGGTGGAACATCATTTCTTTTCATTGGCATATTTAAAAGGTACATAAAAGTTAAAAGTTTCCAGGTACTAAGTTATCCTCAGTTGCATACAATGAGCATGGATAAAGAACTGTACTTCCAAAATTCACCTGCAGATTATTAGAAACAGAGATGCAAGCAAATGAGAATTAATTTCCCTGTTGACTTTAGATAATATTTAATACAAAGAGCTGAAGGTTCATATTTTTGTACTTTTTGGCTTCTTTTTAGTTTTTAAATAGCATTTTTAAAACCTTATTAAAATTGGCAGTGATCACTGCATTAAGTAGCACATTTTTGTTTGATGATCCTGGACTAGAAATCTGATTTAAAATATCAGAGTGGTGCTATTGAAAATTGGCTTGACCCCAAGTTGAACAATTTTGTGCACATTTTTAGATTGTGTTAGCATCTGCCTCCTTATATTCCAGTTGAATTTTTCTTCCAACATTTTTTTTGTCCCACATAAAACTATCCAAAAGACAATGTTGTATGCCAAACCTGTGTTGTTTTAATCTTTCTAATCTGAAAAATTACATTACTTTCTTCATTCATATGTTAGTATTTACTGGTCTCATTGACCTGAAACAGAATCTTAAAGGGCTGTGTTGTTTGTCTTCGCCTCCTGGAACTTCTCCTGTCTTAATTGCTATATGCAGTGGAGGTCAGGGTTGTGATCACTTCAACTTCCTAGTCGTTCCAGGATACTGCTCAATGTCACGTTTGATCTCACTGTTGCATTGTGGAGGTTCCCAATTTCAAACAGAAGATAAGAGACTTCACCTATTTTGTTTCTCTCTAGCTTAGCGGTCACCAACCTTTTTAAGCCCAAGATCACCTACCTCAACCTTAGTGAAAGGCAAGATCTACCTACTAGCTGGAACGTTATGATGAGGTTGTATAAGGCATTGGTGAGGCCGAATCTGGAGTACTGTGTTCAGTTTTGGTCACCAAATTACAGGAAGGATAATAATAAGGTTGAAAGAGTGCAGAGAAGGTTTACAAGGTTGTTGCTGGGACTTGAGAAACTCAGTTACAGAGAAAGGTTGAATAGGTTAGGACTTTATTCCCTGGAGTGTAGAAGAATGAGGGGAGATTTGATAGAGGTATATAAAATTATGATGGGTATAGATAGAGTGAATGCAAGCAAGCTTTTTCCACTGAGGCAAGGGGAGAAAAAAACCAGAGGACATGGGTTAAGGGTGAGGGGGGAAAAGTTTAAAGGCAACATTGGGGGGGGGGGCTTCTTCACACAGAGAGTGGTGGGAGTATGGAATGAGCTGCCAGACGAGGTGGTAAATGCAGGGTCTTTTTTAACATTTAAGAATAAATTGGACAGATACATGGATGGGAGGTGTATGGAGGGATATGGTCCGTGTGCCGGTCAGTGGGACTAGGCAGAAAACGGTTCGGCACAGCCAAGAAGGGACAAAAGGCCTGTTTCTGTGCTGTAGTTTCTATGGTTTCTACTAAATCGTTTAGAGAAAACACAGCTCAGATTGTACTTCCAATTTGAGGCCTTGTATTTGGGTGAATTGTATTTGAATTACACAAAATACTTTTGTCAAACTTTAAAATTAATTCAAACAAGAAAACACTGTAACAAGTATATCAACCAGGCCATAGCTGTCGTTCTTTAAGAATATTACAATACTTCATACCTTTAATTCTAAGTTCCATTATTTAACTTTATTTCAACACGAAAAATAAATGAATAAAAATTGACTGTTACACTCAGTGTGATGACTGGGGCTGAATACTTTCTGCTAGTTCCCTGAAATCTGGCTCATAACTATAGACAGCCAGTCTGAGACAGTCTGTGAGATGTAGGGTGCCAACTGTCCCGTATTTCCCCCGCTAAGGTAGAACATTCCTATGAAACCTTTCGTGCTGAAATGCTTTACGCCGAAGAAGCAATTACCATTAATTTATATGGGAAAAAATTTTGAGCGTTGCCAGACGCAAAAAAATAACCTACCAAATCATACCAAATAACACATTAAACCTAAAATAACAGTAACATATAATAAAAGCAGGAATGATATGATAAATACACAGCCTATATAAAGAAGAAATACTGAAAATTAAGCCAAAACCGATTCGTGGGGGTGGGGGGAAAAAAAAATCGGCACATCACGCATGTGCACACAGGTGCCCGCGCAAGGCTTCATGGTCATTGTAGTCTTTCTCGAGGTAAACACAAATGTCCCGGGATTTGACTGCTACTTTGTCCGTTATTTGGGAGTGAGAAAGTTGGCAACCCTAGAGAGGTGTCTGTCAGTAAGTCAGCTCCTGTACTTAGATTTAATAATTTTCATCTGTGAAAATGCAATTTCACCTAGTAGTGACCCGAAGTAGGCACTGACTTTCAGTGCTATAAAACTAACGCACAGACTGCGCATTGCTCGGCCCCATCAGTAGTAATTGCCACCAGTTTATGAATGGGGATGTCATTTTCACGGACATATTTTTTAAACTCATTGTAAATATCCTCACCGCTCGTTCTTTCCTTTAATTGCAAAATAAACACAACATGGCCAGTGATGTTGTACGGATGGAACTGGACTCTCTCACGGTGGTGTCTGAAAAGAGGATGCTGTCTAAGTTGCATGCCAACTTGGTCAATGTCTCCCATCCACTACATAATGTACTGGGTGGACACAGGAGTACATTCAGCCAGAGACTCATTCCTCTGAGATGCAGCACAGAGCGTCATAGGAAGTCATTCCTGTCTGTGGCCATCAAACTTTACAACTTCCCCCTTGGAGGGTCAGACACCCTGAGCCAATAGGCTGGTCCTGGACTTATTTCATAATTTACTGGCATAATTTATATATTACTATTTAACTATTTATGGTTCTATTACTATTTATTATTTATGGTGCAACTGAAATGAAAACCAATTTCCCCCTGGGATCAATAAAGTATGACTATGACTATGACTAAAAGAGTGAGGAATTCCTCCTTTGTTGTAAAATCCTGGAAAGCCATTCTGACAAATACAACAAGCTGAGCTGTTTGCATTACATCCAGGCATTCATCGAACTGCAGTGAAAAATATTCACAGAATGACAAGTCGATCCACGTCCTCTGACAGTGACTCTACCCTCCTTGTCACTGTTGCAGGGCCAAGCAGTTGTGATGCTATTTTTGTTTTTAAAGTCATTAAAAACAATCTCTGTGGTAATGGCCATTGCTTCCTTGAATAAATCACCATCTGTAAAAGGCTTCTTGTGTTTAGCCAAAAGTTAACTTACACGAAATGATGCTTCAATAGCAGCCTTACTTTGAGCAGCATGATTTGTGAAAAACAATTGCTGGGCCTTCAACCCCGATTTCAGCTCAACTTTCCAGGCACGGATTTCGCTCTTTGGGGGGGAGGGGGGGGGGTAGGTGTCTTTAAATTCCTGGTGGTTGGTGTGGTAGTGCCGCTCCAGATTCCCTCCTTTAGTCCAGTGCTTGTGTTTGGTGGCACAACATACATACACACTTGTCTTTCACCAAGGTAAGTAGAAATTCCTCTTCCCATTCTGGATGGAATTTGTATGTTTTTGCCTTCTTTCGTGGAGCCTCCGCCACGCTATCAGGATATGACGAGCGAGTGTCGATTGCGTCGCCTCTGATCTGAGCCGACATTCACCTAATTAATTAGCTTGTTTATTTCGGCTTTTTTTCTTAAAGATGTGCTGTGTGCCTCCTGACTACCACTGCACCCCTGCATGCTTCGCGGCCCAGAGGTTGGGGACCACTGCCGTATATTGATGTTTGCGACAGTCTGTACTCTTATCTAATCTGATTGGTCACTTGGATGCAGTGCAGGCTACGCTGAAAACGCGGTGCATGACGGGGGAACTACACACGTGCGCACTGGGCAGAAAGAATGGAACTAAACCCCTGCAACCCGGAAACAATCTCTCTTTACAAACAGCTTTTTAGTGAAAATATTGCTATATTACCATTATCCTAATTAGTATTACTTACTTTTATAATGCTCACATTACAACAGTATTTGTGTATTTATTTTTGATTTTTCTTCCGGATGGACTGGTAAAGTCTCAAAGATCAACCAGTCGATTGCGATCGACGGGTTGGCGAACCCTACTCTAGCTCATAGGAGGAAACAGAGTAGACAAAGGAATTTAATGTTAGGTTTCCGCAGACTGCAGCCATTAACAAATTGATCCCTTGGGCAGTTTCTTTTCAGGTGATCTGTTATGAGTGTCGTCATGGTGGATTTCTGTGGTGTACCTTGTTGGTGCGTGGCCAAGTGGTTAAGGCGTTGGTCTAGTGATCTGAAGGTTGCTAGTTCGAGCCTCAGCTGAGGCCGCGTGTTGTGTACTTGAGCAAGGCACTTAACCACAAATTGCTCTGTGACGACACCGGTGCCAAGCTGTATTGGCCCTAGTGCCCTTCCCTTGGACAACATCGATGGCATGGAGAGAGGAGACTTGCAGCATGGGCAACTACTGGTCTTCCATACAACCTTGCCCAGGCCTGCGCCCTGGAAACCTTCCAAGGCGTAAATCCATGGTCTCATGAGACTGACAGATGGGAGGAGGAGGAGGAGGAAAATCATGCCATGTGTAACTCCAGCATGTGTGGTTCCCTCTAACCTCCTGGGAGCACTCTCCCATTCCCTTCCATTGCTGCAGCATCTCTTCCTTCTTTATTAACACTTTCCCAGAGGGTAGAAATGCATGGCAGAGTAGCGGTTAATATAACTTGATTGCAGCAGTAGCATACTGGGTTAAATCCCACTGCTGTTTGTAAGGGGTGTGTATATTCTCCCTGTAACCCAGTGCGTTTCCCACATTCCAAAGAAGTACAGGTTAGTAGGTTAATTGGTCAGATGAGTGTAGTTGGGCAGTGCAGGCTTGTTGGATCTGTTACTGTGCTGTATCTCCAAATAAAGAGTGTTGCCTCAATTGTGTTATGTACTTTATGTACCTTTAAGAACTGCTTACAAATCTGTTTTCAGTACAATGTTAAGACCAAGAGATATAGGCCATTTGGCCCATCGAGTCTCCTCTGCCATTCCATCATTGTTGATTTATTACCCTTCTCAACCTGATCTTCCTGCCTTCTCCCTGTAACCTTTGATGCCCTTGTTAATCAAGAACTTATCAACCGTCACTTTAAATATACCCAGTGACTTGGCAAGGAAATCTGATGGCATTATTCTGTAAATTACACAAATTGTGCTTATCACTCTGTGACTTTCATAAAGTATTGTTTTAACTTGAGCAGTTTCAGAGGTGAGATGTTCAGTTCTGTGGTCCTTATTTTACTTGTTGATGGACAGTGGACATTACTGGCAATGCTGCCATTTGTACTCCAGCTGTAAGTGTGGGAGCAGTAAAGAGTAAACTTTTCTTGAGGCCAGACAGGGTTAAAGGTGACTGATCTTCTTCTCTGAAGGAACCAGATATCAATCTGTCAATTTCAGGGTCTCCATTACAGAGCTTTAGTTTAAAAGAAACTAAAATACCTTATTTATTCCCAGGTGTACTGATGCAATTCAAATTCATGTCCTTTGATCATTAGTCCAGAACTTTGGCTGTTAGCCCAGTAACAACCACTACCCTGAAGTGTCAGTGCAATGATACTACATTGTGATATACTGAATGCCAATTTTAAATGTTTTCAAAGCTGTGTGATAAAATTCTTATTGATGAAAGATGTTGGGCAGTAGTTCAGAGTGGTAAATCTTTCTTCACAATCTGGTGAGATTGCTTTACGCAATCTCTTCAGGGCAGGTAAAAGCGAAATGACTTTAAGATCAAAGTGGTGTTCTGCGTGCTATGACTAGTACTGTCTTGTTGCAACACGGAGAAAATTAATTAATCTTCTGTGAGTACTGTGAACAAAGCCTCTCTTTTTTCTCAAAGCAGGTTTGTGCAATTCTTGACTTTTTAGTGAACAATTCAATGAGTTGTCATGTTTATTTTATAAGTTACTTGTGAATTGTTTCCTATGATCTGGTATAGTATTGGATTCTGCAGTATCTCCTCCATGTCTGGTTCTGTATACTGTATAATTCAACTTAATCAGCCTGTTTAATTGTTCAGCCTGTTACAAAAATCTTTGTGGTCAATTTTTGGACAAGGTGGGCAATTCATTTACTGTTGATTAGTGGTCTTGCTGAATATTATATCCCACTTAGTGAACATATTGTTGGTGGATAGAGATTGGAGCAAACTTGAATTACCACAGGTGATAATCAAGTTCTTGATTAAAACTGAACGCTTAATCCTGTGTGTTATGTCTGGAATTAGTTGTATTTTTTTCTTGTGTTTTTCATACTCAGAGGGTGGTAGTACAGTGCCCATAAAAAGTATTCATCCCCCTTGGAAGTTTTTATGTTTTATGATTTTACTACATTGAATCACAGTGGATTTAATTTGGCTTTTTTTTGACACTGATCAACAGAAAAAGACTCTTTTGTGTCAAAATGAAAACATCTCTACAAAGTGATCTAAATGAATTACAAATATATTTAGTAAGGTAACACATAAAAGACTGAAGTACACAGATTTTAAGGGGTTTTCTATAAGATCACAGTATTGTTTTTTCCCTCAGTTTTTCTTCATACATGTTTGGGATACACAGGGCACAATTTTCAGTTTGGCAGGTGCAAGAAAACTCAGAGGCATGATGATCTGTGAGATAGATTGTAACAAGCATCAGAAGGCTATAGACAGGCTAATTGGATAGGTGGCTGATGAAATCTAATTCTCAGAAATGCAATATGTTAAGGCAGGGAAAAAAAGTCAATAAAAACAAAAAGGGTACAGAGACAGAGTAAAGGAATGCATGCAAACAGTCCTTGAAAGTAGTAGAGAAGATTAAGAAAGTGGTTATGAAAAATATAGTTATAAAGTGTAACAGCAAGGAAGTCACAGTTGAGTCTTTATAAAACATTGGTTTGGCCACAGTGGAGGTTATTGTGCCTAATTACAGTGTCATACCTTTGGAAGGATATGAAGGCTTTGTAATAAGATTTACCAGATGTATTCCAAGAATGAAGAACTTTAGTTATATTGGGGAGATCAATGAAGCTAATAGTAATCAGCTTGAAATGGGAATGATTGCAAGGGAATCATGAAGGATATGGATGTTAGGGAGGAACTGTTTCCATTGGTGCGGGGGTTATAAACTATATAGAATGAAGAGGATTACTCAAACAGCTAAAATTGAAATGTAGATTTTTTTCACACAGTGGGTGATTAAGGCCTGGAATGTTCTTCAATGGGTACAATGAGGCATATTCAATCATTGCAATAAAAAAGTGTTGTATACATATCTGAAATCTGTAAAAAAAATCTCTGGGTTGCATTTGGTGACATGTATGTACTCTGATAGTAAATTTAACTTTGAACTTTGAAAGGAAATAATTAATAGAGTGAGTGGGGGGAAGTAGTGGGATTGGTTTTAGCAACATACATCAAAGTTGCTGGTTGACGCAGCAGGCCAGGCAGCATCTCTAGGAAGAGGTACAGTCGACGTTTCGGGCCGAGACCCTTCGTCAGGACTAACTGAAGGAAGAGCTAGTAAGAGATTTGAAAGTGGGAGGGGGAGATCCAAAACGATAGGAGAAGACAGGAGGGGGAGGGACGGAGCCAAGAGCTGGACAATTGATTGGCAAAAGGGATATGAGAGGATCATGGGACAGGAGGCCCAGGGAGAAGGAAAGGGGGGGGGAACCCAGAGGACGGGCAAGGGGTATAGTGAGAGGGACAGAGGGAGAAAAAGGAGAGAGAGAGAAAGAATGTGTGTATATAAATAAATAACGGATGGGGTACGAGGGGGAGGTGGGGCATTAGCGGAAGTTAGAGAAGTCAATGTTCATGTGTTGGAGCCTACTCAGACGGAATATAAGGTGTTCCTCCAACCTGAGTGTGGCTTCATCTTTACAGTAGAGGAGGCAGTGAATAGACATATCAGAATGGGAATGGGATGTGGAATTAAAACATGTGGCCACTGGGAGATCCTGCTTTCTCTGGCAGACAAGAGCGTAGGTGTTCAGCAAAACGATCTCCCAGTCTGCATTGGGTCTTGCCAATATATAGAAGGCCACATCGGGAGCACCGGACGCAGTATACCACCCCAGCCGACTCACAGGTGAAGTGTTGCCTCACCTGGAAGGACTGTCTGGGGCCCTGAATGGTGGTGAGGGAGGAAGTGTAAGGGCACGTGTAGCACTTGTTCCGCTGACAAGGATAAGAATCAATTTGCAGTCATTAGTAGTGTTTGCAGACTTTTTAAAAATAATATGGAAAATATATTTAAAGCCACTTTAAATATATAAACTGGATTTTTTTTGCTTTATAGAAAATGAATTCTTTTTTGTTGACCTTGACTCTAAATTGTCGAAAGTGGCACCAGAAGGATGGAAAGAGGTGAAGAAGCGGAACAAATCTGCAGTAAATTTCAACCTTTTCCTCCGAATAAAGTTCTTTGTAGAAGGTGTTGACTTAATCCAGTAAGTACTTTATGGTAACTATGGAAAATCCGGGATCCCACTTCAGGAGGCTTTGATGTTGACCAACTGAAGGAGGCTCATGTAAAGGGATAGGGAAGACAGCCTGTAATTGGAGTAAACAAACTTCAGGCAATTGGTGAATAAATTAAAAACAGCACAGGTGTGGTGACTAATACACAGAAAATGCTGGAGGAACTCAGCAGACCAGGGCAGCGTCTATGGAAAAGAGTAAACAGTCAACGTATCGGGCTGAGACCCTTCATCAGGACTGGCGAGGGCTGAAGGGGTAGTATCGGGGGAGGTCAAAAAGAAAATGCACCCAGCTGTTAACTAGACCGTTTTGCTAGAAATGCTAATAGAGTTAGTTTTAAACTGATCTTCAAAAAAGATATGGATACATATTTGAAAGAGAAAGATCTTTTAGCACTCCACTGAAAAAGCAAGGGATGAGAGCAGTTGGCAACTCTGAAAGAAGTAACACGGGATCCGTGCTCACGATAATATGTCACTTTCAAAAATGGTTGTGTTTGGAATCATTCTCATCCCCACTCTCTTTACCCACAAACTCACCTCACTTCAAGGTATCGTCATTGTTACTTTATATTTTTGTGAAGAAAATACAGGAATAGAATTTTGAATTTTAGTCATTGTGACATTTTTGTCATTTTTATGTATTTGAGATGTTTCTTATTCATTACATATTGTTTTCAGTTAGTCATAGTCATAAAGTTATACAGCATGGGAAGAGGCTTTTCTGCCCAGTAGATCCATGCTGACCAAGATGACCAATCTGATTAGTCCCAATAGCAAGCACTTGGCCTATATCCTTTCCAACCTATCTTATCCAGGAATCTGTCCCACTCTTTTTAAGTTATTATTGTAACCTGCCTCAACCACTTTTTCTGGCAGCTGATTCCACATAGATAACACCTTCTGTGTAAATATAAAAAGAGTTTCCCCTCTCGCCTTAAACCTATGCCCTCTAGTTCTTCATTCCCCAACTCTGGGGGGGAAAAGACTGAGTGCATTCTCCTTATCAACACTTTCATGATTTTAAAGCATCTCTATAAGATCACCTCCTATGCTATAGGGAATAATAGGGATCCTTGTTGCAATCTTTCCTCCAGTCCTGACTGCATCCTTGTAAATCCTTTGTGCACTCTTTCCAGTTTAATAACGTCTTCCCTGTAGCAGGGTGAGCAAAACTGAACACATTACACCAAATGCGGCCTCACCAGCACCTTGTAGAACCACACCATCACCTTACAATTCCTATTCTCAGCGCCCTGACTAATGAAAGCTAGCATGCCAAAAGCCACCTTCGCCATCCTGTCTATGTGTGACTCCATTCTATGTTAAGCATGTACTTGTACTCAGTTCTACAATGCTTCCCTAGGACGCCATTCTGCCATTCACTGTGAAAGCCCTACCTGGATTTGACTTTCCAAAATGCTATGTCTTGCATTAAACTCTATTTGTCAGCCCACTTACTCAGCTGATCATGAACACCCTGTAAACTTCGTTAAACTTCCTTGTTGTCCACTATACCACCTATTTTAGTTAATTTATTCTCACCTGCAAACGTACTAACCATACACTGTCCATTTTTATTCAAGCTGTTGATATACAAACGTTTGCAGATGACAGGCAACAATTGCTCAGGACCGGCCCTTGAGGCACACAGTTGTCACGGGCCTCCAGTCTGAAACACAACTTCCAATCATCACCTTCTGCTTACTACCAACTGTGTATCAAATTACTCAACTCTCCCCTGATTTCCGTGCAGCCTAACATATGAAACCTTATCGAAGTTCACATAAACAACATCTACCTCTCTAAGCAGCCTAACTCAACTCTCCCCTGATTTCCGTGCAGTCTAACTTTCCAGAGCAGCCTAACATGAAGCCTTATCAAAGTTCACATAAACAATGTCTACCTCTCTGCCCTGGTCAGCCACCTTGGTCACATCATCAAAAAACTCGATCAAGTTCATAAGTTCTGAATTCCGTAACTGTAACTTGCTTTCTCTCTCTATATTACAACCTCCCATTTCTGCTGTGATGGTGGCCCATTTGGTCTTTCACTGTTATTGCAGCCTGATATGTTGGGCATGTCCCACACCCTGCTATTAGCAGCATATAATACAGATGAAGAAGCATAATCACTTCCTGAGTAGCTCCGTAAGCCACTTTGGGCAACTCATCACTATGGTAACGTCAACCTCGCTCTATCATGAAACAGTATGGCACAAGAACAGGCCCTTTGGCCCATGACTCCTGCAGCAGACATGATGCAGAATTAAACAAAGTCTCTCCTGCCTGTATTCGGTCCATTTTTCTCCCATTTCTTTGCATTATCAAGATATAAAGAGTCAAAGTGCAGTATGTTCCTATTAGGGTGAAGAGTAAACCTGGCAAGTTTGGGGAGTCTTGCCTGATGAGAGATATTGAGGCTCTGGTCAATATGTCTCCGTGTACGTTGGGTTTGGGAAGCCAGGGCTGAGAATCCATGACTATAAAAAGGTTAGGAATACTCTGAAGGAAATCGGAGGAGGAGGAAGAGAGATTATGAGATATATGTGGCAGATATATCTAAGGAAATTCTGAGCTTCTATTGCTATATTAAGAGTAAAAGGGTGACTGAGGAGAGAGTAGGCCTCCTTGGAAATTAACAGGGCCACAGGGGATGGATGGTATTTTAATGAATATTTCTCCTCAGAGTTTACTGAGGAGAATGTTATTGCTGCTCAAGAGATAAGAGAAACATGTGGGGATCTTCATGGAGAAGAGGTGTTGACATTTTTACAGCATATTATGGTAGGTAAATTCCCAGGCCTTGACCAAGTGCATCCTCAGACGTTGAGGGAGGCTAGAGAAGAAATTATGGAGGCTGCTACAGAGATATTTGCTTCATCATTAGCCACTGGTGAAATTCCCAAAGACTGGATAGGACTAATGTTGTACTGTTGTTTTAAGAGAGGAAGCAAGGACAAGTCAGGGACCTACAGGCTTGGCAGCCTAACATCACTGGTAGGGAAGCTATTGGAGGGGAGTAGATGTTGTCTGTATGGACTTTAGCAAGGCATTCAGCAGTGGAATCCAGGGAGAGCGAGTTAGATGGATTCAAAATCATCTTGGAGGTGGGAAACAGAAAGTTGTGCTTCAAGGTTGTTTCTGAAAGTGGATGCTGTGACTTGACCATTGGTGTGCCACAGGGGCCCATGTTGCAATCTTTGTTATCCGTGATTTTTATTAGTGATTTGGATGCAAATACAGAGGGCTTGATCTGTAAGTTTGTGGATGCCATAAAATTATGAGGAGGTGTTGATCATGAAGAAGGTTTTTGTAGCCTACAGGAGGTTCTTGGTCTGTTAAGGAAGTGAGTCGAAGAGTGGCAAATAGACTTCAATACAGATAAGTGTGAAGTGATGCATTTTGGTAAGTCAAACCAGTGTAGGACTGTTATTATAAATGATAGGGTACTAGGGAGTGTAATAGAACAGAGGGACCTAGGAGATCATGTGCATAATTCATTGAATGTGGCTTAGCATTGTGATGAAAGATGAAATTTTAATTCTTATTTCTCTTTCCACTGATGTTGCATGACTTGCTAATGTTTCCAGCACTACTTCTTTTCAGAATATCTAACTGGCATTCCTGGAGGTCTCTTTGTATGAAGCTGCTGAATGTCTAAATAAAATTATATTTGAGAGCTTCAGTTCAATAGAAAGCAAGCCTTGTGTCTGGAATGGAATCAGACTCTGAAATGAAAGGGCAATATTCCATCTCTTTGAACCACCTAATCATTCTGTCACTGAGTCTCTTTGACCATATTTGAGAAATGGATAGTTATGTACCATTTTCTGCCACTTAGTTCTAAATTATAGCCTCTTTGTGCATGGGTAGGAATTAAAATGAAGACTTGTCTAAATTTGCTTTTTGCAGGTTCCTCGTAATTATCCAAGAGAGGATATTTTCGTTCTCTTGGAGAGAGCTTCGGAACCTGTTTCCCTAAGAAAACTGTGCTTATCCTTTTGCTCATATTATGGAATGAAGTGCAAGAAAAAGTTGTTTTGAAAGACTTTTTGATAAGCAAAATAGGGGCTAATGGACTGTGTTGGGTGGGGCGGGTGAGGATTGGTTGGTCATGGAGTAGGTCTGCACAACATTTGAGGATGAAGGGCCTTTACTGTTCTATGTTCAAAAGTACTTTATAATAACATTATTCATTATTTCAAGATATACAGTTTGTCATATTGGAGCACTCTTCTTTCTCTCTGAAGGCACACGCTGACCAGACATCAGTACTATTTGCAGTTTCGAAGGGATATATTAGAGGAGAGGTTACACTGCAGCAATGAGACAGCTTTGCTTCTTGCTTCATTGGCTCTTCAGTCTGAATTTGGGGACTACCAGCCAGAGGTACATGTACATTTACTGTTCTGTGGTGTTCTCAATAAGCGACAGAAACAGTCTTCATCTTGCAATTTTTAAATTTTTCCTCACCTGTAACTTTGCTGGTTTGAACAGGTGTAGTTTAAGCAAGCTGGTTGGTGGAGAAGCTGAAGGGACTCAGTGAAAAGCGAGTTTACAACATGCAAAATGTCAGAGTAAAATTGTAAGAAGTACAACAATAGATCAAATCTTCCCCTAACTAAAGATTACTTCAGTGACCCAGATTTTTTGGATCAGTTGTGAGAAAACAATGCTGACCCGCAGGAAAGCTGCCTGTGAACATTTGAAGTAGGTTTCTCTGCAGGTAATCTGTGTCGATCAAATTGAAAAATCCATACCGACAACAAAACAAGAAGTAGAAACAGGATATTGAAATAAAAATTGAGTTACATGGGATTGTGTAAAATTTCAAATAGATACAATTAATTTATTTCTCATTTTAAAATTGCACACACCATGTTTCTTCGAGAATTTTTCAGTGCCAGGACACTTATTTAGTAAAAATTTTGCTTGATTGAACAAGTTAAACCTTATGCTTCCTTTGTGTTCTTTTTGATGTTAGTGAGTAATTAGCCTGTTTGTCATATTACAGCAGTTAATCTATTTATGTGTGGATTCTGTCTGTGAAGAGCCCAAAACCCCAGCCTGTGGAGTGGTAACATTATCACTGAGAGAACTTTAACTGCAATTGCGTGATTATGAGAAATTGTCCTGGCTGCAAACCAAACTAGCACCCTGTCATGTGAGGTTAATGTTCAAACTGCAAATATCTTGCTGCTCCATAGCACACAATGGAGCACATAGCGGAACTGGTGGCAGATCCAGTGATCAGCTGAATATTGCAAAGATCATCACTGTGAGGTTTAATGCAAGCTCCCAAGCAAGAAATAAGTAACTCCAGAATAATGCAACTTAGTTTTAGCAAGTAATAATGGGGAATACTAACAGATTGTCATTATAATACAGAAAAATCCAGGTTAATATCATAAATTACTTGTATTGGGAAAATAAATTGAATCTTAGAGGTAAGTTCAGCATTAACTTGACAATTAAATATTGTTAAAGTAGCATTAAAATGGCACCAGGAGAAGGAGGAAGAGGAGTAAAGGACTTTGCAGGAAACCACATATCCAGGTAGAAATGCTACCTACTCAGCCTTGGGAAATGTTTATATGTGAGCACTCTATTAAGTAAGAATCTACTTATTGAAATATTCTACTAATGCGCCCAGAGCTGCTGCCTTAGGCCACTGTGACTTTGTCAGAAGCTGCCAAGGTCACTGAGAGCGTTTAACTTTCATGCACTGGCTGCTGGAGTTAGAGGCAAGTGCAATGTCTTGCAATTTGTCTTATTTTTGTAAAGTAGGGATTATCTAGCTGAATTTAGAAAGAATGTAAGTGGGTAAAAGATGCAGTTTGAGAATAGATTAGTGGCCTACTGATATGGAAGAATATGGAATTTCACAAACTTTTAAACACAGTAAACTGAGCTACTAAATTAGAATTTCATTTGTATTCACTCATTACAAGAACATTAATATCTGACTTAAGTAGTAGAAGTAGTTTTGGAAAGGATACCATTAAATAAAGATGGGCTACTCAAAAAGTGGACGGGGCATATTTAGGCTTTGAAGTCAAAGTGTTGCCTGGTCTATATGGACTGTATTTCCAATTTATGATAGAAAACAAAGGTGAAAATTGTGAAGACTGTATGCATCTACAGCATTCCAGCCAAAGCATCAGGGTGCCATCAGAGGATATAGATTCCAGATACTCCAGAAAGAAATTAAGAAGGGGAAATGGGCTAAACCTGGCAACTACATACTCTGTCTAGAATCAGGAGTGAAGAAAACATTTGGAGAAAATGAGTTGGTACAAAGTTAAAAGGAATTTGAAAAACTACATATCAGTTACAAAAGAAAACCCAGCATAGATTTTTAATTGAAATCTTTGGAGGTATTTTGGCCAATATTCTGTGTGTAATTCTTTTCCCCCCAAAATATATTTGGCAAGCTACAACATAATTGACTTGTTACTTAGCAAAATTAAAGATAATTGGATAAAATTGGACAGTATCAATCTGGAAAAAATAAAGTGAGAGATCAGGAAGAGGAAGTAGTTGGGAAGAACAGTGCACACCAGCATTATAAAGCATTATATTGTTTGATAAAGTATTGTTGTACAAGTATCAACAGAAGAGATTGCCCTGTTGGTTTCCAAAGTAAATTACATTAGGGGCCTCAATCAATGAGCCAGCAGCCAGTCATTGTTGACTTGGGTAAACTAATTCAGTTCTCTGCATAGCTATCTTGTTTGTTTATTTACTTATTTCATCTAAATTCAGTTTTTTTATACCCGCTTTTTTATGAGATATGTGAAAAAAAATCTTTATTCTTAGGATCTCTGACCCACTTTTCCATCTCCCATCAACTGCAGAAAATGCAATATTGTCTTTTTACCTTTTCTCTTCCTACCAATCAGATTTCCCATCCAAACTTTCTTTCCAGGTGAAGAGGCAATGTACATGCATTTCCTCCAATGTAGTGAGCAGCATTTGGTGCTCTCCTCTACAACAGAAAATCCAAATACAGATTGTGTCGCAGTTTGTGGAGCACCTATATTCAGCCTTCAGGAATAATTCCGACCTTAAAGTTGTCTGACATTTGATCTTCTATCTCACACCCACTCTATCCATCTGTAGCTCTTTCCAGTGATGCTGCCTGATCTGCTGATTGCATTTTTGTAGCTTTGTTTTGGTTGGCTTGATTTTGACATTTCCTTTGGCACCAGTTTTAACAGCAGTTTGGATAACCGAAGCTGTGTTTTGTCATTTGAGAGAGTAACTGTACAGGTGTATTAACATTTCTCCAAATATTTGAAAACTTCTACTTCAGTTGCATAAGAAAATGTATCTAGTCTTCCCTTTTCAAAAATAAACTGTTCCAAACTATCTTTTCTGGTGAAAGTATTTAGTTACATAATTTAATTGCAGATTCATGGGAGGAGTTATTTCCGACTCGAGCACTATTTGCCAATTGGAGTGATGGAGTCCTTGGATCAGTCGTACATGAAGGAGGAGCTGCCTAAGTTGCACATCACATATTGTGGAGCCACCGAAGCGGAGTCTGAGCTTGAGTTTCTTAAGGTGATCATTTTAACATGGAAAATGAAGGGGAAGATTGCAGTGAAGAGTAGCATTTTTATTTTGTTCACCCCTAAAATTTGGACCATTTCAATTAGTTAAATATTGACCATTTATGAGGTTGGGCTGACAATAATTTTCATCAAGGGAGAAAGTTGGGATCAGTTTTGAAACCTTTTTAACTTAAATAAAATCAGATTATTTGTTATAAAGGTAAAAAAAAAGGTGCATGTTACTGTCCAATTATGTTGTTAAATACATGTGTTAAGGTGGTCTGCAGCTGAAAATGCTATTTTATTTTTGTTCCACATTGCTGTATTTAGACCCTTGGTAAGTGGGTTCTGAAGGTGAATTTGAAGTGTTACTGTGCATTTCTGCAGGTGGTTAATAGTGAAAACTGAAATACTGTATGCATGCTGTTCGCTGGTCAGTGAGATTTGAGTTCCCAATCGTATTACAAAAGATTTCCTGATTACATTATTCCTTTCTAACATTAGAAAAGACATGTATGAGGAATAGTACAACAGACTATTCAAAGTATTTCGTGGTAAATGATCAGGATTGAATAAATACAAAAGGCCTTGAGATGTGCATATTTGCATAAAACTGCAAACAGTTGATTTGTTGGTGTGCTGAAAGGAAAGACCACCTACCGTAGGCATTCAAAAACCAGAATAGCTACCAACAACGGTGTCTCCACAGTATTCCTCTAAATTTTCTCTTTGTTATACTCTCAGTTGGTTAGAGTTACAGACAAAACAAGGTGCATATTTTATTCGATAAGCCTCTACACCTGCTTGTTTTGTGCAAATATCTCATCAGTCAGTCATATAGCAGCAACTCAGTGCATAAAATCAGGCAGAGATGATCAAGGGGTTCGGTTGTTCTTCAGACCAAACGTCAGAATGGGGTAGAAATGGAATCAAAGTGACTTTAAATTCCTTGGTGTTATGATTGCAGAGGGCCTGTCCTGGGCCTAGCACCCAAGTGCAATTATGAAGAAAGCATGGCAGCACCTCTGCTTCCTTTGGAGTTTGTGAAAATTTGGCATGACATTAATCTTTGGCACCAGACATGGTGGTCTGAGGATCTCAGAAACTGCTGACCTCCTGGGATTTTCATGCACAACAGTGTCTAGAGTTTACAGTGAATGATACAAGAAACAAAAGTCGTCTAGAGAGTAGCAGTTCTTTGGGTGAAAATGCCTTGTTAATGAGAGAGATCAGATGAGGATGACCAGACTGGTTCAAGCTGACAGGAAGGTGACAGCAACTCAGATAACCAGACGTTACAATAGTGTTGCGCAGAAGAGATTCCCTGAATGTCTGAAAGCACAACACATTGAACCTTGAAGTGTATGGGCAACAGCAGCAGAAGATCACAAGCATACACTCAGTGGCCACTCCTGTATAGGTGCGAGTACATGTTTGCAAAGCAGTTTGAAGGAGCATTGATAGGACTGGATTCTTGAGCTGTGCATTTTCTTACCTATTGAGTTGGTGAACATTCTGATAATCATCCATTAATTGTTCTTGCACGTGTATGCATGGAGGTTGAGTTCCAGACTTGATTTCATCAATAAGGAAGCTTATGAGAAGATGGGCCTTCCACTAAACATGTAGACATTAAACACAATTTTTACAAGAAAAACACAAATATAGAAGAAAAAAGGCAAAGTCCATTTTAGTGACTTCTTCCTTTTAAAACTGAAAATTGCAGTGCAATCTACTGCAGTAAACAATGTGCTTTTAAGTTATTCAATAGAGCTCATTCAGACAAGGTGTTGCGCATTAGAGGTTAAATCTAGGGAGGAGAGTAAGTTGTAAATGGCAGGACCCATAGGACCATTGCTGTACAAAGGAATCTCAGAGTGCAGGTCCATAGCTTCCTGACAGTGGCAACAGAAGTAAGTAGGGTGAAAAAGAAGGCATACAGTATGCTTGCCTTCATCGATCTGGCAACTGAATATAAAAGGTAGAAGTCACATTACAGTTGTATATGACTATGGTTAATCTACATTTGGAGTGCTGTATTCAGTTCAGGAATGATGTGGAGGCTTTGGAGTTTGTACAGAAGAGGTGCATCAGGATGTCTGCAGGATTAGAAAGTATTAACTTGAGAGTTAACTTAAGAGTTAGAAAAACTTGGATTGTTTTCTTTAGAGCTGGTAGATAATCTTTTTCCCAGGATAGAAACACCAAATACTTGACGACTAGGATTTCAGATGATGGGGGGAATGTTTAATGGAGATTACTTTAATTAGTGGGAAACCGCTATGTTAACATGGTACATCCATGCATTTGGCCGAGTGCCACAAACAGGCCAGTGATGATGTTTTTAGGGAGCTGTATCTAAGTTTTCATTAGGATTCCCTGGCTGTTATGTATGACGATTAGAACTCAGTATATTTTCTTACTTTAGTCCTTTTGAACGTGTGCTTATTTATAAGAAACTTTTTTTTACATGATTTTCAGGTATGTCAGAAACTGCCTGAGTATGGAGTGCTGTTCCATCGGGTCCTACCAGAAAAAAAGTCTCAAACTGGGATAAATCTAGGCATTTGTTCAAAAGGTGTATTTGTTTATATGTTACAAAATGGGGCAAGAACAGAAATCCTTCGGTTTCCATGGAGAGATACAAAAAAAATTTCATTCAATGTAAGTGAACTTCAGCTCTGAGTATCATTTATTGAATTGAATTGACTTTGTTACTTACATCCTTTAATACATGAGGAATAAAAATCTTTACATTACATCTCCATCTAAATGTGTAATGTGCAATTTATAGTAATTTGTAGTAAATAGTATGTACAATAGGACAGTCAGCATGAATTAATCATTCTGATGGCCTGGTGGAAGAAGCTGTCCCGGAGCCTGTTGGTCCTGGCTTTAATGCTGCGGTACTGTTTTCTGGATGGTAGCAGCTGGAACAGTTTGTGATTGGGGTGACTTGGGTCCCCAACGATCCTTCGGACTCTTTTTGCACATCTTTTTTTGTAAAAGTCTTGAACAGTGGGAAGTTCATGTCTACAGATGCGCTGGGCTGTCCGCACCACTCTCTGCAGAGCCCTGCGATTGAGGGAAGTACTGTTCCCATACCAGGCAGTGATGTAGCCAGTCAGAATATTCTCAATTGTGCCCCTGTAGAAAGTCCTTAGGATTTGGGGACCCATACCAAACTTCTTCAACCATCTGAGGTGAAAGAGGTGCTGTTGTGCTTTTTTCACCACACAGCCGGTATGTGCAGACCACATGAGATCCTCAATGATGTGTATGCTGAGGAACTTAAATGGATTCGGGGTTCACCCTCTCAACCCCAGATTCATTGATGTCAATAGGGGTTAGCCTGTCTCCATTCCTCCTGTAGACCACAACCAGCTCCGTTGTTTTTGCGACATTGAGGGAAAGGTTGTTTTTTTGACACCACTGTGTCAGGGTGACGACTTCTTTTCTGTAGGCTGCCTCGTCATTATTTGAGATTACAGCACTAAAACTGGTTTATTGTACAACCTGAAATGGGACTCAATGACAACTGATGCAGCTGGAGTTTCTGCAGCCGTTTGTTTTTGTTCCTTCATATTCTAGTATCTTCAGTCGGTCGTGTCTCTAGTTTATTATTTTACTCACTTTACATGTTCATCATGTTCTATCAAATATTGTAGTTGAACTTCTTTATAAAGAAGATTGAAATCAATTAGACAGATATGTACATGATAAGCTATGTACAAATATGCATGATAATGCATTTTACTCAGTTGCAGAAAAATATTTCTGCAGCAATAATGCATGGAAAAGACAAAAGGAGATTAAAATATTGTAGTTGTTATTTATAGAAGAAATTGCCCTTTTGTTTCTCCAATTATTTAAGTCCCACATTTTTCTTATAGTTGTGCTTCAGTGATTTGAAAACAGTTTTCTCACTATGACATGGATTGAGTTAGAAGCAAGTGTTGGTGCTTAACCATTTTTAGTAAATAAAGCAAAGATAAAATTATCTGATTTATGTTATTCATTAAGGTTACATATTACCTTAAAATGAATGAAATTCTGTGTATTGATTGTAATTTCATTTTGGGTAAATATTTTCTAAATGTGAATAAAGTTTTCATTGTGCTGCAGTTCTAATTTCCACTCCATTCCAAACTCAGTATTGTCTTCCCCATATATACAGAGAAAGAAGATTACATTACAAAGTTCTTCAGATGGCATTAAGCATATGTTTCAGACAGATAGCAGCAAGACATGTCAATATCTCTTGCACTTAGTCTCATCCCAGCACAAATTTCAACTGCAGATGAGAGCACGGAGGGACAATCAGAACGTGGATGAAGTTGGTATGGGTGCAAGCTATTCTTCATTCTTCTGCTTGAAATGTGAAAACAAATATGTTATTAACACTTGCAATCGTAAGCTTTAGAATTGGAAAGAAAACCTTAAAATTATTAAAATATTCCATTGGTTTCCCTATTTAACTTCCTTAGTTCTGTTCTAAGTTGGATAACAGGTGATACCATGCTACTGATTATAATACACACACCCCCAATGTAGAGTACACAGTACTACGGTATTTAAAATCTCATACCCTGGTGCAAAATACAGTGAAGAATGATAGAAAAGAATGTGTTGCGGGTTAACAGAAAAGTAATTAAGATATTTAATAGGATTAGAATAACATTGATTACACAAATTTAATTGTTCAGTTTTTTTAACCGGGATATACTGAAGGTAACAGGTTTGGGTAAAACATATTTAAGTCTCTGTATGTTACTGCTTAATCTTTTTGGAAATTAGTGTGGTTGTGATATTGGGTGTTAAACAATCTGGCAGTAATAGCTACACGGCTGATCATTGACTTAGCAAAAGTTGTCAAAGTGGGGAGGTAACGAAAGGTGGCCACTGGGTTCACAATTTACAGAACCTGATAAGTTAGTTTTATTACATTTTTTTTTCCAGTTTACTTAGTTAAATGTTGCAAAGTGTAATTGTGGTGACAATACAGATCCTTTAAGGCTTATATTCACAGGACCACTAACAATTAAGAAGTGTGTATATGTTGGAAATTCCCCATACGTTAAACTTCCAATATTACTTTGAGAGAAAAGCCTTTCCCATAATGAGTAAAATAAATTGGAAACACCGTTCCCTGTCTGCTATGTTTCCTTGTTATTAAGAGGTTGGGTATAGTATGGAGCTGTCAAGATTTGACAAGAAGATGTACGTCACAGAAGAGATTGGGTAGAGAATTTGGTTTCTTATTATTGCATGTAGCAAGGTAGAGTGAAAAACTTTGTTTTGCATGTTATCCATACGGATTATTTTAGTACCACAGTACATGAGGTAATAGAAGGAAAAACAATAACAGAAAGCAGAATAATATGTTACAGTTACAGAGAAAGTGTAAGTGCAGGCAGGGAATAGGGCACAAAGCTAAAATAGGTAGATTGCGTGGTAGAGAGTCCATCTTATTGTACTAGTGGGCTGTTCAACGGTGGGATAGAAGCTGTCCTAATAGTGGGATGGAGATGTCCTAACGGTGGGATTGGGATGTCCTAACGGTGGGATGGAGATGTCCTAACGGTGGGATGGAGATGTCCTAACGGTGGGATGGAAGCTGTCCTAACGGTGGGATGGAAGCTGCCCTAACGGTGGGATGGAGATGTCCTAATGGTGGGATGGAGTTGTCCTGGCAGTTTGATGGAGTTGTCCTAACGGTGGGATGCAGATGTCCTAACGGTGGGATGCAGATGTCCTAACGGTGGGATGGAGATGTCCTAACGGTGGGATGGAAGATATCCTAACGGTGGGATGGAGATGTCCTAATGGTGGGATAGGGATGAAGATATCCTAACGGTGGGATGGAAGATGTCCTAACAGTGGGATAACGGTGGAATGGAGATGTCCTAACGGTGGGATAGAGATGTCCTAACAGTGGGATTGGGATGTCCTAACGGTGGGATAGCGATGTCCTAATGGTGGGATAATGGTGGGATGGAGCAGTCCTGGTTGTACATTCATTCTGCCTGACATGCTGACTGAATTCACTTTTCTCTGTATTTTTTTAGAAAGTTTATCGGTCAACAACTTGAACCACAATGGAGACTCAGCAGGTGTATTCAGCACAAGTAGGGTAAATAGCAGTTCTAGTCTTGCTGCTAGTGCCCACAGCAAAATAACGGATCCATTACAACTTGCACAATCTGATTTCCTGAAACGCATGTCCAGGTCAGAGGCAGCGTTGAACCAGCCTCTGCACAGCATCTCAAAAGATAAGGTGTGTAGAACTCTGTGGGATCAATACCCTCCCATTCACAGCAAATCTCACTACGACCTTCGTCCAGTTTCTGACTCAAAACGGAGAAGTACATCCATTTTTAGCAGCCAGCTCATTCCTCCTTCAAGTATGCTGAAAGGGCTGAGTGGACTCAAACTGAAGCATCCACAGCACCGTTCAGACACAGAGTCCGTGGCAGACAGTGAGCAGTGGATCAAAAGCAGGTATGTTTGTTCACATAAGGAATAGCTTTAAATAAGGAGTAGGTCCGGTGTGTTAGAAACTGCTGCAACTAAGACCTTGATGAACAAAGGAAACCTTTGGGACTGAGGGTACTTTCGCCACATGATCATCTTTGTCAACAAAACCAGTCAATTTAAAAAAAATTCTTCCCTGGATGTAGATGCAGCTGTTGAAGTTAGATATTACTCTTCCTCAGTTGCTTTGAGATTTAGACACATTAGTATATATAGACAAATGTGTGTCATTAAAGAAGTGTGCATTCCTTTCCTCAATCATAGCAAATGATGGCATCAAATCTCAACAAAAAAAGTAGTTTACCATGTTGCCTCTTGCTGAAATCACAAGGAAACAGGATCAATTTTAGTTTTAAAATCTTAAGATGACTTATTTAGTGATTACTCAGAAAATCTCTGATTAAAATGTATTGTTTCTTTATCATATGACTGTTGGTTTGTTCTTAATTACACAATCTACTTAAGGAACTATATTATGGAGAATGGTGTATGTAAAGTACAATTAGTTTCAATTTTTGCTTTTGCAATTTACTGAAAGAAAATCTGTCATTTACTTGTCTTCCATTTTATCACCTTTATTATTTTGTTCAAGTGTCACTTCTCCAAAGAAGTCTCAGGCCACCTTACACCGAAGCCCTCCCCGAAGAATTCCTGCACCTGATTCGCCATCTGCAGAAGATTCTATTCAGGCAAATGCCATAGGTCAGACACTAATATTTCAAGGTTCAAAGTAAATTTATTATTAAAGTTGAATTATATGTCACTATATACAACCTTGGGATTCATTTTCCTTCAGACATACTCAATAAATCCAATAACCATGATAGAATCCATGAAAGACACTACCAACAGGGCGGACAACTGGCAACAAGCTCTGCAAGTACAAAAAGAAAGAATACCAGGTTGTGATGCAGCCAGTTAATATATTCTTCACCACACATCTGTAAATCTCTACAGATGGTGTCAGAGTTTTAGGTGTCAGAGGCAATACTGTGTTTTCTTCATAATTGTTGGGCCCAGGTCCTCTGAAATAAGAACACCAAAGTACCAATTCAGTTTATACGTATACTTAGTACCTAGAACAAATTCAGGTTAACACATACAAAATGCTGGAAGAATTCAGCAGGTCAGACAGCATCTATGAAAATGAATAAACAGTTGGCATTTTGGGTGAACAATAGAGGAGGGGGAGGGAAAGGAGGATTAGCCGAAAGGTGACAGGTCAAGCCAGGTGGGTAGGAAAGGTAAAGGGCAGGAGAGGAAGGAATCTGATAGTAGAGGAGAGTGGACCATGGCAGGTGAGGAGAAAAGGTAAGAGGCCAGAGTGGGAAATAGAAGAGGTAAAGGGGAGGAAAAAAAAAAGGTAACCAGAACAAGAAATTGATGTTCATGCCATCAGATAGAAGGCTACTGAAATGGAATATGGGGTCCTCCACTCTTGAGAGTGGCTTCACCATGCCAAAAGAGGAGGCCATAGACTGACATGCTGGAATGGGAATGGGGATAGGAATCAAAATGGTTGGCCACAGGGAATGTCTACTTTTGTCAGATGGAACAGAGGTGTTTAACAAAGCAGTGTCTCAATTTATGTGGGATCTCACCAATGTAGAGGAGCCTGTACCTGGAAGGAATAGTTGGGCTCTGAATGGAGGTAAAGGAAGAGGTGAATGGATAGGTGTCACATTTCTGTCAGTTGTAGGGAAATGTGCCAGCAGAGAGATTAGTAGGGAGGGAAAAATGGACAAAGGAATCACGGGGGAGTGGTCCCTGTGGAATGTGGAGTGTGAGGCGGGAGGAAGGTAAAGATGTGTTTGGTAGTGGGATCCCATTGAAAATGGCGGAAGTTGAGTAGAATGATGTATTGGATGTGGAGGCTCATGGGGTGGTAGGTAAAGACAAAAGGAAACCTATCCCTGTTATGGCAGAGGGAAGATGCCTTAACAGGGATAGGTTGAACACAGATGCCCAGGAAATGGAGGAGATGGGGTGAGAGTAGTATCAATGGAGGAGCAAGGGAAACCCTGTTCTTTGAAGAAAGAGAACTTCTTCAATGTTCTGGAAAGGAAAGCCTCATCTGGGAACAGCTGCGGCAGTGAGAAGGAACTGAGAATTTTTATAGGAGACAGGGTGGGAAGAGGTATAGTCGAGATAGCAGTGGCAATTGGTAGGTTTATAAAATATGTTGATAAGACAGTTTGTCTCCAGGGATTGAGAAAGGCAAATGAGGTAGCCAGGGAAAAGGCATGCATTGCTGGAAACCATGCGGCTGCCAACGCTACCGCTTGAGTTTGGAGAAAGTGGGAGGAGTCAAATGAGAAATCGTTGAGGGTGAGGACTAGTTCCACTCGACTCAGGAGGGTGGTGATGGAGGGCAACTGGTTGGCCCTTTTGTTGAGATGTATTGAAATCTTTTGTGGAGGTGTCTGAGAGCTACCACCTAGCCTCAGCAAGGCGGAGGTTAGTCCACCGCACAGGAACAGCACCCGTTTGTCTGCAGATTTGATGGTGAGGTTGAGATTGGTGCGGAGAGAGCAGGGGACAGTGTGTTCAGAAGCGGTAAGGCTCGAGGAGTGCTGAAGTCGAGCCAGTTGATGACTCATTGGCAATTAGAGATGAAAAGATCCAGCGCAGGAAGGAAGCCAGAGCCGAGGTCCAAGAAGAGGAAGAGGGTTACAGAAGGGGTTATCACTGCAAGATGGGAAGTTCTTGTTAAAGTTCAGGGGCTCACATTTAGAGATCATGCTCTGCTCCTGTTTACACCCCTAAGCCCTTAACTGTGAGTAAGTTTCATTGATACTGTTGTAAAGACCATATTAATACGCATTCAACGTCTGTTTACAACAAATCGTGGTACAACATTACAGTGCAGCTAACAGAGCTACCTGGTTACTGTCTAGCAACTCTGATTCAATCCTGTCATCTGCTGCTTGTGTGGAATTTGTACACCGTATCTATGACCGTTTGGTTTCCTGCCACATGTAGTGATGTGTAAGCTAGTAGGTTAATTGACTAATGTAAATTCCCCCTCAAGCAGGTGGGAGGCAGTATCTGTTGGAGCAGATGAGAGCATGCAGATAATAAAATGAGATTAGTGTACAGTTATCGTAATAGGGCTGTTTGATGGGCAGCTCGAAGTCAGTGAGCCCAAGGGTCTGATTCCATGTCATGTGATTCTGAGGTATCTCTTCAGTTCACTATTACCTCTCATGTTAATTGTCTGGCCACTGATCACTCCTAATCTTATGTATTCCAATGGAACTCGATAGAAACTCAAGGTTAGAACCACATCTTCTGACATGGCACATTATAGACTTAAGGATCCAATGCTTTCAGGTAATCAAGCTCACATTTCTAGCATTCATTCTTTTCTTTCTTTTATAATATTTCAAGTTAATTTCTTCTGTTTTCACATCCTCTAGGTGTGTATTTACCTCTGTCTTTCAGTCAGCACCGTCACCACTCATATCATTCAGCTTTTCTTGGTCGCCACCCTGTTTTTCTACTCCTGTTCTCTATTTCTCCAGTTCCTAGTTACAATAAATACATGCAAGGAGAAAATTAAGCCTGTACTGTACTTGATGTGCACACCACAAGCTGTTTTGTCAGTTTTTACGTCATTGGAAATATTGAATAAAAAGGTAACATGTTCTAAAACATGCACACACACAGTTTTAAATGTTGCACTATTTCTTACTTTGTGTATTTGTGCTGCTTAAATAATTTGCCTAGTTATCTAATAATTTAGAATAGTTTATGTAAGGACTGAAACCCATCAATGGCATGGTTATAAGTTTAAATCTTCTCTTTGATGGGAGATTAGTGAAACTCTCTCTCACTGCTCCCCCTCTGTGATTTCTGCTGCTCTCTGACTCTTCGACCAGCTGCTCCTCCACCTTTTTATTCTGTCGTCTTTCCCCTTACCTTTCAGTCCTGAAGAACAGTCTCGGCCTGAAACGTTGACTGTTTATTAATTTCCATAGATGCTGCCTGATGTGCTGAGTTCCTCCAGCATTTTGTGTGTGTGTTGCTTCATATATCTAATTTTAGTTTAAATTTTGGATGTCTGAAATATAACATGCATATTGTCCAATTCTTTGTTTTAAAACATAATATTTGCTAAACTTTTAAAGTGCATTATTGATTCTGAGATTTCCTAATGATGAATCACATTTGTCTTACTTCAACTTAATGAATTTATTAAATAGATTAATATGAAAATAGTACCCTTCTAAATGTAATCATATATTTTTCACCACCGATCTTCAGAAGATATTTTCTTAAATTTCTGAAAGTTTTTTGTCTCTTTTATGCTGACTTCGATTATCTTCCCAAGATCCTACTTTAGCAAGCTGGCAGCCAGTCTGGTCATGATTCATAATAGTTTGAAGCAGCTATTAGCAGATGTGTGGAAGTTTGCAGGCCCTGGTGTGTTCTATTATGTCCTCTGGAGAATGCTGAGCCATACACAGTACTTGCCCTAGGTAGTCCAGCTGAACTGGCCACATGAAGTATTGTTCCTTTGTGTACAGAACTAAAAGGAAAAATTCATGTTTTCTAATTGCATCAGCTGTTTGGGTTTTATCCAACTTTTACAGTCCTTGATAATTGAGCATTTATAAATTTTGATTAACTTTTCTTTTGTGTGACGTGCCATCCCCTGAAACATGACCCAAACAGAATTTCTTCTGGTGAAATAAATTTACATATAAATAATTGACACTGATTTGTTGTAGGAATGTATAATGGATATATTGGGCACAAGAGGCCTTTAATATATTGGTAAGGGGATGATAGATTCAAATTTAAGCATTAGTGTTCTAATTATCCTATATAGCACTGGAAAATCTGCAATTTTTGATTTAATTGTGGTTTAATTTGGGTTTTTAAAGTGCAAATGAGCAAAAGCAAATCAGTAACTGAGCAGTCATTATTTTTCTCACTGAGAAGCTTAAACCTTTCTTTGTATACTCTAATCAAGAGCTCGAGCAATGATGCGAATTGCAAACTTTTTAGTTATCCATTTAAATTATTGTGTGACATGTTAATTAATTTCTGCACAGAAATATTTGAGTCTTTCACGTTCTCTTAATTGCTCTTAAAATGCTTTGAGACTGTGGCATGTTAATCAGCTTTATGAGGATAAACAACTGCATTGTGAAATAGTACTTATTTCTAATTAATCGATGCTTAGAACAAATTGAAGGTGTTTTTAGAAGGGCAGGGTTGTGTTAATTATTGCCAAGAGTTTGTTCGACGGATTTAATTATTACGCAAATGTGATTTGACATATTTACAGTGGATTCCAGTTAATTGGAATACATTGGAACCAGTACATTTTGGTACAATTAAGTGGCTGTCCCAATTAACTGAAGTTTCATGGAAATAGTTTAAAAAGGTATACAAAAGACCATCTGTGTAACAAATTATGCATTTAAATGAAATACAGAACAAATTATAACGCTACCAATAGTACCACAGTACTATAAAACTGTGTATTAATTCCGAATAGTTAGTGATGGATGAATTCGTCCAGTGTACGCAATGAACAAAATCAGCTCAGGCACCTAGTGCAGATAATGGACTGCCTTCATACAATGCTATTGACGATTATATCCTCCGAATCTTCATTTTCATTGTAGCATTCAAGATTATGTTGATACCTTCAAATACTTCATCATTTCTAACTTGTTGAAGTGGTGAACTCGTTTCATTTTCACTCCTGGCCGTTTCGGACATTGCCAGATGCTCGAAACCACAGTGAGCAAAATGGTTTGGAACTGCTTTATTGCTTATTTCTTGCCAACTATCACTGATGTAAATCACTTTTTTTTAAACACAACTGATGCTATTTAAAAGTGTTCATTCTAAGCAGAGTGTCATGTCTGATAGCCACACAAGTGCACATGATTGGTGCAACTTTGAACCTACTTGACAGCCGTCTCACATCAATTAAATGACATAGTATCCCAAATAAACAAAGGGAATCCTGGCTGTTTTCTCGGTTTGCTTTTGTTCGTTAAGAGTTGTCCCAAATAAGTGACTGCCCTGATTAACTGATCGCCCAGTTAACTGGAATCCACTTTAATTCCAAATCCAGCATTGAAATTAATTGCAATTCCTTTTTTTTGCAAGTTGACTTTTTATTTATAGTAATTCCTTAATTGGCAGTCATACTAGCCTAACTTTTGAACTATTTGTATTTGATAGGTACTCTTCATCAGAAATTTAGTGCATTGCCTTCACCAGAAAGGGAGCTTAGATGTATAAAGCTGAAGAAGGATGTGAAACACGGTTTGGGTACGTTGGCTCAGTGTGTTTGTGTGGTTTATCTATGGTTGAAGTAATGTCATTTAACTGCCAAAATAATTTTATTATCAACAATTTTAAAGCAAAGGTATATAAAATTATCTGGATAATTTTGTGGACAAACACATATAAAATTATTTGACAAAATCTTGCATGATAGTGAATGGAATTAGTTGCTTAGACCAAGTAATAACAAAAGCATAAAAACTACCTGATTCCAAAGAGTGAATTTAAATTGAGATGTTCATCCTCATGCAACAGTGTTCTCTTCTGGCCAAAAGATGAAGAACTGTAGGCATTCTAATGATAATGCCACTCACCAAATTATTGATTAAAATTAGGTTTTCAGATTGTTGGTGGAGCAAAGACAGGAAAACTGGACTTGGGAATCTTTGTCTCAACAATCTTGCCAGGAGGTCCAGCAGAACTTGATCAGCGGTTAAACCCAGGTATTGTATTGCGTTTGTTGTACATGATAAGTAGTAATATTATCAGCTCCTCCAACGTGATCATCACAATTCCCTGCTGTGCGCGTGAGTTGTCAGGCAAGGAGGCTACAGGTTTTGAAAGGGCTATTCTTGTAGGGATTAGGACTATGGGCTGTTAGTGTTGATATTTCCTAAACATTCGGATCTGACAGCTCATTATCAGACAGGATACCAGAGTGAATCTGTGACCTAAACAGATGACATTGGTTTTCTTTCACATATTTTAATGCATTCCTTACCCAACTCCCAATTTTCTTCCAGAAAGAGATGCAGTGCCTCAGCTGGTTAACTAAACACATTGCGGTTTATTGGTTTTAACAGCAAGTGGTTGTCTAGGTGCACCCCTTAGTGTTTTGTCTTGGAATAACACTTAATGTTTATTGCATTTCAATAGGGATTTACTATGGCTTGTACCATTAAATTAGTGTTGTAATTAATTAATATTTTAAGTTAAAGTATAATTTTAAATATTAATATTTTAAACCAATTCTCCAGTTTTTGAAGAATTTTATAATATTATAAATGTAGGCAGAGATTAATCACCCAGAAGGTTAATTATCCAAAAGGTTAAGATGCATGTGGAGGCAGATATGATAAAGGCATTTAAGAGCATCTTAGATAGGCACATGAATTTGCAGAGAATGAGGGAGGATATAGATATTGTGTAAATAGAAGGGATTAGTCTAGTTAGGTGTTTAATTAGTTTGCTCTGATTGCCCTGATATGTTTCCTATAGTGACAGAATCTAAGACCAGAGGACACAGCCTCAGAATAGAGGGTTGTCCTTGTAGAATGGAGATGAGGAGGAATTTCTTTAACCAGAGAGTGGTGAATCTGTGGAATTCATTGCTATGGGCAGCTGTGGAGGCTAAGTCTTTATGTATATTTAAAGCAGAGATGGATAAATTCTTGACTGGTCAGAGCATCAAGGGATATGGGGAAAAGACAGGAGACTGGGGCTAAGAGGAAAATTGGATCAGCCATGATGAAGTGGCAGAGCAGATTCAAAGGGCCAAATGGCATAATTCTGCTCCTATATCTTATGGTATTATAATGGCCAGAAGGTTGTTTTCTTACGCTGTACTGTTCTATGTAGAATTAAAAAACCTAATGTTACAAAATATGAAACTTAATATTGTCTTAAGGGTTGAGTAAATTCTCAGTAAGTACAATTACATTAATTATAATTCCAAGATGAATTTGCAAAATTCATCATGTTATAGGGTTTATGCATGTTTCAAAAATTCTTGTGAAATAGTAGTTATGTCTTTGCTGTTTACAGGTGATCATCTGATATCCGTAAATGGAATCAGTTTAGAAGGCGTTGCACACAATGCAGCAGTGGAAATTTTACAAAATGCTCCTGAAGATGTAACCCTGGTCGTCTCTCAGCCAAAAGAGAAACTTTACAGAAGAACTGGCATTCTTTCAGGTACTTGTTCTAGGTTTAAAAAATAAAAATCTGTTATTCTGAAATATTACAAAGTTCTGAGTAAGGTCAGACAATGTGGAATTGGAGGACATGTCTTATTAATTCATGACACAACCAGTGAATTGAATTGTGCATTCAAGCTCAGAGATCCCTCACATGGAAGTGTGTTGGTTGCAAGGACTGCAAGTGTAGGCTGTATTGACTCGTAATGTGGGTTAAAAGTCATTCACCATGAGGGTAATTAGAAACTACCTTTAGTAAGACTAGAAATAACTCATAGATTTGAAAAGTGATATCTCTTGTCATGCAAAGGGTGTTGTTTGTTATTTACTGTAAAGCATTGAAAGTGAACATCCAGTCACAATGATTGTAAATCCACTCTAAAGATTAACATTGCCCCTGAGGGTGAATCTTGGTGTTTGAGACAGATAACTAAGTGGGATATTTATCATGGTATAACTGATTGCAAAATATCCAGTTGAGCTTTAAATAGTTTAAGTGTGCATAAGCTCAAAACTGAGTTATAGATTTTGGTTGGACACAATGAGGGCTTATATTCTGGATTTGAATTTGCAAATATTATTTTAACTAAGAGAATACAGTCAAAATTAATGCATATTAATGTTCATTAAAAAAGTGCAGACTATTGCTTGAAGCAATGTCTAATTGGTTTATCATTTGTTGTCAAGCATCTCCTCCCCTTAAAAAGGGAACAAGGAGCCAGTCCAAGAGTCCTTGTCTTAAAGTGAGACAACAGGATTATGAAGAGGTCTCTTCTTCAGAAGAACTTAATCAATCACAGAGTTACCAGAGAACTCACCCTGTCCGTGGCTCAGTTCCATCTGAAGAAAAGCGAAGAGGAAGTACCAGCTCCCAGGACTCCCGAACTGAAAGCGCAGGCCTTTCACAAAGCCAGGTGAATGGTCTCCACAGACACCAGACTGCTTCCAAAACAACACGATGCATAAGGCAGGACTTGATTCAAACAGTGCTAAAGGGCACAGGGCATTTAAGTAGTATTAATACTGAAACGCCTAAAGAAACAGATTGCTCTGATCGGGGCGATTCTGATATGGATGAAGCAACGTATTCTAGCAGTCAAGAGCAACAAAGCCCCGAAAAGGTAATGTGCTTCCCCCTCCAACTCTTCCAACCTCCCCACCTAATTTTCACCCACCCACTGCCTCCACTACCATCTTTTTTGGGTACATCTATGGAAAGTTCCGAGGTATAAAGCAATAGTTTCCAAATAGCTGAAGTAATGGCAGAAGATTTTTTTCTTTCATTTATTCCCTACTCGACTATTCAGAGTGAATTCTCTGCGCGCTGCTTATGTCATGTTAAAATCATAATTAAATCTTTATATTGTTTGAGAAAGTGCCAGGGCCTTGATGAACGATCAGGAGTTCTCTGTCATGTAAGAAGTCTGTAAAAGGGTCTTAAAACAGCAGGATAGAAGCTATCCTTGAGCCTGGTGGTACATGTTCTCAAATTTTTATACCATGTGTCTGATGGAAGGGGGAAAGAGAGGATGACCAGGGTGTGAGGTCTTTGAGTCATTGTCTGCTTCCCCGAGGCTGTGGCAGACAGTTTAGAGCAAGGGAGAGAAGGACATTACTTCCTGATTATGTTCATTATTCGTACACACTTTCAGAGAGGTCATTAAATTACATTCAAGAGCAGGAGAACAATCAAAATTCAAATCCCGTGACTCCATCAAGCCTGGTATATGCTTCTGTGTTAACTGGACGCCGTAACCTACGCAAGTGGTCTATGCGCGTTGTGAGCATTTATACTTGCGCGTTGGTGTGTCTGCGTTGCTCGGCAATTCGCGCAGGTCACGCATGCGCACTCACCTGCCCGCGCAAAGCTTCATGGTCATGGTAGTCTCGGGGTAAACAAGACGCGAGCGTCTTTTCTCGTGCAAAATGTGTCCTCCATAATTTCGGAGGTCTGTAAAGCTTTATGGAAAGCATTGCAGCCAGAGTTCCTTCCCTGCCCTTCAGTCGCCCAATGGGAAGCTATTGCAGCCTAGGATGACATGCGATGCTACCAAGCAGACCAATCACAGTTGTTGCATTCTGCGTTGCCGCGACGCACGGTTACATTTTGGGAGAGGAACATGTTGCAGCAACGCAAGCTTTCGCGTAGGGTTCCGCGTCGGCTTAGCGTAGGGTTTGCAGCAGCGCAGACTTTTTGGCTACGCGTTGACGCAGAAGTATAAACCAGGCTTTAGGATCAGACTCAAATGTGCTAAGTCAGAAGATGAGGGATTTGATACATCAAAGCTCCTTGGCCTGGTTATACCAAGCTGTTTGAATGGAAGTTCATCACAATCATTATATTGAAACCTCGTGCAGACATTCCCAATTTTTATAGCAATGCAATGATTATGAGTTGATTTGGAATATCTTGAGGAATTGTTAATTTTCTGCTGCCTCTTTTTTTACCCCTGACTATGAAGGTGCAAAATCCATTTGTAATTTTGTTCGTCTAGATTAGTTAACTATATGCTGCATGTACGAAGACTAGAACTTTTCACAGTCTACACAATATGTTGTGTTCTCTAAACTATTAAGAGTTTCTCATCATTGCATTATAACAGATTTTTGTGGAAGTCAGTTCATACTGTTTTATAATACCATGCCAAGCTACTTTTGGGAACAGTGTATCAAACTTGAAATTACCTCCTTAAATTAAAACCATAATCAGAATGTTTAATATCACTGTCATATATCGTGAAATTTGTTCACCATCTTTTAGTGGTAATATAATTTACAAAAAAAACTTGAAATGACCAATTCTTACCTATTATTTTCCTATACTTTTGTGTTTTGTCTTCATCGGACTAAATTGAGTTAATATACTTGGCTGCACTTGAGAATGGAAAAAGTATGTCTATGAAAATAGTATTTTTTCTATATCATTCAAAGACTGTAAAGTCTTTTCCTGTCTTTGAATGATAAAAATGAGGGAGAAAAAAGAAAAGGCTAATTGAATATTCCATTTTGCTGTTTAAACTAATCTTAACTTTTTCTTACATGAAGGATTCTCCAGTGGCAAGGACCAAAAGAAGAGTATTTCCTGATATGAAAAGCAACACCGTGCTAAAACCAGGCGATATTTTTGAAGTGGAGTTGTCAAAAATAGAGAATAGCTTGGGCATAAGTGTCACGGTACTGTTTGGCAAGGTTTTCAGACTTCCTTTCCTCTATTTCAGTTCAGTTTTAGATCATGTAGAATGTAAATTCAATGGAGCCAGTTTTCAGGAGTCGTGGGCTAATTTATCTGTGTGTGTTACAAATTATCAGTAATATTCTTGCCTTCCCAATCCTGTTAGGAACCAGGATTACTCGGGTATCAGTGGACGTGCAATTTATAGAATTAGGTCTTTAATGCTCACGGCAATGAAAGTGTCTGCTACAATAGGGAAACCTTGTTCTTTTGAGGCTCTTTTTGTTGGCTGGGATCGACCATGGATGTTGCATTCCTGCTGTCTCTGTGATACGCAAGCCAGGCCGGTGTGATATAGAAAGCAAGCCCATAGAGCAGGTTTCCCCTCTCCACACAGCTGACAAATCCAGAGGAACAGCTTGGCACCAGCAGTGTCACAGGAGTTGCCAGTCCGCACTGAGCTCAATGTAGGACTGCCTTAGGGACTCCTGCTCCAGAATTTTCCTTGGCGTTTACTCCCGAAGTCTTCTCTGTGAGTGTGGGTATAGCCACAAGGCAACAGAGGGTTTGAGATTAGCGTTTTCATTCTCCTCTATGAGTTGCCAACTACAGCTGACGAGCTCCATCTCCCAAAGCGGCCTTAGCCTCCTGTCAGTAGAAACGGCTCTGCCAGGCTTAGTAGCTAAATGCTCATGAAGACCAAGAGCTCAACTTGGTTGTCAGAGGCTATTTGAGATAGACAATAGACAATAGGTGCAAGAATAGGCCATTGGGCCCTTCGAGCCAGCACCGCCATTCTCTGTGATCATGGCTGATCATCCACAATCAGTACCCCATTCCTGCCTTCTCCCCATATCCCTTGACTCCGCTGTCTTTAAGAGCTCTATCTAACCATGCATGCCATTAGGAGTATTAAATAGTAGTGGGAGCTTAAACCACCCTATGGCTATAACAAACTTAAGGAACCACCATTTTCTTATTAGATTATAAGCAATCAGAAGACCTTCAGAGCTAAAGAACTTGATTAACATTGTACAAGTGAAAAGGATCAATTACTTTTCTGGTCGACTTTGCCTAATTATTGGATCTCTTAGATGTTTGTATCACCTTGGAGTGCCCTGTGAGGGGAATGATGAGAAGATGAAGTAACGGGATCACTCTTGCCTTTCCTCTTCCCTGTCCACATGAATACTAGATGAGATGAAACTGCACCTGAAGGAGACTTGGAGATCCTGAGGTTGTAAAGCAGATGGAGACCTGGTTACTTCTCTCTCTCCTCCTACTTGCTACAACTTTTATCTAGAAAATAAACCTTTGAAAGGGAGGAAAATCTGCCCTACATTTCACAGACGTGCAATTTTCTATCAGATAAAGGTAACACATCTTGATTGGACAGATAATGGATAACCAACATGGAAAAATACTGGCTTATTTGTGTTACTGCTCAAGGTATGTTAGCTTTTCAGCATCACAATTGTCAACAGAAGCTTAAACAAGTGGCTTCATTTTCTCTTTGTCTAAAACTTTTTCCTTAGTTCATCAGATTTACAATCATTATAGGTTAAAGTTGCTTAGGTCCTTCTTGATGTTTCTTTTGAAACAAATTAATTTTTCTTTGCATTTTGTCCCTAATTGTCATTGCCCAAGAAGACTTGTATATATTCAAAAATAAATGCTGTGAGAGTCATTTGCAATATGGGTTTTTATTCAAACTGGAAGAAGTGTATATTGAGCATACAGCATTGGCTTTGAATGTACTAGGAAACACAGTGCAGACCTGACAGTTACTGGAATTAAAGGATTCCTCTGCAAGATGTTCAGCCTCAGGGAATAAGCTCTACCAATAAATTTCTGGCTGCATTTGCTGCTGTATCCTGTGTGGACTCCTGCAGTGGAGCAGGAACTTGTTGATTCCCCAGCACATAGACTGAAGAATTTCTCCACTGATCCTGCACCTGGTTACAACCCCATGGACAGGAATAGATAAAAGGAATCAGGAAAAAATTAAGATTAGTTATGTGTTTCATTGGACACATTAAAGTGTCTAATCAGTTAATGATTTAGAATGTTTTAAATGATTTTACAAACATTTGTACTTATTTGAATTTTCTTAAACTGGTAATTTGACATAATTGTTTGTTAAATGTACTGAAAGATACTTGAAAGAATTCATAAACTTGGGTTCTGGCTTTGTTGACTACCTTTACAATGAACCAGTCTGTGCCTCACCCACATGACACTATCATCCTTGGAATACCCACCTGCTGTGCAAGGTCTTCAGCATATTGGAAATGAACTTGTTTGTCAGCAAGTTCAGCCATCCAGATACAAATCGTGGGCAGAAAGTCATGCTCAACCAGTTGCCAGCTGTTTATTAAAGCAGTGGGTGTTAATGCACATAGCTTTTAAATAAATAATTTAACAACTTCTTTAAGGTGAATCTATCAAAATAACTATTATTTTAAAGTTACTTTACTCTTGAAAGTTTGTATTTTACCCGAGGAAATGATAAAGCCTGTTTTCAAAATTGCTGTTTTTCCTCTCTATTGGTCTTGATTTCTTTTAATTTCCCTTTCATAAACTTGTATGCCTTGTCACTAATTCACCTACCATTGGAAAATATCCTTCAATACTCTCCAGCCTTCTTAAAAACCTTTCCAATATTTGGGACATAGTTTGGATCTTTCCTTAATGCTTCCCTTTTCAGCAAAAGGCACAATGATTATTGCTTTAAGACAACTCATTCTGTATGTGAGTTAGTGAACTCTGTTTGCTATATCAGAGGCTCCACATCCTTCCCACAACAAGAAATGACTTTCTATAGACACAACATAACTTGTTCACTTTTATGCTTGGCAAAGCTATCAGTTCTCTCCCTTACAAATATTTAAAGTCTGTTATGTTTATACACCTCAAAGTCCATTCTCTCCTCTCATACAATATACATGAAGCTTAGTAAATAAGGGAAGTTCCTTTTCTTAAGTTTACATATACAACTTATTAGTAAATGTATCTGTCATCTTTTGTTCTTTTCCCACCTGCATTCCTTATTATTTGCTGTGAAAGAATTTCATTAAAAAACATTTTTAAAAACTTCCCTCTGTGTGTTTTTTTTAACCAGTTAGTTATCCTTCTTTCTATGCATTTGTTTTACTTTAGGGTGGTATAAACACAAGTGTGCGACATGGTGGGATTTATGTAAAAGCCATAATACCAGGGGGAGCAGCTGAGGCTGATGGACGAATTAGGAAAGGTGAGTTATTTATGCTGATGCTGATAAAAAATTGCACATTTGAAGTTATTCACAAATTATATTTTGCAATATCAAGTCTCTTAAGGAGCAGTACTTCCAAATTATTATAGTCCCCAATTTTTGGCATTTGTCCAAAATAATGCATTAATGGACATTTTTTGCTCAGATTAACTTTATCATCATATTATATAGAATAGTAATGATACCGGATCAGGACTTTATGAAGGCAAACAACTGTTAAATTTATGTCAGCTTTTCTTTCATCGTGCCATGCATACTGCCATTGCAACACAGTAGTAAAATAAAAAATGTCAAAAATTATCCCAGGAATTAATCTCCCAACGGTGAAAATTCCACAGTACATCCTTCCAGTGCATTATCACTGAGGAATTTGAAGTCTTCTGCTTTGTCTTTAACTGACACAAATAATTTTAGAATAATTTTGATACAATGTCTCTACCCTTTTTATCATTGAAGAGGGAAATCATTTAGCATCCATATTCGTTCAGCAATCAGAACTTGCTATATGTGGTTTGGAAGTTTACAGTTACGTGTTTTTTGCTAAAGTTTTGCTGGCTCATTTTAGGTGACCGTGTTCTTTCCGTGAATAATATCTCTTTGGAGGGTGCAACTCATAAACAAGCTGTCGAAACGCTGAGGAGCACAGGGCAGGTATGCAGATCATCATTTTAGATACATTCCTAACATGCAACTGGTTTTGGTAAATATAAAGTGAACCAACTTGAGCATCACTTGCTGCCCAGGCCACATCTTTTCCTTCACAACCTGATACTTTAGAAACAACTTTAATCAAAAATGGCTATTACCACTTTAGTCATGATTTCTTTAAGATGAGGAGACAGGATGTGTACAAATTCATGGTAAGTTTACTGATGAAGTATTTCCATGTAAATATGGAATAATTACTGTCTGGACAGTCTGAGGCTAGTGGAAATTGCTGTTAAATGTCACTTGATGCCTTTTAAGGCCTTATCTTGATGTTGAGCAGTTTCTGTTAATAACCTCTTGGAAGAGAGAAAAGGGGAAATGTTGAAGTTTCCTTGTATGTATTTACTATGTTATGAATTTGTCTAAAATCTTTATGGTGCAAGTGTTGAAAGGATGGTTATTATGGATTAAAATCACCCTTTCCTACTTAAATTCATATTGCTATTTAATTTATGTAATTAGCTGCTACAACATAATTGGGTGCTACAAATTTACCTTAAAGTTCTTTGGCACAAATAATATGCCAAGTTAACCATCTAAAGCAATACCTACAAAATGCTAGAGGAACTCAGCATCCATGGAAAAGAGTAAACAGTCGATGTTTCGGGCTGAAACATCCATCAGGGCTGTCTGACCTGCTGAGTTCCTCCAGCATTTTGTGTGTATTGCTTTGGATTTCCAGCATCTGCAGATTTTCTCATCTAAAGCTTTTTTTGAACAATTCTGTCTGATAATACTTATAATATTGGGTCATAGTCTCATAATACTTATTCCAACTATGCTGATTCATTATGCTGGAGAAACTCAACAGGTCCATAAGACATAGGAGCAGAATTAAGCCATTCAGCCCATCGAGTCTGCTCTGCCATTCCATCATTGCTGATCCTAGATCCCACTCAACCCCATACACCTGCCTAAAACTTCGACTGTTTATTCCTTTCTGTGGATGCTGCCTGACTTGCCGAGGTCTTCCAGCATTTTGTATGTGTGTGGTTCTGGATATCCAGCATCTGCAGAATCTCTTGTCTTTTTAATTTATATTGTTTGTTTACATTTAAAGCATCAACTAAGCTTTCCCTGTGATGTTACATTTTATTTCAAGTCTTCATTGGTGTCTTTTCAAAGCTCTTCATCCCTTATAACATTTTATATTATGTTCCAATCAAAGAGAATGCATTGTACCTTTACAGAACATGGGCAGTTGTTACGGCCATCATTTTGAAGGTACGTCCAGTGCTTGAAAGGAAATTGCAGAAGCACAATCAGGCCACTGCAGAGAAGCTGATACTCATTTCATCCTGCCTAGGCCAGCTGTATGTAGAAATGATCAAAGTAGTCTCTTTCTGTCTCCTATCGCCCTGTCTAGGCCAGCTCTATATAGGAATGATCTAGGTAGTCCCTTTCTGTCTCCTGTCAATGTTTTTGTACAAAATTTCCTTTTGAAGATGATATTGATGCGATCTCATCACTACCACTGGTAGTGCATTCCAAACCCTGAGCACTCTTTTCCTGAAACAATTTTGCTTTCTCTCATTTCTGTTTTGGTTCTTTGTCCTCTGCTTCTTTCCCTCTCACCACTGGGAAGTTTCTCTCTATCTACTTTACCTGCACCCTATGTGATGTTAAATACCTCCCACAAACTCCCCTTCTGGCCCCCACCTTTAACAACTTTTTTTTACAAGGAGAGGTTTCCCAACTACTGCAGTCTTACTAAGTAATTAAATTCCCTCGTCCCTGGAATAATTGCATTAAATCTTTCCTGAAGTGTAGTCGACGGAACTTTAGCTGATCCAGTTTCTCACTAAGATTCTTTATGATCTGTGCACATTTGTACCCACAATATTCAGCCCCTCTACTCCTTTTAAAATTGTGCCTCTCTTCATTCTTCTAACCAAAATCTAATTTTACATAAATGTAATCTACCACTTGCCTATCAACTCTTCTCGCCTCACTTATACTGACATTCTACTGCAATTTTATGCACTGTGCCGTATCGATGCTATCACGTAGGACAAAGTATATCTAAAGGAGGCATTAAGTTTCAAGCTTTATCATTAATGTGACACTAAAGCAATTCTGTAATGTTTAGAAATGCTTTGTAGATTCAGTCTCAAAGAAAACTATATAAAGCATTTCTTTATTTGCAGTTGGTTACTCTATTATTGGAGAAAGGACAGCTTCCTGCAGCCAAGGTCCATGCTCCAGTAACTCCACAGTGCACACCTCCATCAACAACCAGTCAAAATGGACCGTGTCAACCAATAGACAAAGGAAAATTGGGAACAAATCTCACGTCATCAGCTGCCAAAGACCATGCTTGTACTGCAGGTAAAGAACAGTGATATTCAAAATTTGTAAGAACGTAACTGAGGTTTAGCTATTTATGCTAATGACGTAGGTACGCTATGCACAAACAGTTCTCTGCATTGCTCTGGTTGCCCCATTACAGGGAAGATGTGGAGAAGAGGTTCACCAAAATGCTGCCTGGATTACACTTTCAAAGAAGTCTTTGATAAAGTATGATGTTTTAGGTTTATTAGTAAAAGCGAATGACGCATGCAAAAAAAAACGTGCTGCAGTAGCAGCTTTTGTGTAAAGTTAGCTTTGGGAAAGTAAACACTGTTGAATGAGTGATTTTTGGCCAAGATGGAAGTATACAGTAGTGCTACCCAGGGTTGATTTCTAGGACCAGTTCTTAATTTATATTTTGACTTGGGAGTTGAGGGTGCAAGTGAATTTTAGAATTTTCAAGTGATGCAAAACTTGGAAGTGCAGTAAATAGTAAGGAAGAAAGAATAGACATCAAGAGAATGTAGATACACTGTGGAAATTGGTTCATGGAAAGTAAAATTCAAAATAGTAGAATACGAGCTGATATTTTTTAATGAACTTAATAAGAAGGGTGAAATGTGCCTAGTGATGCAATTTAGGAGTGGGTGCAAGAAAAGAGAAGTCTGGGGATTTTGCACGCGCTTTGAAGACACGTAATTGGTTAAAACATTTTATGGAATTCTTAGCTTTGTAAGTAAAGGGTTAATCTGCAGAAAGAAGCAAGTTTTATTAAACCTATTTAAAGTGCTGTCTGTCCAAAAAGAACTAGCATACTCACTTTTTGGCGCCATATTATTTAGGAAATCAGATTTCTTTAGTGTAAGCCAGAAGGTATTAACTTGATTAATTTCATGGATGAGGGAGCATTGTAATGTAAATGGATTGGAGAAGCTTGGGTTGGTTTATTTAAAACAGTGAATATGAAATGAAAATATGATAGAACTATTTAAATGATGGAGCCTTTACAGAACAGATAAGAAATTGATTCTAATGTGTGGATGATATTATTTATAATGTCTTCAGATTCAGTCATAGTCTTCAAAATATTGAAGAAGTAGGTTAAATGCTTTTAATGGTTTACACCTGGTGCCCATGCAACAAGCCAAATGACCTTGCAGTGGACTGTAGTTTTGTGCATGAGGTTCAGCCCTTTTAAAATCATATTTCACACTGAGCTGTTTTTGTAATTCATTTTACTTTAAATATCAACAATTATTCATTCTCCTGTTACAGAAAATACATCCAAGGTCAAGTTGTTGAAGGATTCCTTTGGGTTAGGTTTGGATTGTGCTGGGTGCAATGAAAATGCTTCTGAATACTGCAGGAATGTAGCGAGAATACATAAACAAGTTCCTGGTCAACCAGTAGCAGAGTGTGGGAAGATTAATGTTGGAGACTTCACACTACAAGTGAATGATGGTCTTTTGAAAGGACTTTCAAAACAGGTACATTAAACTGGAAATAATTTTAATATCTTCTTTGCACCTAAAAGACTCAAGAACAGCAGAAACAGTTTGTTGAATATTCAAGTGTTTGCAAAAGCTAAAGTTTCTATTGAACTGATAATTTGTAATTGATTAGGATAAGATTTTGGCTGAAAGTCACAAAGTATGACTGTATTCTGGCCACACACATCAAAGTTGCTGGTGAACGCAGCAGGCCAGGCAGCATCTCTAGGAAGAGGTACAGTCGACGTTTCAGGCCGAGACCCATAGTCTGTATTCTGGCCTGTTAATTTGGTCATTGAAAGAATTAGCCTTAACAGCAAGGCACTATTTAATTTGCTCTCACAGATGTTGAATTTGTCTGTGCTTAAGCAATAATTTCACTATCAAGCAGTCAACCTTTACTTACCATACCATCACTGGCCTTGTCTACTCTGCAAATCTTTGCAGTTCCAACATCATAAGACCCAGCCCAGCACAGTCTAAATCTTATCCCATAAACAGGATGTCATTCTGTTGATCATTTTAGCCTGTTCTTAACTGTGGAATCATTTCTTCCATTGTGTGTGTGTGTGTGTATTTTTTTTCAACTTTTACAGTCTTCTTAACTGCAGTCACAACTCCTTTCATGTCCTTGATCCTCCAGTAATTTCCAGTTTCCTGGTCCCAACCTTTGATCACTTCCATCAGGATCACCTTCCACATCTTCATGGAATGCTGATCCAACCAGTACCATTCACTTCCACTGTTATTTAGTGTGGTGTAGGAAGTATCCAGTCTTGGTAGAGCAAGCCTGTTGATCTTATTTCCCCTCCCTTGTTTTCCTTTAACTTAGCAATATATTCCCTCCCCTCTTCCCTCCTCCCCTCTTCCCTCCTCCCCTTCCCTCCTCCCCTCTTCCCTCCTCCCCTCTTCCCTCCACCTCCTCCCCTCCTCCCCCTCCCCTCCCCTCCCCCCTCCTCTCCCACCACCACCACCTGTTCCATCCCCCACCCCGTCCACCCCCGTCCTCTCTCTTCCTCCCCCAGGTACTAAGGGGTCAATTGCAGCTGTCCGTGAACCTACCAGCACAATTTTGTAATGTGAGTGGAAGCCTGAACTCCTGACAAAAGTGGGAGACAACTTGCAAACTCCACACAGAAAGCATCTGAGGATTAAATAAACTCACCAGAGTTGTGATACTGTGAGAAGTTGTACTTCTCTCCTTCACCTTATTTCCTTTAAGTAAAGTGTCAAGATGCGAGTAGATTGATCCAGGCTAATCCACCCTTTTATATGGGCAGACTGAAAGATTCTTTCTTCTCGTTGTACTCAAAATCCCCTTCTCTTTACCTTACCAAGACTTCATCTATTTCAGTGCTCATTTGTGGTGCAGTATTAAACTGGAAGCTTTTTTTTTAACCTTCTAGTTTTCATCCTCGCCTCTCATTCTAATGGTTGATTGCTTTCTCTTCACTTGCTTACTCGGTTCAGCACCTTCCTATCCTGTATCCTGGGATAGTCTTGTTAAACAACATCTGCTTTATGCATGCTGGCTCCAACGTTACATTTATCATCATTATCATTACGTGCCATGTCTCATGACCATGATTGTTCTTGGCAAATTCTTCTACAGAAGTGCTTTGCCATTGCCGACTTCTGGGCAGTGTCTTTACAAGACAGGTGACCCCACCAACCATTATCAATACTCTACAAAGATTGCCTAGCATCAGTGGTCACATAACCAGGACAACCAAATGATATAAACCAGCTTTTGTAGAGATGTATCTCCACCCCTGCCATCTGACAATATTACATTACTCATTTTAAATTCATTAGTTCTAGGTTTCTGTATCTGTGATTGACTTTGCATTTGAGTAGCTCCAGTATGTCTTTCCAATGCCTCAGATGTGGATTTCGGCTCACAATAGAGTAGCCCATTTCATTTCTCAAGCTCCTGTCCCTACATCTTCTGCCCTTTGCCTTTGCTTTGCACCATGCTGGTCTCTAAATTCAATGGATGACCCACAGTCATTTGTACTGAGTCTCCCACAATGCCATCATCAGACACATCTTTCCACTCTTCACATTTTACCACACTGAAAGGATCGTATTCTCACTGATAATTCTGTTCAGTTTTTCCATCTACCTCCAATGCAAGCTCACTTTCCCATGGCATTCAAGTGCAGCCCTCTTTCTGCCTACCTTAAATTAAATCCTTCAGATGGGAAAGTGATTTTATTTTAGTGGTTGGAAGCGCTTTCTCTCCCGTAGACCTTTGAAAATACTGATTGTGGCTTTCACTCTTTGCCTCACTTACTGGTCCTTTGATCCTCCTTCCTTAAGTTCCCTTCCTAAAATGCACTACCTCTCTGCCTTTAAAGCCCTTTAAAATATTCTTTTTTTGCCCCTGAGTTTTTCTGTTATCCCCTCTAATAAGTATATTCCTGATTTAGTATCCATTTTTATTTTGTCCATTTATCTGCAAAACATTGTTGAGCATTCCTTAAGCTTGCTGCATGAATTTAAGTTAAAAGTTATTCCACCCTCTGTAATGAGTAGAGCTTTTATTTGAATGGTGTTCCCATTTAAAGATACGCAAGTTAAAACTGTTCGTTCATGAATCATAGAATTGTTAGAACATAGAAGGAGACCAGTTGCCCACTATGTCAGGATCAGGTCTATGCCAAAGCACCTCACATGTTCCAACCCCAGCCTTGCTAATTTTTCTTCACCAGATATTTATCCAATTTTCTGTTGAAGGCCCCTTTAAAATCGGTCTCAAGCACCCTCACAGGCAGCGCATTCCAATTACCAACGACACACTGCATTGAAAGTTTTTCCTCATGTACGCTCTGGATTCTCTTCTCCTTTACATATCTGATGTCTTATCTTCAACCCCAGCGAAAAGGAAGCAGTTTCCCATGATTCACCGTGTCTAGGTCCTTTGTTTCACATACTTCTATCAGATCTCCTCTTCGTTTCTTAAAGAAAACAGTCAAATTCTCCCTTACCTACCCTGGTAAATGTAGTCCCTCATCCTCAGAACTATTCTCATAAATGGCACAAATTAGCTGAACTATACTCTAAGCAATAAAGAAAAGTGCTCACGTTTATACAGTGCCATCATCTCAGAGTGTCTTGCAGAACAGTGCAGTCAGTGAAACACTTTTGAAGAGAGGGGGCTATTTAATGCAGAAGCCCAAGAGCCAGTTGTCATAAGCAGCACTGTGGTAGTGACCAGTTCAGTTGTTTTTCTGATATTGATTGTGGGATGGGGATGGATACGGATGTGGACACCAGGACAGTTCCTTGCATTTCTTCAGAAAGGTACCTTTACCTCCAATTGCAAGGGTAGACAACATTTCAGGATAACATCATGAAGAAGTGGCAGCTGGTGGAGCAGCATTCTCTCAGCACCGCACCAACGTGCTGACCTGTATGTTTGTGCTGAAGCCTTTGAAGTGGACCAAGCCCAGCGCTATCTGACTCACTCTCAGGGAGTGATGATCTTCTGCATGGCCAGATCTAACATCAAATGGGGAAAGTGCCTTTTCTCGTGCCATTCAGTCAGATCAGTTTTTATTTCCACACCATGTTATGCGCATTCTCTGTAATATAATAGCATAGGCAGATGATGAATGACAGAATAATAAGAGGTTCAGATGACATAATAACATCTAACCTTGTTCTGCCAAGTTAGAACAGGTCTACAGTATAACTTTGAACTTTATAGTCTAGATTGTATAAATCTATATCCAAAGGATTGAATGTCCATATTATGTTTGAATGTGAATCTGCTCCAAGAATGGAGACGATGTGTCATCTGTCTGGTGAAATCTTGGAAGTACCTGCTGTCTTGAAGAGGAGAAACAGAATCCATGCATTTCTACAATACTGTAAATCATATCTTAATTTAAGGAAAAAGAAATATTTTGCTTTTGTAGCTGCCCTTTCACACCCAGGATGGACATCTCTATCACTTAACTGCAACAAGAGACCTTTCAGTAATTGATTTAGTTATTAGGTTAAATTCTATTATTTGCTGGCCTTGATTTCCATCTCCTTTTACAGATCGTCTCCAAGATAGAAATGTCCAATTTGTATATAGCATATACATAAGAGCAAGCATTTGGGAGACCATTGGGGTGGCTTTGCCAACTGTTTCTGGGCTGCCTGGGACTCAGATTATGGCCACATTTCTACCTTATGAGCTCAAACAAGAGAAGTCTGCAGATGCTAGAAATCCAAGCAACACACACAAAATGCTGGAGGAACTCAGCAGGTCAGGCAGCAGCTAGGAAAAGTGTACAGATGACGTTTCGGACCGAAACCCTTTGGCAGGACTGGAGAAAAAGTGCTGAGGAGTAGACTTGAAAGGTGGGGAGAGGAGAGAGTGAAACACAAGGTGACAGGTGAAACCTGGAGGGGGAAGGATGATAAGCTGGTGGCGGAGACATGTTCCCAGAAAGGATACATGGCTATAGTAGCTGGTCTGGATAAGCACATGGTCAAAGAGTTGGAGAGCAGCAGGGATCACAGTGGGAGAGCAGTGAGAGAGGGTTTCACTGAACTCCCATCAAAGGGAAGATTTAAACTTCTTCAGTTTAGGCGTCCAAGGAAGAGACCTCCCAGAGTAGTAATCAAATCAGAAACGAGAGAAAGTCTGCAGATGCTGGAAATCCGACCAACACACACAAAATGCTGGAGGAACTCAGCAGGTCAGGCAGCCACACTTGGGTTGGAGGAACAACACCTTGTAATACATTTGGGTAGCTTCCAACCTGATGGCATGAACATCGATTTCTCAAACTTCCAGTAATGTCTCCAACCTCCTCCTTCACCATTTCCCATCCCCTTTTTTTCCCTCTCTCACCTTTTTTCCATGCCCACCCATTGACTCCCTCTGGTGCTCCTCTCCCCTTTTCTTTCTTCCATTCCCTTCTGTCTCTCGCACCAATCAACTTCTCAGCTCTTTACTTCACCCTTCCCCCTCCAGGTTTCACCTGTCACCTCATGTTTCTCTCTCTCCTCCCTCCACCTTTTAAATCTACTCCTCAGCTTTTTTCTCCAGTCCTGCCAAAGGGCTTCGGTCCAAAATGTTGACTGTACTTTTTTCATCCAGCATCTTGTGTGTGTTACCTTATGAGCTATTTGGGTTATGAACAGTTGACAGGAACTGAACCCTGCAGAGCCTAAGAAGAACTTCCATGAATAAGAATGCTACAGCGATTCAAATTCTCAATTAGCTTACACGTGAGAGCTTTTTACAGTCTAAAGATACAGTTAATTGGAATATCTTGCCATTCCTTTTTACAAAATAGATTCAAGGAGAAATGTAGCTGCTGCTTCCCGGATTCGGTGACCTAAATTTAATTGTGACTTCTCGGGCTGCCCAAGTGAAGTTTAATGTTCTCCTTTGAGTTTCTCCTGGATCCTCCATGTTCTTCCCACGTCATCCCATGTGGATTCCTCGGTTAATTCACCACCATTAGTCTTCCCCTCATGTAGGAGAGTTGATGGGAACATAGGGAGGATGAAAAGGTTTAGGGTATGATTAGTGCTAAAATAAAAAAGTACATGATGGTCCATGTGGACTTACTGTGTCAAAGGGCCTGTTTCCAGTTGTTTATTATTACATTGAAGTGTTACTGCATTATCTAGCCAATAGCTCAGTAAATTGAAATTAAAAAGTTAAACATACTAAATTTAAGCAATTTATTGAAAATTAGTATTATTCATTAAAACTCATATTTTGATATCTCTTCTATATAAAAAGATGGTCATTAAATCAATAAATATTTATTTCATGAAGGCCCTTTAGAAAGGTATTCATTATAGATCTTTTCACTGTAACCATGTAAGTGCTTGAAACAGCCAGTATGTGTTTCTGCATGCCTCTGAGTGCTTAAATCTGAATTGCTGCTAACCCCTCAGTACTTCAAATGTTTTAACTGCATTTCAAAAATGTATGGTGCTTTATACAGCACTGAGAAGCTGCTTCGCTCAATTTAATGAGGACTATTAATTTTTGTAAATACTGTATGGAACTCCCTTTACTAAATAGAGTTTGAATACACTCTGAGCCATTTTCTACTCAACCACACTCTTTATATTTTGCCTCTTTTATTCAACCAGCTGTTGACTTGGGAGCAGTTGATTGTTTTTAGGGATGGGTTTGCATTTTGTCTAAGCCTGATAATTGAGGTGATTTTGCTTGCCTGGATGTCTTGCAAGATGATGCTTGCCTCAGAATCACACGTAATGTTCTATGAAATGGGGAGTTTTCTTCTTTGCTGGTTGAAAGTTAAAACAACCAGAGAAGTAATTGAAACAACTCAGAGGAGGAGAGAAAATCGGAGATGGGGCATCTGAAGCTTAGGTGAAGCAGGTAGGACCTGAAATTATATGTAATTATATCAAAGTAGTTCTGGTATGGAAGCAGTGATTCTTGATGTGAGTGATAAAGCGAGAGATAATGGGAAAGGGCTGAGTGAGCAATAGATTCGAAATTAAATGAGAGGAGGATATCAATTGGACTAGCAAGAGTATGGGATTAGAATTGTTAGGGTGTAGAAAGAATGACAATTGGGAGTGAGAGTGTTCCTTGTTGGGGCAAGGCTTACTAAGGTAGGGTGTAAAGGGTAGTTGGTATCAGCTTTCTTGTGGGCCTCTTAAGAGATCCACTCCTGTGCCTTTGAAAGGAGAATGAAATATTTTTCTGTCATGTAAGAGAATCATTATCCTGTGGGGAAACATTCCCAGTGAATGTTAAGTTTACATTGGGCTTCAGTTGCTCTGAGTGAACTCATATTAATGAAGAACCTCCTTATTACAAAATGAAGTACTTGCTTGCTGCATTAACTTAAAGATAATCTTGTGCATAACGATTTGGGTTTAGGCATTCACTTTTCATTTTGGAATGTTGCCATCCCTCTCCCCTTTTCCAGAGCCTTCCGTCATCTTTGCTCCCATCTTGAAAGAAAGTGTTAGGCCTCATACTCCTGCATTTGACTCAATATATTATGGCCAGGAGTTAGACAACAGTGATTTAATGTCCATGCTCTAAATTTTCCTTTTCCTTTGTTCGTTCATCAGAGTTTGGTAGCCTTCTGCAACCAGGAAATTCAGCCAAATTAGTAATGTGTCTGTTTCTCTTCTGCGCATGCATTCAGTGATTCATCAACAAAGGAGGGATTTTATTTTATTCTAACTGCAAGGTCGATTAACCTTTGACATTCTGTGCTTATGTTTCTTCTAGACTGACTTGTTTCTTATATACAAAGTTTGTACTTAAATTTTGTTTTTGATACCACTCGTTATCACAACGGTGTTTAGTTCTGCATACTCTCCTCCCTAAGGTCAGCATTATCCAAAATCTTTATTAGTAACTCATCCCCAACTTTTCTTTATAAAGTCACCTCATTAAAAAGAAACAATGAGTCAAGTTGTTGTGCAACTGAATTTGATCATATCCACAATGCATTTGCCATCTTAAGATTTGAGTTTCTCTCCTTTTTAAGCATGTGCCCATGCAGTTGCATGTAATTTCATTGATTAACAGGGGAATACATTCCTTTGGAGGTGTATAAAGTTAAAACAAAATGTTTTGAAATGTGTAATTGTTGAAAGCTGGTTTGGAAATAATATATTAAAGGTATAATTTCATTAAAAGAGAGACTGTAATTTTTACAGAGTGCAAATAATCCTCCATCAAAAGAAATAAATGAAACTGAATTGCACTTGAATAGTTCACTGCTGTCTGACAAGATGAACAGTATCAACATGGATAATAACAAAAAGATTGAAAATGAAATTCAGAATGCAAGACTGAAGTCATCTTCTCAAAGGGATGGTTATAGGGTCAGCAGAGACTGTGAAGATATTGATGAACATTCCATGTTGAAAGAAGATATTATTATCAATAAGAACATTGCCTGTCAAGTATCTGGGAGTACAATATCTTTCTCCGGCAATCAGTGTGATATACCATACGTCCAGGAAGAAAGTTTCAGAAATACTTATTTTGACAAGCAAGAATCTTCAAAACTGGATCTGATCATCAGGTTAGTTTTGGGAATTTCCCTTTGAAAGTACAACAAAGCTTTAAGAGTAATCTCTGCAAACCAAGGACAAAACAAGGTAGAACCTACAAGGTAATTGGTAGGGCACTGAGGAGTGCAGTAGAACAGAGGGATCTGGGAATACAGATACAAAATTCCCTAAAAGTGGCATCACAGCTAGATAGGATCATAAAGAGAGCTTTTGGTACATCGGCCTTTATAAATCAAAGTATTGAGTATAAGAGGTGGAATGTTATGGTGAGGTTGTATAAGGCATTGGTGAGGCCGAATTTGGAGTATTGTGTGCAGTTTTGGTCACCAAATTACAGGAAGGATATTAATAAGATTGAAAGAGTGCAGAGAAGGTTCACAAGGATGTTGCCGGGACTTGAGAAACTCAGTTACAGAGAAAGGTTGAACAGGTTAGGACTTTATTCCCTGGAGCGTAGAAGAATGAGGGGAGATTTGATAGAGGTATATAAAATTATGATGGGTATAGATAGAGTGAATGCGAGCAGGCTTTTTCCACTGAGGCGAGGGGAGAAAAAAACCAGGGGATAAGGGTGAAGGGGGAAAAGTTTAAAGGGAACATTAGGGGGCGCTTCTTCACACGGAGAATGGTGGGAGTGTGGAATGAGCTGCCAGATGAAGTGGTAAATGCAGGCTCACTTTTAATGTAGCCCCCCTGGCCAGCCTCAGGGTCGCTCGGCTCACTGTCGTCTAGGGAAACAGCCCTCGGCCCTGCCAAATTGGGTAATAGTTTGTGTGGATGCTGTGTGATGTACCCCACCCTGCCCAAATAACAGACAATACACCAGATATGATTAAATGATTTACAGTTTATAGATATTACTGGAACTATATAATTAATAGAGAATAAAATATAAAAGGAAAATAAAAGGCGCCACACTTATCAAAGTTCAATCTCTTCGTGCACAAATAGTTGGAGCTCAGGACCCTTCTTCTTCACCCTGCGACCCCTTGGACCACCTCGACCGGCCGCCTGGGACCAACAACGGTGGTCGACCAGAGGCTCCACAGGAGTCCGTCTCCGTCTCCTCTCCTCACCGAACGTCCCGCTCGGAGTCCGACCTCGTGAGTGGACTCACAGCACCTGGTCCATCCTCTGTTTCTCTCTCCCGCCTTCTGCCCCAAAACCCCACGCATACAATATCTTTAGATACACCAAAAACACAACAACTATCCCAATTAGTTCGTAACATCTTTTTATCACAGTCTAATCCAAAACAAGCTGCTAGCGCAAGAACTTTCTCAGCGTTTAACATAACAAAGAAGCATTCCCAAGTATAACATAACAAAGAAACCATTTTAATTAGCCTACACAGTAACATGAAAGACGAAACCCCCTTATATTAACATTTAAGAAAAACTTGGACAGGTACATGGATGAGAGGTGTATGGAAGGATATGGTCCAGGTGCAGGTCAGTGGGACTAGGTAGAAAAATGGTTTGGCACAGCCAAGAAGGGCCAAAAGGCCTGTTTCTGTGCTGTAATGTTTTATGGTTCTATGGTAAATGTCAATGGCCACATTTATTAATTCACTGATTCATCTAAAGTACAATAATATACAGTACAGGGTACTTAATTTCCACAGATACTAATAAATTAGCAGTTGAAGTGTGTTACTTGCATAAACAGAAGTATTGTACATTAACACCAACGCTTTTGGGAAAATACAAGTTCTACTTCATTGGATGAAGAAGATGAATCTTAGGCAGATTTTTTTCCCCATGTAATGTTCTCTTGGGAAATTAAGGCAAACTCCAGGTATTTTTGTTGAGTTTTAAATGAAGAAATATTCCACATAATTTTACATCCCAACTCAAAACAATGAATAAATTATCTTGTTTTTTGCAAGATTGATTGACGAAAGAGAATTTGGTCAGGTGATCACCTGCTCCAGTTCATTCATGTTCATTCCACTTAGTGCACAGAGCTTCTGGTTAGAATTTTCATCTGAAGTGTAATGACGTTAATAGGGAAACCTTTATCATTGAAGTAACTTCATCAAATCAGACCACCCACAATTTCACTAGCTGTTTGCAAGTTTTTTCATCACACTGATTGATTGCAAATGTTGACAGCATTTCAATTAACTAATTATTTCCTGTGATTTAGAAAAGTGATTTGTAAATGCATGTTTTCCTTTCTTCCATTCTGAATTAAAAGGTAGTACATTCAGATGTAGTAAATCGCAAAGGAAAAGGACCACCCATAAGAAACAGTGTTCACTCTGATATCTTCACTCAAACATAGGTGAATGCACACATTCACATTCTTCAAACCAGTCTGCAGGTCTATACTCCATTCGGTACTGGAGTTCATCTTAAGTAAGAGTTATGAAGCTGCTGGGTATCATTGGGTAGAAAAGTTTGTGGTTTTTTAACAGCAACAATTAACACAGGTACTTTTGGTGACAATAAGAGTATGAATTTTGACTGTCGCTGAAAGGAAGGTTTGTGCGCCAAGTGTCTGAAGTAATTAGGTAGGATGGTCACCAGGTTGTAGCATTGAAATGGGTGCAAGAGGTGCAGGGATGGGCATCACTAGGGCAAGAAATGTATAATTTTAGATAGGACCAGTCTAAGGGTATAAAATAATCTAAGGACTTCACAGTATATGTTTTTAAGTGCATAACAAGTACAAAACATTTCTGGAGAATTTTACACAGAATTAGTCATCAGGGATTAGTCATAGTTGTTATTGATCTTGTGCCATTAACGAAGAACTGGCTAAAAAGCATGTGCAGGATAACTACATACATTAAATTTGGGATATTCAGGAATGGTAGGTAAAAAAAAAAGAATAAAGTCAGGACAGTGAGAAAAGTGTATTGATTAGGGAGAATATTGCAGTCCTGGAATGAGATGATATCTTGGGACAATAATTCTATTTGGTTTGAGTTTAAGAAGTGTTGAACGTGGCATTCTACTACTCGGAATTTTCTAACAGCTGCCAACCAGTGGGAAGACCAGTGGAGCAATTTTTAAGGAAAAGAACAAAATCTGTACTCAGGGTTCTTCATCTATAGCAATATAGATTTGCATCATAATAGAAGAAAAGGCAAAGAGGGAAAACAATTTATGAATTGTCTTCAGCTTTCTTGACTAGTATGTTTCTGGCCAGTGAGGAAGAGGGCACAGCTGGACTTGGTTCAGGGAAACGAAATAGACTTAGTGGGGAACATCTAAGGAACAGTGATTATATTAATAACAGCTTAGAGTAACTGTGGAAAAGAATGTGGACCATTCTAAAAATTGTCAATTGGAGAATGGTTCAATTCAATGGGATAAGATGAATTGCAATCAGATTATCAGACTAAATTATAATTGGACAATAGTATCCTCTCTGGAAGAGGTCATTGTGATTTGGTCTGGGCACTTTCATAAAAGGGAAAAACGTAAGAAAGCTAAAACCCGGGCTCATTGGATACCCAAAGAGTGAAATAAAGAACAGGAGTTGGGCTTTGATAAATGTGATGTTGCCAATACAAGGGAGAACAAGGCTGATTATAGAAAGTAACTGGGGTAGGTCGAGAAAAAGGTAATATATATGAGTGTGTGAGAAATGATAGCAAATATAAAAAGAAATCAAAAAAATCTTGCAGGAGCACGTACCTAATAAGCTGGTAGCAAACACAGGTAACAAGGACTGACCATGGAAAATAATGCTACTGAGGTGCCTTCGAAGTGTGTACACTGAGCTAAAAACTGCTAAAGAAGGGATAAAGGAAAAGCTAGATGTTCCTAAAGTGAAAAAATCACCAAGTCATGATGAGAAAAAAAAAACAGCGTTTTTCTTAACATAATATATTCATGAGTTGAGTGAAAGTCATTAGGGTCTGGAACGCTATTTGGTGAGATGCTGGAAATACAGTAGATTGAGTTGTGTTGTTCAGAAGTGGACTAAATTAGTTCTTTCCTAGAAAGAATTTGCAAGAGGAATGGACAGAGGAGTATATTGTACTGATACAGAGCTGACAGAAAGGCAGATTATGACATCTTGCTCAAAATGACCATGGGAATTTATGCATTCCTGGTTTCAAAACAATGCTATTTCAAGTTAATCAATTGCTGATTAGAATGATCCTTTGCAAAAAGAAGTTAATTATTTGATGTAAATTAGTTCACTCGTGACTTAATTTGTTAATGCAGATGTCCCTTGTTTAAGTTATTTTTGTAATCATTATTATGTTTCAGAAAACCACTTTCACCAATAACTCTGGACTTTACGACAGAACAAGGTTGTGGACTTGAACCTGAAGTCTCCTCTCCCACTCCTGTAGATGAGAACTGCATTAGTTCTGGCTCAAAATCAGAAGTAGAGTCATCGTCCTCTTCAAGGCTTGCACAGTGTGGGGATATCAAAAAGCACAAAGAGGAGGAAGAATCAGAATTACAGCTGGTAAATGTTAACGTTGCCTTTGATAACTTTTTCTGGCATGGTAACTCCTATGTTTACTACTTAGGTTATTTTGATGTAATGAATGTAGTTTCTGATGAAATTATCATTTACCATCACACTACTTCAAATTTCAAAGCAAAGTAGACATTGTGATTGGAAACTGATAGCAACATCTGGGGTATGCACATACGCAGTTAAATCTGAAGATCACATCCTAGGGTGTGATGTTTTGCACCCTTCCCCAATGTAATCCATGAATGCCCAAGATATCTATTTGCAAACCATTCTGATGTCCTGAAAATATTGCATCTAGTTACATGAGATGTAGGTGAGTTTCTTATGTTGCATTAATCCAAAATAACTGTTCAGCAAGTTTTCTAGCCCTAAGAAAAGTCTATTTGCATTTTATTTCCTCCTTAACATTTCAATAATATATTTGGAATTTTATAATAATATATTTATTTGCAATTTTAAGATTTTTCAACCCTGATGTTGATGTTTCTGTGCTGTTTGACTTGTTTATGTGTATATTCAAAATCTTTGTTTTGTACTCTGTAAAATGCTATAAAATTTTGGTTAAGATTGTACTGTTTATTACACTGGAAACCGCCCTTACCACTACCAACCTGTGCGCCCAATTCTTGGTCCTCCATTCTAGATCTGTAGAACGCTTGCTTTAAGTAAAGACATCTGCTCAGGCTGCACCAGGGACCTCTTGTAATTCCTTGCCCCAACTGGTACTGTGCATTGCTGTGCCAGGTACCTCCACAAGCACAATCCCAGCAATGAATTAGCCCAGAGCTCTGAGCAGAGAGGATGTCTGTGATAGCTGATGCTGAGTGGGCAATGCTAAAATGCAGGATTTAAGTGTGGTGTACGTGGACCATTGATTGGTAGGGCCTGCAAGTGGCTGCTTCATGTATCAATGATCCCCAGGTGCTGTCTTGTCTCTTGTCACCTGGTGGTTGTGAAAGGTGCTTCTGGCTTGGCAGCACAGCTCTCCCAACCCCGAGACAACTACTGAGCTGGTTCCTGTATTGTAGTCACAGGCCATGAGTATCCTTGAACTAGAAGCTGATGGCAGTCAATGTCTTTAAAAGAAAAAGCAAGTTTTTTTTGTGGAGATTTCCAGATCTACGTGCGCAGCTTGCTTTGAGGTCAACGCCAAGTAGCAAACTCCAGGCCTATATGTAAATTGGAAATAAAAATCCAGTGCACTTTGGTGCCCGAACACTTTCCATCCTATTTTCAATTCGTTTGTGTCAATATCAGATGTTTGCTGTAAAATAACCAGCATTTCCTGTGTTGTAGGAAGCAGAGTTGCATGTTACATTGAAGAAATCCGAAAAGGGAAGTCTTGGTTTCACTGTAACAAAAGGGGATGATGACATTGGTTGCTACATTCATGACGTTATCCAGGACCCAGCAAAATGTGACGGGCGGCTGCGACCTGGTGATAGGCTCATAATGGTACGCTCAATCTATGCAAAAAAATGTGCACAGTCCATACTGAATGCATATAAACACAGAATCCAGTCATATACATTGTTCTCATAGACATCAGTAACATAAATGTAGAAGATGAAGTTTGGACCCCATCAACGTCTGGACAGTAAGGAGATGACAACTCAAGTAGATAGTACAAACTTCGGCAACGGGGGCTATGGTTTCTCATGTTGTGGTGACTGGATGAAAACTTGGGGAATTTGTAGTACACAATTGCGAAAAAAATACAGACTTATTAAAGAATAAGAAAACAAGGGAGCTTGTTAAAAAACAGTTCTGAAGTAAGTATGTTATGTTGGTGGAACTTAGGTGCCGGTGCTCCCAGCCTCATATCTTGGAGCAGCTTCTCAATAGTTATGGTTTGAGTGAAAGTTTCTGTTTCAGTAAAATTTGGAGGTGGTGCCTTTGTTGAGGAGGGGGGTAATTATACCTGGGAAGGAGAGTAAATTGCATCAATAGTGTTGAATAGCTCAGGAAGAAGTTGACAGCATCCAAGGAGACTTAGCAGACTGGATAGTGGAAAATAAAGTACAATTTGCACAACAAAAATACACTCGTGGCTGTGTGGCTAGGCCCAGATCCAAATGCCATTTATATACTTACAGATAACGCCACCATTGTTAAAATGTCAGATGGCAACAAGGTGGCGAGGAGGAGTAAGATAGATTGGCTGCTTGGGTGGTGTCATAACAGCAACCTTGTAATGTAAGCAAGACCAAGGAATTGGTTGTGGACTTCAGGAAAGGAAAGTCAGGCTTATTGAGGGGAGAGTAGCTTTGAAAGATCTAAGAAGATATACCCTTTGCGTAACATATTCATCCAGTCATGAAGGTGGCATACCAGCAACTCTACTTCATTAGGAGTTAGAGGAGATCTGGTATCTCACTCAAGACTTACAGATTTCTACAGATTTACCGTGGGGAGCATTCTAACTGGTTGCATCACCATCACTGCCTGGTGTGGAGGTTCCAATGCACAGGAGTGCAAGAGACTGCAGACCCAGTCAGGTCCATCACTAGCACAGCTCTCCCCACCGCTCAGGACATCTTCAAAAGACAGCACTTCAAGAAAATGTCATCCATCATTAAGGACTCACACCATCCAACACACGTATTTACCATCAGGCAAGAGGTACAGGAGCCTGAAGATCCACACTCAATGATTTAGGAACAGCTTCTTCCCACCAGCATCAGATTTCCATGAAGTCTTTATTTATTTATTTACTTTGTAATTTATAGGAATTTTACATCATTATGCTGTTTGCTGCTACAAAACAACAAATTTCACATCGTATAAAACAGTGATAATAAACTGATCCTGATTCTAAGCACCTCTATTGAGGTCCTGTTGTGTGTGGGTATAGAAAGCTTCTTACCTGAAAAGCTGCAGAAGCAACAACCTTGGTACACTCATCACTAATGCTTCGGACAGATATGCAGCTGAGGTGTGTGATAATTGGTTTTCTTTGCCATGTTTTACCGTAAGACTTTATCCATCCAGAGTCATTACTAATGACTCCCAGAACTGTTTTTCTGAAATACTGCCACTGCCTCTAGTGGGTCTGCACTGCTGCAGACGCAAGATATCCTCAGGAATGATACTAGACGAATTTAGATAACACTGAAAAATATGATTTGAAAAAGATAGTGGTGCCGGGCTTGGAAACAGCTCTCCCAATAATGAATGAGCAAGATCTTTGCACAGTTGACAGGACTTGGTATAACATTATCAAAGTACAAAGTAAAAGCTCAGCAAAGAATAATAGATCCCTCCCCAAAGAGCTCAGAAAACAGTGCAAATTTGGTTAACTGTGGGGATGACAGACAGCAGGGAACACTTGGAAAGGGTTACCTTGACGATGAATAGGAAAGCAGGAAAATAATTCAAGATAATTTAATAGGGATATTGAAGAGTAGTTGCAGATAGGTGAAATAATACAAGCCAAATCATGTCTCTCGTTCCAGTAAAAATTTGATCTCAAAATTTTTCAATGACTACTGTAGAACTTCAGTACAAACTGTTCCTCATGTATTTAATTGCCTTAACAATATGAGAGATCTTTACAATTCAGGGATTTTAAAACTTTTGCAACAATTGTTCATTATCACTTCCTCCAATTGGCTTTGTGTTTTTGAAGTACAAGTTTAGCCTCTCAGTTCATTGCATAAAAGATTCACGTTTTAAAGCCATGTGGTATTTTAAAAAATAAATGCAGAACAAGTCAAATCTAGTTTACAGATCTATACCTCTATATTGAGACACCCCAGCTTAAAATTTTTTGTCACCTTGAAAACTATTACAAGAATACTGTTGACTATTCATCAACTGAACCAAGACAGTTCACTATGCAACCCTTAATTAATCAAATTCACACTTTATTATCACTACTCAAACATTAATGTAACCCCAGACCAACAACTTAAAACATAAATCCCACTGTCCCCTCTGCACGATACTCTCTCAGACCACTTCTCCAATTTTTAATACTGAAATAAAATATCTCCCATTGGCCAGATGATCGATTCTTTTATTTCTCCCAGCCATTGGCATGGAGGTCTTCCTTGCTATAGTTCATCTCCAGAGTTCTCGCTTCCTTGCATTTGAAGTCCTTCAATCTTGTAGTTGTTCCTCATAAGTTCGATCTCATCAGCTCAAAGTTAACCTGTGTCAGATTCCCATTGGATGTAGCCAGGGGCTACAATACTTCATGCCTTAGGTGACTTTTTTTGCTCTATTTGACTCTGGTTTGAAACAGACAAACTGAGTCTCTCAAACACTGGGAGATAACAAGATTACTTCTGCACACCTGCCATTGTACACAATAGACAGCTTATCTGAGAATGATCTTTGTGTCTACATTCGATTGCTCTAACTGAGTTGTCCCAGAGCAAGAATCAGTTCATCAAACGGTTCACAAAATGGACGTTACAAAGCAGCTTCACAGAATGGCAGCCTTCATTCCTTCAAGCAGATGGCAAGAACAAAGACATTTAGTTTGTCTACTTCCACTGACCTTGATCCATTTGAGTTTGATGTTTTCTTCCATATTTTAATTCCTTCATGTCCAACAATACAAGAATAACATTATGTGGATGGTCCTTTTCAAATGCAACAAAATACTTACAAGATAACTTATAGATATTTAGCAGGGGCTCTGTTGCACAACCTATATCATAACCATGAAGTCACAACAACATAATAATTATGAACTACAGAATTTCATATCAGTTGAATAACTAACAAAATCTGTTTGCAAAGTTGGATTCTTAGGAGCAACTGCTAATAGACGGAACAAGCCCAGACACAAATTCTAAGCATGCAAGTGGGTATTAGTTCAATGACTCATGTATTTGAACAAAATACTGTGCATGATGACAGCTTTAGTTTTTTTTCTTTTCCATTGCTTATTATAGGTGAATGATGTTGACATCACCAGTATGAGTAATACAGAAGCAGTAGATTTTCTTCGATCTATCCCAGATACAGTCACACTAGTAATTGGACGCGTGCTGGAGCTACCAGAGTTTCCAGTAAATCCGGACATGCTCCCTGATATCACAGTGATGTGTCACAACCATGAACTAGGTAACTATATTAAACATTTTTTTTCTTTGCATTTGTAATAAGTAAAACAAAATTAGAACAGTGTGAATTTTTACTGAATTTTAAAGAGATGCTGTCATTGCTACTACTTTGTATGAGACAATTTAAAGCAAACTTGAAAATGAACCTGTTATATTAAACATGCACAATTGTCAAAGTATGCCTACAAAATCATTTGCTTAATGTCTAGAATACTTGAAACCTAGCTTTATAGAAATTAATGGTGTAAATTGAACAAAGTGTTTTGAGAAAAGCAAAAAATGCATTTGTTATATGGTAAAGGTAAATAGCATTGATTAAATTAAAAATGAGGTTACTGGCTGGAGCTTACTGTGAAATGCCATCATTCACCAGCCCCACCTACCCTATTATTTGGACATATACAAGTATGGAAACCCCAAACCTGCCAGCCAAACTTCTAGCAGTTTCCTCTCTCACTACCACTGCTGAGTTAATGATGTGTCTAGAACAAAAACTTAGTGCAATTCCTCAGTGATTAGACCTGATGCAGGAACAGTGAGCCCATTTATTTCAAGGGGGATAACAGGAAATTTTATAGTTATTTACATTTTTTTAAATGATGCAAATATTCATGCAGCAAATGAAAGGAATGCAGCTGTGGAAAGAAATAGCAGACCAAAAAGGATCAATTAACCACCTCAGAGACTGACTGAAGGTTGATGAGTGGATAGGGGTTGTAAATGCTCATTACAACAGAAGTTGAAACTTTGGGGGGGGGGTGCGGGAAGAAAAGGGCCCAGCTGCAGAATGTAGATTGGAAAGGATTATTGTTCCTTGCAGGTTTGAGGACATAGTATTGTGTTTGTGTTTCTTTAAAAGGGGAAGATGTGTTGTTATGTGTGTATAATAAAGAACTTTGGTCTCAATGAGCAATGCGGGTGGTCCATCCTGAGCTGGAGCTACAAGGTCGCATGTGTTGAACAGCAGTTCAGTAATAATATGTTCTAACATGAACCCACACCAAATTCATCTTTATTCCAAACAAACTACGATAAGTTCTTTAATTATATTAAAAATTAGTAATTTAGTTTTCTTATTTTTATTTTCTAATCTACGAACTTTATTACTTATTTAAGGTTTATGTTTTCAGGTATTTCATCAATATTGACGAACTTTTATTTTTTTTGTAATTTCTCTTACATTTAATTCAGAAATTAATGGTCAGCATTTTTCAAAGATCAAAGTAAATTTATTATCAAAGTACATAAATGTCACCGTATACAACCCTGATATTTTCTTGCAGGTATTCACAGTAATTGCAAAGAAACAACAAAAAATAAGCAAAGAATATGAGATGAAGAGTCCTTGAAAGTGAGCCCATAGGTTGTGGGAACAGTTCAGTAATGGGGTAATGAAATTGAGTAGTTTAAAAGCCTAATGGTTGATGGGTAATAACTGTTGGTGTGGGTACCACCTTCCTAAAGTCAGCAGTGAGAAAAGAGCATGGGCTGGATGGTGGGGATCCCTGACGATGGATGCTGCTTTTGTGCAACAGTGCTCCATGTAGATATTCTCAATGGTGGGGAGAACTTTATCCATTACTTAAGGTGAGTTTTAACATTCAAGGGCATTGGTTTTTCCACACCAGACCGTGATGCTAGCAGTCAATATACTCTCCACCGCACATCCATAGAAGTTTGTCAAAGTCAAACTGGTGACATGCCAAATCTTCGCAAACTTCTAAGAAAGTAGAGGTGCTGCCAGGCTTTCTTTGTAATTGCACTCATATGCTGTGCCAGGGCACATCCTGTGAAATAATAATACCACGGAACTTAAAGCTACTGACCCCCCCCCTCCTCCCCCCCCCCCCCACGTCCTCTGATCCCTCGATGAGAACTGGCTCCTGGAACTCTGGTTTTGTCCTGTCACACCTCACTATCAGGTGTGGGTAGGCATACCTAACGAGGATCACCAGTTGGGGAAAAGTCACAACAGCACGTCCGTGTAAAGGGGTTTTATTTAGTGCCAGGAGGGAAAAAAAAATGCAAAAACTGCCCAAAAGTTGTGAAGAAAAAAAGTATTTATAAATAAAAACAAACATGTTTGTACAAAACTTTACAAATGTACAGAGACTTCCTCCACGACACACTTTGTCTTTAACTTTCCATTATAACTATTCATCAACTGTCAAATCCAACCTCCACCCCCTCTCTAGCAAAGCCAGACTGAGGGTTTAAATCTGCCTCTCCCTGGCCTCAAAGGACCAGGAAATTCTACTGTTGGTCTGAAAGGAGGTGCAATAATCATGTGACCAGACCATAATAATTATTTCAGATGCAGAATTGGAACATTTTAAACAGGGATTCTAACATCCTGCAGTTTTATTTCACAAGTGCCCTAGTTAAACTCAGATCAGTGTCCACATGCTCAGATAAATATAAAAGAATAATGCCCCCTCACCAGTGGTGTTGCCTGTGTAGGGTGTGGTCTGCCTGCTCCCTCTAACCCAGGCATTATTCTAGGACACCCCAAACTGTCCCTTGGGTCTCTTGGAGCTGTCGTGCTGTCTACAAACCTATGTAATGGGGTGAGTGAAAATAAATGAAACTGTTGGAATGTCTGTGTCTGGAATCCTTATTTTTATGAGTTACAGTATAAACTAGTAGGGCATGTTAGCTGAAGACATTAAGATTAGCCAAGCTAGCGATTGTTTTACTGTCGGGGTGTGTAAATGGTGAACTGCAGAACAGGAGGGCAAAGTGTGTGAACTACTGGGGAAACTAGATCAGGGACAGAATGAGGAGGAGTGACTAACTGGACAAAGGGGCGAGGTTATTGGGAGCATTAGCATTGCCAACGTGTTCTGTCACATCACCCCCACCTTACCTGGATTGCACAAGATGGGGAATTGGGAGAGATAATCTGCCATTACATTGTACTGTCCTGACAGATGTTGAAATGGAATGGTTGTAGGGCCAGGTACCATTTCTTGATGTGTACATTGTGGTCTTTCATGGAGTTGATCCAGATGAGTGCTTTGTAGTCGGTCTCCAGAATGAATTTTCTGCCCAGCAGGTAATACCAGAGGCTCCCAACGGCCTATTTTATGGCAAGAGCTTCCTTCTTGACAGTGGAATACCTTGTCTCCCGTGGTACCAGCTTCTGACTAAGGCACAATACCAGCTGTTCTCTCCCTCTTTCCCCTGTGCCCAGACTGCTCCAATCCCCACTGCTGAGACATCGACTTGGATGGTGAATGGTTCGGTGAAGTCTGGGCTGATGATGACTGGCCAGGAGCACAAAGCCACCTTCAGATTCGCAAAGGCTTCCTCATATTCTTTAGTCCACCGGAGTGGATTCTTTGCCGAAAACGACGATACCACCCGATTAACCCCAGGAAATGCCAGAGCTGTTTCTCCATGTGGGGCTGGGGACTATTTCTGGTGGCCTCCACCTTGTCGACCGGTGGCTGAACTAGTCTTTGCCCTAGCTGGTTGCCTAGGTACCGTGTCTTATCACGGGCTTACTCACACTTCTGGATGCTCAGTGTCAAGCCAGTGGCTGCAGTCTTCTTCAGGACATCCTCAAGGTGCTTCAGGTGATCCTCCCAGCTGGTGCTGAAGATGTTGGAAGGTCCCTGGGGCTCCATGCAGCCCAAACGGTATGACAGTGAAATGAGAGGCCAAGAGGGGAGTCTTTTGCCAGCAGGATCTGCCAATGACCCTTGCAGAGGTCTAAGGTTATTATGAACTTGACATGGCCCAGCCTTTCCAGTGGCTTTTCAAACCGCGGCTAGGGGTGTACACATCGAATTTGGAGATGGCCAGGAACCCCATCTGAGCTGGATGCTTTCCGTGGGTTCACCCTCTTGAAGAACGCTCTCACATCAGATGCAGAGACTGAAATCACGGGGTCATCGAGGGATGTGGGTGTTCATGCAAATGACTCCATATTTTGTCAGTTAAAGTGAGCATAAAAGGCATTGAACTCCTCTGGCAGTGAAACCTTGTTGTCACCTATGATAATATTCAAGCCCTGCCACAGTTGTCGAGCATCCTTCTGTGGTTCAAGTTTGGTCCAGAATTGCCACTTTGCATGTGAAATGGCTTTCCGGAGCTTGTACAAATAAATAAATAATACTGAGAACTCGAGCTGTAGAGTCCTTGAAAGTGAGTCCATAGATTGTGTTGTGGAATCAGTTCCGAATTGAGGTGAGTGAAGTTATCCACTCTGGGTCAGAAGCCTGATGGTTAAGGTGTCCTAACTGTTCCTGAACCTGGTGGTGTTGGACCTAAGGCTTGTTTATCTCCTTCCCGATGGTATCAGCGAGAAGTGAGCGTGGCTTCAGTAGAGGGGATCCTTGATGGAAGCTGCTGCTTGTAGATGTGCTCATTGGTGTCATGGGCTTTGGCTGCGATATACTGGGCTGTGTTCACTACTTTCGTCGGCTTTTCCATTTATGGCTGTTGGTGTTTTCGACCTGGCTGTGATGCAACCATTCCAGATGCTCTCCACCGTGCATCTTATAGAAGTTTGTTAAAGTTTTAGATTACATGCCAAACCTGCGCAAACTTTTAAGAGTGTAGGCGCAATGAATGTATCTGGAAAAGGACTGGGGACTTGCACATGAATAAGGCTGGAACAAGATATGTTTTATGTATTTTGCAAAAATATAGATGTAGTTGGCAGCCTTGCAAAGTAACGTGGCTGCACCTTTATTCTGAATGTATTGGAGAAAGTGTTAGGTAAATAGTTCTAAATAAGCCTCAAACAGGGATTTTTCCAGTATTTTGCATTTGGAATCAATGGAATTAAGGGATCTGGTAAGTTTCTGAGAGACGATATATTTATGCTGTATCTACACGTAAAAACCTAGTAAATTAAAAAATAAGTATCAGCTCATTGGTTTAACTTGAGTACTAAATAAGTAGCTAAAAGACATTGCAATTTTATACTTTATACTCACCTGGAAGGTAAAGGTACATTGAAGAATGCTGGTATATTTTCTGAAAGTGTGAATGATCTCACATTAACTTGAGTAATAAACATGAGAGAGTCTGCAGATGCTGGAAGTCCAAAGCAACACTCACAAAATGCTGGAGGAACTCAGCAGGTCAGGCAGCATCTATGGAAATTAACAGATAGTCGATCTTTCGGGGCCGAGACCCCTCGTTAAGACTTGGGGCATGTGACTCTCGGTTCCCTATAACCTTGAGCTTTCTCCAGACCACAGTATTAGACATCAGGGACATCTTATTGCTTTGTCAGTAATTCAGAGGAAGCCTTGCAGTAGGCCCCTGAAAGGATATCCAGATTTCTAGACTCCATCACAAGGGATGATCTTGTGGATAGCATAATGTAGAACAGGCACAGAAAGAGAAGTGCTAGGCAGTTCTGTCAGAGTTACTGACTCATCAAAGAGTCACTTGCTTCCATCTACATTATGGAATATGGTAAATCACCATTGTGTAAGGCATCTCCCCTTTTCTTTTCCCGAATCCTCTCTACTTCAGTGCTCCCATCTCCACCATTGATTTTTAACTTCACTCTTTAACCTACATCCACTGTCCATTAAAGGCTTCTAACCCTTTCTTACTCCAACTTTCTTGCCCTGCTTTAGGAACTCTTTCCCTTCTCCTTTCTCTCGTGTCTGTGGTAGGTACAAGAAGAGGTGAATGATAGTTTCTGTCCCTGGGTCCATGAATGCAATGTGCATTAATCCCAGTTATGTGTGTGTTAGTGTTGGCACAACAGAGTATGATCTCTATTCATCCCGTAACCCACCATTCCTGCCACCAGGCCAACATTTTAGACTCTAAAGTTAATGTAGTAACTGGCGTATGGCGACAATGCTACCTTAAAAGAGATGAAATGAAGGCAACCTCCACTCCAAATGGGACAATTGTGACAATGGCAGGCTATTGACCTTCCGCCATCTATCAGAACTTGGATGCTCCAACGTCGATGCTGCTGCTTTGAGTGAGTTGGGATAGGTTAAGTAAAGAGTCTGTGGCAGACATGGCTGGGAGGGCATAGCAGAAGATGAACACCATTTTCATTGGGTGGATTTTGAAATCAATTAAAAATGTTACTTCTGTGATTTCCCCCCCCCCCGCATATAATAAGTGAATGTCACACAACATGAAACACTGTGGTCTTCAGGTATATATTGTAATATTGTATGTCCCTTTCTGAGAGCTTGTGATGAGGTCAAGGAGAAATTGTATTCCTACTTTAAAATATTGGCCCAGAGCCCAGAGGAAGATGACCTAATACTCCTGTGAGACTCTATACTAGGATCAATGAAGACTTAATCCCCTGGCAAGCTGTAAGGGAGTAGGGGAAGTTTATTCCAGCCAAGCGGTCCTCCTGACAAAATGCTCACAAGTTTGTCTTGTCCTAACCAGCACTCAAGAGAGACAAACAGATGACCCTATGGTAACACTGCTGATCCAGACACTGGTACCTTTCAGATTTTGTCATTGTCTGAACAAAGAATCTCATGGAAATGTATGTCACCTATTGCCATGAAGAGAACTGGTGATTACTGCACCAACCACCACATAAACTATTCTGTTTCCTCCATCAGTCTAGTCAAATCAATGCAGGAGCCACATTCTGTCAACCAAGAAGATCACAAGAGATGCCTCTCCTGTGGATCCAATGACCATTAGGGCTATCTCTTAGCACTTTTCCATTTCTTCATGTGTATAGAGTACAGATTAATATGATACTACAATTCCTGCTAAGTGGGCATTGGAGCCAAGTTTGTACCAGAATGAGTTTGAACTCTGCTGCAGGCAAAAGATTGTTTCATCTTGGAGATGGGTGCATCTGTGTTCTGAGTTATTTTTTGTGTACGCTTGCTGATAGCACCCAGTTTTTGTTGGGCTGAAACCTACAGCAAAGCTGGTATGCCACTCTCCCCTTCCTACCTTCTGCTCATCTATCACATCTGTGCTTGGTGACTTGCCATAGGAGGACTCCCTATGTACTAGTAGTGCCAGTCTATGAGCTGCTCCTACTGACGCTGAGATTAGATGATGTCCCATTGCAGTGGGACAGTGGTCTCCATTTATTTTCTTCATATGAAGTGAAACATTTTGGTATGGTATGAGGAGCCAGTTGGCAAGAAGTGGCAAAAGGGGTGGCTTGAAAGGAAAGAGTTGTAATTGCATAAATCAGCCACAGTTTGTCATACAGTGCATGCAAGTAACCACAGAAAAGCCCAAGTTTGAAAAATGGTCTGAAGAAACCCTGCCAAGCTGCTCCTTTGGTATCGTCTGTCATCCATCTTTATGAATTAGTTATAAGGGTTATGGTCATTATTAACAGTAATAACTCTATTTAGAACCAAAATATAATTAAGAGTGCATCAAAAGAATCCAGGAATTACTGATAAAGACCATTGTAGTAATTTTGAAATAGGTGAAAATGAAAATCAAGAGAGAGAGAAAATGAGTCGATGTTTAACCAATCATCTTTTCCGGTGACACAGTCAAAGTTATCTATTTTGTTTTCTCAGTATTCTGAACAATTTATTCCCTGAATATTTTAACTTAGCAAATTATATTTATGAGTTATTATTCAGAAATGATTCAATATTTAATCTTTTTCTCAAGCTAAATAAATCTCTTTTGTTTAGGTCTGTCTTTGGCAGGAGGCAGTGATACGCCATACCAGACAGTGTACATAAGTGGCATTGCTCCAGGTTCAGCAGCTGATATTGAGGAAACTTTGCAACCATTGGACCTTATTCATTATATTAATGGGGTCAGCACACATGGAATGACAGCAAATGAAGCAAGCAGAGCTCTTAAAGATGCAAGTCCTGTCATCATCTTAAAGACAACGAGGTATCATGCAATTTGTATACATTATATTGTTGCATTATGTGCCTTTATAAATCTCATTTCTTGTTTGCTTTGTTTCAGTTTTGTCACAACTCTGTAATAAAATCACTTTTAATTCTTTAAATTTTGTTTGAACTTAATCAGAAGTCTTGTATGTACAGTGGCATGCAAACATTTGGGTACCCCTGGTCAAAATTTCTATTACTGTGAATAGTTAAGTGAGTAGAAGATGAATTGATCTCCAAAAGTCATAAAGTAAAAGATGAAACATTCTTTACAACAATTTAAGCAAGATTAGTGTATTATTTTTGTTTTGTACAATTTTAGAGTGCAAAAAAGGAAAGGAGCACCATGCAAAAGTTCAGGCAGTCCAAGGGATTTGAGCTCTCAGATAACTTTTACCGAGGTCTCAGACCTTAATTAGCTTGTTAGGGCTATGGCTTGTTCACAGTCATCATTAGGAAAGGCCAGGTGAGTTTCAAAGCTTTATAAATACCCTGACTCCTCAAACCTTGTCCCAACAATCAGCAGTCATAGGCTCCTCTAAGCAGCTGCCTAGCACTCTGAAAATTAAAATAAATGATGCCCACAAAGCAGGAGAAGACTATAAGAAGATAGCAAAGCGTTTTCAGGTAGCCATTTCCTCAGTACATAATGCAATTAAGAAATGCCAGTTAACAGGAACAGTGGAGGTCAAGTTGAGGTCTGGAAGACCAAGAAAACTTTCCAAGAGAACTGCTTGTAGGATTGCTAGAAAGACAAATCAGAACCTCCATTTGACTGCAAAAGGTATTCAGGAAGATTTAGCAGACTCTGGAGTGGTGGTGCACTGTTCTACTGTGCAGCAACACCTGCACAAATATGACCTTAATGGAAGAGTCATCAGAAGAAAACCTTTCCTGCGTCCTCACCACAAAATTCAGCATCAGAAGTCTGCAAAGGAACATCTAAACAAGCCTGATGCATTTTGGAAGCAAGTCCTGTGGACTGATGAAGTCAAAATAGAACTTTTTGGCCGCATTGAGCAAAGGTATGTTTGGAGAAAAAAGGGTACAGAATTTCATGAAAAGAACCCCTCTCCAACTGTTAAGCACGGGGATGGATCGATCATGCTTTGGGCTTGTGTTGCAGCCAGTGGCACGGGGAACATTTCACTGTTAGAGGGAAGAATGAATTCAATTAAATACCAGCAAATTCTGGAAGCAACCATCACATGATCTGTAAAAAAGCTGAAGATGAAAAGAGGATGGCTTCTACAACAGGATAATGATCCTAAACACACCTCGAAATCCACAAAGAACTACCTCAAGAGGCACAAGCTGAAGGTTTTGCCATGGCCCTCCCAGTCCCCCGACCTAAATATCATCGAAAATCTGTGGATAGACCTCGAAAGAGCAGTGCATGCATGATGGCCCAAGAATCTTACAGAACTAGAAGCCTTTTGCAAGGAAGAATGGATGAAAATCCCCCAAAAAAGAATTGAAAGACTCTTAGCTGGCTACAGAAAGCGTTTACAAGCTGTGATACTTGCCAAAGGGGGTGTTACTAAGTACTGACCAAGCAGGTGCCCAAACTTTTGCTTCGGACCCTTTTCCTTTTTTGTTATTTAGAAACTGTAAAAGATGGAAATAAAAAAGTAATCTTCCTTAAAATATTAAAGAAATGTGTCATCTTTACCTTTGTGCCTTTTGGAAATCAGGTCATCTTTTACTCGCTTAGCTAATCACAGTAACAGAAATTTTGACCGGGAGTGCCCAAACTTTTGCATACCACTGTATATGTAAACATCCTGTCCAGTAATATTGCCTTTACTATTTATCTGTCTTCTGTAATAGTTTTCCCTGTAGTTAACCTATTCACTTGTCTCAGAGTGAGGCTGTTGGGGTTGGTTGGCAACCAAGTAACGAGCAGGAGGAGGTCACTCCTGGGGTACAGTTACAATGTTTAAAAGGCATTTGTACAGATAGAGGGATAGAAGAGAACCAGAAAGATGTGGGTCAAACTTGGGGAAAAAGTGTTAGTTCAACTAAATATCTTGATCAGCATGAAGGATCTGAGCCAAAAAGCCTTCTCCTATGCTGTATGATAACAGCTCCTGTGCCTTTACAGACATTAAATAAAATTATGACTGATCTTTTAGCTCAGTGCTAATTTCCCACACTGGATCTATGCTGCTTCTGATATATATGAAAAATCTATCAATCTCACTCTTGGATGGAATTGGCATTTGAGCATCCACAGCCCCGTCAGGTAGTAAATTCCTGATTTCACACCTGGATAATGAGCTTGCTTCTGAATTCTTTTTTTAAGTGCTGAAATCACTGGTTCCAGATAACCCATAATTCTGCATCTCTCCCATCAAGACCCTTAACATTTTTATGCACTTCTTTTTTCAAGCAATCTTCAGAATATACAAACTCAAAAGATTCTGCAGATGCTGGAATTTGAGAGCAACACACACAAAATGTTGGAGAAACTCAACAAGTCAAGCATGAGTCATGATGAAGGCTCTTGGCCCGAATCGTTGACTGTTTATTCCTCACCATAGATGCCGCCTGACTTGCTGAGTTCCTCCAACCTTGTCTTTGTGTGTTGCAGAATATGTAACTTTGAAGAGCAGTCGGCAACAATTTGGACTAAGGTGTCTGTGCAGGGCATTATCCTAAACAACTACCTTTACTTGATATCTCTACTACTCTTTAACTTCAGCAGAATATCTTTAAAATAAATCTTTAGTTATATTGTGGAATGTAACAGTTTTGCCATCTTGCTTTTCAACAGACCTTTCAAAAAGTTCTCCTGCTGTTGTTTTGATCGTCAGTTATAACTTGTATTAATTTGCTCTGACTATGTGGGTCTTTTCCCTCTTCCACTCTCCCGCATTGCAATGCACACATTCATTTCCCTCAATGGAAATATGCTAGTCTCTTTCCTCCAGTTGTCAGCAACGTTAATCCACATCCTGCAGCACGTACATTATCAGCAGTGACTGAAAGAGGAAGTGAGTGATGGTTGTGTATTTAGTATCTCATTAATATTTGAGTAATCCTGTATTGGTTGGTTAAGCATTCTTGTTCATTTAAATAATTCATTACAAATTATATTATAAATATGTGAATTGCATACTTCATGACATGACCACATGATCAGTATACGTGCCTTGCTTAAAATAAACACGAAGTTGGACTCGTATTTCATTGTTGGTGCTTGGCTACATGATGTATAAAATAAATTTCACTAATTGTATGGAAAAAATGTTTTGCAAGCTATGTCACAGCATTTTACTGGTGTTAAGAAATAAGAAAGGTAGCTATCCACATCAAAATTATTCAAAGGCATCAGTTTCATGAAAAGTTAACGTGTTGCAGAAAAGCACGTTAGCTGTGAGAGATGTAGTAAATGCACATTTTACATGTAATTTTACTTGGCTCCCATTAAAAAGTAAATTGAAAGTAAAAGTGTCATATTTTGTTTATGAATATTTTTAATTCAAAGTCTACTGTTTGCATATTTTTAAACTTTTTTTATTTTACAGAGATGGAGACCCTGGATTTGCAAAATCAATGGTGTCTTATTTTCCATACACTGATAAAAATACAAAACTCAATGAATTTGTTGAAGTTAATGGTGAGTTTATGTTTTTAATGACTTGTATCGTTCAATTTTAATAAATTAAAATGCATTAAATTAAGACCATTAAATTAGCACCAGCAAAATTAGGCCATTTGGCTCCTCTGCTATTTCATCAAGGCTGAATCTTTTTCCCTGTCAGCTCCAATCCTTTCATGGCCTGACTAATCAAGAATTTATCAACCTCTGTCTTAAATACACCCAACGACTCAGCTGCTATAGAACATCACTAGTCACCGGCAGCTAAACAGGAAAGGCTGCCCTTATTTCAACTCTTGTCTCCCACCCATCAGCCAATGCTCTATCCACACTAGTACCATTCCCGTAATTCCATGGACTCTTGTCCTGCTCATGTGTGGCATCTTGTCAAAGGCCTTCGGAAAATCCAAGTACACAATCTCCACTCATTCTCCTGTTGTTTGTTACTAATTGGCATTACATAGGGCTAATAAATTCATAAGTTAAATTATTTTGGTGATGTTCGCAGAGAGATTAATTTTAGCTAAAGCACCAAGTAAACATCTTTATTCTCCTGGAAACACTGGGAAATCTGCAGATGCTGGAAATTCAAGCAACACACACAAAATGCTGGTGGAACGCAGCAGGCCAGACAGCACCTATAGGAAGAAGTACAGTTGACGTTTCGGGCCGAGACCCTCTTCTTCCTATAGGAAGAATGTACTTCTTCCTATAGATGCTGCCTGGCCTGCTGCGTTCCACCATCATCTTGTGTTTATTCTTCTGGAGGCCCTTTACCTCCATGTAAGCAGTTATACACATTCAAGTGAAAGGAGAGCGCTACATTTTTGTCTTTTCGTTATAAGCACAGATTCTCATCAATATTTTCAGCTGTATTTTGAAAAATATATTGGATTTTAAACACCTGTTGAATGACTAAATAATAAATCAGAGTTCATTCTTTTTTGAGAATATGTGCCCATGCTGCTTAATATGATTTTTCATAAAATTATTTTCAGAGATGCCATCTTGAATGATTTTCTTCGAATACATGTAGTAATCAGATAAACAATGTTCTGAATTCAAGATCAAGCCATATTTTATTTCTTTGGCATGGATTAAGCTACAGTAAAATAACAGTTTTGAGACACAGGTACAAGCTTTGAAATCAGATTTATTGATGTTCATAAATTACACTCTATTACCAAAGGGAGAAATCAGTTTCAACAAGTTCGGCTCTTCATAGACATGTCTCACGGAAGCTCACAGAGGAAGAAAAGAATATATATGACAATTAATCTGAAAGCTTTGCAAAGGGAAATTGATTTGGAGAAAACATAATGCTGTGGAGAGCAGAGAAGTTTTGAGATTGTCCAGAAAGTAAAGCTGAGGTGACTGGGTGTTTTACAATGGATGGTGATGCTGAAAAGAGATATGATATGAGAATGAACAAAAGCCTAAATGAGGTTGCAAATTTAGAGTGAGGCAGAACTGTAAATAAATTCATTCACTATGAGTAGATCTCAAAGTCCCTTGGATAAGAACCAAAACAGATATGACATAGCAGAAGAAGTTGATTGTGCTATATGTGATGCATTGGAGATGTGAGAGATGCAAAGACCGTTTTCATTTATTACATTGCCTGCTGATTCTACACCTCCAAATTTAAGATTATCTTCATCTAAGTATGTAGCTCAGGTTTGTTCAAAAAATGTAATTTTGTTTGTGATTGGGATTTTTATACAATTTACTCCCCATATTCAAGTTTAATTTAAGTTCCTCTTCTGTCCACAGGACAGCTTTGTGGGAACAAGAGAGTTGAGTGTGATGTAACATCTAGCACAAATATGTCAGAGGTAGGAATATACTTTATCAACATTCATCAATGGAAAATAAACATTTTTCACTGTTTGCACAATGGACAAATTAGAAATGAATTCTGATGACTTAAGCAAGATATAAAATGTTGTTGAGCACTTACCTTCCTGTAATTATTATAATACATTTTAAGAAAAAGTTAATATTCGACATGATTTTTCACAATTTTGAAAAAAGGCAAATTAAGAGCTTAATACACTAGTTATTGCAAATTTTGATCTCTGAGTTTACACTGCAGTGTCAGGTGGACGTAACAGTTCCATAAATGAAAAGCAAAGAATTGTAATGTTGTTGGATTTTGTCACATGTCTCATTAGGTTAGCTTTAAAACCTAGTCATAATTGCACAAGGAAGTTCATTACCTTTGTTTCTTTCTATAGAATGATGTGATCCACTTGACGCTTGAGAAACCTTCCTCCGGAGGATTAGGATTCTCGTTAGTGGGTGGTGAGAGTGGTGTTTTTGTAAAGAGTGTTTATCCTGGTGGGGCAGCTGCTTTGGATGGGAGGCTACAAGTTGGTGACCAATTGCTTCAGGCAAGTCCGTCAGTCTTGTTGCGTTATAAACCATTGCAGCATCCTTAAAAAGGTGTTACTTGACTTATTTAACTCTCCTACTCTGTCACAGTACAGGTAATCTTATCATTCTTCTTCCTGACCTATGTACAGCCTTGAACTCAACTGACCATACCATTTTCAAATCTCTCTTAGTGGAATAGGACTTTGCTTACTTGGTTCCACTTTTAATTCATGTTATCTGAGAGTGAATTTGTTGTAAATGTTTCATTAACTGTGCCTTCTGTGATCTATGCATCCTTTTGTTTCTAACCTATGCGTTGCATTCGCTGCTGTCAGTTTGCAAATATATGTTAGTAGCACACAGCCTTGCATCACTACTATCACTATTCTTGATCCTTCTGGCATATTGTTTATTTGATATCTAGTAATGGGCAAGCAGAAAGTTACACCAACAAAATGTTGGAAAGATTGATTCTCTACCAAGTAGGTTTAGATTCCCACTTGGATGTTCCACCTGCAGCAGTTACTTTAAAAAAAACAAACCCGCTCGGAGACTAAGTGTGGGGGGTTGACAATGTATGACATGCTCCACAAGTAACGATGTTCTTAAGTGGAAGAAAGTACGTTCGATCCTTTTTTATGAAACCAGCAAAGACTAGCAACATTGTAACAATAAAACTAATAATATAACGAAATAAACATTCTAAACGTATTCAAACCTACTCAAACGTTAGCGTTAAACTCACTAAGCTAGGTGCTCAGCTTCAAAGTACAGTTCCCCTGACCTACCCCTGCTCTAACCAGACTAAAGCTGACTAAAGACAACACATGAATATGTAACAATACTCTTCACATCTGCCACACCCCTACCCACATGACAGGTTACCCATAATAAACACGCAGCACTAAATACGATAGAGACAGACAGAAAATAGATACATGGCTCCTGCACCTTCGTGTTTGCTGTTAACTGTGTGAATTTAACTGGTTCTATCATCTTGGAGCCAAATTGAGTTTCAGTTCTCATGCTTTCATCACCTGTAAGAATAGCTGTTTTCACTTCTGTTGCCCATTTCAAGCATTGCCTCCTTTCATCAGTTGCTTAAACCCTCACCCATGCCTTTTTTTACCCTTTAGTCCTGGCTATCTTAACACATTCCTGACTAACCACAGGTTTCGTCCTGAAACTTCAACAATCTGAGTTTTTCCTGCAGATTGTTTGTTACTCCATTATCTGTAGTCTTTTACATCTCCTCTCTAGTATTATTCCTTTAAAGCATATTGGGAAGTTTTTACAACTCTATAATCTAAATGAAAGTCCTTATAGTTGTTCTCTATAATCTCTCTTTTTCAGGTAAACGTTTGTGTTATTTTTAAACAAAATGTGAATTTTGCTTTGAGTAGTTTTTGTACCAGAGAATGCCACACAAAGATCATCCATTGAGTGAATCTTTTTAATTTCTTACCTCTAACTTTATGAAATTGTTTAATAAATCTCACTAATAAAGCTAACTATTTATTATTTCCTATATCATTATCATTCATAATATTGCAGTAAATTATTCATTATTTCAAATCTCCAGGATGCTCGAATACTCATGTTTTTCTTTATTATTTTACTTGTTTACCTATGAACTTTCTTGTGAACATTCACTTCACCCTTTCCATTGCTTTAATAGCCTCTCTTATAATAGCAACCCTCCCCTACTCCTTTCATTTATTGTATGGTGATGTGAAGATCTCATGCTAGCATGGAACTAGCTGCAGCGGTCGTCGGTGCTTATGTATCAACATTAATAGCTGCAGGTGTGACCTGCCCATGCCCTCGGAGAAGACAACCTGATGCTCCTGGGCAACTTCAATGCCGTGGGCAGAAAGGAAATAAACCTTTAAAAATGCATGATTGGAAAGGAAAGCTAATTCCAGTGAAGGGATCTCATGACGAAAAGACACAGCTTGATCATAACAACACTCTGTTTGTCAGAGAGGTAAATCCAAGATCTCAGGCAATGTTCCATATCTGGCAATGGCACATTTTAGCGTAGGTCTTTGCCCAAGCAAAAGCAATGGAAAGACAAGCAGGAGTAGGCCACTCAGCTCCTTGCTCCTGGCCTGATATTCAATAAATCACATCTGATCTGTAGCTTATTTTCTGTTTTCCTGGCCCCATGTCGCTTGCTTCCCTTAATATCCAAAAATCTATTGGTTTTTTTGTTGAACAACTGAGCCTCTGTAGTCCTTGGGTAAGACTTCCAAACAGCTACTGCCCTATGGCTGAAGAAACATCTCATCTCCATTACAATTGGTGGCACAGTAGTGTAGTGGTTAGTACAGCACTCTACAGCACAGGTGACCGGGGCTCAGTTCCCGCCACTGCTTGTAAAGGTTTTGTACGTTCTCCCGGTGACCGTGGTGTGCTCCGGTTTCCTCTCACAGTCCAAGCATATGTCAGTTGGAAGGTTAAGTGGGCATTGTAAATTGTCCCATGATGAGGCTAGGGTTAAATCGTGGGTTGCTGGGCGGCATAGCTCCAAGGGTGGGAAGGGCCTATTCTGTGATTGATAAATAAATAAATTCAGTGGCTGTGATCCCTGCTTCTAAGTACCCGAGCCATATGAGACACTATCCTTGCACCCATATTACAAAGCCATGTAAGAATTTTATAGCTCAGTGAGATCAGCAAAGCTGACACTGAGGGTCTGTCTATTAAGAAGAATGTAGTCTCTGAAACTCTGCATGAGACTGCAGCTAGACAGCAGAAATCTCTCAAAAATGTGCTGGTTTATGTCTTTTGTACTCCTAACCCAAAAAAAAGAATAAGGTTGGCATAGGATATAAAAGCAAGAGGCTAATCTTAAACACATGGACAGAACCACTTTTGAAATAATCTGTGTAGTTTTGGGCAATCTGTTTCAAGAAAGGATATGCTGCTGTTGCTTGTTGACTGTAAATTCCCACACTGGTGACTACATTAGTTTCATAGCAATTAAAAACTAGGTGATTGCAGTATATTTAATATTTCAGTATTGTTTGAATAATATTGTAAATATACTGTTTGATTAATTATTCTTTGTTTAATTCACTTCTGGTTATATATAAAAGTATGTGCATGGCATACAACATCATGTCACACATGCACATCTTGGTTAAAGTAAAAACTAAGCTAGACTTGCATTTCAGATTCCCTTGTTTTTCTTCTGATTAGCTTTATGCTTTTGGAGTTGCAAAGCATAACAGTGATCTATAATATCTTGTCCCATCACTGGATATACATGAAGAGGGATGGGATTTAAATCTTCCAGTCTCAGGCACAATATGCATCGTATCTTCTGCCTTATTGGGAACTCACTGCCTTGAGTTGCTCTGTCCCTTGAACAAGCTGCTTATATGATGTTTGATGTTCTTCTGTTTTGGCCAATTTTCCAAAGTAATTGTGTATTCTTACTACTTCCTTTATCCTGATGTTCCTTACTATTAGCAGTTCTATATGTGTTAAATAGTTTTCGTTGCAGGTTTGGTATAATTTTCTACATCCATACAACACCATTTGTTAAGAATGTTGTTGCCACTGGAGTAGTATTTTTTAGATCTCCAGTTTAATTGTTTCTATTGCGCTTGAAGTTCTGTTGCCTATTTTCCTTTCACCAGAACTGAAAAATGATTATAATTTTTATGCTTTTCTGGTCTTGAGCCTAATTAGATTACATTGTACTCCATGTCAAATATGTCTCAGAATTTACTTCATCAAAATGCTCTATTTTATTATCCAAAAATGAAGTAAAGGGGTGTTTCCTTGATGTAAACTAGATATGTGTTATCATTCCCAAGGAACATAATAAAAGCCCTCATAAGTTATCATGTGACTATGACCCATTCACACTCGGTTCTACACTGCTCTTCAAATGTTGCAAAAGATACAGTGGACTTCTCTCTTTCGATTTTCAGTCTGTATTTAAATTTTATATATAATTTATTCAATTTCTGATATTTCTCTTACAAATACTGCTTCAAGTGAATTCACCTTCAGAGGGGGGTAATTTATAGACTGCAAGTCAGAAAGGGTTAAGGAGATGTTCCAGTTTGAAATGTTGCATGATCAGGTGATAGGGTAACAGTGAAAATGTTTAACCATTTGTGTAGGGTTGATACATTGCTGGTAAACTGAGGTGGAGACTATGGGCTAGGGTGCAGATTTACAGTGAACTGCATGAGATTTGGTCAGCTGGACAGTGGGGATCTTCTCCGTAGACTTGTACTGAGAGCAGGGAGGAAGTGAATGCTGGTAATTTTGGACAAAGGAGGAATCAGCAGTATAGCAGCAAAGGGTGCAGGAAGTAAGTAATGTGGGTCAACTGTGACCACCTGCTCTGACCATTGGTCTAATTTGTTCCCAATAACCGTGTGACTCTAATGCAAATGTATCAGAGATCAGCCTGCAGCTGCTAATAACACAAAAAGATTTAATTCCATCTAGATTTAAACTGTTCATGTAAATACATACTGGATAATTTCCGATTTCATTTATTTGAGGAAGTTAAATATTCCTACAAAATTGAGAAAGGTCTCAAACAGAGATGTCTACAACAAGGACATGAATTTAAATTGTTGGAAGGATTAGGGAGGAGATGAGGAAAATGTATTTTTCCCCCAGACTAGTAGGTGCGTGGATAATCTGAAAGAATTGCAGAAACCCTCGCTGGATCTTTCAGATAAAAGTATCTAATAGTAGATATGTCAAGAGCCAGAGCATGGAATCGGACATGGATTCAATGGGCTGAATGGCTGCTCCTGTGCCTAACATAGCATTTTTCTTTGGCTATGTCTGCGACGTTGCATTTATCTTTGGAATAATCTGAAACGATTGAGATCCAAGTATAAGAATAACATTTTAGGTTATAGTACCAATATTTGGAAGGCTTGTATCATGGTTGGTAAAGTTGTGAATTGAATAAGTACCAATTGTTTTGCCTAAATGATTTTTAATAAGGTGGAAATCCAATTGGTAGATACTACTAGAAAATAAGTGCGGAGAATTAAAATGGATATAGACTGAATGTTTTATTTCTCCGTTACAACTCTTTGAACATAATATTTTGTTCACACTCCTTTTTTTACAATTCATTCTTCTTGATACAAGGTGGAGGAGGACTGATTGGGTATATTATAGAAAACAACACAAGTCTTGCAATGATGTGTCTTACTAAAATAACGTGCACACACTTGCATCTACTTTTGTTCTTCAAACACAGGTGAATAATGAATCTTTAGTTGGATTCTCCCATGGTGAAGCAGTAACAGCAGTTCGTAGAACAAAGGGGACTGTGATTTTAACTGTGTCAAGAGTTAAATCTTCCACCAAAGTGGGCAATACAAGCAAGGGTTCTGATATGGCAGTTTCTTTCTCCAAGGCACAGAGTGATCAAGGTAAGACATTGTTTGGGTTCAAACATTGACGTTTTAGTCTGGAAGTAGAGGGTGCAGTGGGATGGTGGGCAACCAAAGACAATTCTTTGGTTCAGTATATATAGGCAAATTTATAATGTAAAGATGGACAGTTCTGAAGGTCGTTAGGTTTCAAACCTGTATTTCCATTCAAATATCAGATTAACTGTTTGTTAGCAGTGGTGATCAGTTGTTCTATTGTGATGGTGACCTAATGTTGGATTAAATACAGTGTCCACCTACTCTAGCTATATCCTTGTTTTATCATTAAAACTATACCTTGTAAGTTTTTTCCCCCCCCTTCTCAGGCTTTAACCTGCCACCCTACCTCCCTTTCTGCCTCAGTGTTGTGGTTGCTGGTTGTCCAAAGGGCTCGGTGCATTGTAATCATGTAGTTCCAATCCTGGTCATTCATTTTGTTCCATTATACCATTATTACATCAAGCTTCATCCCTCTAACGTTTCTCAGATCTTAAACATTCTGATTCTGGAAGTATCCATCTTTTTAAAAAAAAAAGCAGCCCTGAATCTTCCAGCTTTAATCTCCATTGAAGGTAGAACTACTCAGCTGTACTTAACAAAGTTAATACATCTGGAGACTGGCAACCGAACTCAACGGTGACGGCAAATTGACTAACCTAACGTTAAAGGTAGCATCACAGTTAAATTGCAAATACATTTTTTTTGCTAGTTTTTAGCCATTATGTAGAACAGCTGTCACAGTACTAACTTAAATGTCATTAATGAAATGTAATTAAATAACAGCAGGACTGGGAAGTAGCCTTAACATGAAGCATCTGACAGTCCACACATGTTTATTTGGATTTTCAGTAGGTCTTTGACAAGGTGCCGCACGTGAGGATGATTACCAATTAGAGCCCATGGTATTACAAGAAAGATACTAGCATGGATAGAAGATTTTCTAACTGGCAGGAGGCAAAGAGTGGGAATAAAGGGAGCCTTTTCTACTTGGCTGCCGGGGAGTTCCAGAGGGGTCTGCATTGGGACCGCTTCTTTTTACATTACATGTCAATGATTCACATTACAGAATTGATGGATTTATAGCCAAGTTTGTGGGATGATACAAAGATAGATCGAGGGGCAGATAGTGTTGAGGAATGAGGGAGTCTACAGAAGGGCTTAGTCAGACTGGGAGAATGGGCAACAAAGTGATAGATGGAACATAGCTTAGAGAAGTGTGTGGTCATGCACTTTAGTACAAGGAATAAAGGTGTGCACCGTCTCTAAATGGAGAAAACGTTCTAAAATCAGAGGTGCAAAGGGCCTTGGAGTCTTTGTACACGATTCCCTAAAGGTTAACTTGCAGGTTGAGTTGGTGGTAAGGAAGGCAAATGCAATGTTAGCATTCACTTCGAGAGGACTAGAATACAAAAGCAAGGATGTAATTCTGAGACTTTATAAGGCATTAGTTAGACTACACTTGTAGTATTGTGAGCAGCTTTGGGTCCCTTATCGAAGAAAAGATGTGCTGGCATTGGAGAGCGTAGAGAGGAGGTTCACGAGAATTATCCCAGGAATGAAATGGTTAACATATGAGGAACATTTGATGGCCCTGGGCCTGTACTCACTGGCAATTAGAAGAATGAAGGTGAATCTCATTGAAACCTATTGAATACTGAAAAACTTAGATGGAGTGGACATGAAGAGGGTATTTCCTGTAGTGAGGGAGTTTTGAACCAGAGGGCACAGCCTCAGAATACAAAGATGTCTCTTTAGCCAGATGGTGGTGAATCTGTGCAATTCACAACCACAGATGGCTGTGAAGGCCTAGTCATCAGGTATATTTAAAACCGAGATTGATATGTTCTTGATTGTCAAAGGTTACAGGGAAAAGGCAGGAGAATGGGGTTGAGAGGGATAATAAATCAATCACGATGGAATGGAGGAGCAGAGTCGATGGGCCAAATGGCCTAATTTTTCTTCTATGTCTTGTGGTCACACTTGCAGTATTATGTTCAGTTTTGGTCCCTTATCTAAGAAATGATATGCTGGCATTTGAGAGGGTCCAGAGGAGATTCACGAGGATTATCCCAGAAGTGAAAGGGTTAACGTACGAGGAGTGTTTGATGGTTCTGGACCTATAATTGCGGGCATTTAGAAGAAGGAGGGAGGAATTCATTAAAACCTGTCAAATATTAAAAGGCCTAAGTAGAGTGGATGTGGAGAGGATGTTTCCTATAGTGGGGAGACTCAGACTAGAGGGCACAGCCTCACAATAGAAGGACGTCCATTTAGATCAAAAACGAGGAGGAATTTCTTTAGCCAGAGGATAGTGAATCTGTGAAATTCATTGTCACAGGTGGCTATGTAGGCCAAGTCATTGTTTAAGGTGGCGTGTGATAGGTTTTTGATTAATCAGGACATCAAATGTCGTGAGGAGAAGGCAGGAAAATGGGGTTGAGAGGGATAATATAACAATCATGATGGACTGGTGGAGCAGATTCAATGGGCTGAATGGCCTAATTCTGCTCCTATGTCTTATGGTCTAAATATAAATAAAGCCTTTTCAGTGTCAATGTTGAGTTTATTGTCAAATGCACAGTATACGTATGCACAGGTGCAATGCAAATCTTGCAATAGTACCACGGCCACATAACATCTGATACACAGCATTAACAATAAAAATATTTAAAATCTACAGAATTATACAAGAAAGAATACAATTAGTATTGCAAAATAGTAAAAGTGTTGCTATACCGAGGTAGTAATTAGTGTTGTGCAGGTTGGTTCAAGAACTGAATGGTTGAAGAGAAGTGGCTGTTCGTAAATCTGGTGTCCTGTGAATTCAGGCAGCTGTACCTCTTGCACATGGTAGCTACGATAAGATGGCATAACTCAGATGGTGGAGATCTTTGGTGGTAAATGTTGCCCTCTTGAGGCAACACCTCATGTAGATACTACTGATGGTGGGGAGGGATGTGCCCATGATATTTTGGGCTGAGTCCAGTACTCTCTGCAACTTTTTACCTTCCTGTGCATTCGAATTGCCAGACCAGGCTATGATGCAACCAGTCTGGATACTTTAAACAGTACATCTGTAGATGTTTAGAGAGTTTGGAGTGACATGGCAAACTGCTTTAAACTTCTAAGAAAGTAGAGATACTGGCAAGGCTTCCTTGTGATTGCATCTTTGTGTTGGGCCCAGGACAGGTCATCCAATATGCCAATCCACCAAAATAGGCTGGTGCATGTTCACCTTCCCTTTCCCTTCCCAAAGTCAACAAGCAGTTCTATAGTTTTAGTGAGTTTGAGCAAGGGGTTGTTGCTGTGGCACTACTCACTGACTCACCTGTGATTTGTCCAACAATAGTGATATCATCAGTGAAATTGCCTCTGACGTTTGTATAAGATATTAGTTGTTGAGTGTTCGAAGAAAAAAAAACATGTTCTTTGATAACTGAGACCCATCAAAAATGTAGTGTTAATTTTGAGCCCAAAGAAATGTGGAATATTCATTTTCATAAGTGAGTATACTCTGCTCAAAAAAATTGCAAGGACTGTTACTAACAGGCTGGCATCCACTTAAGCAGGATGGGGCCCTCTAAAGGTGAACAGATAGTTAGCAGGAATAAACCTCACTGTACCGAATATTCAGACTTGAGTGGCAAGATCCCTTAACTTGTTTTATTTCTTGAGCAGAGAATAGTCCACTTGGTATGGAGGAACATGGCAATTCCAAACATTTAAGTGAACAGAATGAAGAAGAGAAATCTGCCAAATCAGAAGATACAGATTGTGAAGGGTTTTCTCTGCCTGAAGACTCCCCTGAGGTACTTAACGGTTATAACTTGTATCTCTTTTTGTACAAATGAAACTCTTAGAGCCATTAGCATGAGGTCAAACTGCATGCAGAGGATTTTATCAAAGCAAGATGTCTTTCATTATTTGACTTCGGGACTGATGGCTATTGGTGTGCCCCTGTAGTATCATTCTACTCTTGTTCAAACTTCATTGCAGTATTGATGTGGTGGTCTTCTGTCAAGTTGTGCTGTGTTTCAGGTGAAACAAATCAAGATCGCTCCCATTGATATTAATGTAAAAAAAAATCCACAGAACTTTTCAGAAAGAAAGTAGTATTTTTGTTAATATCGTGGGCAATTACTTAAGTCAAATGACAACCAAAACCAGTTTATTTGGTCCTTTATCTTAGCACTACTGAGAGTCACTTCCTCATTTTCAAATCTTTTTATTATCAATCCAAAATTAACAGGAGTACATCCAAGTAAATATCACTTACAATGCCTCAAAGAGAAGAGAAAAAAAGACATTCATATTAAAAGATTGAAAACTTCTTTGTGACAAAAAGAAAAATAAACCTTACTAAAGGGGGAAAAAAGTGAAAGAAAGAAAAAAAAACCATTGGGTGTTCAACCCCGGAGCCATGCGTTATACAAAAAGCTTCTTTAGAAAAAAATATGAACATCAAACGGCCAGCAAAAGAATATACAAAAATTTGCAATTAGATCGTGAAGAAAATCTATCAATTAACTCAATTGATAATAGCAAACAAATGAACCCCATCTTTTCTCGAAATCAAACATAGGTTCAAAGTTCAACATACTCCACCTTAACCATCCTGTCAACCTGCACTGCACCTTTGAAGGAACTATGGACGTGGACCCCAAGAATCCTCTGTTTCTCCACACTGCAAAGAACCTGCAGTTAACCCTGTACTTTGCTTCAAGTGTTGCCCTTCCTAAGTGTTATAGAAAGTGCAGACTTCACGCTTTTCTGGATTGAACTCCGTCTGCTATTTTTCAGCCCAGCTCTGCATCCTGTTATGTCTTGTTGATTTATTTATTTACTGACATGCAGAGCAGAATAAGCCCTTATGGGCTCTCAAGCCACACCACCCAGCAATTCCTCCGTCTCCCCCCGGTATGTCTTTGGACTGTGGAAGGAAACTGGAGCACATGGAGGGAAAACCCAACCAGTCACAGGGAGAATGTACAAATTCCTTACAGGCAGTGGTGGGAATTGAACCTGGATTGCTGGTATTGTAGTGTATTGTGCTAACCACTGCACTACCCTGCTGTCCTTACATCCTATGACAACTTTCTGCACTATACATAACACTGGTAACCTCTGTGTTATCTGTAAACTTACTAACCACCATGCTACTTCCTCATCCAAATCATCTCCAAAGATCAGGAGTCCTAGAACAGATTCCTGCAGAATGCCACTGGTCACTGACTTCCAAGCTGAAATATGATCCATCTACTACCACCCTCTGCCTGCTCTGGTATAACCAAGTTTCCAGGGATTCTATGCCTCATGACATTCTGGATGAGCTGTCTATGGGGTACCTTGTCAAATACCTTACTAAAATCCATATTCACCACTCTACTTCAATTTGATTTGCTGCTTCCTTAAAAATAGTTGTTCAGGTTCAAGTTTATCGCCATTTAACAGTATGTACAGTATGTATACTGCCAAACGAAACAACGTTCCTCCGAACCAAGGTGCAAAACATAACACATAAGGTAATATTACCACTAGTAAGTTTTCAAATAATGCCCTTCATGAAGCCACGCTGACTGTACCTAATATGACTACAATTCTTGAAATGCACATAAATCGTGTCCCTGAGAATCCTCTCCAGTAGTTTTCCCACCGCTGACATAAGACTCTCTGGTGATTATTCCTAATTACCCTTCACTTGTTTCCCATAATACCCTGGGTTATATCCTGTCCGGCTCCAGGGACTTATTTATCTCAATGTTCTTCAAGCTCTAACAGCCTCTTTCTTAATATCATCATGCTACAGCATATTTGTCTGTTCTATGCTGACCTCACATTCATCAAGGTCCTTCTCACTAGTGAATACTGAAGCAAAGTATTCACTAAGAACTTCCCCTACTTCCTATGACTCCAGGCAGATGTCCTGAACAGTCCTATCCTCTCTCTTGTTATCCTGCTGTTTTTCACATCTGTGTAGAACACCTTGGAGTTTTCCTTCATCCTATTTGCCATAGCCTTCTTATGACCCATTCCAGCTCTACCAACTCTTCTAAGTCCCTTCTTAAACTCCTTCCTGACTACCTTATAACTCTCAAGAACCTTATTTGATCCATGCTCCCTAAACCTTGAGTCTTCATTCTTCCTCCTGATTAAAAGTTCCACCTCTCTTGTCAACTGTGGTTCCTTCACTCTGCCATCTTTTCCCTCAGTGGGACAAGCCTAGCCAGAACCCCATACAAGAGCTTCCTAAACAGCCTCCATATTACTGCTGTGCATTTCCCTGAGAACATCTGTTCCTAATGTGTTCCAGCCTAATACCCTTATAATTAGCTCTTCCCCAATTTAATACTTCCTGCTCCTGTCTTTATCCATGGCCATGCTCAATTATGGTCACTATCTCCAAAATGCTCACCCACCAGGAGAATTGGTACCTGACCAGATTCAACGCCTGATACTAGATCCAATATGGTCTCTCTGCTAGTAGCATGTCATTGTGTCATATTGTGTCAGGAATCTTTCCTGGACACACCTAACGTACTCTCCCCATCTAAATCTTCTGCACTAAGAAGGTGCCAATCAATATTAGGAAAATTGAAGTTACCCTGACAGCAACCCTGTTATTTTTGCACCTTTCCAAATCTGCCTACTTATTTGCTCTTCAATGTCCTGGTAGTTACTGGTGAGCCTACAAAATACACCCAGTAGGGTGATTGATCCCTTCCTGTTTCTGACTTTCACCCACACTGACTCGGTAGATATTAACTTCAAGATGTCCTCCCTTTTTACAGCTATGATATTATTCCTGATTAGCAATTCCAGTCCCTTCCCATTTTATCTACTTCCTTATCCCTTTTGAAATGTCTAAACCCCAGAACATCAAGTAGCCAGTCCTGCTCTTGTTATATCCAAGTCTTGGTAATAGTCACAACATTGTATTTCCACATACTGATCTATGCTGTAATAGTTCCCACGATGTCTCATAGGTCAAACCATCAGCAAAGTAGCCTGTCCTTCTTAGCTATTGAATTTCTCTGCTCCATCTCAATATCACATAGATAAGGCACAGACCATGCTCTGAATGAGGATTTCATTATTCTACAAGAGTGACCAGATTAACTGATAAATGGGCTCTGCTGCACATGGTTAGCAAACCAGTACAAGGATAACAACCAGAGCTCATGTTCAGTGATCAATGTGCAAATTACAACTGTCCTTGATAATATTGGTAGGAATAACTACTGTACAGCTGTTGTGGCTACTAGCCACGCTTCACATTGTTGCCCTCCAATGCAAGATCCAGAACGGATCTAGGTGTTGAAAGTTGGGTATGGGGGACTTCCGGGTCATCAAGGGAATGGCGGCGTAAGGAAAAGGTCTCTCGACAAAAAAGAAGGTAAACTGCCCCAAAATCGAATTTAGACAAATACTTAATATTGCATAACTATATTAATAAAAGGGGCAAGGATGATGTCTAAGAACAAGAATAAAAAGTCCGCTTCGAAGGCAGATAAACATAAAGAGATGCAGCAAGGCGACGGGCCTAGCTCCCCCACGGCAAGCCAAGACGGAGATAATGAGGGGGAATCGGTGACTCTGTCTTTGATTCTCGGAGAGATTCGCGAGTTCCGACAAGATAACAGCAAACAGCTGGAAGATATTAAAGGAGAAATAGTAAAAACTAACTGGCGGATAGATGAAGCCGAAGCGAGGATTGTTGGAATTGAAGAGAAGCTACAAAACGCCGAGGAAGTGATAGCAGAAATGCTGAAGCTACAAGACCAGCTCCAGTGGAAACTAATAGATCAAGGCGGCCGCTCGAGAAGGGAAAATGTGAGGATCTACGGAGTTCCCGAAGGAACCGAAGGTAAACCCGGATTGATGATTCCCTTCGTGGAGAAGCTGCTTAGAGAGAACCTTGATATACCGGCCGCAAAAGACCTACAGATGGAAAGGGCTCACCGCGCGTTGGCACCACAGCCTCCGGCAGGCGCCCAGCCCAGATCGATTCTGATCAGATTTCTCAGTTACAGAACAAAGGAAGAGGTGCTTAAAAGAGCATGGCAAAAGAAGGGTTTCATGTGGAACAACTGCAAAATCAGTTTAGACCACAACTACGCACCGGGGATTCTTGCCAGACGGAAGGAATATACGGAAACACGGAGAGTCCTGAAGGAAAACAACATCAGATTCCAGACCCTGTATCCAGCTCGGCTGAGAGTCTTTTACGACGAAGGGACAAAAACTTACGCTACGGTGGAGGAGGCAACGTTGGACCTGGCGGACCGGGGGCTACCTATTAAAGTTATCACCCAGCCGGAGTCGCTACTGGAGAGGATTCGGCAGAAGTCGTGGCAGTTAGTGGGGCGAGGACACTCCACTCGAACCAGAGTGTCAAACTACAAGGAAAAGCTGCAAATATTCAGACGCGAATGTACAGAGAATACAGATTTAATAATTAAGAGAAATGACTGAAAAGAGTAAATCGGACTTAAAAGTAAAATGAAAACTGGTAACTGAAAATAAACTAGGCGGAATAACTTGAATGATAGCAATATGGTCGAGACATAAATAAGAGAAAATTCTCTATGATTATTCAAACTGCTGAGGGCCCTCTAACACAGGGTGAAGATAGAGGTTATCCCTCTGAACTGAGGCGGGTCGGTGCTCAGGCCTCACTGTGGGAAGTCGGGAAAAATTTTCAAATGTTATACGTTCAGAAATGTCTAGGGTGTGGTTATATGTCTTGGTTTACTGTTGAGAAGGGATTGCTTACTGTTTGGTTAGAAAAGGAGAGTGCTTTTTTTCCACTAGAGAAAAATGCAAACTGAATTGGTAAAAATAATTTCCTATAATGTTAATGGGGTTTTGAATCCAATTAAAAGAAATAAGATTATGTCTAAATTGAAAAAAGAGAGGGCACAAATAGCTTTCCTCCAGGAAACACATATGAGCCAATCTGAACATGGAAAATTAAAAAGAATGGGCTTTAAGCATGTATTTTATTCATCATATAAATTGAGTCACAAAAGAGGGGTAGCTACTTTAATATCAAGTACTCTTAATTATGAACATATTTCAGAGACTAGAGACAAAGAAGGACGGTTTGTAAAAATCACAGGAAGAATAGAAGGTACAGAAATAACATTGCTGAATGTTTATGCTCCTCCAGGTAGTGAATGGTCATTTTATAGACACATTTTTGACCTAATGGTCAGTTCTCGAGGGGTAGTAATTTGTGGAGGGGATTTTAATATTAGATTAAATCCTATATTAGATTCTTCAAGAATAGTTACTCAGAATAAACCTCTGACTCGGAAAGTGAATTCATTGATGGAGGAGTTGGGAATGATAGATGTCTGGAGGGAATTACACCCTACTAGTAAAGATTATACATATTACTCTTTCCCTCATTCAGCCTATTCAAGGATAGACTATTTCTTTATCTTTAATACAGATAGACTCAGGATAAAAAACTGTAATATTGCAACAATTGATCTGTCGGATCATAGCCCAGTCTCTATGTCTCTAATCCTGGAAAGGAAAATGAGGAAAACACTATGGAGGCTAAACTCACATATACTCAATAACCCGAAAGTAATGGAGAGATTAAGGGGAGAAATCAAAGAATATCTAGACCTTAATGACACGGGAGAAACATCACCAGTGATCTTATGGGATACATTGAAAGCTGTACTGAGAGGGAAAATTATTTCCATTACTACTCACATGAAAAAAATCAATGCACAAAAATTAGCAGACCTTCAAGGAAAATTAAAACAACTTCAAGTTGTAGCTGGCAACAAAAGTAATTCAAATCGAAAACAGGAAATTAGGAAATTGCAAAGTGAAATTGATGATATTTATACGTTGGAAACTCAAAGAAATTTTCTTTACCTGAGACAAAAGAATTATGAAATAGGAGGTAAATCAGCTAGATTATTAGCATATAAATTACGAAAACAACAAGCAGACAATACAATTCATAAAATAAAGAATCCAAAGAGAAAGCTTGTGGAGAGTACAATAGTTCAAGAGAGTTTTGAAACATATTATCGAGAGCTGTACTCCCAACCCCGGGCCCCCAATGAGCCCTATATAGACAGTGTATTGAATTTTTTAGATCTACCTAAACTTACAGATTTACAAAATGAAAGTTTATTAGAACCAGTAACTGTCAAAGAACTGAATGTGGCCATCTCTAGGTTAAAGGCTGGAAAGTCCCTGGGTTCTGATGGGTTTACCTCAGAGTGGTACAAGTCCCTGAAGACACAGTTAGCCCCATTACTACTTAACACCTTTAATTGGATCTTGCAGAGAGGAGAAACTCCACCTTCCTGGAGAGAAGCGATTATTTCAGTTATTCCTAAAGAGGGTAAAGATAAACTAGAATGTGGCAATTATCGGCCAATTAGTGTTCTTAATTTAGATTACAAACTATTTACATCTATATTAGCGCACAGATTGGAAAAGCTTTTACCTGGCCTAATCCATTTAGACCAGACTGGATTTATTCAACAAAGACAAACACAGGACAACATAAGGAGAACTCTGCACATATTAGAACAGGTTAATAAGAACGAGACAGAGACAATGGTAGTAGGATTGGACGCTGAGAAAGCTTTTGATTCGGTTAGTTGGGCATTCCTATACAGAGAAGATTCGGCTTTCAAGAAAGGTTTATTAAAGTAATTCAGACTCTATATGACAGCCCTACAGCCCGAATTAAGATAAATGGGAACCTCTCTGACTCCTTCATTTTAGAGAGAGGCACTAGACAGGGATGCCCAATTTCTCCTCTCCTTTTTGCGCTATATATTGAACCACTTGCCCAACTAATAAGACAGAGCGAAATCGTAAAAGGTATCAAGGTGGCCGGGATTGAACAGAAAGTGGCGTTATTCGCAGATGATGTTTTGGTCTATCTGAGTGAACCAGAAAAATCATTTATGGGATTGTTTACACTGTTGGATGACTTTGGGAAAATATCAGGTTATAAAATAAATGTAAAGAAAACGCAGGTTATGTCCCTAAACTATACACCATCCAAAAAATTGCAGGATACATACGATCTTAAGTGGGAAGCTAAATCATTAAAATATTTAGGAATAACCCTGCCGAAGGATCTTTCAACACTGTCACAGGTAAATTATGGGCCATTAATCTCAGAGATAAAAGCAGATATGCATAGATGGAATCTTATCCCCTTTTTAAGTTTAAATTCAAGGATAAATACTATAAAAATGAATATTCTTCCTCGGTTATTATATCTTTTCCGTACTTTACCAGTGGAGGTGGATGATAATCAATTCAGGGAATGGGACAAATGGATTTCCCGCTTCATTTGGCAAGGAAGGAAACCTAGAATTCGATATAACACCTTACAGTTAGGGAAGGAAAGAGGAGGTATGGTTCTTCCTTGCCTGAGAAATTATTTTTATGCCTCACAGATAACCCCTCTGTTATATTGGTGTAATAGGGAATATAAGGCTAGATGGAAGGAAATAGAATTTGGATTAGTTGACAGTTTTCCTCTTCAGGCCTCAATAGCTGACAAAGGATTGATGGCCCAGTTGGAAAAATTTAATAATGCTTGGATAAATCTTACATTAAAAGTATGGCAGAAGGTGGTTAATTCATGTGGAATTAATAACATGCTAAAACTCTTTAGATGGTGTGCATATGATATCGAATTCCTTCCCAACAGAGGAAATAAAAGATTTGAGCTATGGATAAAGAAAGGTCTTACAACCTACCTCTCATTTATAGATAAAAGAGTATTACAAAGTTTCCAAATCCTGCAGGACAAACATGGCCTAGAACATAATGACTTTTTTAGGTACCTTCAAATACGAAACTATGTTAACCAGAGTTGTAGATATACAGACCTATCAACAGTAGAATTAGAATTTTTCAAGATTCTGAATTCGGCTTGCAGTTCAATACCTAGTAAATCAGTTTCTCGCCTATATAATGCACTCTCCCATGCTAAAAATGTAAATACACTGTATATTAAAGAGAAGTGGGAGAAAGAAGCGGGGTTGGTACTTTCAGAGGAGGCTTGGGGGAAAATCTGCAGCTTTCAATGGTCCTCGACTAATTCTTTGACTTGGAGAGAACATTGTTGGAAAAACATTATAAGATACTTCAAGACCCCATATCAGGAAAAATATAAAGATACAAATGTGATGTGTTGGAAAAGGTGCGGCTCCAAGGAGGCAAATCATTTTCATATTTTCTGGGATTGCCCTAAATTAAGTCTATTTTGGGAAGGTATTCATAGAACATTAGTTAAGGTACTTAGGTCCCAGATACCTCTGAACTTTGAGACGCTCTATTTGGGGCATGTATTGTTCCTTGAACAGAAGGAAGATATAAAGTTGCTGCAGGCCCTCTTAGCGGCAAGTAAGAAATCAATCACTAGAAAATGGCTAAATCCAATACCACCTACATTAGAAGATTGGTACGAAATTATCTTGGAAATATTTAAAATGGAAAAGTTGACTTACTCCCTGAGAACTCAAAAAGAAACATTTTATCAAATCTGGAATAAATGGATTGAATATATAACCCCAATGCGAGCAGACTTTAGATGACTCTCCTAATGATTTATATTGCTCTTCTCATCAACACAGTAACATTGCTAACGTAAGCACCCCTAGTCTAAATGTTTGGTTTTTTTTTGGAAAATAGAGAATTAACACAAGTAAAGGGAAAGATTTGGGAAAGGGATAAAAAAAAAGAAAAAAAAAAGAAAAAATTAAGTAAATAAGTACATAGGGATTGGATAATTATGTCTGCGGGCAGGAACAAGCACGAACAAATTGGGATATAAACACCTACAATGGTTGGTATATAGGCTTGTATGCAACATTTTGGACCAGTGGAAATGGTCCAGAAGGGTTGTATGGAAACTATTATTACCATTTTTCTTAACAACTAATTTCATTACTTAGCCTAATAGGTTAGATTTACCACAGTACATAATTATCTATTTAAATGTTTATTTTCCTTTTATATCATCTCAATGTGTACTTAAGAATGTATAAATAATCGTAGTTTTATACATATAAAAAAATGGAAAAGGTTATATGTGTGAAAAAAGTACATGATAATTGTAAATTCCTTATCCAAATAAAAATAAAATTAAAAAAAAAAGGAAGTTGGGTATGGATAAGGCACTGCAAGGCATCATTGATAGCAGGGTTCAAGCTATGCAGTGGAATCAGTTTGTCATAGAGGTAAGATTTGACTGAGTGCAGTTTCAAGGAGCCTTAGTAAAATTGAAGTCTGTGGGAAACAGGGAAATAATCTCCTTCAGCTGAATTATACCCACTGAAAGGTAAGATGGTTCTGACTGTTGGAGAGCAATCTCTCATCACTATGTTGAAGGAGCTCCTACGAGCTGTGTCCGAGGCATCTTCAACTGCTTCATCAGTGACCTTTTTCCATGCTAAGGAGTGAAGGTGTTCACTGGTAATTTCATAACGTTCGGTTGCATTAAGTGTTTAGCAGGTAAGGAGACGTCCATCCTGGTGTACAGCATTACCGTTTAATTCCCTCTCAAAGTATTCATTGGGGGAGCAGGTGTTAGTGATGAGTGGGTGGAGGTAACCAAAAGCTTAAATGGAGTAGCCAGATAAACAGAGGTAATCAAGCTGTGCTTCCTGAATTACAAAAACACATTAGCTATCTATAAGCCACAAGTCAGGAGTGTTTTGGATTGTTCACCTAATCTAACAAGACTCTAGCAGGGGGGGCGTCACATGATGACGTGGGATTGAGACGTGTAAATCCAGCTCTCCCGTAAAAAATCAGCAAAGTACCGTTTAAACAAAACAAAGTTAATAAGTACTTTCCGAAAACTATTTATAAACTTTACAAGACTACTTTACGATATGCCTCCTAAACCGCAACAAAAGAAGTCTGCTGTTGCGAAGCAGCCGCGAGATGGGAAGAAAAAAGGGCCTACTGCAACGATGGAGCCTCGGACTCAGGTTGGATCTCCTTCGGTAGAACAGGGAGCAATGGCGGCGGTAGCGGTTTCTCCGAAGAAGATGCCGGAAATGCGCGTGCGCAAATCGGCACAACTCAAACTACAAGAACCGACAGCCACTGCAATTGAAAAGGACTCAGAGTCAGAATTGGATTCCGCAGAGAACACAGATGAAGAAGAGGAGGAAGAATTGGAAGCGATTGGAAGTAAAGGAGATGATGGAAACATAAGAGAGGCTATAGTGCAATTAATGGCTGAAATAAGAAAAGTAAGAGAAGAGCTTAGAGATATGAAGATGTGCTATAATAAAGCTATGGAAAGACAGGACAAAATGGATAAGAAGCTTCAGAAGATGGAAAGAGCAATGGGGCATATGAATGATAGAATGGAAAAAACAGAAAATGATCTGCTTGTCTGGAACTCGGAAAGAAATCGACTTTTGGAGAAAGTGGACATGTTGGAAAATTTCAGTAGACGTAATAATATTAAAATTGTTGGTCTTAAAGAAGGTATGGAGGGAGAAAAACCAATAGTAGTTTTTCAAAGATGGATCCCGGAAGTTTTGCAAATGGAAGAGGAGGTTTGACCAATTAAAATTGAGTGGGCACATAGAGCTCTAAGACCAAAACCAAAAGATGACCTATATCCACGATCAATTTTAATAAAATTCTTAAGATTTCAAGACAAGGAAAGGATTCTACAGGCAGCTGTTCGAGCTGCCAAGGATAGAAAAGGGCCATTGATGATTCAAGGGAACAAAGTTTTTTTCTACCCTGATATAAGTTATGAACTTTTGAAGAGAAGGAAGAAATTTAATCCAGTGATAAAAACCCTATGGGATCACGGTTATCAATTTATATTGCGTTATCCTGCAACCTTGAAGATTTTTTTGCCTGGTGGAGAAAAAAGATTTTTTGATGACTACCGGGAAGCGGAGCAGTTTGTGCGAGATTCTCTGAATATTCACCAGATACAAGAACAAATCCAGGGGAGCGAGATAGATTGAAGATGAAGATTGAGTCAAAGAATGGACTTGTTGGATTTTTGAAGGTGGATGAATGTATAAATATATTATTAATTATATGAGGGGGGTAAGAAAGGTTAAAATTGGAGGAATATTAGTTGGGAATAGTAACATTAATTTTGTATATATATATATAATTTTTTTTGTTGCGGGGGAGCTGGAAGGAGCACTGACCAATTGCTACGCTAATCATGAGTGCAAGCGTGGCTTTAGCCACGACCCGTAAAATGGAGGGGGGTAGTGTTGTGTATCTTTTCATTCACAACATTAGTGGGGGGGGGTATTTTGTTTTTTCCTTTTTTGTATCCTTTCTATCTTTTTTTTTCTTTTTGCCTGGAGGGTTGGGAGGGAAACACATAGCAACATGGTGAAGTTCAAAGAGACTCCCCAAGGAACTATGAGAGTTGAGAAGATAAGTAATGTTTTAGATTGGAGTAACTTTGTTAAGAATAATGACTAATTTTTTGAATTTTTTGAGTTTTAATGTTAACGGGCTTAATGGACCAGTGAAAAGAAAAAGAGTCTTAACACATATTAAAAAAATAAAGATAGATTTAGCTTTTTTACAGGAAACACACCTAACAGAAACAGAACATCAGAAACTAAAGAGAGATTGGGTGGGTAGTGTTGTTGCGGCTTCATTTAATTCAAAAGCGAGGGGAGTAGCAATTTTGGTCAATAAAACGTTACCAATTAGAATACAAAATGTAATAACTGATTCTGCAGGGAGATATGTGATTATACATTGTCAACTTTTCTCTGAACTATGGACTTTTATGAATATTTATGCACCAAACGAAAATGATGCAAAATTCATACAAGAAGCTTTTTTGAATTTGGCGGATGCACATGAAAAAATATTAATTGGAGGAGACTTTAATTTTTGCTTAGACCCAGTCTTAGATAGATCAATCAAGGCTGTTATAAAATCGAAGGTAGTAAATCTAACTTTATCATTGATGAAAAATTTAAATTTGATTGATATATGGAGAAGAATCAATCCTAAAGAAGGAGACTATTCGTTCTATTCTCATAGACATAAAACTTACTCAAGGATAGATTTTTTTCCATTATCAATGCATATTTAACATAGAGTGAAAAATATGGAGTATAAAGCAAGAATATTATCAGATCATTCTCCTTTATTAATGACAATAATAATGGCTGATAAGGAAGAAGTGGCTTATAGATGGAGATTTAATTCAACATTATTAAAACGTCAAGATTTTTGTGATTTTATGAAAAAGCAGATTCAATTTTTTTTGGATACAAATTTTCATTCAGTGGATGATAAATTTATATTATGGGATGCGATGAAAGCATATCTTAGGGGCCAGATAATAAGTTATACGTCTAAAATTAAGAAAGAATATATGGCAGAACTAGATCAATTGGAAAAAGAGATTACAAAATTAGAAAAAGAATCTCAAAGATATATGTCAGAAGAAAAACGAAGGCAACTTGTCAATAAGAAGTTACAATATAATACGCTTCAGACATATAGAATGGAAAAAGCAATTATAAGAACTAAACAAAGGTATTATGAGTTAGGTGAGAGAGCACATAAAATTCTTGCCTGGCAGTTGAAAACAGAACAAGCTTCCAAAACAATAAATGCAATTAGAACAAGGGCAAATAAAATATCTTATAAACCTTTTGAAATAAATGAAACCTTTAAAAGTTTCTATTCTGAATTATATCAATCAGAATCACAAAATGATGTTAATGAGATAGAAAGGTTTTTATCACAAGTATCTCTTCCAAAATTGAATTTGGAAGAACAGAAGGGATTAGATATGCCTTTTACATTAAAAGAAGTTGTAGAAGCTTTAGGATCACTCCCAAAGTAATAAATCTCTAGGAGAAGATGGTTTTCCACCTGAATTTTATAAAAATTTAAAGAATTATTATTTCCTCTCTTTATGGAACTAATACGTCAAGCAGAAAAAAACACATAAACTCCCAGAATCTTTTTCAACAGCGATTGTAATAGTATTGCCAAAAAAAGACAGAGACCCTATGAAACCAACATCATACAGGCCTATCTCTCTATTGAATACGGATTATAAAATAATAGCAAAAATTTTATCGAATAGATTATCTAAATATTTACCAAAATTAATACATATGGATCAAACAGGATTTATTAAAAATAGACAATTGGCAGATAATGTAACTTGGCTACTCAGTATAATTCATTTGGCACAAAAAAGGGAGGAGATGAGTATAGTAATAGCCTTGGATGCAGAAAAAGCATTTGATAGATTAGAATAGGATTTTTTATTTAAAGTATTAGAAAAATATGGGTTAGGAACATCTTTTATAAATTGGATTAAAACTTTAAATTCTAATCCTAAAGCTAAAATAGTGACAAACTCACAAATTTCAACACCATTCCAGTTAAAAAGGTCAACTAGACAAGGTTGTCCATTATCACCTGCTTTATTTGTACTGGCGACAGAGCCATTAGCAGAACTAATCAGAATTGATCCAGATATTATGGGTTTTAGAGTTGATCAGGAGGAATATAAAATTAATCTTTTGCCGATGATGTTTTGATCTACTTAACAAACCCACAACATTCGTTACATAAATTATCTTCTAGATTGGATGAATATGGGAAGGTATCAGGTTACAAAATAAATTGGGATAAAAGTGAAATTTTACCTCTTACTAAAGGAGACTATAGTCAATGTCGATTAGTAACCCAATTTAGATGGCCGGTAAATGGTATAAAGTATTTAGGTATAAGACTTGATAATGATGTAAAGAATTTATATAAATTTAATTATTTGCCACTATTGAAAAAAATTCAAGAAGATTTTGACAAATGGATGATACTACCAATAACATTAGTAGGTAGAGTCAATGTTGTAAAAATGAATATATTTCCTAGATTACAGTATTTGTTTCAAACATTACCAATAGAACTGCCACAGAAATTTTTTCAAGAGTTAAATAAATGTATGAGAAAATTTCTTTGGAAAGGTAAAATGTCAAGAATATCATTGGAAAAATTGACATGTAAATTTGGGTTAGGAGGGTTACAACTTCCAAACTTTAAAAATTATTATAAAGCAAATCAACTTAGATTTATTGCATCTTTCTTTGATGATCGAAAACCAGCATGGATTAACATAGAATTAGACAAGATAGGAGAAAATAGACCTGAAGATTTTATATATAAATGGGAATCTAAATGGATACGGGAAAGGAAAGAATCTCCTATATTAACACATTTGATTGATCTATGGAATAAGATAAATGTTGATAATGAAATACAGAAATCTCTATTAGCAAGGAGACCTTTGTTCCAAAACAGACTTATTCCTTTTACAATGGACATTCAACGTTTATATAATTGGTACCAAAAAGGGATTAAATTTATAGGAGATTGTTATGAACGAGGTATATTGATGTCATTTGAACAATTAAAGGATAAATATAAAATATCAAATAATACTTTCTTTTGTTACCTTCAATTAAGGGCTTACTTAAAAGGTAAGCTGGGTCAAACAATGTTTTTGCCAAAACCTAATGAAATTGAAATTTTAATTCAAAAAGGGAAAATTAAAAAATTTATTTCTTGTATGTATAATTTGATTCAAGAACAAACAATTAAACAAGGAATCCATAAGCAAAAATGGGAAACAGATCTGAATATTAATATTGATGAAACAAATTGGTCAAAACTTTGTCTTGACAGTATGACAAATACAATAAATGTTCGACTTAGATTAGTACAATATAATTTTTTACACCAATTATATATTACACCACAAAAAATAAATAGATTAAATTCAAATCTATCCGATAAATGCTTTCGGTGTAATCAAGAAATTGGTACTTTTTTACATTCTACTTGGTCTTGTTTTAAAATTCAACCCTTTTGGATAAATTTAAGAGTCTTATTGGAACAAATTACTGGAACTCAACTTCCACATAACCCTGTATTATTTCTATTAGGTAATATTGAAGGGATAAAGCTGAAACTTAAATTGAATAAATATCAGAAAGAATTTATAAAAATTGCATTGGCAGTAGCTAAGAAGACGATAGCAGTTACTTGGAAATCTGATTCGTATTTAAGTATGGATCATTGGAATAATGAAATGGCTAGTTCTATTCCGCTCGAAAAAATTACTTATAAGAGATAAATATGTAACATTTTTGAATATTTGGTGCCCTTATTACAAAAGATAGGATGGCATATTTAAGTGCTCCGATAAAGATCTTGGTCCCTTGGGAAAGTAACGAATAATTATACCAAATTTATTTTGAATCCCATGGAGCGTGTGGAAACCTTCCAATACCCAGGCGGCTCTTCTTTTTTTTTTCTCTTCTTCCTTTTAGGTAGGTCTATATATGGGGGGGGGGAGGGTTAAGGGGAGGGAGGAGGGTAGATTTTATCTTTCATGTATTCTTTTTGAAAACTCAATAAAAATTATATTATAAAAAAAACACTCTAGCATTTCTTTTATCCCAGACCCACGTCCATATTAAACCTTCACACCCCTTCTCCTCATGGTAAAAATATGTACCATCTACAAAGTCCATTGCAGCAATTTGCCAGCATCTTAAAAAGAAACTGCAGCTTTTGCTACTCAATAGGACAAGGCCAGCTGGTACAAAAGAATCTACCAAGTTTCCCTTCATGCACCATCCTGGCTTACAGTTTCTCTTCACTGCTGCTGGGTCAAAATCCTGTAAGTCTTTGCCTAATAAGATATGAGGGTGCCTGAATTATTTGACTGAAGCAATTCAAGAAGTTGTCCCACCACCATCTTCAGGGAGCTTATTAGAGATGGGCAATAAGTTGTGATCTTGCAGCCAGACCCAAATCGTGTGCATTACTTTTTAAAAAAAAACTTTAATGTAAAAGCGATTATTCAGTATGCTGAATTGGCATCTATATTAATGGGACAATTATAAACAGCCTGGTGGAATGGGCTGCTATCTCAGTAGAGCACTTCTTCAGTCATTTTGTCTGGTCAAGTATTCCTTTAATTTATCTAGTGTTCTTTTGTTTGATAAGCATTGAAATGCATTGGTGCTGCTTCCTGCACCCATGCAGAGCTTGTCAATTTTAGCAACTTTGCTACCAATTTCCATCCCGATTTCATATTTTCTTGGTTCATTTCCAACACCTCTCTCTCCATTCTTGACCTCTGTCCCCATCTCAGGAGCTAGGTTATCCACCAACATTTACTACAAACCCATCAACTTGCACAGCTCTCTCAACTACACCTCTTCCCACTCTGTCACTTTCAAAGGATGCCATTCCCTTTACCAATTCCTAATTCTCCAGCGCATCTGCGATGAGACCTTCCATCTCAGGTGTCCTGTTTTTTTTTCAGAAAATGCCCCGTTGTCCTCACATAACACCCCATAAACCTGTACATCCAATACATTATTCTCCACAACTTCTGCCATCTCCGGTGGGATCCTAGAAGTTTTAATTCCACGTCCCATTCCAATATTGACATTACTGTTCATGGCCTTCTCTACTGCCACATTGAGGCTAGACACATATTAGAGGAACTGTGCCTCATACTCTGTCTTGGTAGTCTCTAACCTGATGACATCAACAGAGATTTATCTGACTTCAGGTAACCATTCTCTTATGTTACCCCCCACCCCTTTGTTCTCTTGTATCCCCCTGGCCCCTTTATCTCTTCTCTTTTCCCTCTCCCACTCTTATAATCTACCCATTACCTTTGTCTTCCTTCCTCTGGTTCACCGTCTCCTTTCCTTTATTCCATGGTCTGCTATCCTCTCCTTTAAGATTCCTCCTGTAGCCCGTTGCCTGTACTACCTATCACCTCGCAGCTTCCCACGTTATCCTTTTCCCAACCCCACCTTCCTACTGTCCCCTTCTCACCAATCATTTAACAGTTCCTGCTACTCTTCTGTCCTTTTATTCTGCCTTCTTTTCCTACCAGTTTCATGAAGCCCCAAAACATCAGCTGTTCATTTCTCTCCATAGATGCTGCCTAACCTGCTTGTTTCCTCCAGCACATTGTGAGTATTGATCTAGACTTCCAGCATCTGCAATCTCTTGCGATTGAATTTTTCTAATATCACTTTACCACCATATTCCCATAATGTGAATATCTATTGCAAATTTAAGTATTCTCACCATTTGAGTAATCCTAACAGTCTCGCAGCTTTTCCACATACTCATTCAGCTCCTAGAGGCTGTATCATTCTAACACAAGCACAACCTCAGCTTTGATCTTATTTGCCAAGTCCTGAGGCATTCCACAATTTGCTGAGGCAAAGGGCCAGATACACAGCATCTGCTTCATCAGTTTTATACCAGCCATTACTGGCATATCTATTTTGCATCCTCCTCTTCCCCCTTCATACAAATGGGATCATTGGTTGTAATGAAAAGATACATTTATTTTTTATTTTTCTGTGCATATTTATGTTTTAATAAACACGTATAATGTGTGTATTTTTTCTCAAATTATTAATTTTTAGTTTTTTACATAAAGTTTAACTGTTTTAAACTGAGCTGCTGAGATAGTTGAGGATCACGCAACAGCAAATGGCTCGTGCAACTCTGTTGCTGCATGTATTCCAGCCCGGGAAAGAGATGAAATTAATGTTAAAATGTTGTATTTGGCACCGGATACAGAAAACATTACAATTATACTGGACCATTAGAGAGACAAGCATATGTACTACACCTGAATTAAATGGATTGGTCAAAAGAGTTTTTTGCCTGTGTTGAGTTTAAAGAGAAGAAAGATTCGTCATCATCTGTAGGCAGTTTAACTGCTGTGCCAAGTTATTTCCATTTCTTGATTAAAGGGGTGGCAGTGTTTCAGATATGAAAAGAATTTTTTTAAGAAGAAATTTTCATTGGGTGACAGTAATAGGACAGCGACATTATGTTCAAAGATTAAAGAGGAAATGGAAGTATGAGATGACAGATGGTAACAGTTTTTTAAAATTTTGTGAGTCATTCTCTGTCTATTGGCATTTTCTATGCTTTAATGCACTGCATGGGAAATGTGGGCAAGAATTGTGGTGAGCTGTGACAGATGTTCACATCTGCTGAGTTAGTCTCTCATCTCTCAGGATTAAAGTGCAGGATTACATCATATAATCTTGGCCAGTGCTTCACTGCACTGCTGAAAGGTGCTATTTTATCAGGTATGGGATTATTTTTGGATAAAATTATAGAGGCTACTAATCATGGTTGTCTAGTGCTCTGTTATTTTTCTTGATGTCCTGAGAACTTTTTTTTTCTCTAGCTGAGATATATGAAAGAGTTAATGTACAGTGCCTATAAAAAGTATTCACCACCACCAACACCCCTTCCCCCCACCGGAAGTTTTCATGTTTTATTGCTTTACAACATTGAATCATAGTGGATTTAGTTTGGCTTTTTTGACACAGATCAACAGAAAAAGACTGTTTTGTGTCAAAGTGGAAATAGATCTCTACAAAGTGATCTAAATTAATTACAAACATAAAACATGAAATAATTGATTGCATAAGTATTCGCCCTCTGTTATGACACACCAAGTCATCAGTAGTGCAGCCAATTGGATTTAGAAGTTACATAATTAATTAAATGGAGATCACCTGTGTGCACTCAAGATGTTTCAATTGATTTTAGTAAAAGTACTGTATCTGGAAGGTCCAACTGCTGGTGAGTCAGTATTCTGGAAAAAACTACACCATGAAGACAAAAGAACACTCCAAGCAACTCCGCAAAAACGTTATTAGAAAGCACAACTCAGGAGATAGATACAAGAAAACTTCCAAGTCTCCAAGTCAGTGAATATCCCTTGGAGTACAGTGAAGTTAATCATCAAGAAATGGAAAGAACATGACACAGCAGTAAGCCTGCTGAGAGCAGGCATCCTCAAAAACTGAGTGACCATGAAAGGGGACTAGTGAGGGAGGTGACCAAGGGATCTATGGCAATTCTGGAGGAGTTACAAACTTCGCTGGCTGAGATAGGAGAGACTGTGCACTCAACAACTGGTGCTTAACCAGTTGTTGTAGCTTTATGGGAGAGTAGCAAAGAGAAAGCAGTTGTTGGAAAAGAAAACTCACAAGAAAACTTGGCTAGAGTTTACCAGAAGGTATGTGGAAGACTCTGAAGTCAGCTGGAAGAAGGTTCTTTGATCTGATGAAACCAGAATTGAGCTTTTGGCCGTCAGATTAACTGCTACGTTTGGTGTAAGCCAAACACCACACGTCATCAAGAACACACTATCCCTACCGTGAAGCATGGAGATGGCTGCATCATGCTGTGGGGATGCCTCACTGCTGCAGGTCCTGGAAGGCTTGTGAAGGTAGAGGGTAAAATGAATGCATCAAAATGCAGGGAAATCATAGAGGAAAACCTGACGCAGTCTGCAAAAGAACTGTGACTTGGGAGAAGGTTTGTTTTCCAGCAAGACAATGACCCCAAGCATAAAGCCAAAGCTACACAGGAATAGCTTAAAAGAACAAAGTTAACATGCTGGAGTGGCCAAGTCAGAATCCAGACCTCAATCCAATTGAGAATTTGTGGCTGGACTTGAAAAAGGCTGTTCACTCTCAATCCCCTTGCAATCTGACAGAATTTGAGCAGTTTTGTAAAGAAAGTTGAAAAATTGAGATGTCCAGAAGTACAAAGCTGATAGACATCTATCCAAGACTCAAGGTTGTAATTACTGCAGGGGTGGGTAATTATGCAATCAATTATTTTGTGTTTAATAAATGTAATAAATTTAGACCAAATTGTGGAAATTTGTTTTCACTTTGATGCGAAAGGGTCTTTTCTGTTGTTCAGTGTCAAAAATGCCAAATTAAATCCACTGTGATTCAATGTTGTAAAACAATAAAACATGAAAACTTCCAAGGGAGGGGGTGAATATCTTTATAGGCACTGCATACTATAAAAGACAGGTTGATTAGTCAGCATGGTTTTGTGCATGGGAGATCATGTCTCACAAAATTGATCGAGTTTTCTGAAGAAGTAACCATGAAGATTTATGAAAGCAAGGTGGTAGATGTAGCTTACTTGGCTTTACTCTAATAAGGGCTTTTGATAAGGTTTCAAATAGTAGGGTGTGCTGAAAGGTTAGATTGTATGTGTAAGACTCACTTTGCCTAGTGGCATGATCTCAGGGGTGGCACCCCCTACCCGGCCAAACATTAGCACTGTTGTTTGGGTGGATGCTGCGTGGTGTGTCCCCTGTGTAACATCAGTACCCCAAAATAACATATAGTCCACAATGTGCGGTTAAATGATTAAGATTTTATATTTAAGTATGGGGTTAGTAGAGAAACAAAAGAAAAAGAAAACAAATAAAAGGCACCAATAATCTCATAAATATGTCCAGTGCACAAATGTTGGAGCTCACAGATTCCTTTTCACTGATCCTCCTCCGCTTGTCATCGACCCCTGGGCTCCCACCCCGAGCCCAGGTCCAGAGGGTCCGGCAACTGTCTCCTCAAGCCACGCCTTCTCTCTTCATCCTCTTCGTACCTTCTCCCACAAGCCTGCACAAACTAACGGCTTTCACACAGACATAAAGAATAACATCTATCCCAATTGGTTCGCAAATGAATACAAGTCCCGCTATCACTAATTATAACCCGAGCATGCTGCTATAGAGAACCACTACCTCAGCAGTTAACAGTACAGAGAAGCCATTTTATTCACCTTAGTATTAACATAAAGAAGAAACCCTTACATGTGGAATCCAAGGAGAGCTAGCTAATTGGATAAAGAATGACTTGATGATCTGAAGCAAAGTGTGATGGTGGAAGATGGTTTTTCAGGCTAGAGACCAGTGAGCAGTGGTGTGCTTTCAGAGATCAATGCTGGGTCCATTATTGTTTATCATCTATATCAACAGTTTGATGAGGATGTACTAAAAATGGTTCAGAAGTTTACATATGATACGTAAGTGATACGATAGTTAATGAAAATGGTTATCAAGAATTACAGTGGAACCTTGGTTAGCTGGATAAGTGGGACAAGTAATGGCAAATTGAATTTAATACAGATAAGTGCGAGGTTTTGCATCTTGGGAAGTAAAACCAGCTGAAGACTTTCATAGGGAGTAGTGGCACCCTAAGGAGTGTTATGGAACAGAGGGACCTAGGAAAGGAAGGTGAAGAAGGCTTTTGGCATGTTGATCTGTCAGTTTAGAAGTTGAGGTGGTATTTTTCATTTGCAGTGTGAAACGTGCTAACATTTTGAGAAAAAGAAATAAGTAGTGTTAGAGTAAATGAAGAACATTAAGATGGATATGTCCACATGGCCTGATGGGATATACTCAGGTTACTGAGAGAAGTAAGAGATCAGATTGCTGAGGCCTTGATCAAGATCTTTGTGTTCTGTCTAGGCATAGGTGAGGTTATCAGAATACTGATAAGTAGTAAGTGTTATTCAGTAGGGCCCTAATTATTCAATAAGGAAATTATGAATAATCCAGTGAGTCTCACATTAGTTGTAAGGAATCTATTCAAGGAGATTCTTAGAGAACATTTAGAATTTAGAAAACACTGAGCACTTAGAAAACCATGGTCTAATTAGAGACATTCAGCATGGCTTTATATGGGGCAAGTGGTGCCTTACTAATGTGATTGAGTTTTTTGATCAGGTGACAAAGGCGTTTGATGAGTATTTGAGTGTTGAGAATAATGGATGTTGTCTTCATTCATTTTAGTAAGGCATTTGACAAGGTACCTCGTGCTAGGCTCATCCAGAAGATTAAGAAACCTAGGATCCATGGTGGCCTGGCTGTTTGAATTCAGAATTGGTTTGCACGTAGAAGACAGTAAGGACGTATTGTGGTTAGAAGTCCATGTGACCACTAAGTTCATAGATGATGCAAAGATTGGTGGTTTTGTGGAATTTTGCCCAAGGATACAGCAGGATATAGATTAGTTGCAGATCTGTGCAGAGAATTGGCAGATGGAGTTTAATTCAGGCAAATGCAAATGGTTTCACTTTGGGAGATCAAATGCAAAGAGACAGTACACTGTTAACGACCAGGACCCTTCACATTGCCTGCCCTCATAACTTGATGTGTTGAGTTGCAGCTTTATAAAACTCTGCTTAGACCACTTCTGGAGTATTGCATTCAATTCTGGTTGCCCCATTACAGGAAGGATGTAGAGACTTTGGCGAGAGTGCATGCCTACCAGGATGCTGCCTGGATTAGAGGACATGTCCTATAAAGAGACATTGGGCAAGCTTGCTTTGCTTTTTCTGGAGCGGCAAAGGCTGAGGAGAGACCCAGTAGTAGTTTATAAGATCCAGGTTTATTTACCACAAGTGTGTCATTTGAATTAACAACCAACACTCCCACAGATGTGCTGGGGATAGCTCTCAAGTGTTGCCATACAAGAGGGTAGATAGACAGCCAGTGTTTTTTCCTCAGGTTGAAATGTTTTCTACCAGAGGACATGCATTTAATATGAGGGGGTAAATTCAAAGGAGATGTGTGGGCTAAGGTTTTGGACACAGAGAGGTGAGTGCCTGGAATGCACTGCCGGGGTGGTAGTGGAGGTAAATACAATAGAGGCATTTAAGAATCTCTTAGATAGCCAAAGGAACCTGAAGAGGATATGGCATTTTACTAGGCATTTAATTACAACTTCAAGGGGTCTGTTCCATGCTCTAGCAGCTGTACTTGTCAGTGTTTGCATTTCAAATTCTTCCTCCTCTTCTTGCATAGTGGTGCCATCAGATCCCAGCCAACAATTCTATTGACAGTCCTAGGTAGCTGAGGAGGAGTGGGGCAGTGTCAATGAGGAGTATCCTGGCAATAAAAAAACTCAGCAGACATGAAGAGCATCATCCTCTGTAATCATATAGAGTTTTACTGAGGACGCGTCTGTGTGTAGTTTTATTTTCCATACCCGAAGAAAGATGTTTTTATCTTGGAGTCATTGCAGTGTGAGTATACTCATTAATTGATGGGATCAGCGGATCATACCATGATTACCAAGGTGATCTGATTGAGACTTAAAAGAACCTGAGAAAAGTTAACAGAGTATCTGTTGTTTACAGGTACTTTAGAATGATAAGCTCTGCTGCAGATTTTACCGGATTAAGGGGTCAACCATTTAGGATTGAGTTGCGATAGTTGTGGGTGTTTAACTGTTGAGAATAACAGATTCTTGAACATGAAGGAAATTAAGTAACAGGCATCACAGAAGAAAGTAGATTTACAGTACAGGATTGCTCAAGGGTTTCTGCCCTACTTTTACTCTGGTGTCCTTGTATAACTGATGAATTTCATTGTTCTTTAATTCTGACCTTTTACCTCTTCTCACCTAACTATCTCCTCCCCCTGGGTCCCACCTCCTTCCCTTTCTCCTATGCTGCACTGTTCTGTCCAATCAGATTCCTCCTTCTTCAGCCCTTTATCTTTCCCATCCACTTGGCTTCACCTATCACCTTCTACCTATCCTCCTTCCCCTCCTCACCCCACCTTTTTATTCTGGCATCTTTCCTCCTTCCTTCTCAGTCCTGAAGAAGGGTTTCAAATCAAAACGTCAACTCTTCCTTCATTTCCAAGAATGCTGCCTGACCTGCTGAGTTCCTCCAGCATTGTGTGTGTGTGTGTGTGTGTTGCTTTGGATTTCCAGCATCTACCGAATCTCTTGTGTTTATTGTTCATTAATGCTCCTCTGCATTGTACAATGTCTTATTGGTGGCTGCATATTCCTCACCATTCTCCCATCAGCTATGCTCAACCCCTCCACTTATCGCCATGCCAATGGGTATATTACAATCCCCATTTAAAACCTGGATCAATAGTTCAGTTTCATCTACTCAGGTGAGCCTTGTGTGCTTACAAACAATAATTATCAATGTTTATCTATGTTGAGAAAATAGTGCAGTTGTTTTTGTGGGATTACATTTATTGATCGTGTTTTTTAATTTTGCTTCTCTTTAATGTTAATTTATTTTAATATTTATTTTAATGTTACAGCCAGCAAGGAAGTATTGCTGCCATTTTTCAACAAATATAGAAGATATAGTCCAGGAATCCTCTGTTAAAGATATATCCTCAGAAAGGTAATGTACGTTAAATGATTCAAGCAATAAAGAGGGCTATGCTGTTAAATGACCTGGAGTTTCCACCTGCTTGACACAAAGTCCAATCAAATATTTTAATTTCCTTGACTGCAAAATGAAATTCCAAACTCGAATTTATGGTCAACTATGTATATCAAAATGCACTTGCATATTTGAAGAAAATATGTTTGTCAAACAATTATTGATTTCAATTTGGTTTTGTATTGCTGGAAGATAAAATATGGTTATCCAATAATGTTATGACCTGTTAAATATAGACTTCTGCTGACAATAACAACAGTGTGATTATTGAAACCCTGTAGGTTAGTCAGCCTGAATAACACAGGAGAGAATGAGATTACCTGGGGCAGTGAAGAACCTCCAATTGATTCTCTTCAGCAGGCCCATTTATGTGAAGGTAAACTACTATTATTTTAATGAGCTATGTTATATTTCAGAATACTGATTGTGCAGGAGGATGGGCTTCAAATTTTTTTGGATCATTAGGTTCAGTTCTAGGGAAGGTGTGACCTGTGAAAAGGGACGGGGGACAAATATCCTTGCAGGAAGGTTTGCTGGCACTGCTCTGGGGTGGGGGGTGGTGGGTGGTGCATTTAAACTAGAGTTTCAGGGTGCTAAGGAACCAGAGTGCCAGGACAGCTAGTGAAGTGGTTGTGGGGAAACCTATATTCATAGACAGGAACGGAAAGGTTGGGCATGTTGTGACTAATGTTCTGAGTTGCATCTATTTCAATTCAAAGTCCGTTTATTATCAAAGTATGTATGCAGTATACAACCCTGAGATTCACCTTCCCACAGACAGCCACAAAGCAAAGAGGAATAACCATGGAACCAGTTCAAAGGAAGGTATCAAACCCCTAACGCACAATAAAAAAAGAAACAGATTGTGCAAACGGCAAAAAAAAAGAGCAAGAGACAGAGAATATAAAACACCAAACCACAAATCATTGAACCAGTCCAGGCATATTCAGGTCATCTCAGTCTAGTTCAACCTACCGCTGCATCATTTGTTAATGTCAAGCTGCAGAGACAGTCTGCCCCAATCCAAATCGTACAAGTATAGCAACAAAAAAAAAGGAGTGACAAGGTGATTTGTTGGTAAGGCAGATGAGCTTAGAACACATTGAAAAATGATATTGTAGCCATTAGTGAGACTTGCTTGCAGAAGAAGCAGGACTGGCTGCTTCAGTGTTCCGGGATTTCTTTGTTTTAGACATGGTGGAGTGGAGGTATTAAAGGGGGAGGAGTTGCACTACTTGTCAGGGAAAATATCACAGCAGTGCTCAAACAAGACAGATTGGAGGACTACTGAGGCTACATACGTGGAGATGAGGATTAAATAAAAGATGACCATATTAATGGGATTACATTATAGACAACTCAATAGTCAGCGGGATTTAGAGGAACAAATTTGTAGAGAGAAGGCAGGCATTTCGAAGGAAAATAAGGTTGTGATAGTAACTTTGCACATATTGACTGGGGCTCCCATGCTGTAAAAGGACAGGATGGGATAGTTCATCAAATGTGTTCAGGAAAGGTTTCTTAATACAAAGAAGTCCCAACTAGAGAGAGTGCGATACTGGATATCCTACCAGGGGATGAGACTGGGCAGGTGACAGAAGTATGTGTAGGAGAGCACTTTGGATCAAGTGATCATAATTCCATTAGTTTCAAGATAATTACGGAGAAGGATGGGTCTGATTCGAAAATGAAGTAAGGCCAATTTTGATGGCACCAGAAAGAAACTGGCAGGTGTAGATGGGGATAATTTGTTCTCTAGCAAAGGGACGCTCGACAGGTGGGAGTCCTTCGAAAGCGAAATATTGAAAGTACAAAGTTTGTAAGTTCCTGTTAGAATAAAAGGCAAGGCTAAAAAGTTTAGGGAATCTTGGTTTTCAAGTGATTTTGAGGCCCTGGTTAAGAAGAAAAAGACAGAGCTGCATAGCAGGTATAGGCAGCAAAGAACTAATTAGGTGTTTGAGAAGTGTAAGTAGTGATGATACATGAGGAAGGTCATGGGGACTAAAAGAAGCTATGGGGTTGCTCTGGCAGATAAAGTGAAGGAAAATCCCTAAGGGTTTCTATCAATATATTAAGAGCAACCCCATAGCTGGTCTGAAATAATATTATACTCTGCATTGCTACAGAATGGGATATAACTTAATGTGTATTTCTGTATGTAATTGCATTTGACTAAATGCAGCAAGCTTTAATTCATAAGAAAATTAATTATGTTAATTTCTGTAACTTATGAAGTGCACCAGAAACTATTGAATTTTAGTTTTTAGCAATAAGAATATCTAAATCACAGTATTGCTGTACTTTGTTCACAGTGATTATGTTACTTTATAAATTGATCACTTTTTTCTTTGTTATACTACAGAAGAACGTCCAGTCACGGGAAAGAAGCTAGTTGCCCTTTCAGTTGTGAAGGTCCCCCCCGAGAGTCAATATACAGGCTCTAAACTGGAGGCGATCATTAAAACACTACATGGGTTGCTGGAACAAAAGATTCCTATGCAAGAATTTGAGGTATGTTCTCAAACGTATGTACTGAAGTCTATTATAAAGGATGTAGTAACAGAACACATAGATGGGATTTGAAAAGTAATCCTAGATTTATGAAAGGAAGTTGTATTTGAGAAGCTCTCTGGAGTGTTTTTATTTTTGAGAATGTAACTGGGAGAAAGTTAATGGGTGTGCTTTATTTGAGTTTTTAAAAGTTTGCTTTTAAAATCTCATTAGGCTGCTGTGCAATGTCAAAGCAGGTGGGATTAAGGAAGATAAGGTCATAAAGCTTTTGGCACATTGCCCTTCATCAGTCCAAGTACTGCGTATAGGAGATGGGATGTTATGCTGAGGTTGTATAAAACATTGGTGGACCCTAATATGGAGTATTGCGTGCAGTCTTGGTAACCTAGCAACAGGAAGGATGTAAAAAGGTTGAAAGAGTGCAAAGAAAATTTACTAGGATGTTGCCGGGTCTGGAGGACCTGAGATGGAAAGATTGGATAGGTTAGGACTTTATTTCTTGGAGTATAAAAGATTGAGAGGAGATTTAATAGAGATGTACAAAATTATGAGGGGTATAGATAGGGTAAATGCAAGCAAGCTTTTTCCACTGATGTTGGGTGGGACTACAACTAGAGGTCATGGGTTAAGGCTGAAAGGTGAAAAGTTTAAGGGAACATGAGGGGAAACTTCTTCACTCAGAGGGTCATGACGGTGTGGACTAAGCTGCCTGTGCAAGTGGTGCATGTGAGCTTGATTTCAACGTTGAAGAGAAGTTTGAATGGGTACATAGATGGTAGGGGTATGGAGTACTATGGTCCAGGTGCAGGTCCATGAGAGTAGGCAGCTTAAATGGCTCAAGATAGACTACGTGAGCTGAATGGGCCTTTTTCTGTGCTGTACCCTTCTATGGCATTATACTAACTTGGATTGGTAATTGGTTGACAGGCAAGATGCAAAGAAATGAATGATGAGTTTGTTCCTCCCAACAGATCCATAAATGTGCCCTGTTCAGCGTAGCAATCTGGGGTAAGAAGAGGGTCACAAGGATCTGTGCTTTGAGCAAGACTATTTACAATATGTACCCATGATCTGGGTGAGGGGGTTAAATGTAATACTTCTACGTTTGCCAATGAAATGTAACTGGGTGGAATTGTGAGTTATGAAGAAATAAAGAGGTTTTAAGACAGTAAGTGGGGGGGTCACATGATAGCGTGGGATTGAGACGTGTAAATCCAGCTCTCCCGTAAAAAATTAGCAAAGTACCGTTTAAACAAAACAAAGTTAATAAATACTTTCCGAAAACTATTTATAACTTTGCAAGACTACTTTATGATATGCCTCCTAAACCGCAACAGAAGAAGTCTGTTGTTCGAAGCCGCCGCGAGGTGGGAAGAAAAAAGGGCCTACTGCAGCGATGGAGCCTCGGACTCAGGTTAGATCTCTTTTGGAGGAGATGCGTTCTATCTCCGCCGTAGAACAGGGAGCAATGGCGGCGGTAGCGGTCTCTCGAAAGAAGGTGCCGCAAATGCGCATGCGCAAATCGATACAACTCAAACTACAAGAACCGACAGCCACTGCAACTGAAAGTGGCTCAGAGTCAGAATCGGATACCGCAGAGAATACAGATGAAGAGGAGGAAGAACTGGAAGAGATTGGAACTAAAGGAGATGATGGAGACATTAGAGAGGCTTTATTGCAATTAACGGCTGAAGTAAGAAAAGTAAGAGCAGAGCTTAGAGTCAAGAAGATGTGCTATAATAAAGCTATGAAAAGACAGGATAAAATGGATAAGAAGCTTCAGGAGATGGAAAGAAAAATGGAGCATATTAATGATAGAGTGGAAAAAACAGAAAATGATCTGCTTGTCTGGAACACGGAAAGAAATCGACTCTTGGAGAAAGTGGACGTTGGAAAATTTTAGTAGACGTAATAATATTAAAATTGTTGGTCTTAAAGAAGGTATGGAGGGAGGAAGTCCAATAAAATTTTTTCAAAGATGGATCCCGGAAGTTTTGCAAATGAAAGAGGAGGACCGATTAATTGAAATTGAGCGGGCACATAGAGCTCTATGACCAAAACCACAAGATGACCAATATCCACGAGCAATTTAAATAAAATTCTTAAGATTTCAAGACAAGGAAAGGATTCTACAGGCAGCTGCCCAAGCTGCCAAGAATAGAAAAGGGCCATTGATGATTCAAGGGAACAAAATTTTTTTCTACCCTGACATAAGTTATGAACTTTTGAAGAGAAGGAAGAAATTTAATCCAGTGAAAAAAATCCTATGGGATCACGGTTATCATTTTGTATTGCGTTACCCTGCAACCTTGAAGATTTTTTTGACTGGTGGAGAAAAAAGATTTTTTGATGATTACTGGAAAGCGGAGCAGTTTATGCAAGACTCTCTGAATATTCACCAGGTACAAGAACAAAACCAGGGGAGCGAGATGGATTGAAGAAGAAGACTGGGTCAAAGAATGGACTTGTTGGATTTTTGAAGGCGGATGAATATATAAATATATTACTAATTATATGAGGGAGGGGAAGTAAGGTTAAAGTTTGAGGAATACTAGTTGGGAATAGTAACATTAATTTTTTTATATATATATATAATTTTTTTTGTTACGGGGGAGCTGGAAGAAGCACTGATCAATTGCTACGCTAATCATGTGTGCAAGCATGGCTCTAGCCACGACCCGCAAAATGGAGGGGGATAGTGTTGTGTATCCTTTCATTCACAACATTAGTGGGGGGGTATTTTGTTTTTTCTTTTTTTTATATCTCATCTATCTCTTTTTTTTCTCTTTTTGCCTGGATGATTGGGGGGGGGGGAACGCATAGCAACATGGTGAAGTTCAAAGAGATTCCCCAAGGAACTATGAGAGTTGAGAAGTTAAGTAATGTTTTAGATTGGAGTAACTTTGTTAAAAATAATGACTAATTTATTGAATTTTTTGAGTTTTAATGTTAATGGGCTTAATGGACTAGTGAAAAGAAAAAGAATCTTAACACATATTAAGAAAATGAAGATAGATTCAGCCTTTTTACAGGAAACGCATTTAACAGAAACAACATCAGAAATTAAAGAGAGATTGGGTGGGTAGTGTTGTTGTAGCGGGAAGTAGCAATTTTTAAGTCAAAACAAGAATGGGAAACAGATCTGAATATTAATATTGATGAAACAAATTGGTCAAGACTGTGCCTTGACAGTATGACAAATATAATAAATGTTCGACTTAGATTAGTATAATATAACTTTTTACACCAATTATATATTACACCACAAAAAATAAATTACTTATAATTTAAGAGATAAATATGTAACATTTTTGAATATTTGGCGCCCTTATTTACAAAAGATAGGATGGCATATTTAAGTGCTCCGATAAAGATCTTGGTCCCTTGGAGAAAGTAACGAATAAGTATACCAATTTTATTTTGAATTCCATGGAGCATGTGGAAACCTTCCAATACCCAGGCAGCTCTCTTTTTTTTCCTTCTTTTCTTTTTAGGTAGGACTTTATATGGGGGGGGAGGGTTAAGGGGAGGGGGGAGGGTAGATACTATCTTTTCATGTTTTTTTGAAAATTCAATGAAAATTATATTAAAAAAAAAGACAGTAAGTTAAGTGAGTGGGCAATTGAAGATGCAGGGCAATGTAAATAAGTATAAATTCTCCAGCACTAGAAAATGATGATAGATTAGGGCAAAGGGACCGGAGATATTGAAGGAAGACATCAAGAGTGCAGGAAGCGTTCAAGGAAGCAAATGGTGTCCCATTGCAAGGATGTTTTGAACACAGGAGCATGATGCCTTACTGTAATGTGTATAAAGTCTTAAGTGGAGACTCTTGGAAAATTGTACAATCCTGTGATGGCAGGATTATTGTTAGAGGAGAGATTAGAAGAATCAGAGGAGTCCTCATTGAAACATACAGAATTCTGCAGGGCTATCTAATCTGCAAATAGGAAGGTGTTTCTCCTTGCTGGGAAGTCTACTATGAAGGAATCGTCGTCTCTGGAGAGTTTTCAATCAGATATGAGACAGTGTTGTGTAAAAGAATATTATACTTTATTAATCTAAATGATATATTTCAATAGCATCTACAGGACCTGAAACCTTTAGATGGATGTTTAGTTGGACAAACAAAAGAAAATCGGAGGAAGAACCGATATAAAAATATACTGCCTTGTAAGTAAAAAGTATTTTTTTATATTTTAAAATGAGTAATCCTTTGATTGGTACATAAATAACAATCATTTAGTATAGATCAAAGATGTTAGATGTATAAACATGACAACCTTAAATAAAAGCTAACCAGTCCAAAATTCCCACACAGCCTCCAATGTAGTAAAACATCATTGATCTGGCATGTCTAGGACTTTGGTTATGTCTGTCCAGCAGATTTTCCGAACTATTGGATGTTTCACAATTTTAATTTACTTTTTTTTTAAAAGACTGGGTTCATTTAAATGTTACTGCAGTAACATCACTGGGATTGTCAGGGAGCTCTGCTGTGTAGAAAAGACCAGACAAATGGGAAAGGAGTAAAGAAATGGTGACTAGCTAGATCTTTGTAACGAGAACCGATTCAGTACACACATTCATTGTAAGACTAATACACTGTACCATTCATCTAAGATCTGAACTTTTGGTAACAATGGATCTCCTAATTTTGAATGCAGTTCTTCAGAACCTTCAGAAGAAATAAAGGGTTTCTTGATCTGAAGCTCTCCCTTTCCATGGGTTCACCTGACCTGCTCAGTGTTTCCAGCATTTTCTATTTTTATTTCCTTGTCCCCTTCATCATTTCATCATAAAAACAATTTTAAGACTGAATTCAATGTATAACCATCATAATTTTTCATATAATTTTATCAAACATAGTTACTTTTATATTTATGAACTCAATTTGATTCGGAATGCTGTTGCTTGCCTCTATTTATTGCATGATTTGTGTTTTCTCTTTTGCTCTTTTGGGTGTTGGTCTTTTTTTAAGTTGGGTTCTTTTGGGTTTCTTGCTTTGTGACAGCTCCCTGTAAGCAGACGAATCTCAAGGTTGTATAATTTACACTTTGATTATAAATGTACTTTGAATCTTTGATTTTTTGTATAATTCACATAATTCTGTCTTAACATTGATTAGATAGTTATATATGAAATATTTTTAAAATTGTTCAATTATTTATATTTTAACTATAGATGATGGCACACGGGTCCCTCTTGGAGCAGAGCATGGATACATTAACGCCAGCTTTATAAGGATTCCTGTGGATAAGAAAGAATGCACATATATTGCATGTCAAGGACCACTAACTCACACAGTGGCAGACTTTTGGCAAATGGTTTGGGAACAGAAATCTAATGTCATCGCCATGATGACCCTAGAGGTCGAAGGGTCAAAAATCAAGTGTCAAAGATACTGGCCGGAGCTTCAGGGCCAATCCATGATGATAAATAACAGAATGAAGATAATCCTTCGGAGCAGTGAACTACTGAAAGAATTTATTATTCGGAAAATTGAGATGAATGATGTATGGGTAGGCACAAAGTAGTATTTACACTATTCCATTCCCTTTCCAACATGTTAGACCCACGGACTCCTATTCTACCACAATGAAGCCACTCTCAGGTTGGAGAAGCAACACCTTATATTCCACCTAGGTAGCCTCCAGCCTGATGACATGAACATCGATTTCTCCAACCTCTGGTAATTTTTCCCCCTGTTCTTCAATTGCCCACTCTTCTCCCCTTACCTCTTCTCACCTGCCTATCATCTCACTCTGGTGCTGCTTCTCATCCTTTCTCCCATGGTCCATTCACCCCTCCTATCAGATTCCTTCTTCACCAACCTTTTACCTTTTCTACCTATCACCTCACAGCTTCTTACTTCATCCCCCATTTCCCCTATCCACCTGGCTTCACCTATCATAATCTAAGTTGTGCTCTTTCCCATCCCCTCACCTTCTTATTCTGGCATCCTCCCCCCTTCCTTACCAGTCCTGATGAAGGGTTTCCGCCCGAAACATCGATTGTTTATTCACTTCCAAAGATGCTGCCCTACCTGCTGAGTTCCTCCGGCGATTTGTATGTGTGTCTCTAGATTTTCAGCATCTCATGTGTTTATAATACACTATGCTGTTTTGTTTCTTTATAATAGCACAGAACAGCTTGATAATTGGTAATGTGCACTGTAGCACAAAGTGCTGCAGCAAATTAGATGGCTAGCTCCTTGCCTTTAGCTATATTGTTCCCATGGTGCCAGCTGTTGAATTCTTCTGAACTGAAGCCAATTGGCCTCAACAGCTGATTTTCTCCCTCATACTTCAGTACATGCGCCTCCACACGGAGGCTGCCAAACCTTTTTTTAATATATTATCTGAATCTGATGGGTTTAAATCATTGGAACTATAACAAAACAGGGTTTTAAGTACAAAGGAACACTGCAGTCACATTTCCATTTGATTATTGCTTCTAGATGATGATTGGTTTGTGATTTGAAGTCTGGTAACAATTCTTTTATTTATACAGAGTGGCGAATCACGACTAATTACTCATCTGAACTTTACTGCCTGGCCAGATCATGGGACTCCAAAACAACCAGAACAATTAGTCGACTTTCTCACCTTCTTGAGGTGCATCAAAAATTCTGGGCCCTTAATTGCCCACTGCAGTGCAGGGATTGGTCGTTCTGGGACTCTTATTTGTCTAGATGCAGTGCTGACATTCATAGGCAAAGGTCTTGATGTAAGTATAACTTTAAATTAATGTTTTATACAAAATTATTCTTACCCAGTCATAGGATATGAAGATATAATCCAGGCTGCCACAGCAAAAGAAAATTTTGCATGTCATTATCAATTTACCTTTGGAAATATAACCATTAAACTTGTTTAAGTATTGTAAAAGATGTGATATCTTTTTTTTAAAAAAAAGGAAAATTAAGATTACAAAATGAAGTTACATTATTCAAACTGTGAAAAATTGGTAATGGAATTTTAAGTTTGTAAACTGAGATTCTGTTGAAATATTGGTAAACTACAAGAATAAAAGTCAAAATACAAGCCAGTGGGGGTAGGTGGGTTCTTATTGTAAAGGTCAGTGGTAAAAGTAGGTAAACTCATCTGTACATTGTGCAGCTGATGATCCACACGTTCCCATCATTATCTTGATAATTGTTGACAATAATAGCTAGAAAATACCTGGGAAACACATTAGTCCATTGCCATAGGTGATATCTGGGATTCCTAGAGTTGCTGTACCACATCATTAAGGAACAGAAGAGTATGCTCTGAGGAAGAGTATCTAGTGAGATGTATGCTGAACATGAAAGAATGAATATAGGGACGAGTTGTAGTTTCCAGTAAAAAGTTATGGCTCGGGCCCCCAAAGTCAAATCTTTAAATGGTCTTTTTTTGTTAGAAAGCAACTGGGGGGGCAACCTGTACTTAGTTTATCATGGAAACAAGAGACGCCTATCCAAGCTTGGGCTATTTATGGTGACATTGTCACAAAACTTGGCATAGAACAGTACAGCACAGTACAGACTTTTCAACGCACAATATTGTGCCAACCTTTCAGTCATCTCCAAGATCATTCTAATGCTTCCCTTCCACACAGCCCTCCATTTTTCTTTCATCCATTTGCCTATCTAAGAATCTCTTAAATGCCCCTCATGTATCTCCCTCTACCACCACCCGGGCAGTGCATTCCATACACCCATCACTCACGGTGTCTATATGAAACAAACAAACCTACCTCTGTCATCCACACCTACACTTTCCTCCAGTCACCTTAAAATTATACCCCCTCATATTAGCCATTTCCATCCTCGGAGAAAGGCACTGGCTGTCCACTCTTTCTATGACTACCTTCTACACTATCCTAAAACCACCAGTCTTCCTAAATGTAGTTCTGTGGCTTAGACTTTCACCAATACTCAATAGTCAAGGCACTTAAATTCCTTGCAGAGCTCTTACGCTGTCTCTGTGCAGTCCATTTTGAGCCCCCAGTCACTCGCTATTTCAGCTTCCCTTCCCATTCCTACTCTGACCTTCTTGCCCTCAGCCTTCCCCAGTGCCAGGGTCAGGCCAAATATAAACTCAAAGAATAACACCTTGTGTTCGGCCTTGGTCATCTATAACCCAGAAGTGTGAACCTTGGATATTCAAATTCTTTCTTTTGATCAATCCAGGTGCTCTCACCCCTCTTTATACAAACCCCAGCAACACCCCCATTATCTAATTCTGTGCCCCCTCGCTAATCAGGTTCCATATGTTTACCATGCATTCACTTAACCTACTATTCCAAATGGCTACCATTCTTTCTTTATCTGTTTCAACTTATGACAAGGTAGTGGCAGATCGTGGCAGCATAATTGAGCTTTGGCCAGTGACCAATCCACGTTTGGGATTGACCAGCAACAGCAAATTAAAGGAAGGCAGGGGTAAGAGTAGTGGCCATCGTCTGAGTTGACAGTGTCAGAGTGGTGATCTTGAGGCTTTAGCTCTTCGAGGCTTAAGTTTTATCAACACACACACAAAATACCAGAGGAACTCAGCAGGCCAGACAGCATCTATGGAAGGAAAAAAAAAGGTACGGTTGGCATTTTGGGCCGAGACCCTTCTGAACGATGAAGGGTCTTGGCCCGAAACGTCGACTGTACTTTTTTCCATAGATGCTGCCTAGCCTGCTGAGTTCCTCCTGCATTTTGTGTGTGTTGCTCAATTTACAGCATCTGCAGATTTTCTCCTGTCTGAGGTTAAGATTTATTGTTCCTTCCCTTCCTTGCATCTGCTTAGTTAGGGCAGTAGAAATGCCAGGCAGGGAAGTGGAATGCTTCTCTTGTGGGATGTGGGAAGGCAGGGAGACCTCCAGTTTCCTTGACGACTACAACTGTGAGACGTGCATCCAGCTGCCAGCTTCTAACAATCTGTGTTAAGGAGTTGGAGCTGGAACTGGATGAACTCTGAATCGTTTGGAGGGTGAAGGAGTGATAGGACATGTAGAGAGGTAGTTACAACCAAGGTGCAGGTCACAGGAAAGTGAGTGACAGTCAGGAAAGGGGAAGGAGTGAAGGAGCCAGTGCAGAGTACCCCTGTGGCCATCCCCCTCAACAACAGGTATATCACTTTGGATACTGTTGGATAGGTTGACCTAACACTGGAAAGTCACAGTGGTCGGGTCTCTGGTGTTGAGTCAGCCTCTGTGACTCAGAAGGGAAGGGGGAGAAGAGGCGTGCTGTGGTGATAAGGGATTCATTAGTTAAAGGAATGGACAGGAGGTTCTCTGGGCGAGAATGAGATTCCCAGATGGTATGATGCCTCCTAGGTGCCAGGGTCCAGGACATCTCGGATTGAGTCCTGAGCATTCTTAAGTGAGAAGGTAAACAGCCAGGATCGTGATCACATAGGTACCAATGACATGTGTAGGACAAGTGATGAGGTTCTGCACAGGGAGTTAGGTGCTAAGTTAAAGGGCAGGACCTCCACGGTTGTGGGCTCAGGATTGCACCCAAGCCACATGCTAGTGAGGCCAGAAATGGGAAGGTTATACAGTTTAACATGGCTAAGGGCTTGGTGTATAAGGGAGGGCTTAAGATTTTTGGATCATTGGGCTCTCTTCCAGGGAAAGTGGGACCTGTACAGAAGGGACAGTTTGCACCTGAACTGGAGGAGGACTAATATCCTAGTGGGAAGGTTTGTTAATGCTGCATGGTGGGGTTTAAACTAGAGTTGCAGGGAGATGGGAACCAGAGTGCCAGAACAGTTAGTGGAGAGGTTGTGGAGGCAGATATTGGTAAGACCTCAGAGTCAGGAACCAAAGGATTGTGCATGGTGCAAGTAGTGGCCTGAGTTGCGTATATTTCAATGCAAGAAGCACTGGAAAGGCGGATGAGCTGAGGGCATGGAGCAACACCTGGAATTATGATGTGTGTAGCCATTAGTGAGACAGTTGCAGGGGGAGCAGTACAATATTCTGGGGTCCTGTTGTTTGAGACGTGACAGAGCAGGAGGGATTAAAGGAGGAGGAATGGTGTTACTAGTCAGGGAAAATGCCACGGCAGTAACGTAAGGTTGCTATAGTAGGTAATTTTAAGTTTCCACAGATTGACTGAGAATCCCATACTGTAAAGGACTAGAGTTTGTCAAATGTGTTCACAAAGTTTCCTTCGTCAGTACGTAGAAGTCCCAACGACGAGAGAGTCTGCAACACTAGATCTGCTATCAGGGAATGAGACAGGGCAGGTGTCAGAAGCTTGTGTAGAGGAACACTTTACATCCAGAAACCGCAATACCATTAGTTACAAAGTAAGTATGCAAAAAGATAGATTGGTCCATTGGTTGAGATTCTAAATTGGAGACAGGCAAATTTTGATGGTATCAGAAATGATCTGGCAAGTGTGGATTAGGACAGACTGCTTTCTGGCAAAGGTGTACTTGGAAAGTGGGAGGCCTTCAAAAATGAAATTTTGAGATTACAAAGCTTGTATGTGCCTGTCAGAATAAAAGGTAAAGATAACAAGTGTAGGGAACCTTGGTTTTTCCAGAGATATTGAGAACTGGTTTAGAAAAAAGGAGGCGCATAGCAGCTATAGGCAAGTAGGAACAATGAGGTGCTTGTGAAGTACAAAAAATGCAAGAGAACACTTAAGAAAGTAATCAGGAAGGCTAAAAGAAGGCATGAAGTTGCTTTAGCAGTCAAGACGAAGGAGAATCATAAGAGATTCTACACATATGTTAGGGCAAAAGGATTGCAAGAGATAAAATTGGTCCTCTGGAAATCCAGAATGGTAATCCTTGTGTGGAGCCAAAACGTATGGAAGAGATCCTAAATGAATTCTTTGTATCTGCATTTACTCGGGAGATGGATATAGAGTCTATAGAAGTGAGGTAAAGAGGCATCAACTTCATGGACCCTGTAAAGATTACGGAAGAGGAGGTGTTTGCTACCTTGTGGCAAGTCAGGGTGGGTATTCCCCAGGGCCTGGCAAGGTGTTCCCTCGGACCCTGCGGGAGACAAGGGCAAAAATTGCCGGGGCCCTAGCAGAGATATTTAAAACATGTTTAGCAACAGGAGAGGTACCAGAGGACTGGAGGATAGCCAATGTTGTTCCACTGTTTATAGAAGGCTCTAAACAGAAACCAAGAAATTATAGGCCAGTGAGTCTGACATCAGTTGTGGAAAAGTTACTGGAAGGTATTAAGGTATATATAAGTATTTGGATAAACATGGACTGATTAAGGATAGTCAGCATAGCTTGGTGCTTGGTAGGTCATATCTAAACAGTCTTATAGAGTTTTTCAGGGATGTTACCAGAAAGTGGATGAAGGCAAGGCAGTGGATGTTGCCTACGTGGACTTTAGCAAGATATTTGACAAGATCCCACAAGAGAGGCTGGTCAAGAAGATTCAGTCGCTCGGCATTCAGGATATGGTAGTAAATTGGATTAGACACTGGCTTTGTGGGAGAACCCAGAGAGTGGTAGTAGAGGGTTGCCTCTCTGACTGGAGGCCTGTTACTAGTGCTGTGCTGCAGTGATCGGTGCTGGGTCCTTTGTTGTTTGTCATCTACATCAATGATCTGGATGAAAATGTGATTAACTAGATATGCAAATTTGCAGGTGACAGAAGGATTGGGGATGTAGTGGATAGTGAGGTAGGCTATCAGAGCTTGCAGAGGGATCTGCATCAACTTGAAAAATGGCAGATGGAATTTAATGCAGACAACTGAGTTTTTGCACTTCTGTAGGACCAATCAGGTTAGGCCTTACACAGTGAACAGTAGTGCACTTGAGAGTGCATTAGAACAAATAGATCTGGGAATACAGATATACAATTCATTGCAAGTGCTGCATGTGAGCTCAATTTCAACGTTTAAGAGAAGTTTGGATAGGTGCATAGATAGCAGGGCTATGGTCCCAGTGCAGGTTGATTAAATGGTTCAGCACAGACTAGATGGGCTGAATGACCTGTTTCTGTGCTGTACTTTTCTATGACTTCCCTAGCATACTGGATTCCAGCATCTACAGCCTCTTGCGTTTCCACATAGCACTTCCATTTATCATTTCTCAACTCTGTCTTGATGTTCCCCATTCATTCTCCCTGCTCGGCTCCCACGTGCCCTCTGTTTTTCTCACCCAATCTGTTTTAACTGTCATCTGCCGACCTTTGTCTCTGATCTTCAGCCTTGGCCCTTCCATTCCCCACCTGAATCCATCCATCCCCCTCACCTCATTTCACCTCTCACCTGCCAGCTCCTGCATCACTTTTCCCCATGCCCTCTATACTGGCTGTCTCTCCTCTGTACTCTCAGTCCAGGTGCAAAGTCTTGACCCAAAATGTTGATCATCCCTCTACCTCCACATATAGTGCCTGACCTGCTGAGTACCACCAGCAGTTCGTTATTTGCATTTCCTAGTCAAGTCAACCATTAACTTCGTAGGATTTAGGATGTTGAGCTTAAATGTTGTGCAATAAAGTTGTTGTCCATATATTAGAAATTCAGTTCTCATCGGCAAGCTGGTGTACTGTAGGGATCACATCTGTTTCAACATACAAAGAGTAGGGACTTCACTTAGATCTTTAGCCTGTCCCAGATTCACTGAGATTATGGTTGACTTGTCACTTACACAATGCTGTCCTGCAATCCTTAATACCTTTATCCAGTAAAAATCTCATCTGTTAGATTTGGATTTTACAATTGGCCTGGAATCCATTAACGTTTTGGATGAGCGACAAATTTATCTCCACAACAAAAATGTCCATAGTTCATAATTTAACACATGACCAGCCATCAGTTTTGTCCTGCTAATGTGGTTTCCATTTGGTTCTGAATCAAACCTTGTATCAGTTTGCTGAATCTTCCCTCACCATTTGTTAGTTTGCTGTTTTTCTGCAATGTGGTAGTTGAAACTTCAGTCAGTCGGAAAGACAACTTCTATCCCATGGTTGTGAGACTATTGAATGGACCTCTTGTACAATAACACGGGCCCTTGACCTCAGCGTATCTCGTCATGGTCTTGTACTTATTATCTGTCTGCTCTGCCCTTTCTCTGTAACTCTAACAGTATATTCAACATTTTGTTATTTGCTTTTCCCATCTTCTACCACAATGTACTGATGTGATGAAATTATCTTTATGGGTGGAATGCAGAACAAATAGTTTCTCTGTACCTACGTACCAATTTAAATTGTACTACAGGAAAAAGGTTATTACTTCTTGGAGAATGTTATCCAAGTAATTCATTTACTCTCTTAATCATGCCCTTAGTTTCCACAGAGACATGTTCATTTGTTAACTCACTACCTGCTGAGAAATGTTGAGTCCAAGTTTGGAAAACCCACACTTTAAAAATCCTTTTTTCAGATCCCTTCCAGGCTACAATCCTTTTGCTTGTGCGACGTCCTCCATCCCCACTTTCCTTTGCATTCGTCTGAGTATGTGCATATTTTTAAAAGCTTCATTGGTGGTTGTGCTTTCAATATCTAGAACATAAACTCTGGGGCATCCTCTGTAAAACATGCCCTGGCCCCTTACCCTTTGCTAATAACTTACAGTGTTTTAAGTCCCACTTCTTCTACCAAGCTATTATTGCTTACTGCAATATCTCTTATAAATTTATCTTAAATTATTACAGAAAATACATCAGAGCAATTTTTTTTATTGCATGTTATCGAATAGATTGGACTTCAAGCCCTTGTTATCTGCGAGGGACAAGTGTACAGACTTCTCACAAATAACACACATTTTAAATATAACTAAGGCTCTCTCTTTTATGTTTGATATGCCACCCAAATATTTATAAGTATGTTGAATAATCTAAAAATATTATTAAACTAAAATGTTAAATGCTACAAAGAAATGATTTGGTTACAAGCCATTTCAGTTGAATGTATTCAAACTAGCAAGCAAAGATAGATTTCCAAATCACAGTTAACAAAGACTGCTCCCTATTAGGATAGTGAATAGCAGGCAGCCATTCCAGACAAGCGGACTGGAAACTGATCATTAGTTGTGTGCTTATCTGAATGTGTATTAGATGCATCTTAAAAATCTCGAGTTGTGCCTGGGTTTGATTTGTATCATGAGTGTGCGGATCCATATATAGTAAATTTGCAGGTAATGAGGATTAATTGAAATTACAGAAGTGAATTAAAAAGGCACATGCATATTTTGCATGTTATTTTGCCAAGTGGAGCCCACTGCCCAAATGCACTTTTTCTATAATACCAGTCTTGCACTTACCAAAGGCAAATGTAGAAAGAAAAGCATGCTGGGAAAAAGCCTCAAAATCCAAAGTAAATTTATTATCAAAGTGAATATATGTCACCACATGCAACTCTGAGATTCAATTTCTTGTGGCATACTCAATAAATCCAAAAACCATAGCAGAATCAATGAAAGACGGCACCAACTGGGCGTACAAACAGTATGCAAAAGACAGGAAACTATGCAAATATAAAAAGAAAGAAATAATAATAAATAGATAAGCAATAGATATCGAGAATATAACATCAAGAATCACATATAATTACGAAAAAAAATTGATATAATTTGCTTCCTCATGTCATCTCTCTAATCAATGAATTCATGGTTGCTGAAGGACAGCAAGAAGTTGTCACCAGCCACAGAGCATAGTAACAGATTCAGAGATATAAGAACTTTGAAACCTCACTTATTTGCAGAGCTGTGAATCTCAGGTAGGAAGCAGAGCTCAGGGGAAATAGTAGAAGGTATTTGTCGTACCTCAGAGTTGTAAACGTTTGATAAAACCCATGCATTTTGGATATGTTCTGAAATCTTTACAAGGCCCACGTTGCAACTGTTTTATTTAAAGTGTTCAGATTTTCTAACTTTTCTTTTTGTTTGAAAACAGTTTGATATTTCCCATATTGTTAGGACCATGAGAAGCCAACGACAGGGGATGATCCAGACTGAGGTGAGTTTTGGGAACAATAACTTCATGAAACTGCTCCATTGTTGAGTTGGTGAGTTGGTTCAGAACTTAAATCTGGTATTCCTTGACCTATGGAGGGTTTATATCGTGAAAGAATATTGCATCAAGCTAAAACTTATAAATTGATTAAGACGTCCTATTGGTTTCAATATAACTTCTTTTTGTTACATTTCAAAGCTGTAGTCATTCAAGGATACCTAAGCACTTAAAAATACATTAGTGTAATTGAAAGAATAAAATATTAACAATTAAGAATCTGTGATTAAACTGTTCATAATATACCCTTTCTGGAATTTACAGGGAAACATTCAAGCTGCTTACACTCAAGCCAACCCACTCTAATTAGATGATGCCCATTGCTCACCTTTACCATTCCCTCTCTTCCCTTTCCCTGTTTTGTGTTCTGCCTCTCTCCTGTTACCCACATCAACATTCTGTCCTGTGTCATGTCGCAATCCCTCTCTGCCCTGCTTGCCCAGCTACTCTCTTAACTCACTTCCTCCCCAACAGCTCTTGCACATTCCTCTTCTCGTTCTCCTACCATTCCCCATTCCCTCTTTACTACTTGCATGTTCTTGGGCAGCTAAGTTGTGTGGAAGGCATTCAGTGTTAACACAGCTGAGGAAATATCATCCTCTGCTCAATAGGCTTTCTGTTGTCGAAATCAAGGGCACATGTCCTAAATTCATATGTATTTAGTGAAAACTCATTATCTGGAGTCCATAAATCAAAGGTTACAAATAACTATAATTTTGTGAATTGGTGAGATCTCTTGAATGTTGAACTTCACTGCAAATTTTCAGGAAATGTTGCTGAAAAATTGTGCTATGAAATTTTAATGCACTGCATTTGTGCCATATTATCTATTTTATGAAGTTAAAAAATGAATAAAACATGGAGTTTCAATTTTGTGGCACTAGTTCACACACAAGTATAGAAGGAGACCAAGAACTATACAGTGTTGGGAAGTAAAGTCTTTGGAGAAAGGATGTTGGTTCATTGAAATAAGTGAGACATGGAGGAGAATTTCACCTGGATTCAAATCCATGCAAAAAGAACAGCATTCTTTTTTGATCATGGCTGTGTCTTCCGTTAAGTCACTACTTTTCAGTATCCTGAGTGTTGTCAATGGAACTAAAACTTTAGTTTGTTTACTAATTTTATAGTTATAAAATCTCATAGCTACTATTATGACATATTGCCATCAAATCCATTCACACTCTGTGTAATTGTGATGGTAGGTAGAATATTACAAGTATACTGAGTAATGATTTTCTATTCAATAAAGTGCAACTTTAATAAAGTTTTTATCTTTTGCTATATGTAGGCTCAGTACATATTCTGCTATCAAGTCGTTCTACATATTCTCACTCAACTTCAACAGAAGGAGAAAGAAATGGCAAAGATATGATAAACAATTCTTTCCTACAGGAACAGAAGTACTGTTGACACCAACATACCTGCCTTATTCTAGAACCACATTTTTTATTAATTATTTTGACCTCAAGATATTGTGAATATTTCAAGGAACAACTTCCAGGAAAAAAATTGTCAAAAACTGAATATTTTGTATTTACTAGGATCTTCCATACAGTAGATTATAATGTAAACTTACTAAATTGATTTGTTTTATGCAAATATTAAACTGTTTATATTTAAGAATTCATGACAATGGTTTTAAGCACATGCATAAGTAATTTTAATCTCTAGTTTACATCTCAAAATATTGAGAGGTATTTGTTAAAAAACAATGCATTTTATTTTTTATTGTACAGGCAATAAAAACAGTATTGATTTTATATCTTTCATGGGTTTACTTACATAGGAAGTTAGAGATTTCTATATAAAACAATTTTCAAATTGCTTTCCATTTATGGTGTTTTTGTACATAGTTACATTTAACATTTATTTGGATATAATTAAACATATTATGAACTAGATGACGCAAAATTGAAAATAAAAAGTGAAAATGCTTCGGCATCTTGTTGTATAGTTAACAGTTAATTCTGTAATTCAATTAGACATGCTGGAAAAGAATCTAAAAGGTTTATTTTTCCCCTACAATAATCAAGCATGAAGCATAACTGCCCGAGTGATTGCTTCTTTTAAAATAGGTCATGATTGCTTGTGTTCATAACATTAAGGTCAAATTCAAATGCTGCTCTTTCTAGGAACTATTTAAGACCTGTTTATCTTCATATTGGAACAGTATTTTGGAAGGTAGACCCAACATTCACTGCAAAGCTACTAGGAACAAAAAGGTGGCATTAACCTTTCATTTCAAAAAAGCCATCCAAGATCTGTCTCTTTAAGCAATATTGCAGGGCAGCAAAATGATTTCCATATTGCTGGACTTGACAAAGGTAACGGAGAAGTTGGAGGACAGAAGAATGCAAGCCTAATATGATTGTGCATTGCTTTCAATTATTGTTGCTGCATATCTTAATTTTCAAGACAAAGTGGTGTTACAAAATCAGGATATGGTGGGGAAATCTATTATGAAAAAAGAAAGTTTGCGGCCTAAGGTTATGTAACATTTTTTCTTCAATATTCAAGAGTCAGGTACTAGAGAGTACCCCTGTGGCTGTACCCCTTGACAATAAGTACTCCTGTTTGAGTACTGTTCGGGGGGGGGGGGTGGCCGGGACAGCCTACCTGGGGGAAGCGACAGTGGCCGTGCCTCTCACAGAGTCTGGCCCTGTGGCTCAGAAGGGTAGGGAAAGGAAGAAGAAGGCAGTAGTGATAGGGGACTCTATAGTTAGGGGGTCAGACAGACGATTCTGTGGGCACAGGAGAGAACCGCGGATGGTCGTTTGCCTCCCAGGTGCCAGGGTCCAGGATGTTTTAGATTGCGTCCAAGATATCCTGCAGTCGGAGGGAGAACAGCCAGAGGTCGTGGTACATAGTGGTACCAATGACATAGGTAGGAAAAGAGAAGAGGTCCTGAAAGGAGAATATAGGGGGTTGAGAAAAAGGACCGCAAAGGTAGTAATCTCAGGATTACTGCCTGTGCCACGTGACAGTGAGTATAGGAATAGAATGAGGTGGAGGATAAATGTGTGGCTGAGGGATTGGAGCAGGGGCAGGAATTCAGGTTTCTGGATCATTGGGATCTCTTTTGGGGCAGGTGTGACCTATACAAAAAGGACGGGTGGCACTTGAATCCCAGGGGGACCAATATCCTGGCGGGGAGGTTTGCTAAGGCTACTGGGGAGAGTTTAAACTGTAATTGTTGGGAGGTGTGAACTGAACTGAAGAGACTGGGGAAGAGTAGGTTGGCTCACAAATAGAGAAAGCTTGTAGACAGTGCAAGAGGGAGGATAGGCAGGTGACAGAAAAGGGACGTGCTCAGACTGGGGGTTTGAGATGCGTCTATTTTAACGCAATGAGTGTTGTGAACAAAGCGGATGAGCTTAGAGCTTGGATCAGTACTAGGAGATATGATGTGGGGGCCATTACAGAGACTTGGATGGCTCAGGGACAGGAATGATTACTTCAAGTGCCGGGTTTCAGATGTTTCAGAAAGGACAGGGAGGGAGGCAAAAGAGGTGGGGGCATGGCACTGTTGATCAGAGATAGTGTCACAGCTACAGAAAAGGTGGACATCATGGAGGGATTGTCTACGGAGTTTCTGTGGGTGAGGGTTAGGAACAGGAAGGGGTCAATAACTTTACTGGGTGTTTTTTATAGGCCACCCAATAGTAACTGGTATATCGAGGAGCAGATAGGGAAACAGATCCTGGAAAGGTGTAATAATAACAGAATTGTCGCGATGGGAGATTTTAATTTCCGAAATATTGATTGGCATCTCCCTAGAGCAAGGGGTTTAGATGGGGTGGAGTTTGTTAAGTATGTTCAGGAAGATTTCTTGACACAATATGTAGATAAGCCTACAACAGGAGAGACTGTACATTGATTTGGTATTGGGAAATGAATCTGGTCAGGTGTCAGATCTCTCAGTGGGAGAGCATTTTGGAGATAGTGATCATAATTCTATCTCCTTTATAATAGCTTTGGAGAGAGATAGGAACAGACAAGTTAGAAAAGCGTTTAATTGGAGTAAGGGGAATTACAAGGCTATCAGGCAGGAAATTGGAAGCTTAAATTAGAAACAGGTGTTTTCAGGGAAAAGTATGGAAGAAATGTGGCAAATGTTCAGGGGATACCGGACACTCAAGGGTGGCAGGGAAGAGAAGTGTGCGCAGTCACAATTACGACAGAGAAAGTACTCAGGAAACTGAATAGGCTAAAGGTAGATAAATCTCCTGGACCGGATGGAATGCACCCTCGTGTTCTGAAGGAAGTAGCTGTGGAGATTGCGGAGGCATTAGCGATGATCTTTCAAAAGTCGATAGATTCTGGCATGGTTCCGCAGGACTGAAAGATTGCAAAGTTCACTCCGCTATTTAAGAAGGGGGCAAGGAAGCAAAAAGGAAATAATAGACTTGTTAGCTTGACATCCGTGGTTGGGAAGTTGTTGGAGTCGATTGTCAAGGATGAGGTTACAGAGTACCTGGAGGCATATGACAAGATAGGCAGAACTCAGCATGGATTCCTTAAAGGAAAATCCTGCCTGACAAACCTATTACAATTTTTTGAGGAAATTACCACTAGGCTAGTCAAGGGAGATGCAGTGGATGTTGTATATTTGGATTTTCAAAAGGCCTTTGACAAGGTGCCACACATGAGGCTACTTAACAAGAGCCCATGGAATTATGGGAAAGTTACATACGTGGATAGAGCGTTGGCTGATTGGCAGGAAACAGAGAGTGGGAATAAAGGGATCCTATTCTGGTTGGCTGCTGGTTACCAGTGGAGTTCTACAGGGATCAGTGTTGGGGCCGCTTCTTTTTACATTGTACATCAACGATTTAGATTATGGAATAGATGGCTTTGTGGCTAAGTTTGCTGACGATACGAAGATAGGTGGAGGGGCCGGTAGTGCTGAGGAAACGGAGAGTCTGCAGAGAGACTTGGATAGATTGGAAGAATGGGCAGAGAAGTGGCAAATGAAGTACAATGTTGGAAAGTGTATGGTTATGCACTTTGGCAGAAAAAATAAACGGGCAGACTATTATTTAAATTAGGAAAGAATTCAAAGTTCTGAGATGCAATGGGACTTGGGAGTCCTCGTACAGGATACCCTTAAAGTTAACCTCCAGGTTGAGTCAGTAGTGAAGAAGGCGAATGCAATGTTGGCATTCATTTCTAGAGGAATAGAGTATAGGAGCAGGGATGTGAGTTTGAGGCTCTATAAGGTGCTGGTGAGACCTCACTTCGAGTACTGTGGGCAGTTTTGGTCTCCTTATTTAAGAAAGGATGTGCTGACGTTGGAGAGGGTACAGAGAAGATTCACTAGAATGATTCCGGGAATGAGAGGGTTAACATATGAGGAACGTTTGTCCGCTCTTAGACTGTATTCCTTGGAGTTTAGAAGAATGAGGGAAGACCTCATAGAAACATTTCAAATGTTAAAAGGCATGGACAGAGTGGATGTGGCAAAGTTGTTTCCCATGATGGGGGAGTCTAGTACGAGAGGGCATGACTTAAGGATTGAAGGGCGCCCTTTCAGAACAGAAATGCGAAGAAATTTTTTTAGTAGAGGGTGGTGAATCTATGGAATTTGTTGCCACGGGCAGCAGTGGAGGCCAAGTCATTGGGTGTATTTAAGGCAGAGATTGATAGGTATCTGAGTAGCCAGGGCATTAAAGGTTATGGTGAGAAAGCAAGGGAGTGGGACCACATAGGAGAAAATGGATCAGCTCATGATAAAATGGCGGAGAAGACTCGATGGGCCAAATGGCCTACTTCTGCTCCTTTGTCTTATGGTATTTGTGTGGAGTTCTGCACAGGTACGTTCCAATGAGAGAGGGAAGTTATGGTAGGGTACAGGAACCGTGGTGTACAAAGGCTGTAATAATTCTAGTCAAGAAGAAAAGAAAAGCTTACAAAAGGTTCAGAGAGCTAGGTAATGTTAGAGATCTAGAAAATTATAAGGCTAATAGGAGGGAGCTTAAGAAGAAAATTGGGAGAGCCAGAAGGGGCCATGAGAAGGCCTTGGCGGTCATGATTAAGGAAAACCCAAGGCATTCTACAAGTATGTGAAGAGCAAGAGGATAAGACATGAAAGGATATGACCTATCAAGTGTGACAGTGGGAAAGTGTGTATGGAACCGGAGGAAATAGCAGAGGTACTTAATACTTTACTTCAGTATTCACTATGGAAAAGGATCTTGGTGATTATAGTGATGACTTGCAGCAGACTGAAAAGCTTAAGCATAAAACATTAAGAAAGAGGATGTGCTGGAGCTTTTGGAAAGCATCAAGTTGGATAAGTCGCTGGGACCAGATGAGATGTACCCCAGGCTACTGTGGGAGGTGAGGGAGGAGATTGCTGAGCCTCTGGCAATGATCTTTGCAGCATCAATGGGGATGGGAGAGGTTCTGGAGGATTGGAGGGTTGTGGATGTTGTTCCTTTATTCCAGAAAGGGAGTAGAGATAGCCCAGGAAGTTATAGACCAGTGAGTCTTACTTCAGTGGTCGGTAAGTTGATGGAGAAGATCCTGAGAGGCAGGATTTATGAACATTTGGAGAGGTATAATATGATTAGGAATAGCATAGCTTTGCAAAGGGCAGGTCGTGCCTTACGAGCCTGATTGAATTTTTTGAGGATATGACTAAATACATTGATGAAAGAAGAGCAGTAGATGTAGCGTATATGGATTTCAGCAAGGCATTTGACAAGGTACCCCATGCCGGGCTTATTGAGAAAGTAAGGAGGCATGGGATCCAAGGGGACATTCCTTTGTGGATCCAGAACTGGCTTGCCCACAGAAGGCAAAGAGTGGTTGTAGACGGCTCATATTCTGTATGGAGGTCGGTCACCAGTGGAGTGCCTCGGGGATCTGTTCAAGGACCCCTACTCTTCGTGATTTTTATAAATGACCTGGATGAGGAAGTGAAAGGATGGGTTAGTAAGTTTGCTTATGACACATAAGGTTGGAGGTTAGTGTGGAAGGCTGTCAGAGGTTACAGCAGGACATAGGTAGGATGCAAAATTGGGCTGAGAAGTGGTAGATGGAGTTACCCAGGTAAGTGTGAAATAGTTCATTTTGGTTTGTCAAATATGATGGCAGAATATAGTATTAATGTTAAGACTCTTGGGAGTGTGGAGGATCAGAGGGGTCTTGGGGTCCGAGTCCATAGGATACTTAAAGCAGCAGCGCAGGTTGACTCTGTGATTAAGAAGGCATACGGTGTATTGGCCTTCATCAGTTGTGGAATTGAATTTAGGAGTCGAGAGGTAACCCTGGTCAGACCCCACTTGGAGTACTGTGCTCAGTTCTGATTGCCTCACTAGAGGAAGGATGTGGAAACCATAGAAAGGGTGCAGAGGAGATTTACAAGGATGTTGCCTGGATTGGGGAGCATGCCTTATGAGAATGGGTTGAGTGAACTCGGCCTTTTCTCCTTGGAGTGACGGAGGATGAGAGGTGACCTGATTGTGGCGTATAAAATGATGAGAGGTATTGATCATCTGAATAGTCAGAGGCTTTTTCCCAGGGCTGAAATGGTTGCCACAAGAGGACACAGCTTTAAGGTCCTGGGGTGTAGGTACAGAGGAGATGTCAGGGGTAAGTTTTTTACGCAGAGTGGTGAGTGCTTGGAATGGGCTGCCAGCAACGGTGGTGGAGGCGGATATGATAGGGTCTTTTAACAAACTTTTGAATAGGTACATGGAGCTTAGAAAAATAGAGGGCTATAGGTAAGCTTAGTAATTTCTAAGGTAGGGACATGTTCGGCACAACTTTGTAGGCCAAAGGGCCTGTATTGTTCTGTAGGTTTTCTGTGTTTCTATGCTTTAATATTCAGAATAGACTTTCTTCACCAACACTCTCTAAAATCCCAGGTTGCGCTTCCAGTGAAGAAAGATTGGTTTTATCTGTCACATTTACTGTACGTCGAAACATGCAGTGAAGTGCATCATTTGCATGAGATCAAATCAGCAAGGGTTGTGTTGGGAAGCCCACAAATGTCGCCACGTTTCCGGTCCCTGTGACTCACTAACCCTATCTGTACACCACCTTTGGAATGTGGGAGGAAACCAGAGTACCCAGAGGAAATCCACATGGTCATGGGGAGAACTTACTAAAGACAGCAGTGAAAATCAAACCCAGACCTTACGGCTGGTGTTGTAAAGTATTGCACCAACTGCTACGCTACCGAACCATCCTTATTGCATGGCTTGGCAGAAATTGCCAACTGTAAAAAACCTGGAATGTTTTTGTGTGTTATTCTTTTCCTTAGCAAGAATGGTAATTTTAAGTTTAAAATAAAAATTGATATCAAAACTTGATACCTCAATCAAACCAGGCCTGTCAGAGATGCTGCAGAATCTTTTGTCCTCACCGTTTCCAAGGTAATCTGTTAAATTATGGTTCCTTTACTTTGGCCCATGCTATACACAGTGACTCCTCTTTGGCTTTTATGTGAGTCCCATCACATTATCTCTCGAAGAATCTCTTATCAATTTTCAAAAACACATATTCACGTCTGCTCCATTGTTTGTAATAATTTCTGCTTTGAGTCGGTGGACTGGACTGTATTCAGGGATTCTTCTTTGAGTCTGAAGGTCACTGACTTCATCAAGACCTCTGTGGATCAGTGTGTGCCTACAAGAACATACTGCACGTACCCAAATCAAAAGCTGTGGATGAACCAGGAGGTTCATAGTCTGCTGAGGGTTAGATCTGTGGCAATCAAGTATGGTGGCCTTGGACTCCACAAGAAGTCCAGCTACGACTTATGAAGGGCTATCTCAGGAGCAAATGAACAATTCTCACGAGGTTGGAGACAGGCAGACAACTCCGGAAGAGCTAGCAGGCTATTACTTGCTACAAAATGAAACCTAGCATCGTGAATGCCTCACTCCCAGGTCAGCTCAATGTCTTTTATGCTCACATTGAACGAGAGAATAAAACTACAGCTATGAGGATCCCAGCAGCACCCAGTGACCCTGTGATCTCCTTTAAGAGGGTGAACTCTCCTAAGGCAACAGACCCCAGCAGGGTAACTGGTAAGGTTCTGAAAACCTGTGCTAACCAACTAGCAGGTGAGTTCAAAGGCATTTTCAATCTCTAGTTGCTACAGTCGGAAGTTCCCACCTCCTTCCAAAGGGGAACAATCATACCAGGACCCAAGAAGAAACAGGGTACTATTGTCCAGTAGCACGCACATCTCTGTTAAATGAATGCTTTGAGAGGATAGTTATGACTAGAATTAACTCCTGACTCAGCAAGGACCTGGACCCACTGCAATTTGCCTATTGCCACAATAGGTCTACAGTGGATGTGATCTCATTGGCTCTTAATGTGGCGTTGGATTACCCGGCCAATACTAATACATCAGAATGCTGTTTATTGACTGCAGCTCAGCGTTTAACACAATTGGTTCTACAATCATAATGAAAAGCTCCAAAACCTAGACCTTTGTATCTCCCTCTTCCTCACCAGAAGACCACAATCTTCATGAATCATAAATAACATCTTCATCACTGATAATCAACACTGGCGCACCTCAAGGATGTGTGCTTAGCCCACTGCTGTATTTATTCTATGTACACCCATGAATGTGTGGCTAGGCACAGCTCAAGTGCCATCTATTAATTTACTGAAGACACAATCATTGTTGGCAGAATGTCAGATGCTGTCAGGTGCCCCCTTGGAGTACAGGAGCCAGATATACCAGCTGGTTGAGTGGTATCACAGCAACAACCTTGCTCTCGATGTCAGTAAGACCAAAGACCTGATTGTGGGCTTCAGAAAGGGTAAGACAAGGGAACACACACCAGTCCTCATGGAAAGATCAGAAGTGGAGAGTGAGCAGTTTCAAGTTCCTGGGTGTCAAGATCTCTGAGGATCCAACCTGGACACAACTTATTGATGCAACTATAGAGAAGGCAAGACAGCAGTTATATTTCATAAGGAGTCTGAGGAAATTTGGCTTGTCAACTAAAACACACAAAAGCTTATACAAATGTACCATGGAGAGCATTCTGACTGGCTGCAGCACTGTATGGTATGGGGGTTGGGGTGGGGTGGGGTGGGATGGGATGGACTACAACACAGGAAGTATTTTTAGCCACAGAAAGTAGTGAACTCAGTTTGCTCCATCGTGGGCACTAACCTCCGTAGCATCCAGGACATCTTCAAGGAATGTTACCTCATGCCTCAGAAAAGTGACATCCATTATTAAGGACCCTGATTACTTAGGACATGCCCTCTCATTGCTACCATCAGAATGTAAGTACAGGGGCCTGAAGGCACACACTCAACAATTGAGGAATAGCTTTGTGCCCTCTGCCATCTGATTTCTTATAATTTAACTATTTCACTATATATGTATTTTATTTATTGTAATTCACTGTTTTTGTTATTATGTATTGCATTGAACTGCTGCCGTAGTGGCAACAAATTTAATGACATATGCCGCTGATTCTGATTCTAATTTCTGAGATTAAACTAGGACCCACACTGGTGACCTTTGTAAAAAGAATGACCATTACCCTGAAGTACTTCAAGTTCAAAGTAAATTAGCTATACTTTAACTTGTAAGTAGTGGATTGATAGCAGTAAACTTGTATACTGATCTGTATTAGACTTCCTCCCCTTGCTTGGGCTTCTGGCAGATTTTTAATTGTGACTAAATATGACTTGGCCTCAATGGGGGAGATTTTTTTTTTCAGTTTTGCTAAGGATCTCAGGTTTCAGTACCAAAACAGAGAAAAATATAATTCTATGGACAGCATTAATAAATTTACACATGCTCAAATTAGACTGGAAAACAAAGGTTCAAAAGTTTATTTACATTGCAATTTCTACATAACAGTTAATCTTATGCATTAACCATAGCATTAATCCTATGCCAATGATTTTCCTGGTGTTGCCCTTCACAATATAAAATCATTATCCAATAAAATCTTTCCCCATTGAAGCTTTACAAGTTGAAGACTGACTATCACTTCTGATCAAATAATTTCTTTTTTTCTGTACCTTTGTTAATGCCATTCCCTCTCGATTTGCAATTTTCAAAGCATCTACTTATCTCTAATTAAATCTTACCCTTAAATTATTTTCACCTAATTATTTACTTGCATTGTCCTGTGCTAAACAGGTCTGTTGATTGTCCTCATAATACATCTCTTGCATTAAGACATTAACACAACAAAGCCTAATGCTGTAGATATAATGTGTGTTTAGTCCAAACTTGAGGAAGTCCTACTTTTCATCAATATTCGATCTATTCTTGATTGAATGCTCAATATTTTCTAACATCAGAGTGAAAGCTTATTATAAAGTATTTGATTATTTTTCACATTTGTGCTCTACTTCAAAGTAGGTTACCAGTTTGATCTCATTGCTCACTGTCACTGGATTTTAGTAATCCATTGTTGTCTGCAGATCCAGGATATCTTTGAGCATAAAGTATTTGCCTATTGATTGAAACCCCTGACTAGCAATTCTCTTTAACCAGAATAAAATTTTATTCTCTGTCCCATATTTAACTGACTTTTAACTATTAATGCTTTCTATACAGATTCATTCCTCCTTGCTTGCTCGTGCAGAGACAAAAAAAAAGGAAATTAATTAATGAAGTTGAGATTTATTCTAATTGGACCAAAACAGACGAGAGGGAGCCACTGCACTTGGATTTCATTTGTGATCATAGTAGCTACTTCCTGCCCTGTTTAATGTTTTGTGGATACCAAATCACCCACTTAAGTTACTGACAAGACATTTCATATAGTATCTTTTTAATTCAGAGCAATAATACTGAACGAGTGTCAGAATCCAGGCAATAATTATTCACATTACGACACAAATGCTACCAAGGCACTCCTGTCTATCCTGTACACTTTATGTAATTAAGTCAATGCTTCAAAAGCGTGAGTTTCTATTTCCTGATGTTTTATCTTAAATCAGCAGCATGATATACTGTACACAGGCATGCAATTAGATATTTATTATTTATTTTATCAGGTTTCATTTGCTTCTGAGAAATGGTGAACTCCGTTATTCAGTTGTTCCACAAGCTAGGTCAGACAATTCCCTCCACTTTCGACAAGCCTATGAGTATGGTTCCAGTAAGAGCAGTGGCTAGCACAACACCAAGTATTATGAAATTCCTTGAGCCCTGGAGACAGAATAGGTGCATATTTTAAAAAAAACAAAAACATATTTACCTTTTGTTGAACTTTTTATTTTATCAGTAGATGTCTAACAAGTGGTCAGCAAATAGAGTTATCTTGCATGGATGTAGGCCTTTCAGCCCAACTCATCTATACTGACCAAACTAGTCCAATTTGACCCATATCCCTGTAAGCCTTTCCTATCTATGAACCTGTCCAAATGCCTTTCAAATGTTGTAGTGGTATCTGTCACTGCTACTTCCTCTGGCAGTTCATTCCATTTATAGTACATACCACACTTTGTGTGAAAAACTTGCATCCTTGGGGTCTCTTTTTAAAATTTCCCCTCTCACCTTAAACATATGCCCTCTAGTTTTGGACTGCTCTAGCTCAGAAATAAAACTCTAGCCATCCATCTTACCATTGCCATTTTGATTTGATAAACCTCTGTGGTCATCCTTTGTTCCAGGGAAAAACAATTCAAGCCTGTCCGATCTCTCCTCATAACTAAACTCCTCCAATACCGGCAACATCCTTGTGAAGCGTTTCTGCACCCTTTCTAACTTAATTAAAGTACAGCAACTAGAAATGCACAAAATATTCCAGGTGCATTTTCACTTACAATGCGTCTTGTACAGCAGAAATATGAAGTCCCAGCTCCTAGAACCGATGCCCATTCCAATGAAAGAAAACATACCCTGTGCTTTCTTCACCACTGAACTCCCATTGAAGGGAAGATTTGATATTGGGAGTTCTGGGAATCTTTCTTACTGCTCTCCCTCTGTGATCTCTGCTATCTACCAACTCTTCCACCGTGTACTCACCTAAACCCGCTACCACAGCCACATATCCTTCCAAGGAACAATTCCACGCTCTTTACTTCACCCCTCCCCCTCTCCCAGTTTCACCTTTCACCTACCACCTTGTACTTCTTCCTCCCCTCCCCCGGCTTCTTGCTCTAACATTATCTTTTTTTCCAGTCCTAGTGACTAGTAGGGTACCGCAAGGCTCAGTGCTGGGACCCCAGTTGTTTACAATATATATTAATGACTTGGATGAGGGAATTAAATGCAGCATCTCCAAGTTTGAGGATAACACGAAGCTGGGCGGCAGTGTTAGCTGTGAGGAGGATGCTAAGAGGATGCAGGATGACTTGGATAGGTTGGGTGAGTGGGCAAATTCATGGCAGATGCAATTTAATATGGATAAATGTGAAGTTATCCACTTTGGTGGCAAAAATAGGAAAACAGATTATTATCTGCATGGTGGCCGATTAGGAAAAGGGGAGGTGCAACAAGACCTGGGTGTCATTATACACCAGTCATTGAAAGTGGGCATGCAGGTACAGCAGGCGGTGAAAAAGGCGAATGGTATGCTGGCATTTATAGCGAGAGGATTCGAGTACAGGAGCAGGGAGGTACTACTGCAGTTGTACAAGGCCTTGGTGAGACCACACCTGGAGTATTGTGTGCAGTTTTGGTCCCCTAATCTGAGGAAAGACATCCTTGCCATAGAGGGAGTACAAAGAAGGTTCACCAGATTGATTCCTGGGATGGCAGGACTTTCATATGAAGAAAGACTGGATGAACTAGGCTTGTACTCGTTGGAATTTAGAAGATTGAGGGGGGATCTGATTGAAACGTATAAAATCCTAAAGGGATTGGACAGGCTAGATGCAGGAAGATTGTTCCCGATGTTGGGGAAGTCCAGAACGAGGAGTCACAGTTTGAGGATAGAGGGGAAGCCTTTTAGGACTGAGATTAGGAAAAACTTCTTCACACAGAGAGTGGTGAATCTGTGGAATTCTCTGCCACAGGAAACAGTTGAGGCCAGTTCATTGGCTATATTTAAGAGGGAGTTAGATATGGCCCTTGTGGCTACGGGGATTAGGGGGTATGGAGGGAAGGCTGGTGCAGGGTTCTGAGTTGGATGATCAGCCATGATCATAATAAATGGCGGTGCAGGCTCGAAGGGCCGAATGGCTTATTCCTGCACCTGTTTTCTATGTTTCTATGTTTCTATGATGAAGGGTCTCGGCCTGAAACATTGACTGTTTACTTTTTTCCATAGATAATGCTTGGCCTGCTGAATTCCTCCAGCATTTTGTGTGACTATTCTAAATGAATAGCTGATTTAAAAAATGAGTGCCAGTTTTGCTGAATTTACTAGGTGGAAAAGCATACAGTTCACATAGAGGTTTAACTGCTCCAACCAAACCAGCTGAAATGACCATTGCTAATATCGTGAAGGTAATGCAGGAACACTTAGAACCAAAACCATTGTTGTTTGCAGAATGCTTTAGGTTTCATAAATGGAACCAAAAAGCAGGGGAGTTCATTTCAGCTTACATAGCTGAATTGAAGAAATTGTCTGAGCATTGCCATTTCAGTGATGGGCTTAATGATGCACTGAGAGATCGTTTAGTTTGTGGAATCTTACAAGAAAGCATTCAAAAATGGCTCGTAATTGAAGTACAACTCATATTTAAAAGAGCAGTTTAATTGCTTTATCAATAGAAACAGCAGTCAGACGTTGTCAGTAATAAAATTAAGCATGAACAAATTTGACAGATAAACAGAAAATTGCCTGGCTGAACAAATGGTGTTACTATTGTGGTAGGGGATCACATACACCAGACAAATGCAGATTTAAAGGCAAAGCTTGCAGAAAATGCAACAAATTAGGACACATACAAATAGCAAACCGGGCAGACAAAATTAATGGGCTGCACAGGGAAGAGAAACAGATAAAAAGTCAAGTTACAGTTTCAAAAAGGGCACTAATCTGCATGTTGTTGATGAAAAATATGATAATGATGAGAGTGACTCAGGACTGAGTAGCCTTGAGATTTAAAAGGTGAAAACTAATAATAGAAAAGCCATATGGCTCACACCAGAAGTGAACAGCAAATTTATTAAAATTGAACTGGACAGCTGCTTCAGTCATTCCACAAAGTGAATCTGAGCTAATATCTTTGAAATGCTGCTAAGATACCTAACTAAGAACTTGTACCGGAGAAAAGTAACTTCTGTGGGAATGGCATTCAACTACAACTTGATTGGAGTTCCATCCACTATTTGCATGCCATATCCTCTGCAATACAGTCAACTGAAAGTGAATTAAGAAGGCTACTTGATGAGTGTTCAAGGGTGGCATTGGAAACTCAAACATATCAAGGGCAAAATAGTGCAAATGAAAATGCCACACCCAAGTTTTACAAAGCTTGCCCAGTTCCTTATACCATCCATGATAACATAGTCAATAAGATCGACCGTATGGAGTCTGAAGGAATTCTTTCCAAGGTTGAGTGGAGTTCATGGGCAACACCAGTTGTCCCAGTAGGCAAGAAGAACGGGTTTGTCAGGATCTATGGTAATTTTAAGGTCACTATTATCCCAGTACTGCAAGTAGATCAATATCCTCTGCCCGGGATAGAAGATATCTTTGCAAAACTTTCAGCAAAGGAATACTTCAGCAAAGTGGACTTAGCTGAGGCTGACCTACAGATGGAGATGGAAGAAGAGTACAAAGTGTTTCTCAACATAAACACTTACAAAGGGCTTTGGTGCTATAATTATATATTTTATATTTTTGAGTAGCATCTGCACTCTGGCAGAAAGCTATGGACTAGATGCTGCAAGTGTTACCTGAAGTACTTTATTATTATAGGTGAGGATGACAAAGAAAATCTCCAAAATTTCAAGACGGTGTTAAAAAGATTAGAAGATTATGGGCGCAGAGCATGAGACAACAAGTGTGAATTCTTTAAACCAGGCATCACTTACTATGGTTACACCATTGACGCACAAGAATTACATACGTGTGCTGAGAAAATCAAGCAGTGGTGCATGCCCAAAGGACATGTCACAGTTGCAGTCCATTTTAGGATTTGTCGATTTCTATAACAGCTTTCTGCCAAACCTGGCTATTGTGCTCCACCCCTTGAACTCATTATAACAGATCGGGAAGAAATGGCAATGAGCAAAGCAGTGTGAGGTGGCTTTTCCAAAAATAAAGGAAATGGTGACATCAGACACCGTATTCACACGTTATGATCCACATTATGCAGTGAAGCTTGCCTGTGATTTATGGTCTAAGTGCAGTCATGTCACATGGAGGTGAATGCCCCATAGCCTTTGCATCATGCTTCCTTACTGCTACAGAGAAAAATGATGGACAGATTGATAGAGAGGCCATGAAATGTACAACATTTCAACTATTACTTGTCTGGGAGAAAGTTTATCCTCATTACTGATCATCAACCACTGGTATCCATTTTCAATCCACAGAAGGGAGTTCCACTAACAGCAACAGCACAAGGGCAGAGATGGACTCTGTTTCTTGGAGGACACAGGTACAAGAATGAATTCAAGAAGTCAACTAATCATGGAAAAGTTGATGGACTGTGCTGTTTACCCTTGGAAAAGGGAATACCTTAAAAACTTACAAAAGAGAACACTCCTCTTGACGTATTCCCCCTAATGCAAATTATTCATGCCTTTTCTGCTCAGTGCTATGATGAGGATGGCTCCTGAAATTATATTTTCATGGCATTTAGATTTTGAACATTTGCAAGAAATGTTACTTTGGTTTAGCTTGCAAAAGTAACTTTTGGTTGCGTCCAAACCAAAAGCGGTGGATGAACCAAGAGGTATGTCATCTGCTGAAGGCTAGATCTGTGGCATTCAAGGCTGGCAACCCAGGTCTGTAGCAGGAAATCAGCTATGACTTGTGGAGGGCTATTTCAAGGGAAAACAGACAATTTCAAACAAGGTTGGATGTGACATCAGATGTACGACAACTTTGGCAGGGTTTGCAAGACATTACCTCCTACAAAGCGAAACCCAATAGCATGAATACCAGCGATGCTTCACTACCAGATGAACTCAACAGCTTTTATGCACGCTTTGAAAGGGAGAATACAACTACAGCTGTGAAGATCCCTGTTGCACCCAGTGACCCTGTGATCTCTGTCTCAGAGGCCAATGTTAGGCTGTCTTCAAAGAGGGTGAACCCTCGCAAGGTGGAAGGCCCCAAAAGAGTACCTGGTAAGGCTCTGAAAACATGTGCCAACCAACTGGTGGGAGCATTCAAGGGCATTTTCAACCTCTCACTGCAATGGACAGAAGTTCCCTCTTGCTTCAAAAAGGCAACAATTATACCGGTGCCCAAGAAGAATAATGTGAGCTGCCTTAATGACTATCGCCCAGTAGCAATCGCATCTACAGTGAGTTGGTCATGACTGGACCGAACTCCTGCCTCAGCAAGGACCTGAGTTGCCTGTTGTCACAATAGGTCAACAGCAGATGCAATCTCAATGGCTCTTCACACGGTCTTAGACCACCTGGACAATACAAACACCTACGTCAGGATGCTGTTCATCGAATATAGCTCAGCATTTAACACCATCATTCCCACAATCCTGATTAAGAAGTTACAGAACGTGGGGCTCTGTACCTACTTCTGCAATTGGATCCTTGTCTTCCTAACCAGAAGACCACAAACTGCGCGGATTGGTGATAACATCTCCTCCTTACTGAAGATCAACCCTGGTGCACCTCAGGGGTGTGTGCCTAGCCCACTGCTCTACTCCCTATACCCATGACTGTGTGGCTAGGCATAGCTCAAATACCAATTATAAATTTGCTGACGATACAACCATTGTTGGTAGAATCTCAGGTGGTGATGAGAGTGTGTACAGGAGTGAGATATACCAACTAGTGGAATGGTGCCACAGCAACAACCTGGCACTCAACGTCAGTAAGATGAAAGAGCTGATTGTGGACTTCAGGAAAGGTAAGACAAAGGAACAGATATCAATCCTCATAGAGGGATCAGAAGTGGAGAGAGTGAGCAGTTTCAAGTTCCTGGGTGTCAAGATCTCTGAGGACCGAACCTGGTCCCAACATATCAATGCAGTTATAAAGAAGGCAAGACAGCATCTACACTTCATTAGGAGTTTGAAGAGATTTGGTATGTCAATAAAAACACTCAAAAGCTTCTAATGATGTACCATTCTAACAGGCTGCATTGCTGTCTGGTATGGGGGGCGGGGATAGCTACTTCACAGGACTGATAGAAGCTGCAGAGGGTCGAAAATTTAATCGGCTCCATCTTGGGTACTAGCCTACAAAGTACCCAGGACATCATCAGGGAGCAGTGTCTCAGAAAGGCAGCGTCCATTATTAAGGACCCCTAGCACCCAGGGCATACCCTTTTCTCACTGTTACCATCAGGTAGGAGGTGCAGAAGCCTGAAGACACACACTCAGCGATTCAGGAACAGCTTCTTCCCCTCTGCCATCCAATTCCTAAATGGACATTGAACCCTTGGACACTACCTCACTTTTTAATATATATTATTTCTGTTTTCACACAATTTTTAATCTATTCAATATACATATACAGTAATTTATTTATTGTTCTCTTCTATATTATCATGTATTGTATTGAACTGCTGCTGCTAAGTTAACAAATTTCACGACACATGCCGGTGATAATAAACCTGATTCTGATTCTGACTTCTGTAAATGGATCTGGAATAACATCAAACTGAACAATGTTCAGACTTTGCCATATTAATTAAGAAATCTTTGGAACATTGTGCTAGCTGACTGTGCTGTGGTCTGTCCTGTTACAGGACCTGTACGTAAATAGATAGGTTTTGTGCACGCAATCAGCCAAGTTATTGAATATGCTGCAGGCAAGTGAAGAGTACTCAGTGCTGGCACATTTTTTACTGGGATCTAATGGTCTGACAAGTTGTATGACGCTGGATGGTTTAAGGAAGGTAGTGATGAGGCAGAGTGAGTGTCAGCAGCAGGGATGTGTATGGATAATGTTGAATGGCGGTACTCAGCAGAGAAATGTGATAGGGCCAGGGATAGATTCCCAGGCCACACCAGGGAGAATAAATAACATAGGAGAAAGAAGAGAAGCCATTTACAGCTGATATGCTGCTGTGAGTGTATTGATAAGAATGGAACTTGACAAGGGAAGACACTCATCTATCTGACAGAAATGTATAGTGTATGGAAAGGGTAGTTTGCAGCAGCTACACACAACCTGATAGGCAACTTTTCAGTTCGGGGCAAGGGCAGAGGACAGGAAGGATCAAAACATGGAATTCCAGGTATAGATAGGGACATGGATATAGGAGGTTCAACATGTTCAAACAAGATAATTTGTTTGCAAGATACGAATCAGTTTAAGTATCATGATGGCAGATTTGATGAGGACGTCAGAATCTGAAGACAGCAGGTTGTTTACAATACCCATTGCCGTGTCTAGGAAGGAAAGAAGCTGGGTGCAGAACTGTTCATTATTGATGTATGGACAGGAGGCAAATTCTCATGGGCAGGCTAAAACAAGCTTAAGTGAGAAAGATACAAGTTCAGGACTAATGCTTGGATCTTCAGGGAGTGTTTGGAAAATCAGCGTCCCTTGCTGATGAATGGCTGTAGCAACTGTTTGGCACCAACTTTCAAGTCTGTGCTCCTCGGACTTGAGAAAGGGGTGTTGAGTATGTGGAAACATCAGCTTGCAAAGTTACGGGAGTAAGCAGTCAGTGCAGGCCTCCCTATCGGGGTGCAGCAGCTGGGCCAGTTGTACTGTGGCTGGCTCGGAGGCTCAACAGGAAAGGATAAAGACAGGCAGGGTGATAGTGATAAGAGACTCAACGGTTAGGGGGATGGACAGCAGATTCTGTGGCCAAGAGAGGGATGACAGGATGGTGTCTCCCAGGTGCTAGGGTCAAGGAGTGTCTGCGGAGTATTCTCAAGAGGGGGGTGAGCAGCCAGAGGTCGTGGTGCACAAAGATATAGGTAGAAAATGGGAAGAGGTCCTGTGCAGTGAGTATCGGGAGTTAGGGAAGAGGCCGAAGAGTGGGATCTCCAAGGTAGTAATCCCTGGATTACTCCAGATAGTAGTCCAGATCCTTACTATTCTCTGGGTGCAAAAATGTGACCTTTCTCTTTTATCTTTCTTCGGATTACTTTTACTTGACCCTATTTACTCAGGCTCATCTGTATTTTATAAACTGCAGTGCAGCTCTCCTCAGCCATTCCAAAACAAAAATTGTAGCGTATGCAATCTTTCATTAAAGTTAAAGTTTTCCAGCTCTGGCAACATCTTTATATAAGTCTTGAATTGAGTTCTTGTACACTAAAGGTGAAATCTTGATCTCTCAGTCCACCACATTGTGGCCTTGCTCTTTATTTGTCTCCCCACACTGCACATTCTCGGTAACTACGGCACTATATTCTGCATTCTGTGTTGTTTTTGTACTACTGCGGTGTACTTACAGTTCCTTGAAAAAGTATTCGGCCCCCACAATTTTCACATTTTACTGTATCATTCTCTAAATTTATAATATATAGAAGTAAGATTTTTGAGCTAATCTACAAAATATTGCTTCATATCAAATCAAAAGAACAATTCCAAAAGCCGTCAACAATTTAGTAAAAGTTAAAAATCAAAATTGTGAAGCTGAGAAAGTATTCATCCTCTTTGTAATTACTAACTTTCCTCAGGTGCAATACTGTAGATTACCTTAACAATTCACCCAATTTGTTGAAGTAGAATATTGGAGGATCACCTGCTTTCAATGAATTTATAAGAATATCCTCTCTCTCAGTAAGGTAGTTTCTCAACAGACCAAACCAAAATGAAGACAAAAGAGCATTCAAGACAAATTAGGAAAATGATAATAGAGAAACACAGATCTGGGGAAAGGTACAATACCATCTCAAAGGCACTGGACATATCTCGGAGCTCAGTGCAGTCTATCTTGAAAAAGTGGAAAAACTATGAAACCACGGCCACACTGTGCAGGCCAGGCTGCCTCTCTAAACTCAGTTCCCGCAGAAGAATGACACTTGTAAGAGAGGTTACTGTGACACCAACAGTCACTCTGAGTGAGCTGCAGAGGTCAGTAGCTGCAACTGGAGATGAAGTTCATGGCTCCATAACCACAAGGACCTTGCACAAAAAGGATATTTATGGAAAAGTGACAAGGAACAAGCCCTAGAAATAGCCTTTCCCTTTAAAGACTTAGCAAAGTGTCACTGTAAGGATGTGGAAGAAAGTCTAGTGGTCGGATGAGACTAAAGTGGAACCTTTTGGCCTCAATTTTAAGCGATATGTGTGGCATAAATCTAATACTGTGCATCAGCCAGGAAACACCATCCCTACTGTAAAGTATGGTGGAGGTTGTATCATGCTATAGGGATGCTTTTGAGCTGCAGAGACTGGAAATCTGGTCAGGATTGATGGGGAGAGGAATGCTAATAAATAGAGATCCTGGATAAAAACCTGCTAGTTTCAGCCAGAAAGTTTAAATTGGGAAGGAAGTTCATCTTTCAGCAGGACAATGACCCAAAGCACACCGTCAGACCAGGCATGGAGTGGCTTCAAATGAAGAAAATTGAGGTCCCTGATGTCCTGACCTTAACCCAATCGAACATCCCCGGAAAGATTGCTGTCCACTGCCGCTCCCCAATTAACCTGGCACAGCTTGAGCAATGGGCAAATCTTGCTCCGTTACATTGTTCAAAGCTAATTAGAGACTTGTCCAAAAAGACTACTGGCTGTAATAGCTGTGAGAGGTGGTTCAACCAAATACCAGGCAAAGGGTGGTGGGGTGGGGTGGGGTGATGAATACTTTTGAACTGCTAACATTTCAGTTTTTGAATTTTTAATTTTTCATGCTTTAAAATTTTCCCTGTTTTTGGGCCTCTCTGTGGAAAAAAAAGGATGAGATCCACAAATAAGATCTCAGTTAAATTGTTAAAAATTCCTGTTTGTAATACTCATTTACATGAACAAAGGGCTGGGGGCTGAATACATTTTTGAGGCACTGTATCTATGAAATTATCTGTCTGAACAGCATGCAAACAAAAGCTTTACATTGTATCTCAGCACATGTGACAATAATAAATCAATTGCCAATCACTTCTGATTTTAAAACATTAAATCTCTGCTAATAACTGAAAGTACAGGAAATAGTCGATCAGGCAGCATCAGAGCTGATGAAATTTCACACCATATGAAACAATGATAAGAAAACTGATTCTGATTCTGTTTCTGAGCTGAAATATTAATTCTGTTTCTCTCTGCCTGTAATGACCAGAACCGTAAGCCATTCTCAGGCTGTGTTCTAACTAGTATTGCAAGCAGTGCAATTGCCCTGCTCTGAGCTGCTGCAGGAAAACATCCCACAGACTTTATTTAAACTCCTGCTCCCTCCAAGGATCTATGGATGGACAATCCAAAGTGGCTTATTTTATTCCCACCACTCAATATCATTTTTATTTAGTATACTGTGTTCTGCAAAAACCAGTTTGCAATAGCCACAAACAAGCAATCATCAAAATTCTGCAGGGCTGTCACACTTTGCCTTGAGCAATGGAGGACAAATAAAATAAATCAAAGGATGCAACTCCATGATGGTGGAGTCCTGAAGACAAGGTCGAACCACTTACTGTCCTCTTTAGCCTGAAGGGTCGAGTGGATCTTCCATCTTGACTTACTGTCATAGAATTGTACAGCTCAGAAACAGGCTCTTCAGCCCATCCTAACCATGCTGTCCCTCCTGCCCTCTCATCCCGTATGTCCATATCCTTTCATTGCCTTGACTATTTAAGTGCCTGTCTAAATGCCTTGTGGGTGTAGTTATTGTATCTGATTGCCTCACTTCCTGTGGAAGTGCATTCCAGATAGCAAGCAATCTATTTAAAAAAAAACTTATCCCTCAGATCCCCCTTAAAACTCCTTCTTCTTACCTTGAACCTTCAAGCCACAAACCTTCCCAATCTAAAAGCTTTTCCACTGCCGCTGGGTCCAAATTCAGGACCCCCTCCCTCCGCCAACAGGGTAGTGACTCACACTCCAAGGGAGAGGAGGGAGTGTGGTGAAGGGGTCTGAGGTGGGAGATCAAATGATTATTAGGTGATTACTTAGTGGAACTCTCTTGTTCAGCTTGCAAACATGACCCAATGCTTCCAGTTGCCTAGAACTTTAAATTTCCACCAAACCACATGCCAATCTTCCTGCTTTAAGCCTCTATTACTCACAGGAACTCAGGAAAACAGAAGCCGGAATAAATTATCAAGCCCCTCAAGCCTACCGCACAATTTAACACGATTATGACTGATCAATAATAACCTCGGCTCCTGTATCATTTCTTCATCACCCTCCATTCCTTGGTCTATCAAATATTTGCTCGCCATGCCACTTTAAATTTTTCTCATGTTCCAGCTTCTACCGGCTACCAAAGCAGAGAATTCCAAAGATACATCTCCGCAGGAAGAATTTTCTATGTACCTCAGTATGAAATGACTGGGCCCTTTATCATTTAGTTTTGTCTTCCTGTTCGAGACTCTCCCTCTAGAGAAACACTATTCCAATCACTTTAACTTCCATCCAGGCACACTAAAGTCTTCTGAATACAGTGTTCAATTCAAGAGCTTTAGGTGCCAGGGCGTCTTGGCATTTTGGCCTCAAAATTCTAACATTCATTCAACATCCAACTTTTAAGCCAAAATACTTATTCAGCATTTGCACCTTAAGATCCACCTTTTGCTTTTGTTTTGTTTGTTCTTTCACCCTGCATTATGACCTCTTCATATCATTCAGTTTCTTCTGCCACCTGCCATATATGTAAAAACTCTATCTGAAATGTAGACTGTGCCAAATTATTCCCATCACTTTGCTCTACTTCAGATATAACCAGAAACTCAGGCAAAACAGTTTTATTTTACTTGCAAACATAAACAGCCACTAAGAACCTATTTTGTTATTTGCTGGTTTAATTGCCTGTCAATAAATTCAGTGGAAGTGGTGAGTGTGCATTAATTCAGCTGCTTTAGCAATTCTCATTGTTAGTGTATCACCCGGGCTTGGGCTATCAGTAATGGGTAATGATGCACTTTCCTGTTTTGAACAAACACTCCCAGATCTGATGTTGCAAAATCAGTTAAAAAATTGAAGCTATGTCTATTAAGTTTAAGTATTAGTAAACCACAACTGCAGCACTGCTGTTTTCTGTGTCCTACAATCATCTCTACTTTATAAAGATTTGAGTTACAGTGGAAATACCCAAATCTGCTGCCCTGAGTTTGCTGTAAAATGATCCAACGTACATGCAAACCCCTTAGTTTCTTTAAAACTGACAGTCAGCACAGGCTTTAGCAGACCAATTTTGAACTAACAAGCTGAGTCCTGCACTTGGATCCCGGAAGGTATCAGCTGCTTTTCATTCAATTATTTCATAGAGCAAAATGACACAGTGTTTATGCCAGAGAAACGGGCAATTCTAGCTCAGGTACAGTAATATACCCTTCAACTTTATAATTTTTTTGTATCATCGCAATAAACCTCTCCTCCCACCTTTCATGATTGCACCCTCACCTACTCATGTGGTGCCTCTCACATGCCCCTGTGCTCTTCACCTCAACCTCTCCACGTGTTGGTGAGTTCCACAATCCTATCACCCTTGACCAACTGCTTCTGCGTTCATTATTGAATATATTTTTATAAATCTTTATGCTTCTACATTCCCCTTCATAATTTCATCTTTTTTTTAAACAGAAAGGAGACTCAATTTGACCCTTCTATCCTTCACCCTTGTAAATCTTTTCATACCTTTCTACAGTGTTTCCAATCTGTGAGTAACGTAGGGCCCAGGATTCCAATCAGTATTGTATATATTTAACGCTGCTTTACTTTTTGCTGTTCTAATATCATGAGGGGCTAAGCTGACTTGTATGAAAGTTAGTCCTGACGAAGGGTCTTGGCCTGAAACGTCGACTGTACCTCTTCCTAGAGATGCTGCGTGGCCTGCTGCGTTCACCAGCAACTTTGATGTGTGTTGCTTGTAAGAAAGAGTAATGTACCATTCGGTGTCTTCCCTTTCTTTCCACCCAGTACTGATACAGTGTCCCGGTCAGAGGCCAGTCAGAATAGTTGCCCTTGTGGCAGCTAGCCACAGGTGCAGCTTGGGTATGGCGATAACCAAGAGTGAAGGTAGCTTAATTCACTTAACAGTACGGTCATACTGCTAACATTGCCAGTGTAACCCATTTGAACAGATTGGGTTAGCTATTTTCTTACTGGTTCATGATCCTGATCTACACCAGCTTAGTTTCACCTCTGATGGTCACTTACAGTGGTCTGTCTGAGCTCATACCTCAGTGCAGCCCCCAACTAAACCTGCAGGTTATTGCTCCGTAGAACCAAGTGACAAGCCATTAATCGCCAGTCCAAGAAATTGTTGTTGTTTCCGACTCAGACTTCAATAAAAGTGAGTCAAAAATTTCTTTTTAAATGAAATTCAAATAAACTAACCTTTATCTCTTTAAAATAAAACACTCCCCATGTTAGCGAAATTACAGATGGACCCTGTAGAGTAGAAAGAAAAGTTAGGGTTATTTCATTAAGGAAAAATTGTCATATTACTTTTAGTACTGCTTGTAAAAATAAGTTCTTCCAATCAACTTTCTAGTATGCCAAACTATGCTTGGAGTATTTCATCCCTGTGATGCAGCTCACTGATTATATTGTGACGAGCGTTTGGTCCATGACAACAGATAAGAAAATCTCATTTAACTCAACAGCCATTTTTATTGCGATAAGCATCAAAACAGACCGGGCACTATGACCCAGAGAGTGAAACCACTTAGTCACATACATTCGGGGGAAGTGATTATCACACACCCCGGTTACAGTCAGGGTGACCCACAGACACACAAGCAAATAAATGTATAACCCAGGCTAAAATGTAACAATAAGTGAACTTGAACATCCCACCATAATCTCACAAATGCATTTAATACAAGAACAATAAATAGCACAGGGCACTAGGCCACTGGGAATGCTGGAGCGGGCTGTCAACCATGCCCTCCCCCACCAAGAACACTACACTGCCTTAGCTGAGGGGTCAGCCATCCCAGCAACCCCAGAGTCCACAACAAAGTCCAAAAGTCCTGGTGCTAGTTGATGCCGTCGCCTAGGGCACTATGGGATGTCTGTAGTCCTTTCATAGGAGGCACTGTTTGGGGAGGCAAGAGGCAGGGCACCCGCAGTGTTTCTTCCTTCCCTCGGCCTTGTCGGGTAGATGGTGGCTGAGGGCTGATATGGTGCCAGTAGGTCCCGGTGCAGCACATCTGCCTTCTGCCCCTTGGGTAATTGCACCCAGTATACCACATTGGAGATGCAGTTCAGACCTCTCCTCGCCCCTTCCACTGGCTTTCAAGCTTGGGCTAGTAGGCCCATACAGGAGCCCCAGCAGGTACTGCTGCATTCACGCCCTAGACTGGTGTCTACGTCTCCAATACCAAGGTCCTCTCTCGAGCCGGAACGCCAGCAGTTTCAACCTTGGTGATGTCAGCCCAACTATGCTAGGCAGGACATGTCGTCCGAATGCCTGGCGGAAGACTGCCCAAGGACATCTTGTACGGCCAACTGTCCAGTGGTACCTGAAAACGAGGAGGCCAGCGCCTACGGTACAAGGATGTTCTGCACAGGAGCCTCAAGAAAGCTGACATTGCCCCGTCAACATGGGAGGATCCGGCTCAAGATCGCTCACAGTGGAGGGACGCCATCAGAAAAGGTGTGGACGCTGCTGAGAACAAGCTCAATGAGGCAACAGAGGAAAGGCACAGGAAGCGCCACAACAGAGCTTCTGCCCCTGCTGCCCCTCCAGGCCTCACCTGCCAAATATGTGGCAAGCAGTGCCTGTCAAGGATCGGCCTGTACAGACACTCCAGGACGCACATGTCAAACCCCACTAACTGACTGAAAGGAGCCATCATCATCCTATGGGATGGATAGCCCAGAGAGAGAGAAAGGTTTCCCAGCACCTTCTGAGACATGCAAGCGTGACAGCAGTGCACAAACAGCTCCATGTCCTGCCTATACGCAGGCCAGTAGAGGCATTCATGCAGAGGTGGCCGGCTTTCACTAGCCTGCACGTGGCAGTGTGGAGTCCCCGGGGGACCACCAGCTGTAGCAGGTGCCTGTTGTTGTCTGAAAACAGCCACCACTGGAACGGCGACCCATCGCGCATCTCCAGCGTGCTCCACTGAGAGTATAGGGCTTTGGTGGAGACGTCCGTCCACTCCAGCCACCGTCTCACGCTCAGCCACCCCCTCACCTGGGCAAGCACGGGATCACTCTCCTGCTGCTGCTAGTCAATGGTGGGGGAGGTCTACCTCATTGCCGGCTGCCACTACTTGACCCTGGTTCCGCTGCGTTATGCTGGGCCGCTACCTGGTGTGCTGCACTGCAGTGGGCCACTGTGAGACCGCTGGTGGTCGTTGTCGCCCCTGCCAGTCCGCTTCCTGGAGCTGCCCTACCGGAGAGCCCCAGCTTCAACACCGAGGTAGAGTGGTACCCCCGGGACATCCCCAACGGGACAGCAGGTCCAGGCTGGGGATGCAGGACTCTGGGATGCCGGTGAGCCACACCTTGTGCTCTGCCGTGCTTTTCCCCACTGCGATACGCAGCCTCCCCTTCCCTTTCATCGCTGCACAGTCTCTGGTGGACTGCCGTCGTTGTCCACCCAGGCGGGGGTGTCTGGTCCGTGTTGGGGAGGACACACAGACGGGTGATGACGATGGTTGACCCCGTGTCCACCACCGCATGGCATCTGGTGCCCTCCACCACGCAGTCTATATAAACGCTTTTCTCTTCACCCAGATCCCCAGCCAGAGGGGCGACAACGGCAGGGTTCTGCTGGGGGAGTCGGGCAGCGTCTCCCGCTTGGTGTTTCCCTGTGGCTGAGTGTCAGTGACGTGGTGCAGTAGCGGGGCAGTCCTGGGCCAACATGGCCTGTCTCACCACACTGGCAGCTCATGGACGGGAGGACCACAGTGAGGACTTTCTCACAGCACCTCCTTGCCAATTTCCTCCTCGGCCTCGGTGACAGAAGCCCGGGCTCGCAGCATGCAGGGTGATGCAGGAATACCTTGGGGGGCTAAAATTGCTTCTGCCTGCTCCTTGGCCAGTGATGGTGGCGAGGTCAGGCGAACACGCTCCAGCATCAGAGCCTTTACAAAGGCGTGGAGGGCAAGCTCTTTCTGGACCACGGGGGGAAATTGGGCCTAGCCATGTTGAGGACCGTGGCAGATATCTGCTGCGAACGCCCCAGCTTTCCCCCACATGGGGCCGCCTGCTGCCCAGCTCTTCCCTGATTGTTTCTTCCAATGGCCTCTGTGGAAAACGCTGCTACGAGGGTCCTGTCGTCATATTGCTCAGCCAGCGTTAGGTTGAGGAGGGTTCGCTGGGCATTCCCCTCCAGCGCCAGGGCAAGGTGTACCACGGTATCGGTGGGACTCCACCTGTTGTGCCATGTGGCAAGTTTGACTTGTGCCAGGCAAGGCTCCGGGCGACTGGCACCATCATATCTGGGGATCTTCAGGGCGGATCTTGTAGCTTGAATCGCTGAAGGCTGTTGGTCTTTCTCTTGCCCTGGCTGAGTTGGTGGTACCTGCCATGTTGCCCGTCCTCCCATAGCTGCAGTAGCTTGGGTTCCCTGGTGCGGGCCACAAGGGAGGTAGGTGATGCCAGTGTCCCCTGGGTTGAGGAGCTTGGGTACACTGGCCTCATCGGGGTTCTCTGGGCAGACACCATGCTAACTTCCCAGATCCTCCCTCTGGATTGGAGTCCCATCTTCATGCGCCCAGTCCAGGGGTGCAGGGGAGGCCTACTGCTCGGCCCCTTGACTTATTCCCCAGGTCGTAAGGCGCTCCATCCGACATTGTAGCTCTTCAATCTCACATTCAATTTCCAATCCCGCTCCTGACACCAGTAAGGTGAGCATTCGGCCCACGATCACTGACGAGGAAAGCTCGTTTAACTCAACAGCCATTTAAACTGTAGCAAGCATAAAAACAGACCGGGCATTATGACCCGGGGAAAGAACCCACTCAGTCACATACAGATTATCACACACCCCGGTTACAGTCAGGGTGACTCACAAACACACAGCCAAATAAATGTATAACCCAGGCTAAAAGGTAACAATAAATGAACTTGAACATCACACGAAAGTATTTTAACATAAGAACAATAAATAGCGCAGCTGGCCAGGAACGCTGGGGCTGGCTGTCAACCACACGCACCTCCCTCCGCAGCACTTCAATATTATATACAGCATTTTACAATTCAAATTGGCGCAGCGCTTAATATCCTTGCACTCCTAATATGGCATTCGACCTAAGATGCATTGAAAAAACCGTAATGCTGAAAACCAATGGAAGTGCTGAAAATCTGGATCCATCAGAAAATCCTGAAAATTTCAGCAGTCAGGAATATCATCGAAAAGAGGGAGAGCAATAATCTTCCTGGCCAATGAAGCTGTCAGAGCAACCTGAGTTGATAGAACTAGATGGTTCCAGTTCTATCTAGTATTATTGGATAATGCTTGTTATTCTCACTGGTTCCACAAGGTGGCAGGGCAACCTCTCAAACAACAGGACTTACGTGTGAGTCAGACTGAAGTTTCACTCAATGAGCAAAGGTTTAAGAAAAACACAGCCCCTCTACCAGATAACTGGGCAATGCTACAGTACATTTGCCATTAAAAATGTTGTACTATTGCAATGAACTGTTGAATATAACTGGAAACAAAAAATATGACAGCTGCTAATAATTATAATTTCCTAGTCACAAAGGTTGTTTTCAGAGCGGAACGGGATCAGAGGGTGTAACAGGCTGTCGACCACAATATCCTCCCTGGGTCCAACATCTGCTCTATCCCCGTAACAACCCTAAAGCTTTCCAAGATCTCCAAAATCGGGCCTTTTGCACAGCCCCAGATAATAATTGGCCTATTATTAGCAGCTATGCCTTTAGTAATTTTCTTGGCTGATCTCTGGAAATCATACCTTAAATAGGCTTGCTTCCCTCTTTTTTCCTTTAACGACAGTCTCCAAACTGAAATCTTGGATTGGGCTTTTGGACACATCCAAACATCTCCACATTTCACATTCTGTAGACGTAGAACCCATAACACTCCCATTGGCTTGGGTGTGGGAGAAGAAGTAAAATGGTGGCTCAGGATTAACCAGGTTTCTCTGGCCACCTGGAGTATTTAACAAAGCACTTGATTTGTTCACGGTCTATGAGGAGAGAATGGAGATGCTTCTCCTGCCCAGTTATGCTTTGAAGCCAGAGCAACACATGGCATGACATGAACTCTGCAAGCCAACGAGCATCTCTGGTGGAAAATGCACATTTGATAGTTGATTCATCTGTTAATCATCTGAAGGGACTCAACCAGAAGTGTTAACTTTCCTCTGCAGATACTGCCTGACCCACTGAGTACTCCAGCTGTTGCTAGGGGGCATTGGGAACGGACCCAAATGCAAGACACAGACACTGAAGTACTAGGAACAGGACAAGGTTTGACAAGAAAGCAAGGGAAGAAACAATGCTGGACATTGACAGAGGCCCTGGACGAGACTAGGATTCCGGGCCTGGGCTAGGACTAAGACTAGGAAAGCGGGACCTGGATGAGGAACTAGGAACTAGGAGCCTGGACTAGGACTCCAAGCCAGAGACTAGACAGGGTCCCGGAACATGGGTCTTGACTCGGGCTTGGAACCCGGATCCAGGTGAGGACTCGAGACTAGGAACAGACTAGACACTAGATAGTACTGGGAATACGAAGCCTGGACTGGGACTGGACGAGGTTCCAGGATGTGGCTTGGACAAGATGAGATTCCAGGATGAGGCACGCCTGGGCAGGCCGAGGCACTTGGACTAGGTTTGACTCGGCTCTTGAACTCGGCTTGGTTAGGTTCTTGGGTACGGAGCCGGGACTCCTCCTTGGAGTGCAGGGCCGGGATGACTGTCAAGGGAACTGCCGAGGGACTCCTGGACTGGACGAGAACACAAAGCCTTGACTTGGACAGGACTGGAACACGGCGCCTGGAACTTGGAACCTAGAACACAGAGCCGGGACCCCTCCGTAGGAACAGGATGTAGGGCCAGGACTCATGCACAGAACAGGGACACTAAACATGGGGACACAAAGAGACAGTTCCAAACTCAACAATAGATAGTTCCTTCTCTTGGCATGGCGAGGCTCCAGTCTCACTCTGGCAGTTGAACTTGACAGGGTTTCAGGCAGAAGGGGAAGGGAACAGTCCAGCAGCCAAAGTTGAATCCAGGAGCTATCTCTGTAGCCAGCCCGAAACAAGAATCAGGTGCCTCAATTAAGGCACCCAATGGAACAAGGGAAAACAGGAAAACCCGGAGTAATGAATCGACAGACCGGACCATGAACCAGAATGCGGACTTCACGGACTGGACCTTGACAGTCTCCCCCCTCCTCTATGGGAGTCTCCTGGCGGCCTAACAGGCTTTCCTGGACTATGGATGACCCAGGCGGATGGGGGGGTGGTATTCAACGGGAGGGAACCTAGGATAGTAAGAGTTAAACGACAGTGTCTGTGTCGCTGGGTCCATGTATAGCTGGACTGTTCTGTTGTGAGGGGTCATTGGGAATGGACCCAAATGCAAGACACAGACACTGAAGTACTAGGAACAGGACTGGGTTTGACAAGAAAGCATGGGAAGAAACGACGCTGGACATGGACACAGGCCCTGGACAAGACTAAGATCCCGGGCCTGGGCTAGGACTAAGACTAGGAAAGCAGGACCTGGACGAGGAACTAGGAACTAGGAGCCTGGACTAGGACTCCAAGCCAGAGACTGGGCAAGGATCCGGAATATGGGACTTGACTCAGGCTCGGAACCCAGATCCAGGTGAGGACTCGGGACTAGTAACAGACTAGTCACTAGATAGTACTGGGAATACAAAGCCTGGACTGGGACTGGAAGAGGTTCTAGAACTTGGCTTGGACAAGATGAGGTTCTAGGACGTGGCTTGGACTGGATGAGTCCCAAGTCCTCGCCTGGATCCGGGTTCCCAGCCCGAGTCAGACCCATGTTCTGGGGCCCTGTCCAGTCTCTGGCTCAGAGTCCTAGTCCAGACTCCTAGTTCCTCGTCCAGGTCCCGCTTTCCTAGTCTTTCCTCGTCCAGTCCCAGTCCAGGCTTTGTATTCCCAGTACTATCTCGTGTCTAGTCTGTTCCTAGTCCCGAGTCCTCACCTGGATCCTGAATCCCTAGTCCTGAGTCCTCGCCTGGATCTGGGTTCCGAGCCTGAGACAAGACCCATGTTCTGGGTCCCTGTCCAGTCTCTGGCCCAGAGTCCCTACTGGACTGTTCCCTTCCCCTCCTCATCTGAATCCCTGGCAGTTACTTTGGCAGTTTATCTCAACAGTTACTTTGGCACTAATCTTCATCTGTTACCTTCGCCTGCAACCTTGTCTGATTCCTCGCCTGTATTGCCGTTTAATTCAACTGCCGGAATGAGACTGGAGTCTTGCCACGCCAAGATAAGGAACTATCTATCATTGAGTTTGGAACTATTTCTTTGTGTCCCTGTGTTTAGTGTCCATGTCAAAGAAGAGTCCCGGCCCTAGGTCCTGTTCCCAAGGAGGGACCCTGGCTCTGTGTTCTGTGTACGAGTCCTGGCCCTATGTCCTGTCCCCAAGGAGGGGTCCCGGCTCTGTGTACTGTGTTCCTGTGCTTAAGTCCAAGGCTCTGTGTTCCTGTGTTTCAAGTCCAAGTCCAGCTGCCTGTGCTCTAGTCCTGTCCAAGTCTGAGCTTCATGTCCTCATTCTGTTCTGGTGCCCTGCCCAGCCCGTTGCTGGAGGTTCCTCGTTCTTTGCTGGAGATTCCTTGTCCTGTGCTAGATCGTCCCCATCGGAATCCTTGGCAGTTATCCCGGCCTTGCGTCCTAGAAAGGGTCCCGACCCTGCACTCCAAGGACGAGTCCCAGCTCCGTACCCAAGACCCTAACCAAGCCGAGTCCAAGAGATGAGCGAAACCTAGTCCAAGAGCCTTGTCCTGCCCTGTAGCCACGTCCTGTCCTTGCCAAGATCCTAGTCCCGGTTCAGAGTCAAGACCCAGGTTCCGAGTCCCAACCAAGACCCAGGTTCCGGGTCCTTGTCTAGACTCTGGTTCCAGAGTTCCGAGTTCCTAGTCCAGACTCCTTGTTCCCAGTTCCACGTCCGGGTCCTGTGCTTCTAGCCCAAGTCCTAGCCCAGGCCCTGAATCCTAGTCTCATCCAGGGCCTGTGTCAATGTCCAGCGTCGTTTCTTCCTGACTCTCCTTGCTATCTCAATAATCCTAGTCATGTTCCTAGTACTTCAGTGTCTGTGCCTTGCATTCGGGTCCGCCGTCAGCGCCCTCCTTATGACACCAGCATTTTGTGCGTAGCTCCAGAGGCCAGCATCTGCTGTCTCAATGTTATGAGGCTGGACTAGCACTGAAACTACTGCATATTGAATGCAGCAGTGAAAAAACCTAAGAAACAAATATTAACCATTATGATTGGCTTTGAAATGTAACACACATCCATTAATTTAGCTAATTTCTTGAAAGCTACAGATTACTCAATAATTATATAAGTATTATAAATGTTGGAAGATTATTCCAACCTCAGCCATTTAAGAGGTTTGAAAGATATGGCCAAAAGCAAGAAGAAAGCATTAGTGCTCAAACAGATGTTCTCAAAGATCTAACATGATTCTATAATTTTGGGAAGCTTTTGAAGTGTGCACCCAGGGGACAGGTCTGTTATTGGTCCAATAGAGTGGTTTTCAAGCTCTTTTCAGATGACCCACTTTATTCAAGTGGTTCGCCTGTAGACATTTGAAAGTGATAACAAGCTTACTGGTCCTCAAAACAGTGCGAAGTTAAGGAATCAGAGATAGTAACCCATTTTTAACAACTTATGACCTATCAGAAAACTGAGAGGTTTAGTGATCCAACAGAGACTGCTGGGTGTTATGTATACCTTTGAAGTTTCCATGGACATGGTAGTTTGGAATGTGAGGGAATACAGTCTGTGCCGGGCACAACATAACAGACAATCAAACGACATCTCCCAAAGAATTGATCTAGAAACAATGAATGAGTCTTGTGACTGCAAGAACGTTTAGAGACTCACCAATAATCGTCCTTCACCTATTCCTTCAAATTCTAATCACTGTGCGGGTCAGAACGCAGGACAGTAGCTTTTAAATAAAATGGGAGTCAAAACGACAGGACCGTGGTATTAAATGCAACATCAATACAGAGAGTTAGATTCTCATAAAATCTGGGCAATTATTACAACCACTTTGAATAGCATCCAGGCTATGAGGCAGACTGACACCTCTGCAGGCTGTCCGATTCTGGGGAAGGATATAAACGGCAGACAGTTTGTTCACTGGATTGAGACAATACAAGAGGACAGCTCAGCATGACCATTGGAATAAGTAGGGTAGCCTGGTCTCACTTGCAATCTCACATACACATGAATGAGTGAAAGCATGTACATATAGCAAAGACACAATTGCACGGTACACGCCCTTTGATCCACAAAAAGCAATAGTTGCAAAAGAACAACATTTTAACCTACTCTAAGATCAATCTAGTTGTTCCCTCACGTATAGCCCTTCATTTTTCTAACGTCCTTGTGCCCTAATGTATCTGTCTCTGCCACCATCCCTGGCAGGGCGTTCCACTCTCTGTGTAAAAAATCTTTGCACATAATGTTAGCACAACACTTCACAGTACAAGCGAGCTGATGCTTGACATAGAATATCTACATGCCAGTAGGCCAGAGTGTGGACAGATGCCAGACAATGAGTCTGGAACACCAGCATTTGCTGCAGAAACCACAAATCCTCTCCCACAGTCAGACATCAGGTTTGATCTTATGTACTGTAGCTTTCGCTACCTCTTTGTCTTTTTGTTTAATTTGGTCAGCAAGCATGGGGACTATTGCTTTTACTGTTTGTCTTTCTCTCCGTTCTTTCAAACTTTGCATTATTGCCAACTTTTCTACAAATTCCTTGTGCCTCTGAAAATGATGACCCCCCTTGAAGCTTAATCCATTCTTATCAACTCCTTAAATACAACGTTTGATCATCTGAGCTCACCCTATCAGAGATGCTTCCTTTGTTCTACCCATCCATCTACCATCTCTGCAACCTAAAACTGACTTGTTTTCTGTCTTCCCCAGCTTTGATCTGGGGTCTTTGGACCTGAAACATTAACTGTTTCTTCTTCCACAGATGCTGCCTAACCTACTGAATGTTTGCAGCATTTGCTGTTTTTATTATCAATATGAGCAGTCCTTTATGATACTCACAGCGGTAATAAGAGGAAATGTGATAACTGCACCAAGGTAGTAGTTTGCCAGAAACCAAGCACTGTTTGCGATTCCCCACAGCAATCCTGAGAAGAAAGCTAGGAAAAAATGAATGGAGAATTATTAAGTGTTAACGGATGACTGTTGGCCTCTGTAAAAGTACTGATAGGAAAATTAATCAGTAAATGTTAGCAGCCTGATTAAGGAGCTGATTATTGATTTCAGTAGGAGGAAACCAGATGTCCATGACCCAGTCTTCGTCAGAGGATCAGAGGTGGAGAGGGTCAGTAACTTTGAATTCCTCTGTATTATTTCAGAGGACCTGGTCCTGAGCCCAGCACATAAATGCAATTACAAAGGAAGCACAGCAGCTCCTCTACTTCCTTAGGAACTTGCGAAGATTCGGTATGACATCTGAAACTTTGACAAACTTCTATAGATGTGTAGTGGAGAGTATATTGACTGGCTGCCTTACTGCTTGGTAGGGAAACACCAATGCCCCTGAATGGAAAATCCTACAAAAAGTAGTGGAGTTCATCACGGGTAAAGCCCTCCCAACCACTGAGAACACCTACATGAAGCATTGTCGCGGGAAAGCAGCACCAATCATCAAGGACCCCACTATCCAGGTCATGCTGCCATCAAGAAGGTGCAGGAGCCTCAGGACTCACACCACCAGGTTCAGGGACAGTTATTACCCCTCAACCATCAGGCTCATAAACCAGAGGGGATAACTTCACTCAACTTCACTCGTCCCATCACTGAACTGTTCCCACAACCTATGGACTCACTTTCAAGGACTCTTCATTTCATGTTCTAGATATTTATTGCTTATTTATTTGTTATTATTTATGTATTTTTGTATATGCACAGTTTTGTTGTCTTTCGCAAATTGGTTAAACACCTGAATTGGGGCAGTCTTTCATTGACTCTATTCTGGTTATTATTCTATTATGGATTTATTGAGTATGCCCACAAGAAAATGAATCTCAGGGTTGTATATGTTGTCATATATGTACTTAAATAATAAAATTACTTTGAACTTTTTTGAACTTTTCTGGGAATATTTGACAATAATTGAGCTCTCATTAGATCATCAGAAAGTGCAATGGATCAGATACACAAACCCTGCTCCTTGCTGGCCAAACCATGTTGTTATTGTACCAAACACCCAAGCAGTACTGAATCCTCTGAGAAATGTGGCTTTGGATCTGTAAGTTTAAAAATAATCCAAACTTTATCAGTTTCCAGAGAAACCAGTAGGGAAGAACTAAAGTATAAACATTGGCTTCTATCACTGTTTGAAGAAATAAGTTCCAATCTGCATTCAACCACTTAATTCATGTTAAAAAATACAACCAGCATAAAGCCAAGGTTGTTATGTGAATCACCAATCTAATGTGCCATCAAGTTTCTGTTAATTCAATCTTAATTTCTAAATTTTCTGGAATAAACGTTTAACTGATTGTTATTCAAGTGGATGCAAAAAGCCTTTGACTTTGTGGTCATTCAGGGATGAAGATCCTTTACTCTCTTCATTACACATGCAGTTGTTCGTTTCTTTATGCCATCTGATCCTTATTTAGATCACTTTTTTGTGAGTAACAACTTCCCGGTGAAATGTTAATTTTCATATTCAGCAGTTTGAAGCTATGTTCCTTGGTGCACAAATGGCAATAGAGTCCTGTGTAATTTTCAGGAATACCCCTTTTCATTCTCTTTACTGTCTTTAATTCTAATTTAACGATCAGTCCATTTCCTCATTATCAGGCTAAAAACCCATGACTGTGTCTGCCTAAGTTTTTCTCATAAGTCAGTCCTTGGATGTTGTGGCTGAAGTTCAGGGATTTTCCAGCACATGATAAACGCAAGAGACTCTGCAGATGCAGGAGGTGCAGAGTAATACACAAAAGCAAGCGAAAATCTGCAGCTGCTAGAAATCCCAGCAACACACACAAAATGCTGGAGGAACTCAGCAGGCCAGGCAGCATCTATGGAAAAGAGTAAACAGTCGACGTTTCAGGCCGAAACCCTGCATCAGAACTGGAAAAAGAGATGAGAAGTCAGAGTAAGAAGGTGAGGGAGGGGAGGAAGAAGTACAAGGTGGTAGGTGATGGGTGAAATCGGGAAGGGGAGGGGTGAAGTAAAGAGCTGGGAAGTAGATTGGTGAAACAGATAAAGGGCTGGAGAAGGGGGAATTAATCGGACAGAACAGAAGGCCACGGATGAAAGGGAAGCAGGAGGAGAACCAGAGGGGGGTGATGAGCAGGTAAGGAGATTAGGCCAGAGAGAGAAATGGGATTGGGGAATGGTGAATAAGGGTGGTGGGGGGGGGGGGGGGAGCAATTACCAGAAGTTCAAGTAATTGATGTTCAATACACAAAAGCTACCGGATGAACTCAGCAGGTCAGGAAGCGTCTGTGGAGGGGATCAAACAGTTATTGTTTCATACTGAGGCCCTTCATCAGGACTGGAAAGGAAAGGGGAAAAAGCCAAAGTAAGAAGGTGAGGCAAGGGGAAGGAAGACAGATTTATCCAGCCAACCGCCCTTTCCTCCATCTATTCAGTTCGGTTCTCACCCCCCAGCAATTCTAGTTTAAACTCTCCCCAATAGCCTTAGCTAACCTCCCTGCCGGGATATTAGTCCCCCTCGGATTCAAGTGCAACCCGTCCTTTTTGTACACATCACGCCTGCCCCAAAAGAGGTCCCAATGATCCAGAAATCTGAATCCCTGCCCCCTGCTCCAATCCCTCAGCTACGCATTTATCCTCCACCTCACTCTATTCCTATACTCACTGTCATGTGGCACGGGCAGTAGTCTCGAGATTACTACCTTTGAGGTCCTGCTTCTCAACTTCCTTCCTAACTCCCTGTAGTCTGTTTTCAGGACCCTTTCCTACCTATGTTGTCGGTACCAATATGTACCACGACCTCTGGCTGTTCACCTTCCCACTTCAGGATATCGTGGATGCGATCAGAAACATCCCGGACCCTGACACCTGGGAGGCAAACTACTATCTGTGTTTCTTTCTTGCATCCGCAGAATCACCTGTCTGACCCCCTAACTATAGAGTCCCCTATCACTGCTGCCATCCTCTTCCTTTCCCTACCCTTCTGAGCCACAGGGCCAGACTCTGTGCCAGAGGCGTGACCACTGTTGCTTCTCACTGGTAGGCTGTCCCCCCCAACAGTACTCAAACAGGAGCACTTATTGTTGAGGGGGGGACAGCCACAGGGGTACTCTCTAGTATCCGGCCCTTGTATAGGTACCGTTTGGTCAGCTGTTGCAAAAGGGGATATGAAACGATGAACTATCCTGCCATGCATCTACTGATGAGAGAAAGGAACAAACTGGATTTGAGGAACTAGGTTCTCTACAGACAGGCCTCGGCGTTCCCGATTGGTTTTGCCCGAGAAGTATCAGAGGATTGTGTTGAAGTCACTTCATGTCATTCAAGTCATTTGGAGTTTGACAAGAACTATGGGTTCGTCTGAGGTTGGTTCTGCTGACCCCAAATGAAACCAGAGGTCAAAGAGTACTGCAAGTCATGCATTTGATATATTCAGACGCTACCTACGAAGATCACTCCATTATACCATTTACAGAGTGCAGGGCCACTTGATTTAGTATGTATGATTTCCTATCCACAGAGCCTGATTCCAGCAACACTGTGAACGTCTTGGTTGTTACTGATTACTACACCAGATATGCTCAAGGCCTCCCTCCAAAAGATCAGAGGGTGTCCACCGAGGTCAAAGTGTTATGGGAAAAGTATTTCATTCATTATGGCCTTCCAAGATGGATCACAGCAATCAGGGAAGGGATTTTGAGAGTTGGCTCATACATGAGTTACTGAGCATGCTTGGAGTTGAGAAGTCGAGGACTACGCCTTATACCTCATGCAAACTGCCCAATAATTGATGAAAAGATTCCCAAACCTCCCCGCGCTGACTCAGATGTAGCAGGGGCGGGGGGAGGGTGGTCAGGAATAGCAGTGGACAGGCAGACTTGCGGCTGGACGATGACAGGAAGCTGGGCTCCAAAGTAATTGGGATGAAGCTAGTTTGGTCGAGTGCAGGGCGAATTGTGTTGCTGGAAAGCACGAGTAATGGACAGGGGGAGGCATTCCCAAGTGGACAGGAAAGATCCCAAGGAGTGCTTGAGGCTGAGGAGGTGGAAGATGGGATAAGGAGATCTGAAGGAGTTAGGAAACTCCCGGATAGGCTGACCTATGGAGAGACCAGAATGTGGTGTCTATCCCCTTAGTGAGATATGTCACCACCATTTACAAATGGACTGGAAGTCATGGCATCACAAAATTCCTTTGAAAACTGTTATTAATTATGGGTTGGTAAATTTAAAAGTCATGAGGACATGTCTATTTTTGGTGGGATGAGAATGTAACGTCCTAGTTAAGATTTTACTACTAACGTTGTAGGATATTTCATTTAGGCAAAATGAAATACCCTACATCATTAGCAATGTGTTCTACTGGTAATGTTTGGGGTACCGTTTAAGATAAGGTGGTGTGACGTTCATGTCATCCAGTCAGGTTGGGGGAATTGGGAGAAGATTCTAGAGAACGCTGGTTGTAGAGGTTTTTGTTATGGACACTGGGGTGGGTCGAGGTCTTTTTTGGCAGGAGATGGAGAGAGAAGAAACTCGAGAGAACCAGCCGTAGGGAATAGTGAGTCAATAGAGTCCAAGAGGGGAAATTCTACTGGTGATCGGTGAATAGCAGTTGGTGCCGTGAGCACCTTGGACACATCAGATTTTGAAAGGTTTGAGATCCAACCTTATGCACATTTGACTGTTTTAATTATGATGGGCTGTTCTATTTTTCTTTTTTTTCTGCTTTCTTCTTTAATAATGGTTTGGTTAAATAAATATACTTGTACTTTCTTTACAATTGCATGCAGAGTACGATCTGTTAGTTCTTGCCGATGGCAGATTGCACGGGGGCAGTAGTTAGACAGTATTCACACAGGTCAGAGTTTGGGAGGGCAAGACATCCCAACTTCCCAGTTTTGGTGGGACCCAAATTATACCAACCCTAGATTTACGGAGTCTGGGAAAGATGGTTTTCTCACCTCTGAGTCTGGTGGCTGTTAGCGAGCAAGCCTCATCTCTCGAGACCTCTGGCAAAAAGGGGTTTCACATACCAAATCTCCTCAAACCCCTAATGAAGTAAACCCAAAGGTGTTCCTTCTCCGTGATTACATCAATGTGTTGCGTCCAGGATAGATCAGGATTGATGCCCAAGAACATAAAGATGCTCGTCCTTTCTACTGCTGGCCCTCTCAGTGAGGACTGGGGATGTGTTTTCCCATCTTCCCCTCCTGAAGTCCACAGTCAATTCTTTGGTTTTGCTATTATTGAGTGCTGTTGCAACACCATTCAACCAGCTGATCTATTTCACTCCTGTACGTCTCTTTGTCACCATCAGTAATCTGAAAGGTCTGGGAAGAAGTACAGTACATCACAGACTCATTTTCATTCTATAATCCTATTTGAGCTCTCTTGCCTTCTTCTGCCAGTCTCTTAAATGTAGACAATCTCCCTCAAAAGATAATTGGCTGGTCAGCTTTTTAAACTACGCTCCTAAACTGCGGAACTCAGTACATAAAACTATAAGGGATGCAGACTCAGTTGACACTTTTAAACACCAGCTCCAACACTATTTATTAATCCTCCTTGTAACTAACATATTTTTGTCTTTTGTTTTCATGTTTGCACTTTATTCCATTGTAAAGCACATTCAACTACATTGCTTGTATGATTCAAGCAATTTGTGCATTTATTATCCACAAATGTGTAGATTATACAATCTTGACATCTGTTTGCTTGCAGGCAGTCACAAAGCAAAGAATCCAAAAGAGCCCAATTAAAAAGAATAAGACTAACCTCCAATGCACACAGAGAAAGAGAAAAAAAAACAAAACAACTCATGCGAACAATAGAAGCGAGCAATAACAACAGCATTCCGAACCAAATTGAGTTCCCAGATCCAAATCCCTGGGGCAGGCTTGGAGTAGGCCCAAAGCCTTGGTATTCAGTTCATCATATTATCAGGGCAAATTGCCACCAAGTTTGCACACACAAAGTACAGTAGGCAGGGGTTGTCTCACGGCCTTAGCGTTGCAGAGAGAGGAGCCCCAGACTATCTGGACCAGCATTTAAATAGTCCGATCCTCACACTAGGAAGCTGGCCTCACCAGGGCGAATCGCTCCGGGCCTAGATTTTGCTGCCAAAGAAGCTGTTGTCGACCACACCACATTGGCTAGGCTCTTAGAGCGATCCACCATTGCATCTGGATTAGTTGGACGGGCATCGGAACTCCTCTGTCCTGTCTGCTCCCCTCCGAATCGTCCACTCCAACCAGCACGGATCCAACTCCAAGTGTGCTGATCTTGCAACACACCAGCAGGGCATGTCTCTCCAGTTCGCTTTGCCATCACTCGTCTCTTCATTATATGTGATGATAGTTTACCCCACTTTACTTCAAACTAAAGTATTATTAGTAATATTTTTAATCGAATTCCTTTGCTTTCGAACCACAAGTAAGCTATCGCACCTCTTCAGTAGCACCATCTTAAACTGGAAGTATGAAAAGTGCTATATAAATAAATGATTATTTTTGGGTTTTTTTCTGAGTTTTGGCCATGGTCAAGAACACTCATTTCTCAATTGCTATTCCAGTGGTGTTTACTATTGTGGCTTTCTGGAGATTTACATAACCATTGCTGTGTATGCCCAGTTGTTTAATACTATTGTGTAGTAATTTTGGGATACCATTTGTAGATATTACTATTGAGACATGAACAACCTGGTCATGTTTCATAGTCTTTCAATTTCCTCTTTTAATTCTGCATATATTTACATAGAAACATAGAAACATAGAAAATAGGTGCAGGAGTAGGCCATTCGGCCCTTCGAGCCTGCACCGCCATTTATTATGATCATGGCTGATCATCCAACTCAGAACCCAGCCTTCCCTCCATACCCCCTGACCCCTGTAGCCACAAGGGCCATATCTAACTTCCTTTTAAACATAGCTAATGAACTGGCCTCAACAGTTTGCTGTGGCAGAGAATTCCACAGATTCACCACTCTCTGTGTGAAGAAGTTTTTCCTAACCTCGGTCCTAAAAGGCTTCCCCTCTATCCTCAAACTGTGACCCCTCGTTCTAGACCTCCCCAACATCGGGAACAATCTTCCTGCATCTAGCCTGTCCAATCCCTTTAGGATCTTATACGTTTCAATCAGATCCCCCCTCAATCTTCTAAATTCCAACGAGTACAAGCCCAGTTCATCCAGTCTTTCTTCATATGAAAGACCTGCCATCCCAGGAATCAATCTGGTGAACCTTCTTTGTACTCCCTCTATGGCAAAGATGTCTTTCCTCAGATTAGGGGACCAAAACTGCACACAATACTCCAGGTGTGGTCTCACCAAGGCCTTGTACAACTGCAGTAGTACCTCCCTGCTCCTGTACTCGAATCCTCTCGCTATAAATGCCAGCATACCGTTCGCCTTTTTCACCGCCTGCTGTACCTGCATGCCCACTTTCAATGACTGGTGTATAATGACACCCAGGTCTCGTTGCACCTCCCCTTTTCCTAATCGGCCACCATTCAGATAATAATCTGTTTTCCTATTTTTGCCACCAAAGTGGATAACTTCACATTTATCCACATTAAATTGCATCTGCCATGAGTTTGCCCACTCACCCAACCTATCCAAGTCACCCTGCATCCTCTTAGCATCCTCCTCACTGCTAACACTGCCACCCAGCTTCGTGTCATCCGCAAACTTGGAGATGCTGCATTTAATTCCCTCATCCAAGTCATTAATATATATTGTAAACAACTGGGGTCCCAGCACTGAGCCTTGCGGTACCCCACTAGTCACCGCCTGCCATTCTGAAAAGGTCCCGTTTATTCCCACTCTTTGCTTCCTGTCTGCTAACCAATTCTCCACCCACACCAATACCTTACCCCCAATACCGTGTGCTTTAAGTTTGCACACTAATCTCCTATGTGGGACCTTGTCAAAAGCCTTTTGAAAATCCAAATATACCACATCCACTGGTTCTCCCCTATCCACTCTACTAGTTACATCCTCAAAAAATTCTATGAGATTCGTCAGACATGATTTTCCTTTCACAAATCCATGCTGACTTTGTCCGATCATTTCACCGCTTTCCAAATGTGCTGTTATCACATCCTTGATAACTGACTCCAGCAGTTTCCCCACCACCGACGTTAGGCTAACCGGCCTATAATTCCCCGGTTTCTCTCTCCCTCCTTTTTTAAAAAGTGGGGTTACATTAGCCACCCTCCAATCCTCAGGAACTAGTCCAGAATCTAACGAGTTTTGAAAAATTATCACTAATGCATCCACTATTTCTTGGGCCACTTCCTTAAGCACTCTGGGATGCAGACCATCTGGCCCTGGGGATTTATCTGCCTTCAATCCCTTCAATTTACCTAACACCACTTCCCTACTAACATGTATTTCGCTCAGTTCCTCCATCTCACTGGACCCTCTGTCCCTTACTATTTCTGGAAGATTATTTATGTCCTCCTTAGTGAAGACAGAACCAAAGTAATTATTCAATTGGTCTGCCATGTCCTTGCTCCCCATAATCAATTCACCTGTTTCTGTTTGCAGGGGACCTACATTTGTCTTTATCAGTCTTTTCCTTTTTACATATCTATAAAAGCTTTTACAGTCCGTTTTTATGTTCTCTGCCAGTTTTCTCTCATAATCTTTTTTCCCCTTCCTAATTAAGCCCTTTGTCCTCCTCTGCTGAACTCTGAATTTCTCCCAGTCCTCAGGTGAGCCACTTTCTCTGGCTAATTTGTATGCTACTTCTTTGGAATTGATACTATCCCTAATTTCTCTTGTCAGCCACGGGTGCACTACCTTCCTTGATTTATTCTTTTGCCAAACTGGGATGAACAATTGTTGTAGTTCATCCATGCAACCTTTAAATGCCTGCCATTGCATATCCACCGTCAATCCTTGAAGTGTCATTTGCCAGTCTATCTTAGCTAATTCATGTCTCATACCTTCAAAGTTACCCCTCTTTAAGTTCAGAACCTTTGTTTCTGAATTAACTACGTCACTCTCCATGTTAATGAAGAATTCCACCATATTATGGTCACTCTTACCCAAGGGGCCTCTCACGACAAGATCGCTAATTAACCCTTCCTCATTGCTCAAAACCCAGTCCAGAATAGCCTGCTCTCTAGTCGGTTCCTCGACATGTTGGTTCAAAAAACCATCCCGCATACATTCCAAGAAATCCTCTTCCTCAGCACCTTTACCAATTTGGTTCACCCAGTCTACATGTAGATTGAAGTCACCCATTATAACTGCTGTTCCTTTATTGCACACATTTCTAATTTCCTGTTTAATACCATCTCCGACCTCACTACTACTGTTAGGTGGCCTGTACACAACTCCCACCAGCGTCTTCTGCCCCTTAGTGTTACGCAGCTCTACCCATATCGATTCCACATCTTCCCGGCTTATGTCCTTCCTTTCTATTGCGTTAATCTCTTTTTTAACCAGCAACGCCACCCCACCTCCCCTTCCTTCGTGTCTATCCCTCCTGAATATTGAATATCCCTGAACGTTGAGCTCCCATCCCTGGTCACCCTGGAGCCATGTCTCTGTGATCCCAACTATATCATAATCATTAATAACAATCTGCACTTTCAATTCATCCACCTTATTACGAATGCTCCTTGCATTGACACATAAAGCCTTCAGGCACTCTTTTACAACTCTCTTAGCCCTTTTTAATGCTTGCCCTGGATTTGTCGGCCTGCCACTTTTACTTTTCCCCTTTGTACTTTTTGCTTCTACGCTCACTTTACACCCCTCTGTCTCTCTGCACTGGTTCCCATCCCTCTGTTGTGAACTAACCTCCTCACACCTAGCCGCTTTAATTTGATTCCCACCCCCCAACCATTCTAGTTTAAAGTTTGGTGTTATTGATTTCTGCCTGTTTTGTGTATATGGAATGAGTATATTTATTAAGTAAATTTTTCTTGCTTGTTTATCCTGTAATATTATATCTGGCTAGTTATTGTGGATTGTCCTATCTGCAATGATGGATCTGTCACAGTATAATTTGTAGGATTCTGCCTCTAAAATTGGATCAAGTGTATGTTTATAGAAGGTATGGTATCTTTTTATGAATTTGTATTTTAAAGCAAGATTTTGGTGAATGACATGATTGTGCCTGTGTAAGTGATTAGATTGAGTTAAACTGCTGCAGATTCTTATAATGTGTTGGATCGCCTCTGGGTATTTTTTGGTTTTTTCTGCATTTATCATCTTGAATTTGTTGCTCTTTTATTCTGTACCTTTGATCATTTTTTCTGTTAACCCCCTGGTCCTGTATTTCCGCAAGGAATGTCTGTTTCTGGGAAGAGTTTTCCAACTCTGAGCCAGGAGTTCAATACTTCTTTGTCGACATCTCATCTGTTCGGATTGTGGAGGTGTTTTCCATTGAGAATCATGCTCTTCAATTAGTTGACTTTTCCTTCTTTCGTGATAATTTCTACATTTTTCTGGGTTGTGCTTTCATTTATGTTTAGGGTTCAACAATTTCAGGCAATTGACTCTCTCCATTGATATTAAAACTCATCTATCTGTAACATTAACTTGGGTTTTCTCTCTGACCCTCTTCACCCTCTGTGTTAGGCATTTTCTGCAGCTCTGAACAGCTTTTCACTATTAATTACTAATTCATTATTAATTGTGCTTATCTGATCCTTTGCTTTCTCTCTGCTGACTCTCTTTACAATCAATCAGTAGGCAAGTGACTAAAAACTAAACTAGTAATTCTCCTTTACCTCTGCAGCCTAGATTTAATAAAAAAATCTGTTTTTTTTGGAACATGGAAAATCCAGGTCAGGTCAGGGCCTTGCCTTGCTGCCGGTACCACGTAGCCCAGTACTACCTGTCTCGGGGCGGGTTGTTGGTGACTCAACCAGCGCACCCCCTGGTGAACTTCGGTTAACCAGGGAGGAGGGTGTGTAGGCACCCAGCAGGACTAAAAGCAAAACCTATCAAAGGGCGGGTGAACTTTTTGTGAGTCAACGGCCACCTTCTGTCTGTGCGAGGAGTGGCGCACCACACAGTCTTTCGTTTCACGCCTTGTAAGGTATGTTTTTCTTTTGCCTGACGCCGGCCCCCTAGGCCCGAGTCGACATAGTAGTAGTAGGAAATCCAGGCAGGAATAACCTGTGATAAGAACATAACCCTTCTATAGACTAGTCTGAAGTTGGATTTGAGCTGCAAATATCCACAGAAGGATGGACCTGGCTTTAACAGACATGTTCAAGACTTGCACCCTGTGACATTCTAAAACTAAGCAAGTTTCCTGCATTAAGTATCAAAAAGCTTTGTGTAAAAAATGGATATTGTGAAAGAAAACCAAAAGCATTACGTACATATAGCTTACCTTGCACTTGTCCTATGGAAAGTGGATTTAGTGCTTTTGCCTATGATTGCAAATCATTATTTAATTGACACCGAGAAAACATGACCCAAGTGAGACTGGTAGCAAGCATTCTCTGCTACTCAGAAAGATTATGGCTTATCTATTCTTTTACTTCAATTCACCAACAAAATTAATACCCACATCACATAAATGAATAAAATTTCATTTACCTGCCCAATACTTTGATTTTCTTTATTGGCCTCTTATATTTTGATTCCTCTGGTACAAAAATCTATTTGTTTCAGCCTGGAGTATGCTCAATGATTCTGCAGCTACGGCCGCTGACCATATCTAAGGTCAATTTATTCTCTTTTAAGACCCGTGCTGCAGGCACAATTGCATTCTCTCCAGTGACCTGCACAGTAGCAGATTGAATACCCTGACACACCATCACCTCTGCAATAATGGTCAAAGTTAAATTCATCGTCCTAAGTACTTGGGACATCTCCATGCAAATTTTCTATTATTCATTAGGGAAATGCTCTGATTCCTCTGAAAGCCAAAACTTGGTAATTTCAACCAATTAAATTATGCTCTAATTTTCTTTATTCCTACCAACTTTAATATTCTTACATTTCTCTGTGTAAAGTTTCCATTGCTTATTTTTTATTGCCCCCTTACATGCCTATCTCATTGCAGACATGTACCTTACAGGCACCTTATCTCTTCAACTTTCTAAATCAACAGAAGACTGAAAACATTAGTTTGGCAGCTATATTTTAAGAGCCAGTTGAATGTTAACGTCCGCTGAACTGAGGTGAAGAGCATTGATGCATGACAAACTTAATACTCAGTCAGCATTTTCTGCTCTTAGGAAGAGTAGCCTTATGACTTATTTCACAATCAATCAGTTGGTAACTTAAAAACAACAAATTATTCTCTTTTACCTCTAGCAGCATGGAATTAATAAAAAATAACCTTCTCTTAAATGAATATGGAAAATTCGCACAGGATTAGTCTATGATAACAAGTTTCCAAATTGCCTGTTTGTGTTGGTTAAGAGTATCTTGGGCATTATGACTGTGGGTCACTTCACCTTACCGGGTAATATTGCTGTTGAATAAACAGATGGTTTGTTTTTCTTCACTCCACAGTAGATGAGAAAATAAATGGTACTGGTTAGAATAATCCCGCTGCAATATGCAAAAACATAATCCATGTCTAAAATAGAAAAGAAAGACAATTAAGAGTTTATCTAGAAAATTGCATGCAATTACATTGTCAAGATGGTAAAATATGCAATGCTTTGTAACCTAGTCTATAGTTCAATCAACCCACTGTAGATCATTCAACACCATCTTGTTTTGTGGCCTCTCACAATTAGGCACGTGGGAATTTTAAACAATTAAACGATTGACACTCTTTGAATTAATATCTAAGACAGCACTTTCTAATATCCAAGATAGTGATTTATGAATGGCAACAAGCTAGGAGATTTGGTCATTGGAGGAAACTGGGTATAATGTTGGAAATCCTTGCAACTAGACTTGCCGGGGTGTAGCATCCATGAATGTCCATACCTAGCAAAGCAGCGGCCAGGTTGAATAGTACCTCAGTTGAGGAAAACCCAGAGCCAGGAACAATTCAGTGGGCAATCTTTAGGTTTCCTGTCCAGCTGCAGAAAGATGCATCTTTAGGAGGGGGATGAGTAAGTCTCCCCTTGCAAATCTTAAAAAGTGTCACTATTCCCATTTATTAAAGATAAGCAGGGCCTTATAAGGGGCTTAATTTGTTTAATTTGTCTTTTTTTTTTGAAATTCTAAACAAGCAATAGGGATGCATTTATATTTCAATATAATTTCGATATAATTGATCTGCTTTTGAGAAATCTCTGAGGGAATATACAACTAATTAGAGTTATGTGATTCACAATACCAAGTGCTTTGCTTCTAGTGTTATTTAATCTGACCATTACATTACTCAGTATTGGACAGCAATGATAAATTCATGAACATAGGGTCCTCAGATTTCTTTTTACTATAGAAACCTGAGATGGTAATTCTGCGAGCGTCTTAGCCGCAGAAAAGCTTACCTAAGGATTGTGTTTAAAATAAAAATCTTCATTGGTGTGTATGTTTAATTGTATAGTGGAAGAATAAGAGGAATAGATAGAGTGGATAGTCAGTGCCTCTTCCCCAGGGCACCACTGCTCAATACAAGAGGACATGGCTTTAAGGTAAGGGGTGGGAAGTTCAAGGGGGATATTAGAGGAAGGTTTTTTACTCAGAGAGTGGTTGCTGAGTGGAATGCACTGCCTGAGTCAGTGGTGGAGGCAGATACACTAGTGAAGTTTAAGAGACTACTAGACAGGTATATGGAGGAATCTAAGGTGGGGGCTTATATGGGAGGCAGGGTTTGAGGGTCGGCACAACATTGTGGGCCGAAGGGCCTGTACTGTGCTATACTATTCTATGTTCTAATAATTTTCCAGGAAATGGCCTCATAAAGGAATGGAACTTATGCATGTGGACATCTACCTGATCTATGTTCACTGCCTTAACTAATCCCCTGTGAAAATGCCAACAAATTTGAGTTTTAAAGAAAATATTGTCTCTCCCTCTCTACCTTCCTTTTGCACTCTGACCTTTTATTCCCACTTTCTATTCAAACCATATGGTTTTCAGACTGTCCTTCATTAGGCGGGAGGAGAAGATGGCAGCGTGAAGTGCGCACGCAGCTCTCCGGTAAAAATGATATCGTATCTGTTAAATAGGGGCCGTGGACAATTCTGATTTGATGATGACAGATGTGAGAAGCAGAGGAACATCTGGAGAAATTTCTGGAATGTCTGGTTCGCTGTTGTTACTGTGCGATCGAGAATCTCCGAAGGGTAGGCCCCAGAATCCCGGGCTTTGCCTGCTGATGGCGACCGAGGCTGAGGTCAAAACGTTCGGACAGAGATGGTGCTCGGTACTTGGTGTCAGAGGGCTGATCAGAGCTTGAAGTTTTCGGGCGACTCAAAGTCAGACTGTGGTCAGGCATGGCAGAGAGAGTTTTCTTCCTTCTCCCGTCTGCGTGAGATGTGGGACTTTCGGGGAACTTTGAACTTTTTTACTGTGCCATGGACTGTTCTTCATCAAGTTTTGGTATTGTTGCACTGTTGTAACTCTATGTTATAATTATGCGGTTTTGTTAGTTTTTCAGTCTTGGTCTGTCCTGTGATTTTGTGATATCACACTGGAGGAATATTGTATCATTTCCTAATGCATGCATTACTAAATGACAATAAAAGAGGACTGTGTGTCCTCATAATCTAATCTAATTATCTTCTTTGTTTCAACCTGACTCCAGCCAGAAACTTCCCACATTCCTGACCCCTGGTGTTCTCTACCATGACTCCAACTGTGCACACACTTTTGATATTTCACAACATAAGGCTCTCTACTTCATTCTTATTCCAGGATATTTTCCACATTAGCAGGGTCCAGGGTATTTGTTACCTATGCAACATCTGCAAAATAAGTGTTGTTTTTATCGATATTTATTTGTTTCACCATCAGAAAGAGTTATCTTGAGAAACAACTTAAATATCTAAGCTCTTTCAGATGTCAGGTCCCATTGACTGCTAGGACTGTTGCCTATTATCTAGAATTAAAGAACTTTCCCATTGATGTTTTCATGTGATATGCCTCCGATATATTTAACTAGTGCCAAAACATGAGAAAATCGGCAGATGCTGGAACTCCAAGTAAGACACACATCTTGGATTTCCAGTCCTGATGAAAACTCTCAGCCTGAAACATTGACTGTTAACTCCTTTCCATAGATGATGCCTGGCCTGCTGAATTCCTCCAGCATTTTGTGTGTGATGTTGCTATTTAACTAGTGTGACATGATTGCATTTGATGCAATATGCAGAATGGAATATGCTGCTTTGGTGCTGAATCTGGAAATAGATTTGGGAGAGTCGGGGTTAATAACATATCAGAATCCAAACTGAACAGCAGAACCCTTAAGACCCTGAAACTGCTATTGCCAAGGCATCTGACTGAATATTTAATACATTCCTGTGAAACTGCTCTGTCTTTATTTTAATAAAGGCATTAAGCAATTTGAAATAATATCAAAGCAAACTAGTGCAAATGCTGAAAGTACGATGCCTTTACACGAAACACTGAAAATACTGGAAACTGAATTGAGTTGAATTGACTTTATTAGTTACATCCTTCATATACAAGAGGAGTAAAAATGTTTATGTTACATCTCCATCTAAATGTGCAAAGTGCAATTCATAGTAATTTATAGTAAATAGTATGGACAACAGGACAGTCAATATAACATAGAAATACAAATGTATCAGCATTAATTAATCAGTCTGGTGGCCTGATGGAAGAAGCTGTCCCTGAGGCTGTTGGTCCTGGCTTTTATGCTGCGGTACCATTTCCCGGATGGTAGCACCTGGAACAGTTTGTGGCTGGGGTGACTCGGGTCCCCAATGATCCTACGGGCCCCTTTTACACACCTGTCTTTGCAAATGTCTTGAATAGTGAGAAGTTCACAACTACAGATGTGCTGGGCTGTCCGCACCACTCTCTGCAGAGTCCTGCGATTGAGGGAAGTACAGTTCCCATACCAGGCAGTGATGCAGCCAGTCAGGATTTTCTCAATCATGTCCCTATAGAATATTCTTAGAATTTGGGATGCCCATACCAAACTTCTTCAACTGTTTAAGGTAAAAGAGGCACTGTTGTGCCTTTTTCACCACACAGCCAGTATGTACAGACCACATGAGATCCTTGGTGATGTTAATGCTGAGGAACTTAAAGCTGTTCACCCTCTCAACCCCAGATCCACTGATGTCAATAGGGGTTAGCCCCTCTCCATTCCTCCTGTAATCCACAACCAGCTCCTTTGTTTTTGTGACATTGAAGGAGAGGTTGAAATAATAGCTGAGGCACAGGGAAAAATACATGTGATCCGATATGTCTCATCATTTGAATTATGTTTTAGTTTTCTGAATATGTGTTATGTGTGTAATACAAACAGAGAGTGAACATAGGACATAGAACATTACAGCACAGGAACAGGCCCTGTAGCCCACAATGTTGTGCTGAACCAACTTAACTAGCAATTAAATACTTAACTAAATTAATTCCTTCCTACAAACTATGCATACCCCTCTGTCATTCTTTGCACATTCATGTACCTACCTAAGAGCCCCTGTTGTATTTACCGCCACTACCGCCCCTAGGAGCACATTCCAAGCATTTGCCCACTCCATATAACACTTACGTTCTCAATACTTTTCCTGATCGTATAAATTTCTGTCAGGTCTCCCCTTAGCATCCACTCTACCAGAGAAAGCAACCTCTCCTCGTAGGACATGCCTAATCCAGACATCATCCTGGTAAGCCTCTCCAAAGCCATCACATGCTTCCTATAAGGAGTGACTACAGTGAATGCAATACACCAGACCTGACTTAACCAGAGTTTGATAAAGCCGCATTATTGCTCCCTGACTCAAGGGTTCCTGGTAGGTTAATCTTGTAAACGTCCTCTAGATCTTCTCCAGCACCATCACATTCTCCCTTGGACATGGGGACTAAAACTGCTGACAATATGCCAAACGTGGTCTGACCAACTCCTTACTGTGCCTCAGTCTCACAATCTTCCTTTTATAGTCTGGTTTTAGAGATCCATGAGCTTAGGACATGTACGTAAAGGAATCAGATGAGATGTAACATGAATTTGGCAAAGCAAAATTATACAAATGAAGCATTAGTAGAAAACTTCCAAAGAGTAAACTACTTGTAAACAACATTGATATTCCAATAAATACCAAGTTAGTCATTGCATGCTTTTGTTGACGGCACATTCAGTAATTTAAATTTCCAGATGTTTGATAAACTAAGACTGTTTTGCATTAAGCCAAAGAACACTTGGTGGTAGAAAGGGATGTAAATTTTCTTGTGATAGAACGGGATGTAAATTTAAATTTTGCTTGAAGAAGCTAAATTTCTTACCAAACTGACTAGCTCCAAAAAATTCAGTTTCATTTCTTTCAGCATGGTTCTTAATGTAGAGGACTGGTACAAAGCTGGAACCATAAAATAACCCTGCACACATTGCAAGACTGCAGCCTCTGTGGAATATTATAAAATAATAAATTAGGCATGAATTGGAAAGCCAAGCCAAATGTTTCATAAACATCATGTACGTTTACATTGTCACTGTTTTAGCTTAATTGTAACTTAAAATAGCTGCTGCAATAAGAAAGACAGAACTAGGGCAGTTAATAACAGCACAGGAGCAAGATTAGATATCCCACCTTCCCTAGTCTATTCTGACATTTAACTGCATGCTGCCTGATCTGTATCTCACCGTTGATCTTAATCAATATGATCCATAACCTTAGATATTTTCACATTAAATTTTTAAAAAATCATGTCTCGGAGACATCAGTAATCCAGCCTCTGCAGTCGTTTACAGATATCCCACAACACATTTGATCATTCCTCCAATTCTGGCTTTTGGTACATCTTCATTTTATCTGTTCGTAAATATATCTCTAGCTGTCGAAACCCTAACCTCCCCTGTGCATTACATCCTATACCAATGGCCAAGCTTTAGGTAACCTGTCCAAAATGCGGCTTGGTTCAGTTTCAATTTGAGAATCAGCTGGCCGTTTTTGCAAAGTTAAAGGTGCTAGTGAAATACAGTTTGTTGTTGTTGATCATGTTGGGAATCATATCACTGATTCAAACTAAGACAGATCCAGTATAAAATCAACGAATGGGCAAATTTGTTCCTTGCCCTCAATGTTCCCAGTGTTGTGTATGCAGTGCAGAAAATGTTAAGGGTAAGCAGTAGATATCAGCATGGCATTGTCTCTTCCGGTGTTACGAAAAGGATGTGAGTATGTGCTAGGCAAGCATCATCACAACACTATTTATAAATAAGGAAGAGATTAGTTTGCAGCTGGAATTGAAAAGATAAGAAAACTTCGTTAAAAAAAAGTCTCTGTGTAAACTATCATCCAGCTGTCAGGATCAACTTCTCCCAAAACTCCCCAGCTTTCTGCCAATAACTGACCTGCCACTCCTGTGCTTCATCACTGCAATGATGCCAGTCCCAAGAAATCTGGGCGAGTCCAGCACAGTTAGGGGAGTGTGAAGTTCAAGTGTCAAGAGGTTGTGAAAACCCTTGCAGCATGCTCTGTGATCAGTGCCCAGTCCTGACTTGCGCATGCTCACTTCACAACTTTACCTTGCAGAAAGACTGGGCTTTGAAAGAGACATTGGAGCCTAAGTGGGCTTTGTCAAATGAGGAATAAGTGGATGGAGGAAGTGTAGAAACCGTGTTTCAAAATCTGAGGGATCAGCCCATAGTAGCCTGCACTGACAACACCTGCATGGGGTCTTAGATGTTGCAAAAACTATTACTGTAAGCCAAATGGCCAGATGCTAATAGGTGTAAATTAAACGCCATACAGGAATCCTTTCACACATGCCCTCAACTCTCAGTGCTTTACCTAAAAGATTTCATCTTTTATCCCTATCTCTTTTACCCCGAAGAAATGCCCAAAGAGAAGCCACCAGAAAAAAAACTGAGTAGAGGCTAGTTATACTGTGGCCGCCAGATGTTCTTGGTAGCTGATTTCCACGTACTGGAGTCTCGGCTGCAGCTGGGAAGTTTACAAATGCAAACACGAGGAAATCTGCAGATGCTGGGATTTCAAGCAACACACGTAAAAGTTGCTGGTGAACGCAGCAGGCCAGACAGCATCTCTAGGAAGAGGTACAGTCAACGTTTCGGCTGAGACCCTTCGTCAGGACTAACTGAAAGAAGGGCTAGTTAGAGTTTTGAAACTGGGAGGGGGAGATCCAAAATGATAGGAGAAGACAGGAGGAGGAGGGATGGAGCCAATAGCTGGACAGTTGATTGGCAAAAGGGATACGAGAGGATCATGGGACAGGAGGCCTAGGGAGAAAGAAAAGGGGCGGAGGGGGACCCAGAGGATGAGCAAGGGGTATAGTGAGAGGGACAGAGGGAGAAAAAGGAGGGAGAGAAAAATAATGTGTGTATATAAATAAATAACGGATGGGGTACGAGCGGGAGGTGGGGCATTAGCGGAAGTTTTTGACGTTAATAAGTCAATGTTTATGCCATCAGTTGCATTCACCAGCAACTTTTATGTGTGTTGCTGGGAAGTTTGCTGACTTACTAACTGTGGTAAACCATATATATATGTTGTAACTGGGTTAACTGTCTGGACACGCCCCTCCGCTGACTGCCCCTGTGGCTCCTCACACAGACCCCTGAATAAAGGTGATTTCGCTCTGTTCCTCTCCCTCAGTCAAGGGGCAGACACTCAGCATGCTGGAAGTCATATTTTACTGCGAACAAAAGCCTTTCAGTATTTACCCTACTTCAGTCTTTTGGAGTAATTGAAGGTGAATCAATTTTATTCGCAGTAATTTTAAAGCATGAAATGTTCCCTGAGACACGACAAGTTAGATCTCGACCCACAAACACCTGAAGCTGGAAACGCTTCGAACTCTGGCTGGCTTGCTTCGAATCGTACGTAGAGGAGATTAAAGCGACTGACTCTGCAGCGCAACACAGAGTTCTGCTGTCCAGGGTCAGTCCATGGGTCTACTCGATGATCAGAGACCAGCCGAGCTACGACGGCGCGATGAGCGCACTCAAAGAACAATACCTGCGGCCAATAAGCACCATCTACGCACGGCACCAATTAGCGACACGGCGCCAGTGGCCTGGGGAATCGAGTGCTGAGTTTGTCCAGGCCCTACAGACGCTCGTGCGAGCCTGCAATTGCCAGGGGCTGATGGCGGCGCAGCATGCAGAGCTCCTAGTGAGAGATGCCTTTGTCACGGGGACCACGACAGTGTATGTGCGCTAGTGGCTGTTGGAAAAAGCTGATCTTACCTTAAGTTCGGCGATCGAGCTAGCTGACATGCTGGAGGCCGCTCTGTATAACTCTGAAGCTCTCCAGGCTCGCAATCCCCCGATGGCCTCGTGGGCGCCGCAGACCCCACAACCCGCCAGCGAATCGACCACGGTTGCTGCCAATCACAAGTCCGCGAAGTGCTACTTCTGCGGACTCGAGAAGCACCCCTGGAAACGCTGCCCGGCCCGAGAAGCTACCTGCTCCAGCTGCGGAAAGAAGGGCCACTTCGCCAAGGTCTGTAAGTCAAAACCGCGAGCGGGATCGAGCAGCACCGCATGCGAGACGTGGGGGTCGCCATCTTCCCTGCACACTGCCATCACATGCGAGACATGGGGGCCGCCATCTTCCCTGCACACCGCCACCACGTGCCAGACATGGGGGCGGCCATCTTGGTCGGCGCCACCTCCCACCGCCTACGACCAACGGGTGCTCACGGGGCACCCCACCACGCCGGACCAAGACAGCGACCCCACCCTGGCTTCCGTGACCCTCGACCAAAGCGCTCCCCACCAGCTCGCAAGGTCAATGATGGACATCCTGGTGGAGGGGCACAGGACAAGCTGCCTGTTTGACACATGCAGCATGGAGAGTTTTATCCACCCGGCCACGGTGCAGCATTGTGGACTCACGGTACGGCTGGTAAGTCAGAGGGTCGCCATGGCTTCCGGGTCGCATACAACAGACATCCGGGGGGGGGGGTGGGTTGTGTAGCGACGCTAGTGGTGCAGCGCACAGAATATCGAGACTTTACGTTACTGGTCATGCCTCAACTGTGTGCCCCTGTGCTATTGGGGCTTGACTTCCAGAGACACCTGAAAAGCGTGACAATGAAGTATGATGGGTTCCTCCCACCAATCACTGTCGTAAATCCCCTGTTTTGTAGAGATATGTCACATTCCCCGCTACCGACCACACACACACACACCGACCCGCACATCCCACCCAACACCATTCCAACAGCCGCACTACTGACACCACTTGCGGCCTCTCCACCCTCAGGATCCCTCCCCCACTGCTGTTCGCCAACCTGACCCCCGACTGTAAACCTGTGGCAACTAAAAGCAGGAGGTACAGTGTGGGGGACAGAGCCTTCATTAAGTCGGAGGTGCAGCGGCTGCTCAGGGAAGGGGTCATTGAGGCAAGCACAAGTCCTTGGAGGGCGCAGGTGATCGTTGTTCGGAATGGGGAGAAGAATAGGATGGTCGTGGACTATAGCCAGACCATCAATAGGTTCACACAGCTCGATGCGTACCCTCTACCCTGCATCGCGGATATGGTCAATCAGGTAGCACAGTACAAGGTGTACTCGACCATAGACCTAAAATCCGCTTACCATCAGCTCCCCATCCACCGGGAGGACCGCCCTTACACCGCCTTCGAGGCGGACGGCAGGCTTTATCACTTCCTGTGCGTCCCCTTCGGTGTCACGAATGGTGTATCTGTTTTCCAGAGGGCAATGGACCGCATGGTGGACCAGTGCCAACCAAAGGCCACATTCCCATATCTGGATAACACCACCATCTGTGGTCACGACCAGCAGGATCACGACAACAATCTCCAAAAATTTCTCTAAGCAGCCAAAGCTTTCAATCTCACCTATAACAAGGACAAGTGTGTGTTCGGGCCCACCCGACTTGCTATCCTTGGGTGTGTCATGGAGAATGGAGTCATTGGCCCTGACCCCGACCGTATGCGTTCCCTGTTGGAACTCCCTCTTCCCAACACCCTCAGAGCCCTCAAAAGGTGCCTGGGCTTCTTTTCATATTCACCCAATGGGTCTCTAACTACGCAGACTCGCCCCCGGTCAAGTCCACCACATTCCCCCTCTCAGCCGAGGCCCACGCGGCCTTCAGCCGCGTAAAAGGGAACATTGCCAAAGCAGCAATGCATGCGGTGGATGAGGCCATTCCCTTCCAAGTGGAGAGAGACGCCTCTGACTTTGCGCTGGCTGCTACCCTCAACCAGGCAGGAAGACCGGTGGCGTTCTTCTCCCTTACCCTTCAAGGCCCTGAAATTCGGCACTCCACGGTGGAGAAAAAGGCCCAGGCCATAGTGGAAGCTATTAGGCGCTGGAGGCACTATCTCGCCGGCAAAAAGTTCACCCTGCTGACTGACCAGCGCTCAGTCACATTCATGTTTAGTTACCAACAGCGAGCCAAAATCAAAAATGATAAAATTCTGAGGTGGAGAATCGAACTCTCCACCTTCAACCATGACATCATGTACAGGCCTGGGAAGCTCAACGAGCCCTCCGATGCCCTATCCCGGGGAACGTGCGCCAGCGCACAGATCGACCGGCTATACGCCCTACATGTAGATCTTTGCCACCCGGGGGTCACCCGGCTTTTCCACTTCGTGAAAGCCCGGAACCTACCTTACTCCCTTGAGGAGATCAGGACGATGACTGCCAAGTCTGTGCAGAGTGCAAACCACCCTTCTACCACCCTGAAAAGGCACAACTAATCAAGGCTGCCCGCCCCTTTGAGCGACTGAGTGTTGACTTTAAGGGCCCCCTTCCCTCCACCGACCGCAATGTGTATTTTCTTAACGTTATCGACAAGTATTCGCGGTTCCCCTTCGTCATCCCCTGCCCCGACACCACTACCACGCCAGTTATAAAAGCCCTGCGCAAGCTCTTCACTCTGTTCGGATACCCATACTATAACGACAGTGACAGAGGGTCCTCGTTTATGAGTGACGAGCTGCGCGAATACCTGCTGGCGAGAGGAATTGCAACGAGTAGGACCACGAGCTACAATCCCTGGGGGAATGGACAGGTGGAGAAGGAGAATGACACAGTGTGGAAAGCCACACTCTTAGCCCTCAGGTCAAAGGGACTGCCAGTCTCCCGCTGGCAGGAGGTCCTTCCCGAGGCACTCCACTCCATCCGCTCCCTGTTATGCACAGCCACCAATGCCACCCCTCATGAGCGGCTCTTTTCTTTTCCCAGAAAGTCGACCACTGGGACCACCCTACCAACTTGGCTGACATCCCCGGGGCCAGTGCTGCTCCGGAAACATGTGAGGAGCAATAAATACTCCCAGATGGTCGAGAGGGTTCACTTACTTCATGCGAACCCCCAGTATGCCTACGTGGTTTTACCTGATGGGCGGGAGGGCACGGTCTCCATCCGCGACCTGGCGCCCGCAGGAGCACCGGGACCCTACCCTGAACACTCCATGGTGACTATTAACCCCATACCCACCGATATATATACCCACCAGACACCGCGCACACCATGCCCTACACAGACACCTCACAACACTCCCATACCGGGCGCGACACACACGCACGAGGGATTACCGACGCCTAACGTGCTGACACCTCAAGTCAGGCTGGAACCAGCACAACCACCGTTGCCGGTGCAATCACCACTGGTGCTACGTAGATCACAGCGACGGACTCGACCGCCTGATAGACTTAACCTGTAAATACACTTGTTTTAAATATTGTCAGTCACTTCACCCCGCGGGACTCTTTTAAAAAAAGGAGAGGTGAATGTGGTAAACCATATATATGTTGTAACTGGGTTAACTGTCTGGACACGCCCCTCTGCTGACTGCCCCTGTGGCTCCTCCCTCAGACCCCTGAATAAAGGTGATTTCGCCCTGCTCCTCCCCCTCCGTCCAGGGGCAGACACACAGCATGCTGGAAGTCATGTTTTACTGCGAATAAAAGCCTTTCAGTATTTACCCTACTTCAGTCTTTTGGAGTAATTGTAGGTGCATCACTAATGTTCAGCTGGACACAGATCGGGATAAGTAAATAACCAACTAAGCTTCCAGGAAGAGGAATGATAAACAAAAGGCATTCTGAGATGCTGCAAATCCAGAGCAACACACTAAAATGCTGGAGGAATTCAGCAGGTCAGGCAGCATCTATGGAGAGGAATAAACAGTTAACCTTTTGGGCTGAAACCCTTCTTCAGGACTGGAAAGGATGGGGGAAAAGCCAGAATAAGAAGGTGGGGAGGGAAGGTGTGCAAGCTGGCAAGTGATGGGCGAGGGGGAAGGTAGGTGGGTGTGGCAGGGAGGGGAATGAAGTAAGAACCTGGGAGGTGATAGGGGGAAGATGTAAAAGGCTGGAAGGAACCTGATAGGAGAGGAGAGTGGACCATGGGAGAAAGAAAAGGCGTGACAGTCAGGTGAGAAGAGAAGGGGAAAAAGGGGAGCCAGAATGGGGAATGGAACAAAAATAGAAGGGGGAGGAGGAAAAATTATCATAAGTTAGAAAAATCAATGTTCATGCCATCAGGCTGCAGGCTGCCCAGCCAAAAAATTAGGTGTTGCTTTTCCAACCTGAGAGAGACCTCATCATGGCAGTAGGCAAGGCCATGGACAAACATGTCAGATTGGGAATGGACAGCAGAATTTAAATGGGTGGCCACAAGGAAAACCTGCCAATGGTGGTGGACAGAGCAAAGGTGTTCAACGAAACAGTCCCCCAATCTACGTCAGGTCTCACTGATGTAGAGGAGGCCACACCAGGAGCCCTGAATACAGCGGACAACCTGCTGGTGAAATGCCATTTCACCTGGAAGGACTGCTTAGGGCCATGAATGGTGGTGGGGAAGGAGGTGTAGCACTTGTCCCGCTTGTAGCTGTAAGTGCCAGGAGGGAGATCAGTGGGGACAGACGAGTGGACAAGAGAGTCATGTTGAGAGTGATTGCTGTGGAAAGCGGAGCGGGTGGGGGGGATGAAAAGATGTGTTTAGTGGTAGGACCCTGTTGAAGGTGGCAGAAGGTAGAGAAGAGGAATGATGCATTAATTCCACAGAGCTAAGCTCTATCACTCATTGATCCATGGCCCAGCAGCTCACAGAGAAGGTGGGTGCTCCTTTCAAAGATACTCCTCCTCCCACCACCTTGCTTTCCTTCAACTGACCAGTGTGCCTGGAGGGACTGCTAGTCCCCTCACACAGAAGCCCACAGGCTGGCTGATGAGCTTTTCCCCCAGATACACCAAACTCCGTTCGAAAGGGCTTGGTTGTCCTTCAGGATGACCTGGGGCACGCTCTAACACTTTTTCCTGGGTGGCGGAGTTCCTGTTGAGGTTCCTGCCAATACTCAACATCAGTGAGTAAAATATCTTCGGAACACCAGCGTATTGTGGGACAGTGGGCAACTCCATGTTCATAATCCCCAGAGTACAGGGCATTGCAAATGACAGAGGCACGAAGACTGTGACTGCACAGGACTCGGGCCCCCACATATTTTGCCTGTTGCTTCACAGATAAGTGGGAGCAGGAAGGAGAGGGATAGAAAAGGCAGTGGGGTTAGCAAGTGCCATCTATGAGCATATTTATTTTCTGCTCTCACGCAGCAGCTGCACCTGGTACCCAGAATGTAGCAGGAGGAGCAACAGGTAGAACATTATTCTATGGGCTGATCAACTATTCCAAAAGGTTTGCTTTGCATCCATTAACAAAGGACAGTGCGGCAAGGGGAAATAAAAGACAGATAAGCAGCTTTAAGGAAAACAACTCCAAAGTGTATTGGAGAGGTCGCAGTCCTGTGTCTGTTGGTCAGTGTCTACTCCATGGAGAAGTCTCAACTGTTACTTGCTGGGCCTTCAAGTATCCCTCCAACAGGAAGCACAACACCCTCTCTGCCCTCTGCTTGTTAACACAGTTAGAATCAGATGTATTATCATTGACATAAGATGTGAAATTTGATGTTTTGCAGTACAGTGCAAAGACTATAAATCACACAGGATAAATAAACAGTGTAAAAAGGTTGTGTTCATGGATTTGTGGACTTTCAGAAATCTGAGGCCGGAGGGGAAGAAGCTGTTCCTGAATGGCTGAGTCTGGGTCTCCAGGCTCTTCCCTGTTGGTATAAGTGGGAGGAGGTCATGTGTGGATGGTGAGCGTCCTTACTGATGGATGTGCAGGATCCTTGTGCAGGACTCCCTAAAGGTTGAGTCTGCGGTGAGGAAGGCAAATGTAACATTAGCATACATTTCAAGAGGACTGGAATATAAAAGCAAGGATGTAATGTCGAGACTTTATAAAGAACTGGTGAGGTCTCACCTGGAGTACTGTGGGCAGTTTTGGGCCCCTTAACTTACAAAGGATGTGCTGAACCTGGAGAGGGTTCAAAGGAGGTTCATGAAAATGATTCCGGGATTAAATGACTTGTCATATGAAGAGCGTTTGATGGCTCTGGGCCTGTATTTACTACAATTTAGAAGAATAAGGGATGAGCTAATTGAAACCTATCCAATGGTGAAAGGGCTTGATAGAGTGGATGTGGAAAAGATGTTTCCTATTGTGGAAGTGTCTAAGAACAGAGTACAAAGCCTCGGAATAGAGGGGCATCCTTTTAGAATGAAGATGAGGTGGAATTTCTTTAGTCAGGGAGCAGTGAATCTGTGGAATTCACTGCCACAGGTTGCCATGGAGGCCAATTCTTTATGTATACTGAAGGCAGAGGTTTATAAATTATTGATTGGTCAGGGCATGAAGGGTTACTGGGGGGGAGGCTGGAGATTGGGGCAGAAAGGAAAAACGGATCTGCCATGATGAAACGGCAGAGCAGACTCGATGGACCAAGTGGCCTCATTCTGCTCCTATATCTTATGGTTTTATGGTCCTAAGGTCTTACGATGGATGCTATCTTCTTAAGACGCTGCCTTGTGATCACGCCCTCTTTGGTGGGCTGCAGCACATGAACTGACAGCATTTCCACTGAAAGAGGCCTCAGCTATTTTCTTCTCCAGACATCCCAAAATCAGAAGGTCAGCTGCTGCAAACCCAACTTTCCATACCGTGGTAATTTATTCGGTACATACTTTTAAAAGGGCATTGAGAACTCTAATTAAAAATATCTTGTCAAAGATAGATCCAGTCTTAAACTGGCATTTCAGTATTTGCTACAGACGGTTAAACACGTTTCAGTCTCTCGGCCCTTTCACCTCCAGGAGCTGAGATCAAACCCGCTCAGACTGACGGGGTCAAAGTCTCAGTTATCTATGGCCTGCTGAGTGCTAAAAAAGACTACTGGTGTTCCCAACAGCTTCCAGTGGGTATTGAGCCAATCAATTTAAACTACTTGAAGTTATAGCTGAACAGATTAGTGTGTATTTCAGTCAGTCAGCCCAGAGGCAAGTAATGAGGACATAATTAGGAGAAATACACACTGTAGCTGATCTGAGAATTGTTGATGCCAACATAATTAAAACAAAAATCATTCTGGAGTTCTGAAGCAATAACCGTCCTTAACTTGGTGAGCGCAAAATACCAGTGAGATTTTTCTCAATTTTACATCTAGTTTTTATAGATGGCAGAAGTTTCAGCACAGGAGATTAAGATCTGAATTATTGCACCACTACAAGTAATAATATTAAACTGTTTTCTCTCATATTTCCCCTCATTAATTTTAACTGCCCTTTATATTTTATACTGAGGAGCGGCCTGAATAAATTCTTCACAGAAGATTGTTTGCATAATTTTAGAAACTCCAAATTGCAATGAGAAAGAAATTATAAAAATACAATGAAATGAATCTGCTCAAGAGGGAGCTGTGCTACGTGAGAACAACCTCTGCTGTGCCCCAGAGAGCAAGCAGCAGTTGTGAAAGGAGAGACTGAACAAGCAAAAGACCCGACCACTGACCACAGCCACCACTTACTCATACCCCACATCACACCAGAATAGGTGGATCCCAAATCACCTGAGGACCTACCTATAGACAACCCCTCAGGAGAACGTCGTACTCAGCTTGAGTGATTGCACTAATAAAGATCTGCACCTCACTTTCTGAAAGATGATGGAGGCAGAAGTCAGCTTGAGGAGATGTGACTTGTCGAGCTATAAACTTAGTGATAGCAAGTGGGATTAGTCTGGACAGTTCTTTTTTGAAAAATCACAGACAATATACAGATGCCTGTGGATTTCAGGATAAAAGTGTCTCTCCATTTGTCTCAATTAATAAACCCTCTGTTGTTGGTTTCCCTGTCCTGAAAATATGGTGCCTGCAAAGTTCAAAAGGAGCTGATAACCCACCTAGTTTTTATCTTTACTTATAAACATTATAATGTTTACTTTTCCCTTCATTCCTTCTCTCTTCTACTGCATACACTAATGTAAGTCTTTCTAATGTGTTCTTTCCAAGTAGTTTTCCCACCTGCCTTACATTTATCCTTAGTCTTTCTCCACATCCTCAAGGTAAGAAATGTCTCTCTTTACCACTTCATGGACCCTGCACTTTATTCGTCTATCTGCTCTGTCTAACATCAACACTGTACTCTGCTTTCTGTTTCTGTCACAGTCACTAGCAAACTCAAGCTCAGGAATCACAGAGACTTCGGCTATTCAAACAAAACAAAATATTTATTACTGAAATTAATCAGCAACACTAACAAGAACTCAGGCAAACTGTACAGAATCTTGAAGAACTGAAATCACAGATATACCACAAGAACTCAGTCAGCGTTTTGCCAAAGTTCCACAACAACTGAGGGAAGACGGGTTGTAATGGCCCCTAGAAATGCACCCTGAAGCATGTAGGTAGTCAAGGCCAATCAGACAGCCCACATGTCCAGATGAAGCAATAACCCCCAAAGACATTAACTGTAATGCAAGACATTGAAAATCCCGTACTGATTTAATTATCCCAATATTGAATAAAAGTGATAAATACAAAGAGAGTTTTACAATCCCCATGACCCCAAATGAGACACCGGGAAAACAAAGTGAAAACCCAGGGCTAGTGCAAAGACAAACAATTAAACATAAAAGGTAAGCAATCCAGGAAACACTGTATACCGATCACGTGACACGGAGAAAATATAGTCCACATACTAACGGAAAAAACGTTAGTATGAGGAGGAGGAGGAGAAAAAAGGATTAGCCTTGGCTGAATGGCAGAGCAGACTTGATGGGCCAATTGACCTAATTCTTCTCCTTTGTCTTATGGTCTTAAAGAAATATAAAAAGCTCTTAGTGTGGAGTTGGTTTACTTACACCAATTTCTTTTGCGGTGGATTGAGTTTATCAGTCCAACAGGTATCTCCCTGTTTTGTAGAAGTCTCCTATGAAGATGAAAACTGGTTTAAAAAAGACAATAGTAACCTCGAAGCACATGACAGGTTTCCTATGTTTTCCTTCAGACTATTTTTTAGATATAATTGATGCTTATCAACAATCGAAGATCATAGCAGTAAAAGGAAGCGTGTTATCTCATTTTATTAAATGAGGTAAGCCTTCTAAATCCGGCTCCAAAATTCAGAAAGACATGGTATTAGTTGTGAGACATGATGCTATTCAACATTAAAGCAGTTGTGAATCATTGGCCAATGGGTAGATGATTTCATTCTCTTCTTGGTGGATCGAACCCAAAAGTGCATCCAGCTTCTTCCTTCTTTTCAAATCTTTTAATTATTATTATGTTATTCAAAAATAACACGAGTACATGGAAGTAAGCAACACTTACAATGTCTCAAGGAAAAAAGACATTATTTTAAAGATTGAAAAATTTTGGTGATAATAAAAAAACCCTACTGAGCAGAAAAAGTGGGGGGAAAATCCCATTACGTGTACAAACACAGAGCCATGAGTCATACAAAAAGCTTCTAAAGATAAACATCAAACCGCCAGCAAGAAAAAAAAAGATATACCAAAAATTTACAATTAGGTCATGGAGGAAATATATCAATTAACTCAAATGATAATAATGAGAAAATGAACCCCACCCTTTCTCAAAATCAAATAAAGGTTCAAAGGTTCGGCTTCTAATTTTCTCCAAACTAAGACATAGCATTACTTGAGAGAACCATTGTGACAAAGTGGGAGCTGATGTATCCTTCCACTTCAACAAAATGGCCCTCCTGGCTATCAATGTAACAAATGCAGTAACATGTTGGTCAGACACAGAGATAGCAGGATATTTTGAGGAATTATTCCAAAAACCACAGTTAATTTGTTAGGTTGTAAATTAATTTTAAGTGCTTTAGAAATTGTCGAAAAAACTGACTTCCAGAACTGTTCCAGTATAGAACAAGACCAAAACATGTGTGTCAGTGTAGCTGCCTCAGTTTTTTGTCTATCACAATAACTACCGACAATAGGAAATATTTTAGACAGCCTCTCTTTCGTCAAATGGTAACGATGTACAATTTTAAATTGAATCTGTGAATGACTAACACAGATTGAAGAAGAGTTAACCAGTTTCAGAATCAGCGTCCAATCCTCCATCATAAAAGTCAAATTGAGTTCCTTTTCCCAATATTGTTTAATCTTAAATAATGGGCGTTTATCCCATTGTAATAATAAATTATAAATTCTTCCAATAGAACCCTTCGTCGAAGGGTTCATACTCATAATAGTATCTAACAGGTCAGCCTCCAATATATAAGGAAAATTACTTAAATATTTTTGTAAGAAATGTCTAACTTGAAGGTATTGTAAAAAGTGTGAGTATGAAAGAGAATATTTATCAACTAATTGTTCAAAAGGCATCAATCTATCTTCTTTAAATAAATCCAAAAAAGAATTAATACCTTTATTTTTCCAAAGTAAAAAAATTGGATCACTCAAAGAAGGCTTAAAAAAACAATTTTGATAAATTAAACTACAAAGTTTAAATTTTTTAAGATTTAAAAGATTGTGGAACTGGAGCCAAATTTGTAAAGAATGCTTAATCACAGGGTATAGGTTTAAATTAGCAACTTTAGCTAATTGTATAGGTAAAGCAACTCCCAATAACCAGGTTAAATAAAACTGTTTCAGAGCTTTCAATTCCAGGTCTACCCAAATTGGTCGATCGTTCTTATCAACCCAATATAACCAAAAGGACATGTATCACACATTAACAGCCTAGTAATACATTCTTAAATTAGGCAAAGCGAGACCTCCATCCTTTTTCAACTTTTGTAAGTGACATTTACTAATTCTTGGTCCTTTATTATTCCAAATAAAAGATAAAATAATAGAATCAATCTGATCAAAAAACTTCTTAGTCAAAAAAACAGGAATATTCTGAAATAAGTATAAAAATTTTGGTAAAATCATCATTTTAACTATATGGATACGACCGACAAGTGAAAATATAAGTGGACTCCATCTACTAAATAAATACTTCATAGAGTCTACCAGGGAATGAAATTGGCTTTATAAAGGTCCTTATATTTTTAGCTATTATAACACCAAATATCTAAAAGAATCCATGACTTTGAAAGGAGTATTATCATATATAGAGACAGATTCATTTAAAGGAAACAATTCACTTTTACTGAAATTTATTTTATATCCTGAAAAATCTCCAAATTCATTGAATAATTTTAGCAAGGCAGGAATAGATTCTTTGGGATTAGATATATAAACCAGTAAATCATCAGCGTAAAGAGAAATCTTATGAATGGTCTCATTCACAAAAATCCCATAAATATTTTTAGCTTCACGAAGCGCAATAGCAAAGGGTTCTAATAGTAAATTAAATAACAAAGGATTTAATGGACAACCCTGTCTTGTCCCCCGTGAAAGCTGAAAAAAAGGAGATCTACAGTTGTTAGTGACAACAGTAGCAGTAGGAGCTTTATATATCATTCTAAACCAATTATTAAAATTAACACCAAAGCCAAATTTCTCTAAAACATTAAATAAATATTTCCATTCAAATTGATCGAACGCTTTTTCAGCATCCAAAGAAACACCACATTGTGGAGTTTTAAAAGAGGACGAATATAGAATGTTAAATAGTCTCTGTACATTTGAAAATGAATAACAACCCTTTATAAAGCCTGTTTGATCTTTAAAAATAATTTTACCCAAAATATTCTCCAACCGATTGGTCATTATCTTTGATAGAACCTTAGCATCGACATTCAATAATGAAATAGGTCTATATGAGGCACAATCAGTAGGATCTTTATCCTTTTTAAGAATTAAAGAAATAGAAGCCTCATAGAAAGTAAAGGGTAAATCACCTTTCACAAAAGAATCCTTAAACATTTCCAACATATACGGAGAAAGCAATTTTCCAAATTTTTTATAAAATTCTACAGGATAGCCATCAAGTCCAGGGGACTGACCAGATTGCATTAAAAAAAATAGCTTTATGAATTTCGGCTTCTGTAATTTGGGCATCAAGTGTTTTTTGACCCTCAACAGAAATTTTAGGAAAAGCAATCTTTCGTAAGAAAGCATTCATTTCAGAAGAATCTACTGGACATTGAGATTTATAAAGTTCAGTTCGAAAAATCTTATTAATTTCTTCATATTGTCAAGCCAGGGTACCACCTTTCCTACGAATTTTCAAAATTTGCGTTTTGGCTCTAGCCGTTTTTAATTGAGATGCGAGCTGTTTGTTATTTCTATCTCCAAACAGATAAAATTGTCTCTTTAACTTAAGCAAATAGCCTTCAATGGGATGAGTTAGTAATAGGTTATATTGTAATTGAAGTTCCACCCTTTGTTTGAATAAATCAATATTAGGGGAAAATGGATAAATAATAAGTCTTTAATTTGTTTTGAAATCTTATCTAATTCTGCTTTAGTCTGTTTTTTAAGCTTAGCTGAATAAGAAATGATCTGACCACGTAAAAATGCTTTAAATGTATCCCATATAATTAATTTGGACATACCCCCTATATCATTAAAGCATCCAGCTCTTTACGTGTCAAATGTTCCTTTCTCTATTACACTAACACTGTTAAGTTCTTGCCAAGTTGCTATATTTCTTTCTTCTAAATAAAGGTAATTAAGTTTCAGATATATGTTCTTTCTCTTGTTCGTACTTTCCCTCTGCTAAGAAACACCCTTGTTGCCAGACCTCTTACTAACTTTTCTCTCAGAACTTTGTTCCTTTGGCACCTATCAATTCCACATAAGTGTGCACCCCTTGCACCCACCTTATGCTCAGAGTTCCCCACACATTGACAGCTAGAGAGAAAACTGAGCCAAGATGGTCAACACCATTGGTTCAAGAATGAAGTTTCTCTGCAATTGAGGGGACGCAATGGCACAGCTAATAGAAGTACTGCTCCTGAGTTCCACAGATCCAAGCTCAGTCCTGACCTCAGGCGCTGGCGTCTAGAGTTTGTGTTCTCCCTGTCTCCATATCTCCCCTGGGTGACCTGATGGCCCCTCATGTCTCAAATATGTGTGGGTTAGCAAGTTAATAGCCCACTGTAAATTGTCCTTACTCTGTAGATAAATGGTAAAATCCAAATGGGGGAGGGTAGTAGGTGAGAGTGTGGGGAATAAAATAGGATTGTCTAAAGGGATGCATGACGGTTGATGCTTTTCATCATTTTCCAAACCTGTAAGCCTTCCAGTTCCTTCTCCTTTTCCATTTCTTTGTCCTGTATTAAGGGAGATAGTTCTTCTGGTGGTGGGTCTTTACTCTCCGTTTTCACAAATATAAGAATCCCAGCACTGTAATGAGGTAGAACAACCAGATTTGTTTAACTAAATGCGTGGATGTTGAAATGAGGATAAAACTCACATTAATGTGATTTCCTTTAATTAAAAAATCAAATTAGCAAGCAAATTTTAAATCAACATGCGGTTAAATATAGAAAATCAGCCTGTTTCTTGCCAATCTGCCTTGAGTTATGCCTCATATATTCTAAGAGTAACTCACTGATGGACTCAGAATTCAAATGTGAGAAAAGAACGACCCATGGATAGCAACTAGAAAGGCACTGCAAGGGAATTTTTAATAGTTCGGTAAATTCATGTTAAACTCATGCATAAAGAAAGGGAAGTGTTCCAAGTAATTTCAATATGAGTAGTTTTTACATTTTATTTCTGTGCTTTGCAGATAGAGGAGTTTAGGTTTTTATCTCATTTTCTTTATATTCATCTACCACGATAGTCATCACACTAAACCACGATAGGCTGTCTTGAGCTTCTCGCAGATATTTCATAACCACATCTTTAGCTATCAATTCAAAATATAATCTGCACATCAGTCACAAGAGATTTCAATCTCACTTGCTGCTGCTGGCGCCCATAACCCCTCTTCACCCGACACCCAGTCCCGTGGGAAGAAAGTTCATTTAAGATAAATGGAAAGGCTCAAGATTGTTAACACCACATGCAGAGAGATATGCTAGCAATGATGTAGAGAGAAGAGCTTCCACTCCATCCAGCTTGCCCCATTTGCCCTCTTTTGTGAGACAAAGGGCAACAAACCGTCACCCAGGGGCCGGTCTTTGCGTTAGGCTGTGACTCCTCATCCATCAGTGTACCTCTGTTCAGCAAAGCAGAGGCTCAGCTAGGCTGGCCTTGAAACTCCGATACACACATATTAATGGGCAAGTCCCTGGTGGCAATAAAAAAAATATCAATGCAGGTTTCCCGCTTACACACTCTGCTGAGACAAGATGCATGGTTTCGCGCCGAAAACTTTAAGTGAGTTGCGATCAACTCCTGCTACAGCTAAATAGCATTATCTATCAGAAATATTGACTGTAGAAGAGAAATGCGGCTATTCCATGGCAACAAGCTTATGTGCCTATCCAACAACTTTAAGACTGCCAAACAGATCAAGGTTAAACCAAATTTGACACCAAGTCACACACGAGGGTAGATGACAAATTTTGGTCAGTGAGAGATTTTATGGAGTCTCTAAATGCTAGAAATAAAGATAGGTAGGAGAAGAAATTTAAAGAGGGTCTGAGATATTTATTAATGAATTAGTACGCATCTTATTTTCATTTTTGAGCATAATTTCAAAATTTAGAGATGGCACAATGCTCAGAAATATAATAAACTATGATAAATGTGGAAAAGGAGGAGAAATGTAAGGTAAAGTAATGAAAATGAAACGTGTGAAACAATATAAATTAAATGATACACATTTAAAAGAAAGGCAGTAACTGAGATTGGGTTTGTATGTACAACACCCCTTGAAGATAATAGGATAGCATAAATGCTGTTTTAAAGCCATGCAGGGTTTATGTTTTCTTCGATAGAATAGAATGCAAATGGGATATTCCCTCTGTAACTGGATCTTGGACTCCCTGACGGTGTGTATTGACAATAGTCTCTCTGGCTCCATTGTGCTGAGAATGGGTTGCACGTTCACCCTGCTGCTGTTCACACTGTTAATGCATGACAGTTCAGCCAAATCCAGTCCTAACCACATCATTAGGTTCGCTAATGACACAACAGTGTTTGGCCGCATCAATGTCAACGGTGTGGCCAACCAGCTTATAGGGAGGAGGTAGAGCAGCTTGAGGACAGGTGTAAACACAACAACCTGATTGTCAATGTGGACAAGGCTAGGGCGATGATTGTAGACTTCAGGAAGGTGCAGGCTGACCACTCCCTGATGCACATCAGCGGCCTTCTCTGTGGAGAGAGCCAAGTTTCTTGGCATGCATGTTACTGATGTTCTCAGCTGGTCACTCAGCACCAGCTCTTTAGCCAGGAGAGCAAGCAGTGCCTCCTCCACCTCCTGAGGAGACTAAGACAAGCAAGGCTCTGCAAACCGCCCCCCCCCCGCCCCATCCTCACTACATTCCACCAATGCATCATCAACAGTGACCTTATCGGCTGCATCACTGTCTGGTATAGGAGCTGCAATGCATCAAGTTGCAAGACCCTGCAACAGATAGCAAGGACTACTGAAAACATCATCAAGATCTCCTTCCACCATTCAGGACATCTGTCAAAGGGCTGCCTATGCAGTGCCTCCCTCATTGTCAAAGACTCCTCCCATCCTTCCGACATTACCTCCTACCATCAGGCTGAAGGTACCACAGCATAAGAACCAGGACTGTCAGGCTCAATAACAGCTTCCTCTGTCAGACTGCTAGACTTTTTAATACCCTGCAGCCACCCAGCACACATGTACATCCTGTCTGAATATCTTGTCACCAAACCATTCCCCCACCCCCACTATCCAACTCTCAACCTCCACTGGGTCACTTTTCATCCTTTATTGCTGCTGCTTCACATATTTATACAGCTGTTTGGTTTACTATAATAGTGCCAGTAACATTATACCGTCTTACATAAACATGCAGCTCACACTTTATGTCAGCCTGTCAATCTTGTCACTCAGGGATTTGTGCTAATGTTATTTTGTGACTGTATGTGCCGGATACTAACAGTATGTGCTGAGTGTGACTGTATATTCTGTGCTTTTCACCTTGGCTTCAGAGGAATGATGTTTTGTTTAGCTGTATACATGTGCATGGCTGAATGACAATAAACTTGAACTCGAACGTTACCCTAAAGCATTTAGACACAATGTAGAGTTCTGTGGGCAATTCAGTTTGTACACTGACCATGTACGGAGAGGATGCAAAAGAGAATTACTAGATGGATCCAGGGATGAAAGGTCAGTTAAAGGTTCAAAGGTTCAAAGGTCAAATTTCATGTCAGAGAAATGTATACAATATAGATCCTGAAAGGCTTTTTCTTTGCAAACATCAGGAAACAATTCAGCAAGCAAAGGATGGAAGTAAGCAGAGTGTCCTGAGGTTGGAAGGCTGTGACGACAGAGCTACAGTAAGCTTTTGTGCTTGGACACTAGCTAATTATAAACTATATCAATAGCATGTCAGAGGGGATGAAATGTCTTATTTCCGGGTCTGACAATACTAAAGAAGGAGGGACAGGGAATATGGAGTAGGATGTGCAGAGGCTTCAAGGAGATAAGAACAAACTGAGTGAGTGGTGACCTCACATCTTTCCACATTATGCTAGATAATGTGCAAAAATGTGAGGCCATCTCTTTAATCCACAAAAGAGAGAAAAAGAATAGTATTAATTGGTGAGAAATTAGGTCATGTTGATATACCCAAGTCACTAAAAGGCTCAGGGAGGTTCATGCAGGTTCAGGAAGGCAAATTGTATTTTAACCTTTATTACAAGAGGATTTATTAAAGGAGAAAGGAAGTCTTGTTGCAACTGTACAGGGTCTTGGTCAGGCCACACTTACAGGTATGTGTAGAGTTGTAGTCTACCATCTTAAAAAAAAAGGATATATTTGTTATAGAGGGAATAGAATAACAATTCATTTGTCCAGTTTTGGAATAGTGAGTTTACAATAAGAGGAGAGATTGAGTGGACTGGACTGAGTTTTGAAGGATCAGAGGAGATCTCCTTGAAGCTTACAAAATCCTAGAAGAGCTTGACAAGAGAAAGTTCTCCCTAAGTGAGGAGCCTAGGTCCAGGATTGAGATGAGGAGACATTTCGTCACTTAGAACCCTTTACTTCAGAGTGTTGTGGAAACTCATTCAAAACAGAGGTCAACGTTATGGGACAAGGGATACAGAGATTTGCAGGGGGATGGGAACCAGACTGCCTGAGCAGATAGTGGAGCAGGGGTGAAAATAAATGATGTTAAAAGTTCATGCAAAGTCACAAATAGACTGCAAGAAAATACTTAAGAAGGAAATCAGGAAGGCTAAAAGAAGACATAAGGTTGCCTTGGCAGTCAAAGTGAAGGATAATCCAAAGACCTTTTACAGGTATATTAAGAGTAAAAGGATTGTAAAGGATAAAATTGGTCCTCTTGAAGATCAGAGTGGTCGGCTATGTGCGGAACCAAAAGAAATGGGGGAGATCTTAAATGGTTTTTTTGCGTCTGTATTTACTAAGGAAATTGGCATGAAGTCTATGGAATTAAGGGAAACAAGTAATGAGATCATGGAAACTGTACAGATTGAAAAGGAGGAGGTGCTTGCTATCTTCAGGCAAATTAAAATGGATAAATCCCCAGGACCTGACAGGGTATTCCCTCAGACCTTGAAGGAGACTAGTGTTGAAATTGGAGGGGCCCTGGCAGATATATTTAAAATGTCGGTGTCTATGGGTGAGGTGCCGGAGGATTGGAGAATGGCTCATGTTGTTCCGTTGTTTAAAAAAGGATCGAAAAGTAATCTGGGAAATTATAGGCCGGTAAATTTGATGTCGGTAGTGGGTAAGTTATTGGACGGAGTACTAAGAGGCAGAATCTACAAGCATTTGGATAGACAGGGACTTATTAGGGAGAATCAACATGGCTTTGTGCGTGGTAGGTCATGTTTGACCAATCTATTGGAGTTTTTCAAGAAGGTTACCAGGAAAGTAGATGAAGGGAAGGCAGTGGATATTGTCTACATGGACTTCAGTAAGACCTTTGACAAGGTCCCGCATGGGAGGTTAGTTAGGAAAATTCAGTCGCTAGGTGTACATGGAGAGGTGGTAAATTGGATTAGACATTGGCTCGATCGAAGAAGCCAGATAGTGGTAGTAGAGGATTGCTTCTCAGAATGGAGGCCTGTGACTAGCGGTGTGCCACAGGGATCAGTGCTGGGTCCATTGTTATTTGTCATCTATATCAATGATCTGGATGATCATGTGGTAAATTGGATCAGCAAATTTGCTGATAATATAAAGATTGGAGGTGTAGTGGACAGTGAGGAAGGTTTTCAAAGCTTGCAGAGGGATTTGGATCAGCTGGAAAATTGGGCTGAAAAATGGCAGATGGAGTTTAATACAGACAAGTGTGAGGTATTGCACTTTGGAAGGACAAACCAAGGTAGAACATACAGGGTAAATGGTAAGGCACTGAGGACTGCAGTAGAACAGAGGAATCTGGGAATACAGATAGAAAAATTACCTAAAAGTGGCGTCACAGGTAGATAGGGTCGTAAAGAGAGCTTCTGGTACATTGGCGTTTATTAATCAAAGTGTTGAGTATAACAGCTGGAATGTTATGATGAGGTTGTATAAGGCATTGGTGAGGCCGAATCTGGAGTATTGTGTTCAGTTTTGTTCACCAAATTACAGGAAGGATATTAATAAGGTTGAAAGGGTGCAGAGAAGGTTTACAAGGATGTTGCCGGGACTTTAAAAACTGAGTTACAGAGAAAGGTTGAATAGGTTAGGACTTTGTTCCCTGGAGCGTAGAAGAATGAGGGGAGATTTGATAGAGGTATATAAAATTATGATGGGTATAAATAGAGTGAATGCAAGCAGGCTTTTTCCACTGAGGCAAGGGGAGAAAAAAACCAGAGGACATGGGTTAAGGGTGAGGGGGGAAAAGTTTAAAGGGAACATTAGTGGGGGCTTCTTCACACAGAGAGTGGTGGGAGTGTAGAATGAGCTGCCAGACGAGGTGGTAAATGCGGGTTCTTTTTTAACATTTAAGAATAAATTGGACAGATACATGGATGGGAGGTGTATGGAGGGATATGGTCCGTGTGCAGGTCAGTGGGACTAGGCAGAAAATGGTTCGGCACAAACAAGAAGGGCCAAAAGGCTTGTTTCTGTGCTATAGTTTTTCTATGGTTTCTATGGTTTCTAGAAGGGTTGTGTGTGGTGGTAATAATCTTCTGAGGTGTGTCTATTTCAATGCAAGGAGTATTGTGGGGAAGGCTGACGAGCTGAGAGCATGGATTGACACACGGAATTACGAAATTTAAAGCCATTAGTAAAACTTGGCTACAGGAGGGGAGGACTGGCAGTTTACTGTTCCAGGGTTCCGATGTTTCAGACGTGATAGAGGCAGAGGAATGAAGGGTGGGGGGTGGGGTGGCATTGCTAGTCAGGGAAAATGTTACAGCAGTGCTCAGGCAGGACAGATTAGAGGGCTTGTCTACCGAGGCCATATGGGTGGAGCTGAGAAACAGGAAAAGCATGACCACATTAATGGGGTTGTATTATAAACCACCCAATAGTCAGGAAGAATTGGAGGAGCAAATCTGCAGAGAAATAACAGACAACTGCTTGAAACATAAATTTGTGATAGTAGGGGATTTTAATTTTTCACATATTGATTGGGATTCCCATACCTGTTAAAGGTCTAGATGGGTTAGAGTTTGTAAAATGCATTCAGGAAAGTTCTCTAAATCAATATATAGAAGTACCAACTAGGGAGGATGCAATATTAGATCTCCTATTAGGAAATGAGTTAAGACAGGTGATGGAAGTGTGTGTAGTGGAACACTTTGGTTCCAGTGATTATAACACCATTAGTTTCAACTTGATCATGGATAAAGATAGATCTGGTCCTTGTGTTGAGGTTCTAAACTGGAAAAAGGCTAAATTTGAAGAAATGAGAAAGGATCTAAAAAGCGTGGATTGGGACAGGTTGTTCTCTGGCAAGGAGCTGATTGGTAAGTGGGAAGCCTTCAAAGGAGAAATTTTGAGAGTGCAGAGTTTGCATGTTCCTGTCAGGATTAAAGGCAAATTTACTACCTTTCCATGTATACCTAGCGACTGAAATTACCTTAGTTCTCAAGGGATATTGGAACTCTGATAAAGAAGAAAAGAGAGATGTATGACATGTATAGGAAACAAGGAGCAAATAAGGTGCTTGAGGAGTATAAAAAGTGCAAAAAAACTTAGAAAAGAAATCAGGAGGGCTAGAAGAAGACAAGATGTTGCTTTGGCAGTCAAACTGAAGGATAATCCAAAGAGCTTCAACACGTATATTAAGAGCAAAAGGTTAATAAGGGATGAAATTGGTCCTCTTGAAGAGCAGAGTGGTCAGCTACGTATGGAACCAAAAGAAATGGGGGAGATCTTAAATGGTCTTTTTTTTTTGCGTCTGTATTTACTAAGGAAATTGACATGGAGTCAATGGAAATAAGGCAAACGAGTAGTGAGGTCATGGAACCTATATCGGAGGATTGGAGGATAGCTCATGTTGTTCTGCTGTTTAAAAAAGGCTCTAAAAGTAATCTGGGGAATTATAGGCCAGTAAGTTTGACGTCGGTAGTAGGTAAATTATTGGAAGGAGTACTAAGAGATAGGATCTACAAGTATTTGGATAGACAGGGACTTATTAGGGAGAGTCAACATGGCTTTGTATGTGGTAGGTCATGTATAACAAATCTATTAGAGTTTTTCGAGGAGGTTACCAGGAAGGTGGATGAAGGGAAGGCAGTGGATGTTGTCTACATGGACTTCAGTAAGGCCTTTGACAAGGTCCCGCATGGGAGGTTAGTTAGGAAGATTCAGTCACTAGGTATACATGGAGAGGTAGTAAATTGGATTACACGTTGGCTCAATGGAAGAAGCCAAAGAGTGGTGGTAGAGAATTGCTTCTCTGAGAGGAGGCCTGTGACTAGTGGTGTGCCACAGGGATCAGTGTTGGGTCCATTGTTATTTGTCATCTATATCAATGATCTGGATGATAACTTGGTAAGTTGGATCAGCAAATTTGCTGATGATACAAAGATTGGAGGTGTAGTGGACAGTGAGGAAGGTTTTCAAAGCTTGCAGAGGGACTTGGAGCAGCTGGAAAAATGGGCTGAAAAATGGCAGATGGAGTTAAATACAGACAAGTGTGAGGTATTGCACTTTGGAAGGACAAACCAAGGTAGTACATACAAGGTAAATGGTACGGCACTGAGGAGTGTAATAGAACAGAGGGATCTGGGAATACAGATACAAAATTCCCTAAAAGTGGCGTCACAGGTAGATAGGATCATAGAGAGAGCTTTTGGTACATTGGCCTTTATAAATCAAAGTATTGAATATAAGAGTTGGAATGTTATGATGAGGTTGTATAAGGCATTGGTGAGGCTGAATTTGGAGTATTGTGTGCAGTTTTGGTCACCAAATTACAGGAAGGATATTAATAAGGTTGAAAGAGTGCAGAGACGGTTTACAAGGATGTTGCCGGGACTTGAGAAACTGAGTTACAGAGAAAGTTTGAGTAGGTTAGGACTATATTCCCTGGAGCGTAGAAAAGTGAGGGGAGATTTGATAGAGGTATATAAAATTATGATGGGTATTGATAGAGTGAATGCAAGCAGGCTTTTTCCACTGAGGCGAGTGGAGAAAAAAACCAGAGGACATGGGTTAAGGGTGAAGGGGGAAAAGTTTAAAGGGAACATTGGGGAGGGGGGCTTCTTCACACAGAGAGCGGTGGGTGTGTGGAATGAGCTGCCAGATAAAGTGGTAAATGCGGGCTCACTTTTAACGTTTAAAAAAATCTTAGACAGGTACATGGAAGAGAGGTGCATGGAAGGATATGGTCCGTGTGCAGGTCAGTGGGACTAGGCAGAAAAATGGTTTGGCACAGCCAAGAAGGGCCAAGACGCCTGTTTCTGTGCTGTAATGTTCTATGGTTCTATGGATGGTGCTGGAAAATAGTGCAGAGGTAAAAGAATGTCAGTGCAGGTTCTAATGACCACACATCCTACTTTTGCTCCTGTTCCTTATGTCCAATTATGGAATCTGAGATAGTTCTCTTTAATTCCGTGAAGAATATTAGGCATCTTGTAGATGAGTTGACCTTCAAGGCAAGGATTTAAGGCAGCTTACAAAAAGACCACAAGTGACAGGAAAAAAAGCCTTTTTCTTCACACAGCGCATTCTCAATGCACAATGTGAAAGACTGATGGAAGATGATTCAATAGCGACTTCAAAAGTAGTTTGAGTAAATATTTGAAGGAAAAAATTATATTGTAAGACAGCAGGGATAATGTAAGATAGTGAGATAAATTGGATTTCTCTATCAATAGCCAACAATGTTACAAAGGCTCAACTGGAGGCCTTCCATGTGCTGTCATTGGATAGTTCCTTGAATCTATGAGAAATATTGGAAGAACTGTATATCTTCCTGAATGGAAGTATGGCGCAAATAATCTAACACTGAACTCCCATTTTGTATGTCAAATCAATATTACCTTAAAGCTGCCATTGCTGTTCCAATATAGTTTAGGATGGGACTTGGAACACTCTGTGCATTCAATCCAAACCAGCCAAACCTGAAGAAAGATAATTTTAGACATCTGATCACATTAAACAGGTGTACGTGCTTTTGCATATCACTGAATTACAATATAATAGAGATTAATTCTAGTAAAAGGAAACCAATTAGCATTTCAAGTGCAAACAAATTGCCCATTAAATTACACTCAATTTTTTAATGTCATTCCAAGATTAGCATCAGAAGGTGGTGACGAAGTAGAAAGTGTTTTAGGCCTTTGAAATAATACATGCTATTTATTACCTGCCTAACATTACAGCACATCCCTTGAAAGAACCTGTGAAATATTGTAGCACTGTGCAGGTTTCCTTCAACACATCAAGCCACCTTACAGGGTGACTTAATTCATGAGGGAGCCCACAATCTCCAGAACAAACAAAACTAGATAAATAAATGCTGACTAACATCTAATGAAGTCTAAAAAGTTGACAGCAAGCTGGCATAATGAATAACACAAAAGTAGCTGAGGATGAAATTGCAAGTGGTGTAGAATCTTAGTATATCAATACTCAATGAAAAATCATGAAGCATTGCAAGTTTTGAGCCCAAGTCTGCATGGTCTCTTAATTCACCTTGTCCAATTGCAACCCAACCTCCTTCCTCTGTCCCTGATAACAGCAACATTTTTTCCTTGATATTTATCAAATTCCCTTTTTAAAGCTACATTTGAATCTGTTTCTCTCATCCTACTAATGATACACTAAATCTTCTATATATTCTTGCATTAAAGTCTTCCTTGTGTTGACTTTATTTGTTCACCAAATCACATCACCCCAATGTTGTTAATCCATTAGTTAGAAACAATTTAACTTAATTGGTCATATTAAAACATCTCAACATTTCAAGCACTGCAGTGAGACCTTGTCAGCCTTCTTGGTTGTTATGAGGAAAAATGCATCTTCTGCAGTCTAACCACAAAACCTGAACTGTTTTGAATTAAATCCAGGTCTCTGGCCTAAGCTGTATGGTCTGTGGTCTATGGTCTTTGGCCTAAGCTTCCTTCCAGAGCAGCCTTTCTCAACCTTTTTGCCTAGGAAGAACCTTTGAAATAATTTTCAGGTCTCAGGGAACCCTGGCATAAAAATTATTATATCTACAGCTCATGGTACATTAGCATGATGAGTAATCCAAAAATAAATGTCAATGCTCTTTTGAGTAGAGAATGAATTTTTAGCCAACTTTCCTTGAAAAAAGATAGTTAAGCTTAGCTTGAAATTATTCTTCTTTTCTCTTTCATAAATTTAAAAAATTCATAAGGCAAACATAATAAATTTCTCAACTCCGGGTCGAACTTAAATTAAGCACACACAAATTTCACCTTCAACTGAAATGAGACAATTTCTATCTTTGCTCTTGATGCTTGTTAAAGAGAAAGCTTGCTCACACGTGTAAAAAGTTGAAAATCTGCAACAAAATGTTCATTACTTTCCTATGGACGGCAGGATACTCTTCTTTCACAGAAATCCAGAACTTGTCCAGGGGCAGGACAGTAAATCTCATTTTGAGTGCATTATCAGAGTGTAGCTCACAAAGTTCTTCCTCTTCTCTCAAAGTCAAGTTCTCAGACTGAGCAGAAGATTCAGAGAAAAGGTCCCTCACCCGGTCATACACTTGTGTTGAAAGGGATGAAAAATATTGTTTAATTTTGTTCTGCAGTTCTTCCAGATGTTTTCAATAAGACTTAATTCTTCCTCACTCTCAAGCCCAAGCAGCAGTGAAAGCATTTCAAGATTGCCTTTTGTAACATGATCTTTCCAAAGATTCAGTTTTCTTTTAAGTCTAAGAATCTTGTCTCTTGAAGTCAAAAATTTTTCTCCAGGGCCTTGCAGAGACTTGTTCAACTGGTTCATATGATGAAAAAATGTCTGTTAAGTAGGTTAGTTTCTGCAGTCATTCATCTTCAAAGCACTTAACAAAATCTGGCCTGTCATATTCTTGAAAGTGCTCCTGCAATTCACCTTTCAGGTCAAACACACTGTTGTGATCTCTTCCTCTCCTAAGCCACCGGATTTCTATATGTAACAGGAGATTGGTGTGCTCTTTGTATGGGTTTTCACACAGTTTTTTAAACATTTTCAAGTGAACTGGTTTTAAAGCTACTAAATAACTTTGCTTGCTGAATTCTTTTACTAACTCTGACTTTATTTTCAGAAGCTTTAATCTGATGTTTGTGAGATTCCAATAGTCATTCAAAATAATCACCTCTTTTACATGTCATATGGCTGTTAAGTGTCTTTTCAGTTTTGTAGGAGCCATTGCTACATTTGTAACTTGTTTGCCACAGAAAAGGCACAATGGAATAGGCCAATTTAGATTACCAGTCCATGTAAAACCTATTGATAAGTAGCTTTCATTGCAAAGATATGGTCCTGCTGATTACTTTAGTCCCACCCTCTGCTTTTGTCTCCAGGACCCAGAAGGGGCTGGTGGACTTCTGGGGCAACAGGAGGCACTGGGACTCTGCTGCTGTCCTGAGTCTTCCAATCGCGGAGGGTGGTCAGTCATTGGTGTGTGTGCACCCACAGCCAGCAGCTCTCCGTCTCAGTACCCTGCAGAGATATTTGTATAGCGACCACCCTCCGAGATGGCATGTACTGGCAACGCACTTTCTGTGCCAAGGAGATTGCCTGCACGAGGACGTGAGGCTTCCAGTGGACAGCATCAGCCGCGCCACTCCGAGGGAACTGCCTCACTTTTACAGAGAGCTATTGAGGGAATAGGGTCTAGTCTCATCCAAACAGGGGTCTCCTGTGCCAGTGGGTGACTGTGCTCTGCTGCAAGGGGGACTGGTCCTCACCCTATCAAGTTGGCTGTAGAGGGGGTTTCAGAGAAGTGGAAGGGTTCCGGCTGCATCGCCACCTGATGGGACAAGTTACTTGTTGTATCCAGGCCTCGGGATGCCATGCAGGGGAGGGTCCTGCACAAGGTGAGCCATCACGCTGGGATGCCCACCGTGCCCTTCTGTGACGCTCTAAAGTGTCTCTTGTATGGGCTGCCTCTTGCACACCTTTCACTTCCTCGCCTTCATCTGCTGACCAGACTCGCCTTGGCGGTCTGCATTACCATCTGGCATCTGGGGAGGAGGCCCCCAGTGGAAATCTCTTTATGGAGGGTTCATTCCCCTGTACGTTTGGGACCTGGGTGGAAGGTATTGCATTGGGCAGTACCGTGCAACAGGTTTCTAGGCAGGTTCACTGATACCCTGTCCACCTGTCCATTCTGTGACCAGGAGGAGTCAGTGTACCATGTTAACATGGAGTGTGAGAGGTTGCAGCCCCTGTTTGAGTATCTGAAGGGGCTGCTACTCAGGTTCTGGTTTCACTTCAGCCCCGCGCTCCTCATATACGGGCACCCAGTACGGAAGGAGGCTGGTCGGGAGGAGGATCTACTGGTGGGCTTGCTCCAGAGCCTGGCCAAGGTGGCCACTCACACATCCAGGCGGCGGAAAGTTAAGGGCTCTACCAGGGCCAACTTCCTGCCCCTCTTCTGAGGCTACGTTCATGCCCGGCTGTCCTTGGAGACGGAGTATGCAGTCACAATGGGTACAGTGGGGCATTTCCGGGAGCAGTGGGCCCCCCAGGGAATTGACTGTTTTATAGACAATAGTAATCATATTTTAATTTGAATGTATTCACTGTCTTGTAAATACTTAATGTATGTACTTTCTGTATTTGTGTAAATAAACTTTTATTAAAAAAAAAGGATTTTTTTGTGTCTGTTGTACTAGTGCAGTAAAATGACTCAAAAGATTATAATATTTCATCATTAACCTTATCAGAATTGTCCATAAGCCAAGGCCTAGACTCCTCTTCAAAATTCACCACAAAGGACCGTCTTTAGAATGAAAACTTCCCTCCAATTTTCTACGACACTGATAGTTTGTTCGCTCCCATAAGTCTGTAGGCAGCACATCAGGGGAATTTGGGACGGGGGGTAATCGGGAGGGAGAGTCTGATGTCACAGCCCAAGTTGGGTGATTTTACTCAAAGCGTGGAAAACGCACTTCACACTCCTCAACAGCCTACATTCCTCCCCTCCGTGCGATACAGTGCTCACCAATTATCTACGGCCTCTCCTATTTCGCGTTAAAAACTGAGAATGGACTCAAGCAAATAAGCGTGGTCCTACCGCGCACTGCCACACTGGGCAGAGAGACCTCTGACGAGATTGCAAACGAGGTTGCTCGGTCACTGCCCACCACTGCGAGTACTAGCTTTGCACGTTGCGCAAAGGTCAAGAAATAATGTTTTTTTTATTAATCGTGATCTCTCGCAGAACCTGTAGCGGTCTCTCATGGGACCCCAGTTGAGAAAGCCTGTTCCAGAGAATAGAAGAACGCTTCAGAGGCCCCAAGCTAATAATTTTAAATATTCAGTCTAACTGGCCAACTTCTTGTCTAACATACTTCGATAAAGCTTGCAGGAAGTCGAACCCCTCAAATGAAAAGAGCCCAATTTAGCTGAGATTACAGCTCTAGCTGCAGAGTGCTCTTAGACTACTCGTTTGAAAATTGGGCGCTATTTTAGTAATCTAGAAATCCCAGAGAGCTTGGACCTCTGACTCAATGTTAAAAATCGCTGTGAGGCTGTTCCTCATTATCCGTGCCTCTGTTCTGAGTTCAGACTGGGAATCTAAGGCTTTTCAGCTCAGTCAGGGATTATCTCAGGAGTAACTGTTCAGTGTTAATAGTTAAAATGGAAAGGCTTGTTTAGAACACTACTCAAATAAAGTAGCAGGACCCTGATTTGAGTTAGTGTTAACTTTAGAATAACAAAAAGACATTCTTCAAGTAGAAAATGTTGAAGGTTTGCCATGGACATTCAGGCAAAGCTCTGTAAATGAATCAACTCTATGCAATTAAATTCAGCAGTCTGCATTTCAGATTTCATTGTTTATTTTAATTGTGCATTTTTTTAATGAACAAACCTGCCTTGCACATATTAGACTGACCAAGTGGATTAGTTCATGTGGGGAGACAGCCCAAAGCAGTTCTTGATTAGGTACATACTATTGCCTGTATGCAAAGACCATTTTTATATTGACTGACAGAAGTTAGCTTGTTAACTGCCAAAACAGTTTTGACCTGTATTTTTCTCTCACATAATATAATACAACAGGAATACAGTCTGCAATTAATTGGTCGAGATGATATTAACATTTTGCCCATTGCCTATGCCAGACACAATGCAACATCATAGGCCTCAAGCATCACACCTCACACATCAGGATAAAGCTGGGGCCAAATGGGCCAAGCTGTTATGTGCAGAGCCACCAGCCACTTAGGAGCATGTTGTGATATCCTCCCAGCAAACATCACCCTCTCATATTCCCTCCCCACCACGGGAATATCTCCATTAGTTACCGCCTCAAGAGGGAAAGATCTATCATTGAAGATCCCCATCATCCAGAACATGTCCGCTCACAGCTGCCACCGGGCAGGAGAAACAAAAGTCTGATGTTGTGCACCACCAGGTTCAAAGAACAGCTACTGAACTTCAGCTATTTGGCTCTTGAATAAACCCAATCACTGCCTCACTATTACAAAACTTTGACCACATTTCATAACAATGCAAGTTTCAATTTGTTCTTATGTACTTGTTCTTGTATGATGTAATATAATTTATGTTTAAGTTACGTTTTTCTTGCAAATGTTGTGCCTATAAATTTGCTGATGATGCAACCATTGTTGGCAGAATCTCAGATGGTGATGGGAGGGCGTACAGGAGTGAGATATACCAGCTAATTGAATAGTACTGCAGCAACAACCTTGCACTCAACATCAGTGAGACCAAAGAACTGATTGTAGACTTCAGAAAAGGTAAAACAAGAGAACACAAACCAATCCTCATAGAGGGAGCAGAAGTGGAAAGAGTGAGCAATTTCAAGTTCCTGGGTGTCAAGATCTCTGAGGATCTAACCAGGTCCCAACATATCAATGTCGTTATAAAGATACCAAGATAGGTCTATATTTATCAGCGGTTTCAGGAGATTTGGTTTGTACCATGGAGAGCATTCTGACTGGCTGCATCACCATCTGGTATGGGGAGGAGGTGGGGTGGGGGCTACTGCACAGGATCGGAGTAAACTGCAGTGAGTTACAAAACTAGTCAGTTCCATCATGGTACTAGCTTTTGTAGTATTCAAGATATCTTCGAGGAGCGATGCCTCTGAAAGGTGGCGTCCATCATTAACAACCCCCACCATGCAGGACATGCCCTCCTCCCATTGTTACCATTAGGAAGGAGATACAGAAGCCTGAAGGCACATACTCAGAGATTCAGGATGAGTTCTTCCCCTCTGCCATCTAATTTCTAAATGGACATTGAACCCATGAACACTACCCCACTACTTTTTAAAATTTCTGTTTTTGCACTACTTACCCCTCAACCTGTCTTTGTATTATCCACAAACTTGGCCACAAAGCTATCAGTTCCATCATCCAAAGCAACACACACAAAATGCTGCAGGAACTCAGCAGGCTAGGGCAGCATCTATGGAAATGAATCAACAGTTGACATTTCGGGCCAAGATTTTTCTTCAGGACTGGAAGAAAAGAGGGGAAGATACCAGAATAAAAAAGGTTGCGGGAGAAGGAGGCTGGCTAGAAAATGATAAGTGAAGCCGTGGGTGGGGAAATGTAGAGAGCTGCAGAAGAAGGAATATGATAAGAGAGGACAGTGGAACATAGGAGAAAAGGAAGGAGGAGGGGGCCCAGGGGATGAGATAGGCAGGTGGGAAGAAGTAAAAGCCCAGAATAGGGAATAGAAGAAGAGGCGAGGAGGAGTGTAAAACATTTTTACTGGAAAGAGAAACCAATATGCATGCCTTCAGGTTGGAGGGTTATTCCAGACAGAATATAAGATGTTGCTATTCCACCCTGAGGATTGCCTCATCTTGGGACAAGAGGAGGCCGTGGACTGTTATGTCAGAACAGGAATGGGAATCAGAATTTAAATGTTTGGCCTCCAGGAATTTCCACTATTGGCAGACGGAGTGGAGTTGTTCCACTAAGAAGTCCCCCAATTTACGATGAGTCTCACCAATGTGGAGGAGGCAGTACTGGGAGCAGCAGATACAATAGATAACCCCAGCAGATTTACAGATGTTGCCTTACCTGGAAGGACTGTTTAGAACCCTGAGTGGAGGTGAGGGAGGAAGTAAGTGTGAAAGTGTAGCACTTGCTCCACTTGCAGGGATAAGTGCCAGGAAGGAGATCGGTGGGAGGGATGAATGGACAAGGGAATCAGGTAGGGAATGATCCGTGTGGAAAGCAGAGAGTAGGGGGAGGGGGAGGTAAAGATATGTTTGGTTGTAGGATCCCATTGAAGATGGTGGAAGTTGTGGAGGATGATGTGTTGGATGCAGAGACTCATGGTGTGGTAGGTAAGGACAAGAGGGACTTTCACTGTTAAGGCAGCGGGAAGATGGGTGAGCGTGAATGAGCGGGTAAAGGAGGAAATGTGGGTGAGAGTGGCATCAATGGTGGAGGAAGGGAAACCCCAGTCTTCAAAGAAGGAAGACATCTCAGACGTCCTGGAAAGGAAAGCCACATCCTGGAAACAAATGTGGTGAAGGCAAAGAACTGAGAAAAGAGAATAGCATTTTTACAGGCGATAAGGTGGGAAGAGCTATAGTCAAGGTAATTTTAGGAATCATAGAAACTAGAAACCATAGAAACTACAGCACAGAAACAGGCCTTTGGCCCTTCTTGGCTGTGCCAAACGATTTTCTGCCTAGTCCCACTGACCTGCACACGGACCATATCCCTCCATACACCTCCCATCCATGTACCTGTCCAATTTATTCTTAAATGTTAAAAAAGAACCCGCATTTACCACCTCGTCTGGCAGCTCATTCCAGACTCCCACCACTCTCTGTATGAAGAAGCCCCCCCAATGTTCCCTTTAAACTTTTCCCCCCTCACCCTTAACCCATGTCCTCTGGTTTTTTTCTCCCCTCGCCTCAGTGGAAAAAGCCTGCTTGCATTCACTCTATCTATACCCATCATAATTTTATATACCTCTATCAAATCTCCCCTCATTCTTCTAGACTCCAGGGAATAAAGTCCTAACCTATTCAACCTTTCTCTGTAACTGAGTTTCTCAAGTCCTGGCAACATCCTTGTAAACCTTCTCTGCACTCTTTCAACCTTATTTATATCCTTCCGGTAATTTGGTGACCAAAACTGAACACAATACTCCAGATTCGGCCTCACCAGTGCCTTATACAACCTCATCATAACATTCCAGCTCTTATACTCAATACTTTGATTAATAAATGCCAATGTACCAAAAGCTCTCTTTACGAACCTATCTACCTGTGACGCCACTTTTAGGGAATTTTGTATCTGTATTCCCAGATCCCTCTGTTCTACTGCACTCCTCAGTGCCTTACCATTAACCCTGTATGTTCTACCTTGGTTTGTCCTTCCAATGTGCAATACCTCACACTTGTCTGTATTAAACTCCATCTGCCATTTTTCAGCCCATTTTTCCAGCTGGTCCAAGTCTCTCTGCAGGCTCTGAAAATCTTCCTCACTGTCTACTATACCTCCAATCTTTGTATCATCAGCAAATTTGCTGATCCAATTTACCACATTATCATCCAGATCATTGATATAGATGACAAATAACAATGGACCCAGCACTGATCCCTGTGGCACACCACTAGTCACAGGCCTCCACTCAGAGAAGCAATTCTCTAGCACCACTCTGGCTTCTACCATTGAGCCAATGTCTAATCCAATTTACCACCTCTCCATGTATACCTAGCGACTGAATTTTCCTAACTAACCTCCCATGTGGGACCTTGTCAAAGGCCTTACTGAAATCCATGTAGACAATATTCACTGCCTTCCCTTCATCCATTTTCCTGGTAACCTCCTCGAAAAACTCCAATAGATTGGTCAAACATGACCTACCATGCACAAAGCCATGTTGACTCTCCCTAATAAGTCCCTGTCTATCCAAATGCTTGTAGATTCTGTCTCTTAGTACTCCCTCCAATAACTTACCTACTACCGACATTAAACTCACAGGCCTATAATTTCCCGGATTAATTTTCGATCCTTTTTTAAACAACGGAACAACATGAGCCACTCTCCAATCCTCTGGCACTTCACCCATAGACAGTGACATTTTAAATATTTCTGCCAGGGCCCCCGCAGTTTCAACACTAGTCTCCTTCAAGGTCCGAGGGAACACTCTGTCAGGTCCCGGGGATTTATCCACTTTAATTTTCCTCAAGACAGCAAGTACCTCCTCCTTTTCAATCTGTACAGTTTCCATGATCTCACTACTTGATTCCCTCAATTCCCTAGACTTCATGCCAGTTTCCTTAGTAAATACAGATGCAAAAAACCTATTTAAGATCTCCCTCATTTCCTTTGGTTCCGCACATAGCCGACCATTCTGATCTTCAAGAGGACCAATTTTATCCCTTACAATCCCTTTGCTCTTAATATACCTGTAAAAGGTCTACACAACCAATGAAAAAGAATAAAAGAAAAAGACTTAAAGAATTCTGCTGTATAACCATCTGGACCAGGTGCTTTGCCAGAGTTCATTGAAGAAATAACACCCTTTATTTCTTCACCCATAATAGGTGTTTCTAACTTCAATTGTTCTTCGGGTGTTAATTTCGGAAAGTTCAATTTCCTTAAGAAATCATGCATTTTGTTGGGATCCTGAGGAAATTCTGACTGATATAGAGATGTATAGAACTCTTGAAAAGATTTGTTTATCTGATAATGATCAACTGTCAAAGTGTCTTCATGTTTACGAATCTTGATCATTTGACATTTAACAGAAGCAGTTTTTAATTGATTAGCTAATAATTTACCAGATTTATCACTATGTATATAAAACCCACTTCTTGTTTTCATTAATTGATTTTCAATCGAAGCTGTTAACAGTAAACTATGTTCCATTTGAAGTTTGACTCTCTGTTTATAAAGCTCCTCACTAGGAGCAGTGGCATATTTCTTATCAATTTCTTTAATCTTGTCAATTAACACAAGTATTTCATTCTTAATATGTTTTTTCAATCCAGCAGAATAGGAGATAATCTGTCCACACATATATGCTTTAAAAGTGTCCCATAATACCCCGATGGAAATTTCTGCCATGGCATTAGTTGAGAAGAAGAAGTCAATCTGTTCCTTGATAAATTTAACAAAATCCGAATCTTGAAGCAAATTGGAATTAAAACGCCATAATCTAGTATTGGGAGATGTATCCATGAACTTGCTAGAGTTTCAATGGTTCATAACTAGAAATGGCAATGATGTAATAGTTAAAGTCAACCACAGATGAAATTAAACGGGAGTCGATAAAAAAGTAGTCAATTCTAGAATAAGAATGATGTACATGTGAGAAAAATGAAAACTCTTTATCTTTAGGGTACAGAAATCTCCAAATTTCTGAAATTCCAGAATCAATCACAAAAGAGTTGATAAGAGTAGCCGACTTATTCAGTAATGCCTGCCTAGATATATATCTATCCATCGAAGGAGTTAAACAACAATTAAAATCATCACCTATTATCAACATGTAATAATTTAAATTAGGAAAAGAGGCAAATAATTGCTTAAAAAATTCAGGATAATCCACATCTGGAGCATAAACATCAACCATAACAACCTTTTTGTTAAAAAGTAAAACCAGTAATTAACAGAAATCTACCATTCGGATCGGAAAAAATATCCTGATGTACAAATGCAATTGAGGAATCCATGAAAACTGAAACTCCTTCACTTTAGCTTTAGAATTGAGTGATACTGTTCTTCCTTCCAAAACTTAAAAAAATGCTGATTATCCTCTTTCCTCACATGAGTTTCTTGTGCAAAAATAATATGAGTCTTCAATCTTTGGAATACTTTAAAAATCTTTTTTCGTTTAGTCAGATGGTTTAAGCCATTTGTAATCCAAGAAACAAAATTAATCGTCTGAGCCATGTTTCCTTAGGGGCTACCCTTTGGTATGTAAAGAGTTAACCACAATGTAAACTCATGAACTCGGAAGACGAACAAAAATTTAGAAAGGAACTGGAAGTTATGACACTGTAGACATTTTTGTAGTTTAAAGTTAGCTCATTTGAAAAAAAACTAATAGTAAAAGCTCCCACACATCTCCCGTAAGAACCCAGAACTAAGCCAAGAAAAGGCCAGAAAGTGAACTAATACTAAATCTACCCCCATTTCTCTAGACGGCAATCAGAAGGTATATGTTGAAAAGAAAACCACCCAAAATCCAAAGAAAACACTATCCTACACAAGGACTCACAAGTCCTTTTGGTCATCAGATTTTAGAATATTCTCTGATTTAAAAAATAGTCTCCCCTTTTATTTCTTCTACTAAACTGCATGACCATACACTTCCTGATGCTGTATTCATCTGGCACCCCTTTTTTCCCATTCTCCTAATCTATCTAAGGCCTTTCATAGCCTCTCTACTTCCTCAATACTACTTCTCCCACCACCTATCTTCATATCATCTGCTAACTTGGCCCAAAGCCATCAATTGCATCATCCAAGTCATTGTCACGTAATGTAAAAAGGAGCAGTCCAAACTCAGATCCCTGTAGAACACCATTAGTCACTGGCAGCTAATCAGAAAAGGCTCCCTTTATTCCCATTCTTTGGCTCCTACTAAACAGCTATTACCTTATCCATGCTACTGTCTCTCCTGTAATACCATGGGCTTTTAACTCATTAAGCAGCCTCATGTGTGGCACCTTGTCGAAAGCCTTCTGAAAATCCAAGTACACAACATCGACCGATTATCCTTTGTCTATCCTGCTTGTTATTTCCTCAAAGAATTCCAACAGACTTGCCAGACAAGATTTTCCCGAAGGAAACCCTGCCTATTTTATCATATGCCTTCAAGAACATTCAACTCCAACATCTTCCCATCCACTGAGGTCAGAATAATTGGTCTACAACTTCCTTTCTTCTGCCTCTCTCCCTTCTTGAAGAGTGGAGTGACTTTGGCAAATTTCCATTTCTCTGGAACCATTCCAGAATCTAATGTTTCTTGAAAGATCTTCAATAAAGCCTCCACAATCCCTTCAGCCTCCTCTTTCACAATTCTGAGGGGTACACCGTCTGGTCCAGGTGACTTATCTACCTTCAGACCTTTCAGTTTCCCAAGAACCTTCACCCTAGTAATGGCAACTTCTCACAATTCTGCGGCCTGAAACTCTCGAACTTCTGGCATACTGCTAGTGTCTTCCACAGTGAAGACTAATGCAAGATACTTATTCAGTTCATCCACCATTTCTTTGTTCCCCATTACTACCTCTCCAGCATCATTTTCCAGTGGTCCAGTATCTATTCTTACCTCTACATTTGCCTTTACACTTTATGTATCTGAAAAATAATTAAAATTATTGACTAACTTCACTTCGTATTCCATCTTTTCCTTCTTTATGACTTGTTAGTAGTCTCCTTATGGCTTTTAAAAGCTTCCCAGTCCCCTAAATTCTCACTAACTTTTCCTCTATATTAGAACATTACAACATCATAAAGATTCTAACAACAGGGTGTTTGGCCCAACAAAGCTTGTCAAATTCCTGTTCACATATTGTGTTGGAATAACTATTGAGTTTAGATTTAAAAGTCTCTAAGGTACTGCCCTCAATTACATAATTAGGTAGCTTGTTCCATGTGCCCACAACTCGCTCTGTAAAGAAATGCTTCCTGATGTTAACCTGACATCTCCCATTTAACCAATTCTCACCTATGGCCCTGTGTCTTTGATGATGGATGAATTTTGAAATAGCAGCTGGCATCTATCTTACTTATACCCTTAACGATTTTGAAAACTTCTATTATGTTTCCGCTCATTCTATGTCTATGCACACACTTTGGCTGTTATGTGGCTTTGACGGTTGTGTCATCCTGCCTTCAGAATTTTTCTTCCTCTTTGAGATGTATATATCCTGCGCATTCCGAATTGCTCCCAGAAATTCCAGCCATTGCAGCTCTGCCATCATCCCTGCCAGTGTTCTTTACTTATCATTTTTGTCCAGCTTCTCTCTTGTGCCTCTGTAATTTCCTTTACTTTACTATAATACTGATGCATCTGACTTTAGCTTCTCCTTCTTAGATTGCAGGGTGAAATCGAACATATTATAATTATCTTCCTCGAAGGGTTCCTTTACTTTAAGCTCTCTAATCAATTCTGGTTCATTGCACAGCACCCAATCCAGAATAGCTGATCTCCTAGTGGGCTCAACCATGAGTTGCTCTAAAAAGCCACCTCATAGGTATTCTAGAAATACCCCCGCTTGGGATCCAGCACCAACATGACTACCCAATGTACTTGCATATTGAAATCTCCCATGACTCTTGTAACATTGGCCTTGTGTAATGCATTTTCTATCTCCTGCTGTAATTTGTAGACTGCATCTTTACCACTGTTTTGGGTTCAGTATACAACTTCCTTACCAAGGATCTTTTTACCCTTATAGTACCCACTAGTACATTGGTGAGACTGACGGAGGAGTTGCAAGGCCTCGTTTGTTGCACGTTTCAGGCCCTCGTGTCACAGGGTCACCTGGTGCACCTGATCAGGAAGGAGACATCGGAGGCTGCGCAGGAGGTGGTGGTGGGGAGGAGGAAGCTGGAGTCCATTCTGGGTCGGGGGCTGGACCCTCCCATTGGTGCTGCCCTCCAGTGTTGGCTTGGTGACAGACAAGTTTCATTGTGTTCGTCTATGGCTGCATGAGTGTGTGATGAGGACTGCCACACCACAAGTCTACAGGCCATGACACTCAGGGACCTGAGCTATAGTTAGACTGAGTTTTGTGACTGTACGTTTGTCTGTTGTAACTATGTGTGCTGTGTGCTGTGTTTTGTACCCTGACCCTGGAGGAACACTGCTTCATTTGGCTGTACTCATATGCATGGATGGATGCCAATCAAACATGAATTTCAACTTGCCTATCCTGCCTGTTATTTTTTTCCAAGAGTTCCAACCGATTTCTCAGGCAGGACTTCCCTTGAAGAAAACCATGCTGGCTTCCATCTATATTATCGTGTTCCTCCAAGGACTTCACAATAGACCATGGAACATAGAAATCTGCAGCACATTACAGGCCCTTCAGCCCACGATGTTGTGTCGACCATGTAGCCTACACTAGAGACTGCCTAGAATTTCCCTAGTGCATAGCCAACCATTTTCTAAGCTCCGTGTACCTATCTAAGAGGCTCTTAAAAGACCCTATTGAATCCAGAGCCCGAGAAATGGCTTCCACATCCAAGGAAGGCAGCAGACACACAAACTACGCACTCCTGAGTCGGGAAGGTAGTGATGAATTGATGGCTCGAGGTAACCCGGGGCCGATCGTATGTCCTTGATGGCAATATCCATTCGAATGTCGGCCCTACCAACTTTCAACTTAATAATGAACTCCTAAATCTTACCAATCACTGAAGTCAGACTATCTGGCCTATAATTTCCTGTCTTTTGCCTCCCTCCCTTCTTAATGAGAGGAGTAACTTTTGTAATTTTCCAGTCCACTTGAACCATTCCAGAATATAGTGATTCTTGAAAGATCACTACTAATGCACCCACATCTCTTCAGTTTCCTCTTTCTGAACTCTGGGGTGTAGCCCACCTGATCCAGGTGACTTATCTATCTTCGAACCTTTCCCCTTCCAATATACCTTCTCATTAGTAATAGCCACTGCACTCACTTCTGCCCCCTGACACTGTTGAATTTCTGGCATGCTGTTGTGATGCTCCATCATGAATACTGGTGCAAAATACATATTGAGTTCATTCTCCATTTCTTTGTTCTCCACAGCTCTCCAGCATCATTTTCCAGTGATGTGATGTCTACTCTTGCCTCTCTTTTATGCTCTATATATCTGAAAAATAACTTTTGGTATAGTCTTTTATATTATCAGCTAGCTTACCTTCGTTCCATCTGTTCTCTCCTAATTTCCTTCTATTGGCTTTTAAAAGCTTCTCAATCCTCTAATTCCCACTAGTATTTTTATATATCTCACTTTTGCTTTTAAGCTCCTCATCAGCTATAGTTGCCTCATCCTCCTTTTAAAATGCTTCTTATTCTTTGAGATGAACCAATCCTGTATCTTCCAAATTACTTCCAGAAACTCTAGCCATTGCTGTTCCACCATCATCCCTGTTAGTCTTCCTTTCCAATCAAATTTGGCCAGCTTCTCTCTCATGCTGCAGTACTTAACATTACAATACTGATACAACTGAGCTTAGCTTCTCCCTTTCAAACTGTAGGGGAAATCCTATTGTATTATGATCATTGTCTCTTAAGATTTCCTTTTCTCTTAAATTCCCTAATCAAATTTGCTTCATTGCACCACACCCAATCTGGAATTGCCCTTTCCCTGTGGGCTCAACCACAAGCTGCTCTAAAAAGTTATCGCGAGGGCGTTCTACAAATTTCTTCTCTTAGGATCCAGCACCAACTTGATATTCTCAATTTACCTGCATATTGAAATCCCTAATATTGCCCTTTTTGCATGCCTCTTCCAGTTCCTTTCGTTTGTTGTTCCCTCATCCTGGCTATGGTTTGGAGGCCTCTATATAACTTCCATCAGGGTCTTTTTACCCTTTCATTTTTTAGCAGTTAAAATAGTTACAAATGGATCAGTGTGAAATCTATCCACGGTCCTTTCAAGGGGACTTTTCCTGGCTTTTATTTTGCTGTCACCGTTAGAGACTAATGTTACATCAACATCCATTTAGGATACTAAAGTTGTGCAAAATCCAATGACTGACTTACTTTTTGCTGTTTTTCTCTCTCTCCTAGTCTGCTGGTGTTCATTCTTCCTTACACTGTGCATATTCTTACTTTTAATTAAAGCCATCCTATGTTTTATGTTTGGACCAAGTCTGTTAAATTGTTCCAATGTGTCCTTTGATTTTTAGCTGTTTATACAGATTTATTATTGTACCAAACATGTCATTGAATAGTTCCTGTGTTTGTTTACCCCTTTTTAGCTGCTCAGTTCATCAAATCTTCCCTAAGTAAATTTAAAATCCAGATTTATGACCCTCCCTCCATGTATGGAAGGATGTCAGTTTTATTAATAAAACCTCAGTAATTTGCTAACATAATCTGCAGATGCTGGAATCTGCAGTGAGTCTGATATCTTCAATTTCAGGTAAACTGCTCCCCTTCTGTCCCAATTCGCTCTCCTCCACATCTAAAGAGTTCCTCCTACACCCACCACAGAACCCTTCACCCTGTTTCATTTTCCCTCCTCCACTTACTACATCTGCCAGTCACTCACACGCTCTTCACACTGATTCCCGTCCCTCCCTTCTGTTCCCATCTGGCCTTTCCAACTTCCCTATTGGATCCCATGCTCCACCTCCCTGCCTGATCTGATTCTCACAATGGTTCAGCCGTATCACAACAACTTGGCTGTGCTCCACACCGTCTGGTCCTCTTGGAGGGGTCAGCAGTGGAAAGGGTGAGTAGCTTAATGTCCTAGGGCATTAACATCTCGTAGGATCTGTCCTGGGCCCAACAAACTGCAGCAATCACAGAGAAGGCAAGTCAGCTGCTCTTTGTCTTTAGGAGCGTCAGGAGATTTGATATATCACCAAAGACTCTTACAAATTTCTGCAGTTGTACTGTGGAGAACAGTCTGATTGGTTGTATCACAGCCTGGTACGGAGTCTCCAGTGCACAAGATTGCAACAGGGTTTTAGACCCAGCCAGTTCCATCACCAGGACAACACAGCCTGCCAGCGAGGATATCCTGAAGAGGTGATGCTTCACAAAGGCAGCATCTATTATTAAGGACCTTCACCATATAAGAGACCTTCCTTAAGTTTCTACCATTGAGGAGAAGGTACAAGAGCCTGAAGACCCTTCACTATCAAATTTCTGAACAGCCCTTGAATCCTTGAATACTATTCATCTCTTGCATTATGTATGTATGTATTTATATATTTTTGTAACTTACAGTACTGTAATTCCTCTGCTTTGCACCGTAGTACTACCTGAAAACAACATTGTAAGGACCCTCACAATCTGGGACATGCCTTCGTCTCATTTTTACCATCAGGGAGAAGGTACAGGAGCCTAAATACCCACTCTCAATAATTCAGAGACAGCTTCTTTCCCTCTTCTGTTAGGTTTTAGTTCTATTTACTTATTTTGTAATTTATAGTCATTTTACATCTCTGCACTGTACTGTTACCACAAACCAACAAATTTCACCCTATATTATTCAGTGATAATAAACTTGATTGTGATTTTCTCCATCCATCCCTTTGTTGTCTCCAGATTCACCCCTTAGCCTGTCATTATTGGCAATCTTCATTCTTCCAGCTACCGATCATAACTCCACACCAGGATCCACCCATCACTTGCCAACACTTACACCATCCATTCACCACTTCACACTGGCTATCTCCGCTCTATCTTTCGATGAAGTTGAAGGGTCATGACCCAAAACATCGACTGCCCATCTCCCTCCACAGTTGCTGCCTGACCTGCTGATTTCCTCAGTACTTTGCTGTAGTGCATTCTTTATCATAATATGGCAGATGTATATTCATTAAACACAGGGTTTTTTTGCTTATCTTAGAACCGGTATGATCCTTTCTCTTTACATTTAAATATGTTGTGCTAATAAACAGTTTTGAATATATCACAGAACACTTTATTTTGGGAAAGACTGTTTTATCTTTAATGTTTTCCGATCTTGAAGTGATCTAATTGAAAAGCATTTGCTTAATCACAGATGTTTTCTGCATTTGGCCATATTATAAAGAAGGATATAAGAAAAAGGGCTCCCCTGCCCCTGGGACCCCTCCTTTCCTTCCCCCTATGGTCCACTCTCCTCTCCTATCAGATTCCTTCTTCTCTAGCCCTTGATCCACTTAGCTTCATCTATTACCTTGAAACTGTCCTCCTTCCCCTCCAACCCCCAAATCTTTTTGTTCTGGCGTCTTCCCCCTTCTTTTCCAATTCTGAAGAAGGGTCTCAAGCTGAAATGTTGACTGTTTCAACATTTCCATAGGTTTTGCCAGACCTGTTTCTCTGGCATTTTGTGTGTGTTGCAATGTTATAAAGTTCTCACTTTACTGGGAATTTCCATGTGGTACACATCCAAATCAGAGAATAAAAACTAAGTCTGTAACAAGAAATCCAAGAACTATGCACTGCTCTAATACTTATTCCTGGATTAGGTCCTCATGCTTCCTGGAAAAAAAAACATAATTCTTCCCTTTTTCTGAAGTCTGTTAAAGTGTTTTAAGAATAAACTAACCTGAAAGCTAAAGGATTAAGTTATGTACCAATAAATCATTTCATCTAGATTATCTGGAACTTATGACTAAAATATATTAATGCGACTGAGTCAAATGTTACATTTCCTGTCATGTAATTTGGCAGATTTGAAATGTTTTATTTTATCCTTTTACTGAGCATGATCAGTTTACAGCCCAGATTTAAATGCACTACTGCAATTAGACGATAAGACCTTAAGATATAGGAGCAACACACATCAAAGTTGCTGGTGAACGCAGCAGGCCAGGCAGCATCTCTAGGAAGAGGTACAGTCGACATTTCAGGCTGAGATCCTTCGTCAGGACTAACTGAAGGAAGAATTAGTAAAAGATTTGAAAGTTGGTGGGGGAGGGGGAGATCCAAAATGATAGGAGAAGACAGGAGGGGGAGGGATGGAGCCAAGAGCTGGACAGGTGATTGGCAAAGGGGATATGAGAAGATCATGGGACAGGTGGCCCAGGGAGAAGGAAAAGGGGGAGGGGGGAAAACCCAGAGGATGGACAAGGGGTATAGTCAGAGGGACAGAGGGAGAAAAAGGAGAGAGAGAGAAAGAATGTGTGTATAAAAATAAATAACGGATGGGGTCCGAGGGGGAGGTGAGGCATTAGCAGAAGTCAATGTTCATGCCATCAGGTTGGAGGCTACCCAGATGGAATATAAGGTGTTGTTCCTCCAACCTGAGTGTGGCTTCATCTTTACAGTAGAGGAGGCCATGGATAGACATGTCAGAATGGGAATGGGATATGGAATTAAAATGTGTGGCCACTGGAAGATCCTGCTTTCTCTGGCGGACAGAGCGTAGGTGTTCAGCAAAGCGGTCTCCCAGTCTGCGTCGGGTCTCGCCAATATATAAAAGGCCACATCGGGAGCACCGGACGCAGTATATCACCCCAGTCGACTCACAGGTGAAGTGTCGCCTCACCTGGAAGGACTGTCAGGGGCCCTGAATGGTGGTGAGGGAGGAAGTGTAAGGGCATGTGTAGCACTTGTTCCGCTTACAAGGATAAGTGCCAGGAGGGAGATCAGTGGGGAGGGATGGGGGGGACGAATGGACAAGGGAGTCATGTAGGGAGCAATCCCTGCGGAAAGCGGGAGGGGAGGGAAAGATGTGCTTCGTGGTGGGATCCCATTGGAGGTGGCGGGAGTTACGGAGAATAATATGTTGGACCTGGAGGCTGGTGGGGTGGTAGGTGAGGACCAGGGTAACCCTATTCCTAGTGGGGTGGCAGGAGGATGGAGTGAGAGCAGATGTGTGTGAAATGGGGGAAATGGGGCCTGCTGCGTTCACCAGCAACTTTGATGTGTGTTGCTTGAATTTCCAGCATCTGCACAATTCCTGTTGTTTGCGTTTTTAGATATAGGAGCAGAATTAGGCCATTAGGCCCATCGGATCTGTTCCACCATTTCATCATGGCTGATCCTTTTTCCCTCTCAGCCCCAATCTTCTGCCTTCTCTCCGTATCCTTTCATGCCCAGACTAATCAGGAACCTATCAACCTCTGCCTTACATATGCCTCCACTGCTGCCTGTGGCAATGAATTCCACAGATTCACCACACTCTGGCTAAATAAATTTCTCCTCGTCTCCATTCTAAAATGACTCCTCTCTATTCTGAAGCTGTGTCCTCTGGTCTTGGACACCCCCTCCATAGGAAACATCCTCCGCATCCACTTTGTCAAGATGTTTCAACATTCGATAGTTTCAATGAAGTCACCCCTAAAGATTCTTCTGATTTCCAGTGAGTAGGTGTCCAGAGCCATCAAACAGTCTTCATAAGACCATAAGACAAAGGAGCAGAAGTTGGCCATTCGGCCCATCGAGTCTGCTCTGCCATTTTATCATGAGCTGATCCATTCTCCCATTTAGTCCCACTCCCCCGCCTTCTCACTATAACCTTTGATGCCCTGGCTACTCAGATACCTATCAATCTCTGCCTTAAATACACCCAGTGACTTGGCCTCCACTGCCGCCCGTGGAAACAAATTCCATAGATTCACCACCCTCTGACTAAAAAAATTTCTTCGCATTTCTGTTCTGAATGGGCGCCCTTCAATTCTTAAGTCATGCCCTCTCTTACTAGACTCCCCCATCATGGGAAAGAACTTTGCCACATCCACTCTGTCCATGCCTTTCAACATTCGAAATGTTTCTATTAGGTCTCCCCTCATTCTTCTAAACTCCAAGGAATACAGTCCAAGAGCGGACAAACGTTCCTCATATGTTAACCCTCTCATTCCCGGAATCATTCTAGTGAATCTTCTCTGTACCCTCTCCAACGTCAGCACATCCTTTCTTAAATAAGGAGACCAAAACTGCCCACAGTACTCCAAGTGGGGTCTCACCAGTGCCTTATAGAGCCTCAACATCACATCCCTGCTCCTATACTCTATTCCTCTAGAAATGAATGCCAACATTGCACTTGCCTTCTTCACTACTGACTCAACCTGGAGGGTAACTTTAAGGGAATCCTGTAAAAGGACTCCCAAGTCCTGTTGCATCTCAGAACTTTGAATTCTTTCCCCATTTAAATAATAGTCTGCCCGTTTATTACTTCTGCCAAAGTGCACAACCATACACTTTCCAACATTGTACTTCATTTGCCACTTCTCTGCCGATTTTTCCAATCTATCCAAGTCTCTCTGCAGACTCTCCGTTTCCTCAGCACTACCGACTCCTCCACCTATCTTCATATCGTCAGCAAACTTAGCCACAAAGCCATCTATTCCATAATCCAAATCGTTGATGTACAATGTAAAAAGAAGCGGCCCCAACACGGACCCCTGTGGAACACCACTGGTAACCGGCAGCCAACCAGAATAGGATCCCTTTATTCCCACTCTCTGTTTCCTGCCAATCAGCCAACGCTCTATCCACGTATGTAATTTTCCCGTAATTCCATGGGCTCTTATCTTGTTAAGTAGCCTCATGTGTGGCACCTTGTCAAGGGCCTTCTGAAAATCCAAATATACAACATCCACTGCATCTCCCTTGTCTAGCCTAGTGGTAATTTCCTCAAAAAATTGTAATAGGTTTGTCAGACAGGATTTTCCTTTAAGGAATCCATGCTGAGTTCTGCCTATCTTGTCATATGCGTCCAGGTACTCTGTAACCTCATCCTTGACAATCGACTCCAACAACTTCCCAACCACCAATGTCAAGCTAACAGGTCTATATTTTCCTTTTTGCTTCCTTGTCCCCTTCTTAAATAGCGGAGTGACATTTGCAATCCTCCAGTCCTCCGGAACCATGCCAGAATCTATCGACTTCTGAAAGATCATCGCTAATGCCTCCGCAATCTCCACAGCTACTTCCTTTAGAACACGAGGGTGCATTCCATCTGGTCCAGGAGATTTATCTACTTTAGACTACTCAGCTTCCTGAGTACTTTCTCTGTCGTAATTGTGACTGCACACACTTCTCTTCCCTGCCACCCTTGAGTGTCCGGTATACTGCTGATGTCTTCCTCAGTGAAGACTGATGCAAATTCCTCCGCCATCTCCTTATCTCCCATTACAATTTCTCCAGCATCATTTTCTATCGGCCCTATGTCTACTCTCACCTGTCTTTTACTCTTTATATTCTTGAAAATGCTTTTAGTATCCTCTTTGATATTATTTGCTAGCTTCCTTTCATAGTTAATCTTTTCTCTCTTAATGACCTTCTTAATTTCCTTTTGTAAGGTTTTAAAAACTTCCCAATCCTCTGTCTTCCCACTAATTTTTGCTTCCTTGTATGCCCTCTCCTTTGCTTTAACTTTGGCTTTGACTTCTCTTGTCAACCACAGTTGCATCCTTTTTCCATTTGAAAATTTCTTCTTTTCTGGAATATACCTGTCTTGCACCTTCCTCACTTCTCGCATAAACTCCAGCCACTGCTGCTCTGCCGTCTTTCCCGCCAGTGTCCCTTTCCAGTCAACTTTGGCCAGTTCCTCTCTCATGCCACTGTAATTTCCTTTACTCCACTGAAATACCGACACATCAGATTTCAGCTTCTCTTTTTCAAATGTCACAGTGAACTTAATGATGTTATGATCACTGCCTCCTAAGGGTTCCTTCACCTCAATCTCTCTAACCACCTCCGGTTCATTACACAATACCCAATCCAGTACAGCCAATCCCCTAGTGGGCTCAACAACAAGCTGTTCTAAAAAGCCATCTCGCCGACATTCTACAAATTCTCTCTCATGAGATCCAGTGCCGACCTGATTTTCCCAATCCACTTGCATGTTAAAATCCCCCACATTTATCATAACACTGTCCTTCTGACAAACTTTTTCTATTTCCTGTTGTAATTTGTAGTCCACATCCCTGCAGCTGTTTAGAGGCCTATAAATAACTGCCATCAGGGTCCTTTTACCCTTGCAATTTCTTAGCTCAACCCATAAAGATTCTGCACCTTCCGATCCTATATCACCTCTTTCTAATGATTTAATATCATTTCTTACCAATAAAGCTACGCCTCCCCCTCTGTCTACCTTCAGCTCCCAGAGACATGCATCCTTTAGCCACGTCTCAGTGATGGCCACAATATCATACCTGCCAATCTGTAGCTGTACGACAAGATCATCCACCTTATTCCTCATATGATGCCTTTCAATCCCAGAACCATTTTCATAAACCTCCATTGAACCTTCTCCAATGTCAGCAAATGCTTTCTAAGATAAGGTGCCCAAAACTGCTCACAATACTCCAAGGAGACCGCACTGGTACTTTATAAAGTCTCAACATTGCATCATTGCTTTCATATTCTAGTCCTCTTGAAATTAATACATCACCTCATAACACATCACATTTGCCTTCCTCACCACCAACTCAACCTGCAAATTAACCTTTAGGGAGTCCTTTCTTTCTTTTTCAATCTTTTTATTAATATCAAATTCTCAAACAATACAAATACTTGATACAAAACTATTGGGGTTACATTGTTAATAATTGGTATATATAGATAAAAACATAGTTAATACATAGATATTAACCTCCCAAAATCTTACAAAGTACAAATATAGTAATATATAGAAAAAAAAATACAAAAATATCATGGAAAAAGAAAAAAGAAAAAAAATGCCCCAATAGGGGAAAAAACCCTAATCTAAATCAAACTAATCAATTAAACTAAAAAAAAAAGAAAAAGAAATGGGCTATTATGTAACATCAGATAAAACCAGTAGTGTCATTAACTCCGCTCCTCTCTCCATATATTTAAAAGTAACAGAAAAGAATTGGAGAGGGTCAAACTACAACATATAAAAGTATTGAATAAATGGCCCCCAAGTCTCTTCAAATTTAATAGAAGGATCATAAATGACACTTCAAATTTTTTCTAAATTTAAACATGGCATAGTTTGAGAGAACCATTGAAACGTAGTAGGAGGATTACTCTCTTTCCAATTCAATAGTATGGATCTTCTAGGCATTAATGTAACGAATGCAATCATCTGACATGATGAAGAGGTCAAGTGACTTTGTTCTAGCATTGGTAAACCAAAAATTGCAGTAATGTGGTGAGGTTGTAAATCAATATCCAGAACAGTTGAAATAATATCAAAGATATCTTTCCAATATTTCTTCAACAGAGGACATGACCAAAACATATGAGTTAAGGAAGCTATCTCAGAATGACATCTGTCACATATATGAGAGTAATAACGAGCTAATTTCTCCTTAGACATATGAGCCCTATGTACTACTTTAAACCATATCAACGCACATTTAGTGCAGATATAGGAAGAATTAACTAATTGAAAAATGTTTTCCCATTTCTCTTAGGTAAAGTGAGGTTAAGTTCCCGTTCCCAATCGTTCTTAATTTTATTAGATACATCTAGATTAATTTTCATAATCATATTATAAATAACTGCTATTAAACCTTTTTGAGAGGAATTTAAATCTAAAAATTTTTCCATAATATCTATTGGATATAGATTCAGAAAGGTAGTAAGAACAGTATTTAAAAAGTTTCAAATCTGTAAATATCTAAAGAAGTGGGATTTAGGAAAATTATATTTATTAGATAATTGTTCAAAAGACATGAAACAATTATCCAAAAATAAATCTGTCATGGTCCAGTCTGTGAAGTCCGCATTCTGGTTCACAGTCCGGTCCCTGCACTCAGGACTCCTGGTCTTCCAGGTGTCCCTCGTTTGATTGAATTAATCATAGGCACCTGATTCCCATTTTGGGGCTTGGAATATAAGTAGCCTTGAAGGTGAGTGTGTGCTGCTGATGGAGGGCATGAGGTGAAAAGAGTTGAGTTGTGACTGGAAAATGGCAGAGAGAGAGAGATCATCAAGGAAAGAGCCAAGCTGTTGAAGGAAGTTTTTGGTGAGAGTGGAAGTGAACTAGAGATGGAGGTTGGCGGGAAAGAGGAACGGAATGGAAAGAGGAAGAAAAGAAAGCAGAGGTACGGGATATCAAACTCTGAGGAGTCAGCGGATGATCAAAACAAGACAGCAAAACAATAGAAAGAAGATTAGATTAAAGCAATTAAAAAACTAAGTGAAGACGGGGCATCTTTCGGTGATTGGAACCCGATTCATTTGACAAAGATGCTCAACAAAATTCTAGGTGAGATTAAAGGAGCAAAGATTTTACGAAATGAATCGCTATTAGTGATTTGTCGGGATAGTGCTCAGCAAGGTATAGTGATAAGATTATGTAAAATAGACGGCAAAGAGGTACGATGCTCAATACCCAACAATAGAAAGTGGACTAGAGGAGTTATTTTGGGGATACCAACAAAAGTTACTATGGATGAGATTAAACAGAACATAAAAATTATTGAGGCCAAACCTTTGAAAGTTACAACAAACGGGAAAAAGTGTGATAGTTTATCGGTAATGATTAACTTTGATGAAAGGAGATTGCCGACTAACGTTTACTTAGGGTATATGTGTTATGCGGTTAGAATATACATGTTTCCCCCACCATCCGAAGGTAGAGCGTTCCGATGAAATGGTTCGTAAGCCAAAATGTCGTAAAGTGAAGAAGCAATTACCATTTATTAGTATGGGAAAATTTTTTGAGCGTTTCCGGACCCAAAAAATAATCTACCAAATCATGCATAATAACACATAAAACCTAAAATAACACACATCAAAGTTGCTGGTGAATGCAGCAGGCCAGGCAGCATCTCTAGGAAGAGGTACAGTCAACATTTCGGGTTGAGACCTTTCGTCAGGACTAACTGAAGGAAGAGTTAGTAAGGGATTTGAAAGTTGGAGGGGGAGGGGGAGATACAAAATGATAGGAGAAGACAGGAGGGGGAGGGATGGAGCCAAGAGCTGGACAGGTGATTGGCAAAGGGGATATGAGAGGATCATGGGACAGGAGGCCCAGGGAGAAAGACAAAGGGGGGGGGAGAACCCTGAGGATGGGCAAGGGGTATAGTGAGGGGGACAGAGGGAGAAAAAGGAGAGTGAGAGAAAGAATGTGTGTATATAAATAAATAACAGATGGGGTACGAGGGGGAGGTGGGGCATTAGCAGAAGTTAGAGAAGTCGATGTTCATGCCATCAGGTTGGAGGCTACCCAGACGGAATATAAGGTGTTGTTCCTCCAACCTGAGTGTGGCTTCATCTTTACAGTAGAGGAGGCCATGGATAGACATGTCAGAATGGGAATGGGATGTGGAATTAAAATGTGTGGCCACTGGGAGATCCAGCTTTCTCTGGCGGACAGAGCGTAGGTGTTCAGCAAAGTGGTCTCCCAGTCTGCGTCGGGTCTCGCCAATATATAGAAGGCCACATCGAGAGCACCAGACGCAGTATATCAACCCAGCCAACTCACAGGTGAAGTGTCGCCTCACCTGGAAGGACTGTTAGGGGCTCTGAATGGTGGTAAGGGAGGAAGTGTAAGGGCATGTGTAGCACTTGTTCCGCTTACAAGGATAAGTGCCAGGAGGGAGATCAGTGGGGAGGGATGGGGGGGACGAATGGACAAGGGAGTCGCGTAGGGAGCGATCCCTGCGGAAAGCAGAGGTAGGGGGAGGGAAAGATGTGCTTAGTGGTGGGATCCCGTTGGTGGTGGCGGAAGTTATGGAGAATAATATGTTGGACCCGGAGGCTGGTGGGGTGGTAGGTGAGGACCAGGGGAACCCTATTCCTAGTGGGGTGGCGGGGGGATGGAGTGAGAGCAGATGTACGTGAAACGGGGGAGATGCGTTTGAGAGCAGAGTTGATAGTGGAGGAAGGGAAGCCCCTTTCTTTATAAAAGGAGGACATCTCCCTCGTCCTGTAATGAAAAGCCTCATCCTGAGAGCAGATGCGGCAGAGACGGAGGAATTGCGAGAAGGAGATGGCATTTTTGCAAGAAACAGGGTGAGAAGAGGAATAGTCCAGATAGCTGTCAGTAGGCTTATAGTAGACATCAGTGGATAAGCTATCTCCAGGGGAGGGAGGTGTCGGAAATGGACCAGGTAAACTTGAGGGCAGGGTGAAAGTTGGAGGCAAAGTTAATAAAGTCAACGAGCTCAGCATGCGTGCAGGAAGCAGCGCCAATGCAGTCATCGATGTAGCGAAGGAAAAGTGGGGGACAGATATCATAATAGGTTTGGAACGTAGATTGTTCCACAAATCCAACAAAAAGGCAGGCATAGCTAGGACCCATACGGGTGCCCATAGCTACACCTTTAGTTTGGAGGAAGTGGGAGGAGCCAAAGGAGAAATTATTAAGAGTAAGGACTAATTCCGCTAGACGGAGCAGAGTGGTGGTAGAGGGGAACTGATTAGGTCTGGAATCCAAAAAGTAGCGGAAAGCTTTGAGACCTTCCTGATGGGGGATGGAAGTATATAGGGACTGGACATCCAAGGTGAAAATAAAGCGGTGGGGGCCAGGGAACTTAAAATCATTGAAAAGTTTAAGAGCGTGAGAAGTGTCACGAACATAGGTAGGAAGGGATTGAACAAGGGGGGGATAAACCCGTGGCGAGGTATGCAGAAACGAGTTCGGTGGGGCAGGAGCAAGCTGAGACAATAGGTCTGCCAGGACAGGCAGGTTTGTGGATCTTGGGTAGGAGGTAGAAACGGGAAGTGTGAGGTGTGGGAACTATAAGGTTGGTAGCAGGGGATGGGAGATCCCCTGAGCGGATAAAGTCGGTGATGGTGTGGGAGACAATGGCCTGGTGCCCCTTAGTGGGGTCACGATCGAGGGGTAAATAAGAGGAGGTATCCTAAACCTAAAATAACAGTAACATATAGTAAAAGCAGGAATGATATGATAAATACACAGCCTATATAAAGTAGAAATACTTTTCTGCAATCATTGAAGCACTGTCTAGCGCAGCAAAAATCTCATGCATGCGCTCTCGGCAGAAGCACTTGGCTCTCTCCAGTAATCTTTAAGCTATGAGGCTGCCAAATCATCCCAAGTAACAAATCATACTAAATAACACAAAAGTACACAACCTATATAAAGTAGAAATAATGTATGTACAGTGTAGTTTCACTTATGGGGATCAGGACGGTGTGTTAGGCTGAGTTGTCGGAAGTAGGGGTGGCGCGAAGTGTTTTCTTATCAACACCTTTAAGTGCCCTCGGATTTTCTGAATGGTACACTAGTAAAGGCTTAGTGGCGTTAATAATAGGCATTTGGGTAAACCTGTCCTTCGATGCCTTGTGTCCCTTAGCCTGCTTTTCTTCTTTCGAAATAAATGTCTTACACGGCAATTTTTTCCAATAAATTGCAGTTTCGTCACAGTTAAACACTTGCTTATAAGAATAACCACCTTCTGTAATTATTTTCTTTAGTTCTGCTGGCAACTTTTCGGTAGCTTCAGTATCAGCCGAAGCACTCTCTCCGGAGAGAGAGCTGCCCTCGTCTCAGAAACAACTACCTTTAAGTTCCAGTTTCGCAATACTTTCATCACCATCAGCCAGTGTTTTCTGTTTCAGCTTATTAAAAAGACTGACTGATTTCTCCTTAGTATAACTTAACGGAACACCACGTTTTGTACACCCATCAATCCACTCAAGCAATAGACTTTCCATTTTATCCATTATTGGATGCCGACTAAGAGAGACCACTTTGCTACGAGCAGAACCAACAGTAACATCAGCAGCTTTCAAGATTTTTTCTCTCTGCGTATAAACAGTGCAAATGGTGGATGCAGGCAAGTTCAACGCACAAACAATGTCCTTACTTCGTTCACCACGATCGAAATGCTTAATTATGTCTAGTTTTACGATAAGTGTAACACCCTTACGAGCTCTTTTAGGCTTTTCCGATACCTTCGAACCCATCTTGCTAATGGATGCACAAAACAAATCGAGATAAAGCACGTGTTTAAGCAATGGCGGCTAGAATGCAGTTCCGGGGGAGGAGTTTGGCTGCTCGGGGCACGCGCTGCTTTTTTTTCGCACGCCACCATTGTTTGCACGCTGCTTTTTTTCGTAACAGTGAAAACACCGTCTGTTAGCGAAAACAAGGTACTAATGTAGGTCTTTCATAACAGTGAAGTTTCGTAAAACGAACGTTCGAAAAGTGGGGGACACCTGTATTTACCACCGCCTTTAAGATGCTACAAATGTCAGAAATTCGGGCACATCGCGGTGGTCTACAGAGGAAAACAAAGATGTGGGAGATGCGCTGGAGAACATGAATATGGGAAATGTGAAGCAGGCGCTAGGCTGAAATGCTGCAATTGTGGCGAGGAACACAGCGCAGCTTATCCAGGGTGCACTTATAGCAAGAAGGCGGCTGAGATACAATATGTAAAAGTAACTCAAGGGATCAGTTATGCAGAAGCAGTGAAAGAATTTGCTGAAAAAAGGTTGTCAAGCAAACAAATACAGCAAGTAATAAACTGGTGAATTATGAGAGCTGTAATATGAAAAATAAGGATACACTAACAATGAGTAGAAAGGATTTCATGCTTTTTACGGTGGATGCAATTAATTGTTCAGTGCAAACAAGCAAAAGGACTGAGAAAATTAAAATTATCATCAACTCTGCAGAAAAGTATCTTGGTTTTAAAGGGATTAGGTGGGAAGAAGTCAAAGAAACGCTGAATGGAGGATCCAACAATTCACAGGCTGGGAGATGGCATCTTACTGGCAGTATATTTATTGCAAATGGTCAAGAATTTAAGAAATGTTTCAGAACTTAAGGAAAATCCTCAGATTTTATGGTTGAGCAGGTAAATGTGCAGAACTCCAACAACAAATAGAAGTGCCCGACAAGAACAACGGTGAGTCGGAAAGAGATTGGAAAATGGAGGAAATTATTACAAGGATACAAAAGGAAAAGGAATTTATTGCAAAGTGAATTATCTACATTCAGATTATAAAATGAAAACATGGAAGCAAATGAAGAAGAACTCCGAGGTTTCAGTAAACAACCGCAAGCTACGATCCAAGAAAAGGAAAACCTGAAAAAACAGATAGACTTGGAAAAACAGCAATTTTAAAATATAACGTGCGATAATTATTATTCTTTAACAAGACGATTTTAGTCTTACCAGTGATGTAGATGAAATCAATGTAATTGAGGTAATGCAACTACATGAAAACATGACAAAATTAGGGAAGAATAGCAGTTTGCAGCATTATCCAATGAACACATTAAGCATTCATGAGGAATTGCAACTACAGAGTGATGCTAATAGAGAACTGCAGGCTGAACTAGATTGTCTAAAGTAGAGAACTCCAGCACATACTTGGTTGGAACACCACAAGTCTAGCAGGTGGCGGTAATGCACTGAAAACTGGTTGCCAACCGCCATAAAACAAAAAAGAGGGAGAAGAAGAAGAAGAAGCAGCAGTGTGTGCTGCCGGTTTGTCTTGCCAAGATTCCCTGGGAGCAACTTACCAGTGGAAGGCTAGAGCAGCCACTTGCCACCTTTAGGCCGCGTTAGAGAACCATCACTTCATGGAGCCTTGCTGTTGGTAGTCAGAGCTGTCTTTGCGGTATGGATTCGGCTGTTTCCCAGGCCAGCTGAGTGGCTGCCAGCCACTCCGAGCTAGGTAGGGATCTGGCTGTTTCTGTAGCCAGCTGAGGTTGCTGGCTGAACTGCGACTCGGAGCAACCCCGATGCAGAGATGGAACTGTCTGTCGTTCTTCGGTGTTTGTCTCTTCTTGTCCTCGCCTCCGTGGGGTAAGTCAGGCTGTTCTGTCGTTGCCCTGCGGGGGGTTGCTGTCTTGTCTTGTCCTTGCCTCTGTGGGGTAAGTCAGGCCGTTTTGCCATTGCCCTGTGAGGGGACCTGTCTTGTCTTCTCTTGTCTTTGCCTCTGTTGGGTAAGTCCAGCTGTTCTGCCGTTACCCAACAGGTGGACCTGTCCCACCTTGGTGTGGAGATAAAGTTGAGTCCCGGCTTGTATAAGGATAAGTCCCGGCTCTATGTCTATGTCCAGTCTCATGTTAGTGTCGTGTTAAAAATGACTCCAGGCTTTTTGATGGATAAGTCCTGGCTCCATGTTGATGTACAGTCCCCAGTCTGTCTCTGAGTTCCAGCCTCTGAGTTATCAGCCTCCGCATTCCAAGAACCCAAGCCTCGACGATCCCGCAGCCAAGCTCCAAGAACCCAAGCCTCGACGATCCCGCAGCCAAGCTCCAAGAACCCAAGCCTCGACGATCCCGCAGCCAAGCTCCAAGAACCCAAGCCTCGACGATCCCGCAGCCAAGCTCCAAGAACCCAAGCCTCGACGATCCTGCAGCCAAGCTCCAAGAACCCAAGCCTCGACGATCCTGCAGCCAAGCTCCAAGAACCCAAGCCTCGACGATCCCGCAGCCAAGCTCCAAGAACCCAAGCCTTGACGATCCCGCAGCCAAGCTCCAAGAACCCAAGCCTCGACGATCCTGCAGCCAAGCTCCAAGAACCCAAGCCTCGACGATCCCCAAGCCAAGCTCCAAGAACCCAAGACTCAAGCCTGCAGCCAAGCTCAAGACCAAAGACCCCAGCCTCAAGCCTCAACAGCAAAGAACCCAACCTGTCTCCAAGCTCAGGCCTCTAGACCCCAGCCACGTCCTGTCCTGAAGCCATGTCATATCCTTGCCTGGTTCTGGGGTCCGAGCCTGAGGCAAGACCCAGGTTCTGGGTCCTTGCCCAGTCTTGGGCTCGGAGTCCAAGCCTTGTCTCCTAGTCCATGGTTTCTAGTCCTGGTCCCGCTTTCCCTAGCCCAAGTCAGCATTCTTGTCCTTGCTCCTTGCCTGTATCCTGTCATGTCCCTACTCTAGTCAAGTCCTGCTCCTTGTACTTCAGTGTCTGTGTTTCTCATTTGGGTCTGTTCCCAGCACCCCATTGTGACAAGATCACAAAATCATATTATACCTTTTGCTTTCCAGACCAAATAGATTTGGTCTGTAATAGAGGGTTGAAAAAAAAACTAGATATAATAGTGCTTACTAAGACAAATTGATTCAACCCAAAACATTTTCGAAATTGAAACCATATTCGAAGAGTATATTTAACTATTGGATTATTCATTTGTTTATTCAATTTTGAAAGAGCGAAAGGAAGCAAACTCCCTAAAATAGAACCCAATGAAAACCCTTGTACGGATTTGCATTCAAGATTTACCCAATGTGGACTAGAAATTGTATCCAAGTTCCATGTCCAAAATTTTAAATATCGAATATTAATTGCCCAATAGTAAAATCTAAAGTTGGCCAATGCCAAACCACCCTCCTTTTTGGGCTTCTGAAAGTATCTTTTACCTAATCTAGGATTTTTGTTCTGCCATATGTACGAAGAAATTTTAGAGTCAACATTATCAAAGAAGGATTTTGGAATAAAAATTGGCAATGCTTGAAATGAATATAAAAATTTAGGTAAAATAATCATCTTGACAGCATTGATCCGGCCAATTAGCGACAAAGACGTTGGTGACCATTTAGTAAACAAACATTTAATCTGATCCATTAAAGGTAAAAAAATTAGCCTTAAATAAATCCTTGTGCTTCCTAGTAATTTTGACCCCTAAATAAGTAAGGTAATCGGTAACCAATCTGAATGGTAAACATTCATAACTTGGAACCTGCATGTTTAATGGAAAAAGTTCACTCTTATTAAGGTTCAGTTTGTAACCAGAAAATTTACTAAACTGGGCCAACATGGATAGAACTGCAGGAATGGATTTCTCTGGATTAGAAATATATAATAATAAATCATCTGCATATAGCGATAACTTATGTATCTCATTCCCACAAGTGATACCAAAAATATTTGGTGAATCTTGAATAGCAATTGCTAATGGTTCAAGAGCAATATCAAATAATAATGGACTAAGAGGACAACCCTGCCTAGTGCCACGAAAGAATTGAAAAAAGGGAGATCGTTGATTATTAGTAAAAACTGAAGCTACCGGGGTATGATATATCAATTTAATCCAAGAAATAAATATCAGACTGAAATTAAACTTCTCAAGTGTACTGAATAAATATGGCCATTCAACTCTGTCAAAAGCTTTCTCAGCATCCAATGAAATGACACATTCTGGAGTGCTAAGTGAAGGACTATAAACAATATTCATTAATTTCCTAATATTAAAGGATGAATAACGATTTTTAATAAATCCAGTTTGATCCACAGAGATAATCTGAGGCAAAGCCTTCTCTAACCTAGATGCCAATATTTTAAAGAGAATCTTAGAACTACATTCAATAAGGATATCGCTGTATATGATGCACATTCAGTAGGATCCTTATTTTTTTTTAAATTAGAGAAATAGAAGCTCCATAAAATGATTGTGGCAATTTACCTATTCTAATCGCATCTTTAAAAACTCTACACAATCAAGGAGAAAGAATAGAAGAAAAAGATTTCAACAATTCTGCTGTACAGGTTTCCCCTGCCATCCGAAGGTAGAGCGTTCCTATGAAACGGTTCGTAAGCCGAAATGTCGTAAAGCGAAGAAGCAATTACCATTTATTTATATGGGAAAATTTTGTGAGCGTTCGCAGAGCCAAAAATAACCTACCAAATCATGCCAAACAACACATAAAACCTAAAATAACAGTAGCATATAGTAAAAGCAGGAATGATATGATAAATACACAGCTTATATAAAGTAGAAATACTTTTCCACAATCATTACGGCACTGTTCTCTGTAGGGAAAATTGCACGCAAGCGCCGTCGGCAGAAAATCTCACGCAAGCGCTGTTGGCAAAAACACGCGCAAGTGCTCTCCAGTAATCTTTAAACTATGAAGCTGCCAAATCATACCAAATAACACGTAAAAACACACAGTTGATATAAAGTAGAAATAATGTATGTACAGTGTAGTATCACTTACCGGAATTGGTTCAGCGCCGAGCACACTGATGGTGGTGTGTCAGATTGAGTCGTCGCAGGTTGGCTGGTGCAGTGGCCCCCACCCTCCAGGCCACTGAGCGATACATTGCCGCGAAGAACGCAGGGGTCCAGTGGTAGCCAGGAGGGACACAGCACATCTTTAAGAAAAAAGCCGAAACAAACATGCTAATTAATTAGGTGCCGCCCGTAATTGACGGCCCAGATCAGTGCCGATTTCCGATTGCGTTGTCTCTGATCTGGGCTGACAATTATGTGCAGGCAGCACCTAATTAATTAGCATGTTTATTTCGGCTTTTATCTTAAAGATGTGCTGTGTGCCTCCCGGCTACCTTTGCATTCTCCGTGAATCGGTACAGTATCTGTCCGTGGCCTGGGTGTTGGGGTGGTGGGACACTGGGGTGTCATCTCATCGTCTGTTTCCATTAGAGCAGGCAGCTCATCTTCTTCTATCTCTGTCCGCCTCGATGTCAAAGGTCGAGGTTCGTCATCTGCTGTGGCTGATATGGAAGGCTTGCTTGACTGCTGAGCTTCACGCATTTTTCTATTACACAGTTCTTTAATAAGGACTCAAACCATCCTGCAAATGTCCCCTAAACCGACGTACCCTTTCAAAATTAAAGTCGTACTTTATCATTACCTGTTCGGTTTCGATTATTATCCTTTTTTCTTCCAATTGCATCAGCTCTTCTCTGTCAGTTCTTGGTGATGGGATGCCAAAACCTCTTCAGCATCATCTTTGTCAACTTCCACAAGCCAAACTCACGTTGTCCTTACTTCGTTCACCACGATCAAAACGCTTAATTATGTATAGTTTTACTGTAAATGTAACACCCTTACGAGCTCTTTCAGGCTTTTCCGATACCATAGAACTCATCTTACAAACAGCTGCTCACAGGCACGTGTTAAAGCAATGCAGTTCTGAATCCGGTGGAGAGCAGCTGCTCGGGGTGCGCTTCCTTTTATTGCGCACTGATTTTTTTTATTGTGTGCTGAATTTTTTTTTTTTCCGTAACAGTGAAAACACCTTCTGAAAGTGAAAATAGGGTACTAATGTAGGTCTTTTGTAACAGCGAGGTTTTGTAAAGCGAATGTTTGAAAAGCGGGGGACACCTGTAACATATAGTAAAAGCAGGAATGATATGATAAATACACAGCCTATATAAAGTAGAAATACTTTTCCACAATCATTGCTGCACTGTTGTCCGTAGCGAAAATCTCGCGCAAGTGCCGTCGGCAGAAAATCTCACGCAAGCGCTGTTGGCAAAAACACTCTCTTCAGTAACCTTTAAGCTATGAAGCTGCCAAACCATACCAAATAACACGTAAAAATACACAGCCGATATAAAGTAGAAATAATGTATGTACAGTGTAATATCACTTACCGGAATTGGGACAGCGCCGAGCACACTGATGGTGGTGTGTTAAGCTGAGTTGTCGCAGGTTGGGTGGTGCAGTGGCCTCCACCTTCCAGGCCGCCAACCGATACATTGCTGCGAAGCACGCAAGGGTCCAGCAGTAGCCGGGAGGCACACAGCACATCTTTAAGAAAAAAGCCGAAATAAACATGCTAATTAATTAGGTGCCACCCGGCATGTAATTGTTGGCCCAGATCAGTGCCAATTGCCTATTGCGTTGCCTCTGATCTGGGCCGACAATTATGTGTTGGGCAGCACCTAATTAATTAGCATGTTTATTTTGGCTTTTTTCTTAAAGATGTGCTGTGTGCCTCCCGGCTACCGCTGCATTCCCTGCGAATTGGTATCTGTCCGGGGCCCGGGAGTTGGAGTGGTGGGGCACTGGAGTGTCATCTCATCATCGTCTGTTTCCATGAGGGTAGGAAGGTTATCTTCTCCTATATCTGCCTGCCTTGATGTCGAAGGTCGAGGTTCATCATCTGCTGTGGCTGATGTGGAAGGCTTGCTTGACTGCTGAGCCTCGCGCATTTTTCTATCATACAGTTCTTTGTAAGCACTCAAACCATCCTGAAAATATCCCCTAAACTGACCTACCCTTTCAAAATTAAAGTCGTACTTTATTATTGCAGCAAAAATCTCATGCGGTAGCTTCATGTTCAGTTCGCTACTGCATTCGGTTCCAATTGCATCAGCTCTTCATCTATCAGTTCTTGGTCATGTGATGCCAAAACCTTTTCAACATCATCTTCGTCAGCTTCCACAAGCCAAACTCACTTTGTCCTTGCTTCGTTCACCATGATCGAAACGCTTAATTATGTCTAGTTTGACGCTAAGTGTAAAACACTTACGAGCTCTTTTAGGCTTTTCAGATACCTTAGAACTCATCTTGCAAAAGGCTGCTCATAGGCATGTGTTTAAGCAATGCCAGTGAGAATACTGTTCCAAATCCGGGGGACAGCGGCTGCTCGGGGTGCGCGGGGGTACTAATGTAGGTCTTTCATAACAGTGAGGTTTTGTAAAGTGAATGTTCGAAAAGCGAGGGACACCTGTATAGCCATCTGGACCAGGTGCTTTGCCAGAGTTCATTGAAGAAATAACACCCTTCATTTCTTCATCCGTAATAGGTGTTTCTAACTTTAATCGTTCTTCAGGTGTTAATTTCGGAAACTTCAATTTCCTTAAGGAATCATGCATTTCGTTGGGATCCTGAGGAAATTCTGACTGATATAGAGATGTATAGAACTCTTGAAAAAGTTTGTTTACCTCATCATGATCAACTGTCAAAGTGTCTTCATGTTTACGAGTCATGATAATTTGACATTTAACTGAAGCAGTTTTTAATTGCTTAGCTAATAATTTACCAGATTTATCACTATGTATATAAAACTCGATTCTTGTTTTCATTAATTGATTTTCAATCGAAGCTGTTAACAGTAAACTATGTTCCATTTGAAGTTCGACTCTCTGTTTATAAAGCTCCTCACTAGGGGCAGTGGCATATTTCTTTTCACTTTCTTTAATCTTGTCAATTAACACAAGTATTTCATTCTTAATACGTTTTTTCAATCCAGCAGAATAGCAGATAATCTGTCCATGGATATATGCTTTAAAAATGTCCCATAATACCCTGCTGGAAATTTCTGCTGTGGTATTAGTTGAAAAGAAGAAGTCAATCTGTTCCTTGATAAATTTAACAAAATCCAAATCTTGAAGCAAATTGGAATTAAAACGCCATAATCTAGTATTGGGAGATGTATCCATGAACTTGCTAGAGTTTCAATGGTTCATGATCAGAAATGGCAATGATGTCATAGTTACAGTCAACCACAGATGGAATTAAACGGGAGTCGATAAAAAAGTAGTCATTTCTAGAATAAGTATGATGTACGTGTGAGAACAATGAAAACTCTTTATCCTTAGGATGCGGAAATCTCCAAATTTCTGAAATTCCAGAATCAATCACAAAAGAGTTGATAAGTGTAGCCGACTTATTCAGTAATGCCTGCCTAGATATATATCTATCCATTGAAGGATTTAAACAACAATTAAAATCACCACCTATTATCAACATGTATAATTTAAATTAGGAAAAGAGGTAAATAATTGCTTTAGAAATCAGGATAATCCACATCTGGAACATAAAGATTAACCATAATAACTTTTTTGTTAAAAAGTAAACCAGTAATTAACAGAAATCTACCATTCGGATCGGAAAAAATACCTTGATGTACAAATGCAATTGTGGAATCAATGAAAACTGAAACTCCTTCACTTTAGCTTTAGAATTGAGTGATACTGTTCTTCCTTTCAAAACTTAAAAAAAACGCTGATTATCCTCTTTCCTCACATGAGTTTCTTGTGCAAAAATAATAGGAGCCTTCAGTCCTTGGAATACTTTAAAAATCTTTTTTCGTTTAGTCGGATGGTTTAAGCCATTTGTAATCCAAGAAACAAAATTAATCATCTGAGCCATGTTTCCTTAGGGGCTACCATTTGGTATGTAAAGAGTTAACCACAATGTAAACTCATGAACTCAAAAGAGGAACAAAAATTTAGAAAGGAACGGGAGGTTACGACACTGTAGACATTTTTGTAGTTTAAAGTTAGTCTATTTGAAAAAAAACTAATAGTAAAAGTCCCCCATTCACGTCCCGCAAGAACCCAGAACTAAGCCAAGAAAGGGCCAAGAAAGTGAACTAATAGTAAATCTACCCCCATTTCTCCAGACAGCAGCACAGAAGGTTGAAAAGAAAACCACTCAAAATCCAAAGAAAACATTATCCTACACAAGGACTCCCAAATCCTTTTGGTCATCAGATTTTTGAATTTTCTCTGATTTAAAAAATAGTCTCCCCTTTTATTTCTTCTACCAAACTGCATGACTATACACTTCCTGATGCTGTATTCATCTGGCACCTCTTTTTCCCATTCTCCTAATCTATCTAAGGCCTTTTGTAGTCTCTCTACTTCCTCAAAACTACCTCTCCCACCACCTATCTTCATATCATCTGCAAACTTGGCCCAAAGCCATCAATTGCATCATTCAAGTCATTGTCACATAATGCAAAAGGAGCAGTCCAAACTCAGATCCCTGTAGAACACCATTAGTCACTGGCAGCTAATCAGAGAAGGCTCCTTTTATACCCATTCTTTGGCTCCTACTAAACAGCTATTGCCTTATCCATGCTAGCGTCTTTCCTGTAACACCATGGGCTTTTAACTCGTTAAGCAGCCTCATGTGTGGTATCTTTTTGAAAGTCCTCTGAAAATCCAAGTACACGACATCCACCAATTAACCTTTGTCTATCCTGCTTGTTAGTTCCTCAAATAATGCCAACAGACTTGTCAAGGTGGATTGTTGGTTTGTGGTAACAGTACAGTGCAGAGATATAAAATGACTATAAATTACAAAATAAGTAAATAAAACTAAAACCTGATGAGGGAGGGGAAGAAGCTGTTTCTGAATTATTGGGAGTGGGTATTTAGGCTCCTGTACCTTCTCCTTGATGGTAAAAATGAGACGAAGGCATGTCCCAGATTGTGAGGGTCCTTACAATGTTGTTTTCAGGTAGTACTACAGTGCAAGGCAGAGGAATTACAGTACTGTAAGTTACAAAAATAAATAAATACATACATACATAATGCAAGAGATGAATAGTATTCAAGGATTCAAGGGCTGTTCAGAAATTTGATAGTGAAGGGTCTTCAGGCTCTTGTACCGTCTCCTCAATGGTAGAAACTTAAGGAAGGTCTCTTATATGGTGAAGGTCCTTAATAATAGATGCTGCCTTTGTGAAGCATCACCTCTTCAGGATATCCTCGCTGGCAGGCTGTGTTGTCCTGGTGATGGAACTGGCTGGGTGTAAAACCCTGTTGCAATCTTGTGCACTGGAGACTCCGTACCAGGCTGTGATACAACCAATCAGACTGTTCTCCACAGTACAACTGCAGAAATTTGTAAGAGTCTTTGGTGATATATCAAATCTCCTGACGCTCCTAAAGACAAAGAGCAGCTGACTTGCCTTCTCTGTGATTGCTGCAGTTTGTTGGGCCCAGGACAGATCCTACGAGATGTTAATGCCCTAGGACATTAAGCTACTCACCCTTTCCACTGCTGACCCCTCCAAGAGGACCAGACGGTGTGGAGCACAGCCAAGTTGTTGTGATACGGCTGAACCATTGTGGGAATCAGATCAGGCAGGGAGGTGGAGCATGGGATCCAATAGGGAAGTTGGAAAGGCCAGATGGGAACAGAAGGGAGGGACGGGAATCAGTGAGAAGAGCGTGTGAGTGACTGGCAGATGTAGTAAGTGGAGGAGGGAAAAAGAAACAGGGTGAAGGGTTCTGTGGTGGGTGTAGGAGGAACTCTTTAGATGTGGAGGAGAGCGAATTGGGACAGAAGGGGAGCAGTTTACCTGAAATTGAAGATATCAGACTCACTGCAGATTCCAGCATCTGCAGATTATGTTAGCAAATTACTGAGGTTTTATGAATAAAACTGACATCCTTCCATACATGGAGGGAGGGTCATAAATCTGGATTTTAAATTTACTTAGGGAAGATTTGATGAACTGAGCTGCAAAAAAGGGGTAAACAAACACGGGAACTATTCAATGACATGTTTGGTACAATAATAAATCTGTATAAACAGCTAAAAATCAAAGGACACATTGGAACAATTTAACAGACTTGGTCCAAACATAAAACATAGGATGGCTTTAATTAAAAGTAAGAATATGCACAGTGTAAGGAAGAATGAACACCAGCAGACTAGGAGAGAGAGAAAAACAGCAAAAAGTAAGTCAGTCATTGGATTTTGCACAACTTTAGTATCCTAAATGGATGTTGATGTAACATTAGTCTCTAACGGTGACAGCAAAATAAAAGCCAGGAAAAGTCCCCTTGAAAGGACCGTGGATAGATTTCACACTGATCCATTTGTAACTATTTTAACTGCTAAAAAATGAAAGGGTAAAAAGACCCTGATGGAAGTTATATAGAGGCCTCCAAACCATAGCCAGGATGAGGGAACAACAAACGAAAGGAACTGGAAGAGGCATGCAAAAAGGGCAATATTAGGGATTCCAATATGCAGGTAAATTGAGAATATCAAGTTGGTGCTGGATCCTAAGAGAAGAAATTTGTAGAACGCCCTCGCGATAACTTTTTAGAGTAGCTTGTGGTTGAGCCCACAGGGAAAGGGCAATTCCAGATTGGGTGTGGTGCAATGAAGCAAATTTGATTAGGGAATTTAAGAGAAAAGGAAATCTTAAGAGACAATGATCACAATACAATAGGATTTCCCCTACAGTTTGAAAGGGAGAAGCTAAGTTCAGTTGTATCAGTATTGTAATGTTAAGTACTGCAGCATGAGAGAGAAGCTGGCCAAATTTGATTGGAAAGGAAGACTAACAGGGATGATGGTGGAACAGCAATGGCTAGAGTTTCTGGAAGTAATTTGGAAGATACAGGATTGGTTCATCTCAAAGAATAAGAAGCATTCTAAACGGAGGATGAGGCAACTATAGTTGATGAGGAAAATGAAAGGCAGCTTAAAAGCAAAAGGGAGATACAGTATATAAAAATACTAGTGGGAAGTTAGAGGACTGAGAAACCTTTAAAAGCCAATAGAAGGAAATTAGGAGAGAAAAGATGGAACGAAGGTAAGCTAGCTGGTAATATAAAAGACTATACCAAAAGTTATTTTTCAGATATATAGAGCATAAAAGAGAGGCAAGAGTAGACATCAAATCACTGGAAAATGATGCTGGAGAGCTGTGGAGAACAAAGAAATGGAGAATGAACTCAATATGTATTTTGCACCAGTATTCATGATGGAGCATCACAACAGCATGCCAGAAATTCAACAGTGTCAGGGGGCAGAAGTGAGTGCAGTGGCTATTACTAATGAGAAGGTATATTGGAAGGGGAAAGGTTCGAAGATAGATAAGTCACCTGGATCAGGTGGGCTACACCCCAGAGTTCAGAAAGAGGAAACTGAAGAGATGTGGGTGCATTAGTAGTGATCTTTCAAGAATCACTATATTCTGGAATGGTTCAAGTGGACTGGAAAATTACAAAAGTCAGTCCTCTCATTAAGAAGGGAGGGAGGCAAAAGACAGGAAATTATAGGCCAGATAGTCTGACTTCAGTGATTGGTAAGATTTAGGAGTTCATTATTAAGTTGAAAGTTGGTAGGGCCGACATTCGAATGGATATTGCCATCAAGGACATACGATCGGCCCCGGGTTACCTCGAGCCATCAATTCGTCACTACCTTCCCGACTCAGGAGTGCGTAGTTTGTGTGTCTGCTGCCTTCCTTGGATGTGGAAGCCATTTCTCGGGCTCTGGATTCAATAGGGTCTTTTAAGAGCCTCTTAGATAGGTACACGGAGCTTAGAAAATGGTTGGCTATGCACTAGGGAAATTCTAGGCAGTCTCTAGTGTAGGCTACATGGTCGACACAACATCGTGGGCTGAAGGGCCTGTAATGTGCTGCAGATTTCTATGTTCCATGGTCTATTGTGAAGTCCTTGGAGGAACACGATAATATAGATGGAAGCCAGCATGGTTTTCTTCAAGGGAAGTCCTGCCTGAGAAATCGGTTGGAACTCTTGGAAAAAAATAACAGGCAGGATAGGCAAGTTGAAATTCATGTTTGATTGGCATCCATCCATGCATATGAGTACAGCCAAATGAAGCAGTGTTCCTCCAGGGTCAGGGTACAAAACACAGCACACAGCACACATAGTTACAACAGACAAACGTAGTCACAAAACTCAATCTAACTATAGCTCAGGTCCCTGAGTGTCATGGCCTGTAGACTTGTGGTGTGGCAGTCCTCATCACACACTCATGCAGCCATAGACGAACACAATGAAACTTGTCTGTCACCAAGCCAACACTGGAGGGCAGCACCAATGGGAGGGTCCAGCCCCCGACCCAGAATGGACTCCAGCTTCCTCCTCCCCACCACCACCTCCTGCGCAGCCTCCGATGTCTCCTTCCTGATCAGGTGCACCAGGTGACCCTGTGACACGAGGGCCTGAAACGTGCAACAAACGAGGCCTTGCAACTCCTCCGTCAGTCTCACCAATGTACTAGTGGGTACTATAAGGGTAAAAAGATCCTTGGTAAGGAAGTTGTATACTGAACCCAAAACAGTGGTAAAGATGCAGTCTACAAATTACAGCAGAAGATAGAAAATGCATTACACAAGGCCAATGTTACAACAGTCACGGGGGATTTCAATATGCAAGTACATAGGGATACTTGTCAGGCAGTCCATCCATCCCTTTGTTGTCTCCAGATTCACCCCTTAGCCTGTCATTATTGGCAATCTTCATTCTGCCAGCTACCGATCATAACTCCACACCAGGATCCACCCATCACTTGCCAACACTTACACCATCCATTCCCCACTTCACACTGGCTATCTCCGCTCTATCTTTCGATGAAGTTGAAGGGTCATGACCCAAAACATCGACTGCCCATCTCCCTCCACAGTTGCTGCCTGACCTGCTGATTTCCTCAGTACTTTGCTGTAGTGCATTCTTTATCATAATATGGCAGATGTATATTCATTAAACACAGGGTTTTTTGCTTATCTTAGAACCGGTATGATCCTTTCTCTTTACATTTAAATATGTTGTGCTAATAAACAGTTTTGAATACATTACAGAATATTTTATTTTGGGAAAAACTGTTTTATCGTTAATGTTTTCCGATCTTGAAATGATCTTATTGAAAAGCATTTGCTTAATCACAGATGTTTTCTGCATTTGGCCATATTATAAAGAAGGATATAAGAGAAAGGGCTCCCCTTCCCCTGGGACCCCTCCTTTCCTTCCTCCTATGGCCCACTCTCCTCTCCTATCAGATTCCTTCTTCTCTAGCCCTTGATCCACTTAGCTTCATCTATTACCTTCGAACTGTCCTCCTTCCCCTCCAACCCCCCATCTTTTTATTCTAGCGTCTTCCCCCTTCCTTTCCAATTCTGAAGAAGGGTCTCAAGCTGAAATGTTGACTGTTTAGTCATTTCCATAGGTTTTGCCAGACCTGTTTCTCCGGCATTTTGTGTGTGTTGCAATGTTATAAAGTTCTCACTTTACCGGGAATTTCCATGTTGTACACTTCCAAATTTCCACTGAGTTACTTTGATGCATGGAAAAGATTGAAGGTATTCCTTTTATTTTAAGCATAATCAGCATTTTCAGAAAATAAATACTAAGTCTATAACAAGAAATCCAAGAACTATGCACTACTCTAATACTTATTCCTTTATTAGGACCTCCTGTTTCCTGGAAAAAAAACATAATTCTTCCCTTTTTCTGAAGCTTGTGAAATTGTTTTAATAATAAAATACCAAGAAAGCTAAAGGATTAAGTTATGTACCAATAAATCATTTCATCTAGGTTATCTGGAACTTATGACTAAAATATATTAATGCGACTGAGTCAAATGTTACCTTTCCTGTCATGTAATTTGGCAGATTTGAAATGGTTCATCTTATCCTCTTACCGAGCATGGTCAGTTTACATCCCAGATTTAAATGCACTACTGCAATTAGACGATAAGACCATAAGATATATGAGCAGAATTAGGCCATTTGGCCCATCGGATCTGTTCCACCATTTCACCATGGCTGATCCATTTTCCCTCTCAGCCCCAATCTTCTGCCTTCTCCCCGTATCCTTTCATGCCCAGACTAATCAGGAACCTATCAACCTCTGCTTTAAATATGCCTCCACTGCTGCCTGTGGCAATGAATTCCACAGATTCACCACACTCTGGCTAAATAAATTTCTTCTCATCTCCATTCTAAAATGACTCCTCTCTATTCTGAAGCTGTGTCCTCTGGTCTTGGGCACCCCCACCATACGAAACATCCTCCACATCCACTATGTCAAGATATTTCAAAATTCGATAGGTTTCAATGAAGTCACCCCTAAAGATTCTTCTGATCTCCAGTGAGTAGAGGTCCAGAGCCATCAAACACTCTTCATATGATGCCTTTCAATCCCAGAACCATTTTCATGAACCTCCATTGAACCTTCTTCAATGTCAGCAAATGCTTTCTAAGATAAAGTGCCCAAAACTGCTCACAATACTCCAAGTGAGACCGCACTGGTGCTTTGTAAAGTCTCAACATTGCATCATTGTTTTCATATTCTAGTCCTCTTGAAATTAATACATCACCTCATAACACATCACATTTGCCTTCCTTACCACCGACTCAACCTGCAAATTAACCTTTAGGGAGTCCTACACAAGGACTCCCAAGTCCTTTTGGTCATCAGATTTTTGAATTTTCTCTGATTTAAAAAATAGTCTCCCCTTTTATTTCTTCTACTAAACTGCATGACCATACACTTCCTGATGCTGTATTCATCTGGCACCTCTTTTCTCATTCTCCTAATCTATCTAGTCATAGTCATAGTCATACTTTATTGATCCCGGGGAAATTGGTTTTCATTACAGTTGCACCATAAATAATTAAATAGTAATAAAACCATAAATAGTTGAATAGTAATATGTAAATTATGCCAGTAAATTATGAAATAAGTCCAGGATCAGCCTATTGTCTCAGGGCTCAGGGTGTCTGACCCTCCAAGGGAGGAGTTGTAAAGTTTGATGGCCACAGGCAGGAATGACTTCCTATGACGCTCTGTGTTGCATCTTGGTGGAATGAGTCTCTGGCTGAATGTACTCCTGTGCCCAACCAGTACATTATGTAGAGGATGGGAGACATTGTCCAAGATGGCATGCAACTTGGACAGCATCCTCTTTTCAAACACCACTGTCAGAGAGTCTAGTTCCATCCCCACAACATCACTGGCTTTACGAATGAGTTGTTGATTCTTTTGGTGTCTGCTACCCTCAGCCTGTTGCCCCAGCACACAACAGCAAACATGATCATACTGGCCACCACAGACTCGTAGAACATCCTCAGCATCGTCCGGCAGATGTTAAAGGACCTCAGTCTCCTCAGGAAATAGAGACGGCTCTGACCCTTCTTGTAGACAGCCTCAGTGTTCTTTGACCAGTCCAGTTTATTGTCAATTCATATCCCCAGGTATTTGTAATCCTCCACCATGTCCCTACTGACCCCCTGGATGGAAAAAGGGGTCACCGGTAACCTTAGCTCTCCTCAGGTCTACCACCAGCTCCTTAGTCTTTTTCACATTAAGCTGCAGATAATTCTGCTCACACCATGTGACAAAGTTTCCTACCGTAGCCCTGCACTCAGCCTCATCTCCCTTGCTGATGCATCCAACTATGGCAGAGTCATCAGAAAACTTCTGAAGATGACAAGACTCTGTGCAGTAGTTGAAGTCCGAGGTGTAAATGGTGAAGAGAAAGGGAGACAAGACAGTCCCCTGTGGAGCCCCAGTGCTGCTGATCACTCTGTCGGACACACAGTGTTGCAAGCACACATACTGTGGTCTGCCAGTCAGGTAATCAAGAATCCATGACACCAGGAAAGCATCCAACCTGCATCGCTGTCAGCTTCTCCCCCAGCAGAGCAGGGCGGACGGTGTTGTAGGCACTGGAGAAGTCAAAAAACATGACCCTCACAGTGCTCGCTGGCTTGTCCAGGTGGGCGTAGACACGGTTCAGCAGGTAGACGATGGCATCCTCAACTCCTAGTCGGGGCTGGTAGGCAAACTGGAGAGGATCTAAGTGTGGCCTGACCATAGGCCGGAGCAGCTCCAGAACAAGACTCTCCAGGGTCTTCATGATGTGGGAGGTCAATGCCACCGGTCTGTAGTCATTGAGGCCGCTGGGGTGTGATGTCTTCGGCACAGGGACGAGGCAGGACGTCTTCCACAGCACAGGAACCCTCCGGAGCCTCAGGCTCAGGTTGAAGACATGGCGAAGTACTCCACATAGCTGAAGGGCACAGGCTTTGAGCACCCTGGTACTGACACCATCCGGTCCTGCAGCCTTGCTCGGGTTGAGATGTTTCAGCTGTGTTCATCTAATGCCTTTCATAGCCTGTCTACTTCCTCAAAACTACCTTTCCCACCACCTATCTTCATATCATCTGCAAAGTTGGCCCAAAGCCATCAATTGCATCATCCAAGTCATTGTCACATAACGTAAAAAGAAGCAGTCCAAACTCAGATCCCTGTAGAACACCATTAGTCACTGGCAGCTAATCAGAAAAGGCTCCCTTTATTCTCATTCTTTGGCTCCTACCAAACAGCTATTGCCTTATCCATGCTACTGTCTTTCCTGTAATACCATGGGCTTTTAACTCGTTAAGCAGCCTCATGTGTGGCACCTTGTTGAAAGCCTTCTGAAAATCGACCGATTATCCTTTGTCTATCCTGCTTGTTATTTCCTCAAAGAATTCGAAGATTTTACCTAAGGAAACCCTGCCTATTTTATCAATGCCTCCAAGTACCCCAAAATCAGATCCTTAACATTCAACTCCAACATCTTCCCATCCACTGAGGTCAGACTAACCGGTCTACAATTTCCTTTCTTCTGCCTCTCTCCCTTCTTGAAAATTGGAGTGAATTTGGCAAATTTCCATTTCTCTGGAACCATTCCAGAATCTAATGTTTCTTGAAAGATCTTCAATAAAGCCTCTTCTTTCACAATTCTGAGGGGTACACCGTCTGGTCCAGGTGACTTATCTACCTTCAGACCTTTCAGTTTCCCAAGAACCTTCACCCTAGTAATGGCAACTTCTCACAATTCTGTGGCCTGAAACTCTCGAACTTCTGGCATACTACTGGTGTCTTCCACAGTGAAGACTAATGCAAGATACTTATTCAGTTCATCCACCATTTCCTTATTCCCCATTACTACCTCTCCAGCATCATTTTCCAGTGGTCCAGTATCTATTCTTACCTCTACATTTGCCTTTACCCTTTATGTATCTGAAAAATAATTAAAATTATTGACTAATTTCACTTCGTATTCCATCTTTTCCTTCTTTATGACTTGTTAGTAGTCTCCTTATGGCTTTTAAAAGCTTCCCAGTCCCCTAAATTCTCACTATTTTTTCCTCTATATTAGAACATTACAACATTATAAAGATTCTGACAACAACAGGGTATTTGGCCCAACAAAGCTTGTCAAATTTCTGTTCACATATTGTGTTGGAATAACTATTGAATTTAGATTTGAAAGTCTCTGAGGTACTGCCCTCAATTACATAATTAGGTAGCTTGTTCCATGTGACCACAACTCGCTCTATAAAGAAATGTTTCCTGATGTTAATCTGACATCTCCCATTTAACCAATCCTCACCTATGGCTCTGTGTCTTTGATGATGGATTAATTTTTAAGTAGCAGCTGGCATCTATCTTACTTATACCCTTAATGATTTTGAAAACATCTACTATGTTTCTGCTCATTCTATGTCTATGCCCTCTCTTTGGCTTTTATGTGGCTTTGACGGTTGTGTCATCCTACCTTTAGAATTTTTCTTCTTCTTTGAGATGTATATATCCTGCGCCTTCCAAATTGCTCCCAGAAATTCCAGCCATTGCAGCTCTGCCATCATCCCTGCCAGTGTTCTTTACTTATCATTTTTGTCCAGCTTCTCTCTTGTGCCTCTGTAATTTCTTTTACTCTACTATAATACTGATGCATCTGACTTTAGCTTCTCCTTCTTAGATTGCAGGGTGAAATCCAACATGTTATAATTATATTCCTCTAAGGGTTCCTTTACTTTAAGCTCTCTAATCAATTCTGGTTCGTTGCACAACATCCAATCCAGAATAGCTGATCCCCTAGTGGGCTCAACCATGAGTTGCTCTAAAAAGCCACCTCATAGGTATTCTAGAAATTTCTGCTCTTGGGATCCAGCACCAACATAACTATCCCAGTGTATTTGCATATTGAAATCCCCTATGACTATCGTAATATTACCCTTTTGGCATGCATTTTGTATTTCTTGTAATTTGTAGACTGCATCTTTACATCTGTTTCGGGTTCAGTATACAACTTCCTTACCAAGGACCATTTTACCCTTGTAGTTCCTTAGTTCTACCTACATCGATTCAACACTTTCTGACTCTATATCACCTCTTTCTAATGATTTGATTTCGTTTTTTACCAACAGCACCAGGCCACCGTCTCTGCCTCCCTGCCTGTCCTTTCGCTATAATGTGTATCCTTGAAAGTTTAGTTCGAAGAGATAATCTTCTTTCAGTCATGATTCAGTGATGCCCACAACATCATACATGACAATGTGTAACTGTGCTGCAGGATCATCTACTTTATTCTATATACTGCATGCATTTAAATATAACACCTGTAGTCCTGTGTTCACCTTTTTCGATATTGTCCACCTTTTATGTTGCAACTCATCTTATTGACTGCAATTTGTCCTATCATCAGCCTCTCCTTGCTAGCAGTCTCACTACACATTGCCTCTGTTTGTAATCCAGCTACCTCACTATCATTGCCCACTACCCCACTCCTCTGCCAAATTAGATTAAACCCTCCCAAACAACTCTAGTAAATCTGCCCATGAGGATATAGGTCCCCCTCAGGTTCAGGCGTGACCAGTCATACCTTTCCCAGAAGAGATCCCAATGATCCATAAATCTGAACCCCTGTCCTCTGCACCAGTTCCTCAGCTATGCATAAACTTGCAAAATCATTCTGTTCTTACCTTCAGTGGCATGTAGCACAGTCAGGCGGCAATCCAGAGATTACTACCCTTGAGGTCCTGTTTTTCAGCTTTCTAAAATCTGTCTTAGGACCTCCTCATCTGTTCTACCTATATCATTGGTGCCAACATGAAGCAAGAGTTCTGGCTGCTCACCCTCCTGCTTTAGAATGCCATGGACCCGATCCGAGACATCCCTGATCCTGGCACCTGGGAGGCAACGTACCATCCGGGTGTCTCTATCACGCCCACAGATTCTCATCCCTGTTCCTCTAACTATGGAATCTCCAATTAACACTGCAGTCCTCTTCACTTCCCTTCTCTTCTGAGCCACAGCACCAGCCTCAGTGCCAGAGACCCAGTCCCTGTGCCCTTCATCCTCTCCCAGTATGTCCTTCCCCCTCTATTGTGTCCAAAATGGCATACCTGTTATTGAGGGGAAGGGCCACAGGAGTACTCTGCACTGGCTGTGCACTCCCCCTTCTTCTTCCGACAGTCACCCAATCACCCATCTCCTGTAACTTAGGGGTGACTTCCTCCCTGTAGCTCTTGTCTTTCACCTCCTCATTCTCCTGTATGAGACAAAGGGCATCGAGCGGCAGCTTCAGTTCCTTAATACGTTCTCTGAGGAGCTGCAGCTTGGTGCACTGGGTGCAGATGTGTTTTTCTGGGAGACTGGCGGTCTGCACATCTCACACACAGTACAATTCACTGCCCCTGGAGCCATTCTCACTAAAACTACTGAGCCCTAACAGACGAGGAATAAAGAATTAAGAAGAAAGTGATTTTTCTGCTACTCTCAGTTCAGTTGGTCGAAGAAATATAAATGCATTTCATAAAGGTGTGTTATTTTTCAAGAATCTAATGAAAAAAGTTAAGCAGTGGAGCAAGGAAGAAGGTGGGGATGGGAACTGGCGGGAGGAATGTGTGGGTGATGGGCAGATGGAGGAGGGTGTGGGAGAGGGCAGAGAGATAATGATGGGGCTCAGGTGGATCAGGAGGAGAGAGAAAAGAAAAATTGGGGAAAAGGAAAGAGTGGGAGAGATTACTGGGAGTCTGAGAATTCGATGTTCATGCCACCAGATTGATGATAGCTCAGGCAGAATATGAGGTACTTCCCCTCTAATTTGCATTTAGCTACAGCCTGGGAGTGACAGGGGTAGTGGGCAGACATGCCAGACTGGGAATGGAATGTCGATTGAAATACCCAATATTTCACCACAAGCCTGTCTTTTGTTTCACGGATGTCAGGAAGGCTCTGAAAAGTCAGGATATGAATCACTTTCTAACAATACCAAAGCTCTGACCTGCTTTGACGGACTAAATTAACTGGCCTGACTGAATTACTGGTCCATGATCAGTCTTGTGTTATTGTATACGATAAATTTAGCAATGGGAATCCACATAAATTTCATGGAACTGTTACTGATCATTCCTTTCTCAGAAACACATGTAGCCATTTGCGTAAGTATCCACAGTTGGGAAAACTTTGGGACTGATTCAGCAAGTTTCAGACTCTGATTAATGGAAACAGAAACAGACCTACTGCCTGAAATGTTGTGCCAAACCAGCTCAAAGTTAAGTCAAAACTCACAGAAAGTAATCCTTCTTCCATACCGAATGTCTATATCCTGCCATCTTCCTCATATTCATGAACCTGGATACTTTACTCAAGGAGACAATCATACCGCTTATATTGTAGGTCTGGGCAACCAAAGGTATATTTACATGTACAGGGTAGGACAGCACAGAAACAGGCTCTTAGGCCTATCTAGTCCATACTGAAACCATTTAACCTCCCTACTCCCAACGACCTGCACCACAGCCCTAAAGATTCTTATTTCTTCCAGTTGTTCACCCAGACCTAGGCTCTTGTGGCCTTGGTAAGATGATAGGCAAACTGACCATTGTGTTGTGGTACATAAGGCTTTCCAAACTGTCCAAGGAGAAAGGAGAGCAATGCTGTAACAATCCACACCGTTCTCTGGCAGCTATGACTGTGGGTCAAAGACTCCTCTTGCATATTAGAGGAGAACTTTGAATGGCAGGGGCAACATCTTTTTAAGTGCTAAATGTTGTGTATTTAATATTTCACTAATATTTGAGAAATAAATTAGATTAGATTAGATTATGAGGACACACAGTCCTCTCTTATTGTCATTTAGTAATGCATGCATTAAGAAATGATACAATATGCCTCCGGTGTGATATCACAGAAACACAGGACAGACCAAGACCGAAAAACTAACAAAACCCAATAATTATAACATATAGTTACAACAGTGCAACAATATCATAACTTGATGAAGAACAGGCCATGGCACAGTAAAAAAGTTCAAAGTCTCTCGAAAGTCCCACATCTCACGCAGATGGGAAAGGGAAGAAAATTCTCCCTGCCATGCCCAACCACAGTCCGACTCTGAGTTGACCGAAAACTTTGAGCTCTAATCAGCTCTCCGACACTAAGTACCGAGCACCATCTCTATCCGAACACTTCGACCTCAGCCTCGGTCGCCAGCAGCAGGCAAAGCTGGGCATTTTAGGGCCTTCCCTCTGGAGATTCTCGATCGCACAGTAGCAGCGGCAGCGAACCAGGCACTTCAGAAATTTCTGCAGATATTTCTCTGTGCCTTCTCACGTCTGTCTTCATCAAATCAGACTTGTCCACGGCCCCTATTTAACAGATACGATATCATTTCACCGAAGAGCTGCGCACGCTGCCATCTTCTCCTCCCAATATTGTAAACATATTGTTTGATTAAGTATTATTTGTTGATTATATAACGCATTTTGGGTTACATGTAAAAGTTTGTGAATGGCATATGTTATCATGCCACCATGTCATATGTGCATGGTTTGGTTAAAGTCAAAACGAAACTAAGACACACATTCCCAGCTTTGTGTTTTTATTTCAATTAGGTTTATGTGTTGGAGTTACAAAACAGAACAGTGGTGATGAGGAGGTTTTAAGCAAATCCAAGGTGACTACCTATCTGTTGAAGTGCAGTGAGGCGTTCAAGTTTTTAAAAAAGCTCAGTGAGGCATTGGAGACATTGGAGCATGTGCTTCTTCGGGAGGGGACAGAGTCAGTTTAGTTAAAGAAAAAGGCAGAAAATGGGCATAAAGTCATAGAGTGATGGAAAAGCACGGCACAGAAATAGGACCAACCGCTCATCGAGTCCATGCCAAATAATTTAAACTGCCTACTCCCATCGACCTACACCTGGACCATAACACTCCATTCATGTACCTGTCCAAATTTCACTTAAGCATTGAAACAGAGCTTGCATCAATTCCACTGGCAGCTTGTTCCACACTCTCACAACCACTGAGTGAAGAAGTTCACCTCATGCTCCCTTTAAAATTTTCACCTTTCACCCCTTACCATGCACAAAGTAATACTGACCATCTGTAGTCTGGCCATGTCTATCTAAATAGTCATATATCCTGTTCCTTAGAATAACGTTCCCACTAGCTCACCATGGTCAGGCTCACAGGCCTATATTTCCCTGGTTTATTTTCAGAGCCTTTTTAAACAACAGAGCAACATTAGCTGTCTTCCAATCCTCCAGTACCTCACAAGTCACTAAGGATAATTTAGATATCTCTTCTAGGGCCACTGCAATTTCTCCACTTGCCTTCCACAGGATCAGAAAGAATACATTGTCTGGCCCAAGGAATTTATCCACCCTAATTTGTCTCAAGATGACGAACACTTCCTCCTCTGTAATATGTATTAAGTCCATAACCTCACTACTACTTTGCCTCACTTCTGTGTCCATCTCCTGAATAAGTACAGATGCAAAAAATATATATTTTAGATCTCCCCATGTCTTTTCACTCCAAGCGTATATTAACATTCTGATCCTCCAGAGGACGAATTTTGTCCCTTGCAATCCTTTTGCTCCTGTAGAATCCCTTATGTCACGCAGGTGAGAAACTGCTAGAAAATTCAGCAGCCTAATGAACAATGAGGCAATTAAAAGAGAGAGAAGACTCTGACTTTGTTTTGATAACACTCTCAATTGTGACCTTGATATAGAGAGAGAGGGAGTACGGCGCCAGCTGAGACATGAGCTGGGAAATCACCATGGTAACAGCTCAGAGCGGTTGAGCTAACGGACAGTTGAAATTTTGGATGGATTATAAAAGTTGATCCTTTTGTCTGATAAGGCAGAGGAGACATGACACGGGAGAACTGTGGAAGCTACCCGAGAAACCACTGGTGGAGTTTAAGACCACCACGAGGGTGGAGGCCACGGACCGAGTAATTTCGACCCGTGATTACCAGTGCGGGTAAGAGCTTGCCTGTGGGGGTCTGCTGGTGGTGAACCCGTGCCGTGGGTTAGTAGACCGTTTCCTAGAAAGGGCTCTGTCCATCTGTGTCTGTGTGGGGGTCACACCAAGTGACTCTGAAGGCTTCGGAAGCAAGAACAACTAAAGCTGCCAACTTGAACATCAACTCAATTAACTCTCTCTCTCTCTCTCTCCATCGATTTAACCCGACGCAACACAAAGTGAACTGAACTGCTTCAACTTACCTGACACCGTAAGACTGATATCTACCTCCTGGACTATTATTTATTTTTGTATCCACACACACATTTATATATATATTTAAAAAATAGTTTATAACCTGTATCGTGTTATCTGGTTTAATAACATAAATTCGTAGTAGTAATAATATAGTCCTAATTTATAGTAAACCAGACTCCAGGTGTGTTCCATTTCTGCTGGTCCTTTTCAACACGTCACGGGGTTTGTGACAAAATTGGGGCCTGCGTCCGGGATCGGAACAAATTTGGTTGGAGCCAAATTTCGAAATTGTGTGGGGGCTTGTCTTCATTGGGGAAATCCCTTGTAATTAACCTTTGTGTGGAAAAACAGCAGAAATGGATGTTGCGAAATTTCCGGCAAAGTCAAACCCTGTGGTTTTGCAGACAGCTGAAAAGGATGATGTGCAGGACATTGAGAATTGAGGTAAAGAAAGGTATGACTAAGATAGAAATTCAAAGAAAAATAGTTGAATATTATGTTTCGATGAAACAATTTACTGAGGATGTATTGAAAATATTTGCTGGAGGTAAACTTACTGAGGCTGAGCTTCAGCTTCAGGTGGAGCAATGCAGGCTGGAGGCTGAGGAGAGGAAAAGACAGCATGAGTTGCAACTGAAACAGCTCGAGGCTAAAGAGGCAGAAAAACAGAGAGAAGAGGCAGGAAGACAGAGGGAGTTTGAGAGGGAGATGCGGCGTCAAGAGGATCAAGTGTCAGGCAGTGGTGGCGAGAAAGGTGTATCAATTAATGTCAGTCAGGAAATTAAGTTGGTATCTCCGTTTGCTGAAGGAGACGTTGATAGATATTTCCTACATTTTGAGAAAGTGGCTCAGGACAGGAAGTGGCTGAGGGAGGACTGGGCAGTATTGCTGCAAAGTGTGTTAAAAAGGAAGGTGCAACTAGCACATTCTGCCTTGTCTGTGACTGAGTCGACTAATTAGGATGCTGTGAAGGAGTCTGTGCTTTAAGGTCTATGAAATGGTGCCAGAAGCGTACCGACAGAAGTTTCGGGGTTTGAGGAAGTCTGGCAACCAGACATATATAGAGTTTGCCCGTGAAAAGGAGAGGTACTTTGATCGGTGGTGTGCCTCGGAAGAGGTAGACGAGGACTACCACAAAGTTTGACAGCTGATGCTGATCGAGGAATTTAGAGAGTGTGTCCCTAGTGAGATACGGACATACATAGAAGAGAAAGAGGTTGAGACTCTTTCCACAGCTGCTAGGTTAGCGGATGAGTTTGCCCTGACTCACAAGATTAAGTTTTTCCAGAGCAAGGGTTATCAGAAGAGTTACCAGGATAATCCGCCGAGTAAAACAGAAAACAAGGCAGGAACTACTGACAGAGGTAAAGAGGAGGGGAAACCGACCAAAGATAAGTTTTTCAGTTTTACCTGTTGCTACTGCAGAAAGCCTGGCCATGTGGCATCTAACTGTCTTTTTCGGAAGAAAGAAATGGGAACGGAGAAGGGGAAAACCCCTGACGTGTGTGCACCGGCGGCTGAGACCACACGAAGGAAGGTGGGGTCTGGTGAGTTCAGGAAGGGATTGAGTGGTTTATTATCAAGGGTTCTGTGTCTGGGAAGGAGGGGTCACCCCCAGTTCCAGTGAGAATCTGGCGCGATACTGGAGCCTTTCAGTCACTGATATTAAGTGATGTCCTAGAATTTGGCGACGAGACATAAACAGACCAAGTGAATATTCTGGAAGGTAGTGGCAAGGGATCAGAGGTCATACCTTTGCACAAAATAATTTTGAAATGTGACTTAGTGTCTGGACCAGTTGAGATAGGGATACGACCTAAATTACCGATAGCTAACGTGGACATCTTGTTGGGAAATGACCTGGCAGGCAAAGATATATACCCAGGGTTATAGCTAACAAGCCGGCCTGCTGTTAGTGAGACAAGCACAGACAGTGAACTTTATCCCGCATGCGCGGTCACAAGAAGTATGACAAGGAAGGCTGCAGAAGTGAAGTGATCTGGATGGGAGGGGTCAGGTACCCATGATAGCGAAGACAGGGGTACGGATTCTACTGACTTACCTGAAACTTTTCTACCATCTCTGTTCGACCAGGACTCAGGTAGTGAGGCTGATAAGAGGGGTTTATCATTGTCCAGGCGGAAGCTTGTGGAAGAGCAGGATAGGGATCCTGAGACTGCAGTTTTAAAAGAGACAGCTCTTTCTGAGGATGAAATTCAGAGATAGTCAATGGGTTACTACCTGAAGGACGGGGTATTAATGAGGAAGTGGAGACCACTGACACTACTTGCTGATGAGGACTGGGCCGTGGTGCACCAGGTGGTGGTTCCAAAGGGTTACCGCACAGAAATTTTAAAGTTGGCTCATACAATGCTTTTAGGGGGACATCTTGGAATTAGAAAGACAGGCACAAGTTTATGAAAGAATTTCATTGGCCGGGTATAAGAAAGGATGTGGCGTTTTTTTGTAAAACTTGTCACACATGTCAAGTGGTAGGAAACCCAATCAGACTATCCCAAAAGCGCCACTTCGCCCCATACCAGCTTTTGGGCGAACCTTTCTCCATTGTCATTGTGAATTGTGTTGGCCCACTGCCAAAGACTGCAGGTGGCCACCAATACTTGTTAACCATTACGTGCGCTGCCTCTAGGTTCCCAGAAGCAATACCCCTCAGGAACCTAAAGGTTAAAACAGTGGTGAAGGCACTTATTAAGTTCTTCACGTTACTGGGTCTGCCCAAGGAGATACAATCGGATCAGGGCAGTAATTTTAGATCGGGTGTATTTCAACAGATAGTTATGGAACTGGGAGCGAAACAAATTTTGTCCACAGCATACCATCCCCAATTCCAGGGAGCGATAAAAAGGTTTCATTCTACCCTCAAAAGCATGATTAAAACGTGCTGTATGGGAAACGAAAAACATTGGGATGAGAGTATACCTTTACTCCTATTTGCAGTAAGAGATTCGATCAAGGAATTGTTGGGGTTCAGTCCGTTTGAGCTCGTGTTCGGTCATAGGCTTTAAGGACCTTTGACCTCACTGAGAGAGCAATGGTCTGATAAGGAAGTGCGAATTGGTGTATTAGATTACGTCTTAGAGTTTCGAGACAGGCTGAGCAGGGCTCGTAACCTTGCGAAACAAAATCTCCAAGACTCCCAGGCTGATATGAAGCGCTGGTATGACAGACAGGTGAGGGAGCGAAGCAATGAGGTTGGAGATAAGGTCTTGGTTTTGTTTCCCTTGGAGAATAACCCTCTCCAGGCTCAATTTAGTGGACCTTATGAAATAATGAGGAAAATTGATGAGCTGAACTATGTTATCAGGACACCTGGTAGAAGGAAGGCCACTCGATTAGTGCATGTGAACCTAATCAAACCTTATTTTGACTCTAAATCCATATCAGTTGGGGTCATGACCAAACAAGACCCAGCTGCAAAGACTAGCCCAGAGATAACGGGGGATTGTAATGAGCTGTGTCCGGTTTCAGCTCGACTCAAGAATGCTAGTGTTTTGGAGAACACAGACAGTAAAATTAACCACCTGGAACAGAAGCAGCAGCAACAGATAAAGGAGCTAATTGACAAGCATTCCGATCTATTCCCAGATACACCGAGGCAGCGTAGTATAGCTACTCATGATATCATTGTGGAGCAGGCTGATCCAATGAAACAGCACACCTACAGGATGAATTTAAGAATGTAGTAAAGTAGTGGAACAGGAAATCGAATATATGTTGGCCAGTGGTATTATCAGGCCATCCACCTCTGCGTGGGCTTCCCCATGCATGATAGTTCCCAAGCCTGATGGTACAATAAGATTTTGAACAGATTATAGAAAGGTCAACGGAATAACCAAAACAGATGGTTACCCTATTCCCAGAATAGATGACTGTATCGATAGGGTGGGAAAGGCTAAGTACCTAACAAAAATTGACCTGCTAAAAGGGTACCAGTGCATTCCCTTAACTGATAGGGTTCGAGAAATATTAACATTCTTCACCCCCTCGGGGTTGTACGAGTATAATGTGATGCCCTTCGGGATGAAAAATGCCCCTGGGACATTCCAACATATGATAAACTCTGTGATTCAAGGCTTGAAGAATACCGGGGCATACATGACGATTTAGTAGTATGGAACAACACATGGGAGGAACACATTGTAACAGTAGAGAAATTACTTGATCAGCTCTCCAAAGCTAATCTGACAGTGAACCTTGCCAAGAGTGAGTTTGGTCATGCCGGGGTCACATATCTTAGTTACGTAGTGGGCCAGGGTCAACTGGCTCCTGTGAAAGGGAAAGTTCAGGCTATCACTGATGTACCCATTCCAATGGGTAAGAGAGCATTGAGAAGGTTTTTAGGTATGGTGGGTTATTATTGAAAATTTTGCAAGAACTTTGCAGATATTGCCCTTCCACTGACAAAACTGTTGAGAAAGAGTGAACGATTTGTGTGGGATGAGCGTTGCTAAGATGTGTTTGAATGGTTAAAGGGTATCCTGTGTCACCACCCAGTGCTAAAGGCACCGGACTTCACAAAGCCATTCTCCCTAGTGACGGACACTAGCGATGAAGCTGCGGGGGGGGGGGGGGGCTACTACAGAGAGGAGATGATGGTATTGAACATCCGGTGGCATACTTTTCCAAAAAGTTTAATGCGCACCAGAAAAATTACTCGATAATAGAAAAAGAATTGCTGTTCCTCATTTTTGCATTACAACATTTCGAGGTTTACGTCAGTCCTGCACAAGAGCTGTTAGTGGTGTACACTGACCACAACTCTTTGGTGTTTTTAGATAAGATTAAAGATCAAAAGCGTCGTTTATTAAACTGGAGGCTGTGTTTATGTAGTTTGATATTTAGTTAAGACACTTAAAGGGTACCGACAATATCATTGCAGATTGCCTATCCCGCTGTTAAAAATGCTGATGAACGGTGTAAATGCATAATGTACACTTTGTGAAGTAGAATGTAGTGCTTGGTGTGTAGAATCTGTGCATGAGCAAAATTTTGCTCGAAGATCAAAATTTTCCCGAAGGGAGAAGGTGTCACGCAGGTGAGAAACTGCTAGAAAATTCAGCAGTCTAATGAACAAGGAGGCAATTAAAAGTGAGAGAGGACTCTGACTTTGTTTTGATAACACTCTCAATTGTGACCTTGATATAGAGAGAGAGGGAGTACGGTGCCAGCTGAGACATGAGCTGGGAAATCACCATGGTAACAGCTCAGAGCGGTTGAGCTAACGGACAGTTGAAATTTTGGATGGATTATATAAGTTGATCCTTTTGTCTGATAAGGCAGAGGAGACATGACACGGGAGAACTGTGGAAGCTACCCGAGAAACCACTGGTGGAGTTTAAGACCACCACGAGGGTGGAGGCCACGGACCGAGTAATTTCGACCCGTGAATACCAGTGCGGGTAAAAGCTTGCCTGTGGGGGTCTGCTGGTGGTGAACCCATGCCGTGGGTTAGTACACTGTTCCCTAGAAGGGGCTCTATCCATCTGTGTCTGTGTGGGGGTCACACCAAGTGACTCTGAAGACTTCGGAAGCAAGAATAACTAAAGCTGCCAACTTGAACATCAACTCAATTAACTCTCCCTCTCTCCGTCAATTCAACCCGACGCAACACAAAGTGAACTGAACTGCTTCAACTTACCTGACACCGTAAGACTGATATCTACCTCCTGGACGATTATTTGTTTTTGTATCCACACACACATTTACGGATGTGTATATATATACTAGTTTATAACTTGTATCATATTATCCGGTTTAATAATATTAATTCGTAGTAGTAATAAATATAGTCTTAATTGATAGTAAACCAGACTCCAGGTGTGTTCCATTTCTGCTGGTCCTTTTCAACCCGTCACGGGGTTCGTGACACTAGGATTCTCCTTCACCTTGCCTGTTAGGGCATCCTCATGCCTTCTGTTAGTCCTCCTGAATTATTTCTCGTGTTCTCTTGCATTTCCTATACTCATCAAGTCCCTCATTTGTTCCTACTTACCTATACCTGTTATGTACCTCCTTTCTGTTTTCTTAACCAAGGCCTCAAAATCTCTCGAAAAGCAAGATGCCCTAAACCTGTTATCTTTACCTTATATTCTGACAGGCACATTCAAGCAATTTAATATTTGAAGGCCTCCTACTTACCAAGTGCATCTTTACCAGAAATAGCCTGTCCCAATTACATTTTCCAAACAACTGGAATTCTGCAGATGCTGGAAATTCAAGCAACACACATCAAAGTTGCTGGTGAACGCAGCAGGCCAGGCAGCATCTCTAGGAAGAGGTACAGTCGACGTTTCAGGCCGAGACTCTTCGTCAGGACTAACTGAAGGAAGAGCTAGTAAGAGATTTGAAAGTGGGAGGGGGAGGGAGAGATCCAAAATGATAGGAGAAGACAGGAGGGGGAGGGATGGAGCCAAGAGCTGGACAGGTGATTGGCAAAGGCGATATGAGAGGATCATGGGACAGGAGGTCCGGGGAGAAAGACAAATGGGGGGGGGGACCCAGAGGATGGGCAAGGGGTATAGTCAGAGGGACAGAGGGAGAAAAAGGAGAGAGAGAGAAAGAATGTGTATAAAAATAAATAACGGATGCGGTACGAGGGGGAGGTGGGGCATTAGCGGAAGTTAGAGAAGTCGATGTTCATGCCATCAGGTTGGAGGCTACCCAGACGTTATTTATTTTTATACACACATTCTTTCTCTCACTCTCCTTTTTCTCCCTCTGTCCCTCTAATTATACCCCTTGCCCATCCTCTGGATTCCCCCCCGCTTTGTCTTTCTCCCTGGGCCTCCTGTCCCATGATCCCCTCATATCCCCTTTGCCAATCACCTGTCCAGCTCTTGGCTCCATCCCTCCCCCTCCTGTCTTCTCCTATCATTTTGGATCTCCCCCTCCCCCTCCCACTTTCAAATCTCTTACTAACTCTTCCTTCAGTTAGTCCTGACGAAGGGTCTCGGCCTGAAACGTTGACTGTACCTCTTCCTAGAGATGCTGCCTGGCCTGCTGCATTCACCAGCAACTTTGATGTGTGTTGCTTACATTTTCCAGATCCTTTTTTGATACCATCAAAGTCAGCCTTTCTCCAATTTAGAATCTCAACCTGCTGACCAGATCTATCTTTTTCCATATTTACTTTGAAGTAAATGGCCTTGTGATCACTAGATGCAAATTGTTCCCCTACACAAACCTCTGTCACCTGTCCTGTCTCATTCCCTATGTCATGGTCCAGTCCGTGTAGTCCGCATTCTGGTCCATCGTTCCTTATTCCAGGTTTTCCAGTTTTCCCTTGTTCTGTTGGGTGCTCTAATTGAGGCACCTGATTCTCATCTTGGGCTGGCTACATAAATAGCTCCTGGGTTCAGCTTTATTTGCTGGACTATTCCCTCCCCTTCCCCTTCCTTTGGAAGCCTTTGCCTGAAGCCTTTGCCTGAAGCCTTTGCCTGAAGCCTTGCCTGTCCTTGCCTGTATCGCTGTCAAGTTCAACTGCCGGAGCAAGACCGGGGCCTTGCTGTGTCTAGATAAGGAACAGTCTATCATTGTATGGAACTGACTCTTTGTCTCCTCGCCTTTGCTAGGTAGGCCCGGCTGTTTGCCACTACCTCGTGTTGGGAACCATCTCTTTTGTGCCCTCGCCTCCGCAGGGTAGGCCCGGCTGTTTGCCACTACCTCGTGTTGGGAACCATCTCTTTTGTGCCCTTGCCTCCGCAGGGTAGGTCTGGCTGTTTGCTGCTACCTTGAGTGGAAAACTGTCTCTGTGTTCTGTGTAGAGCCCCAGCCCCAAGTCCTATTCCCAAAGAGGGGTCCTGGCTCTGTGTTCCAAGTACGAGTCACGGCCCTATGCTGTTCCTGGGTTGGCCCTTATGTTCACACTTGGATCTCCTCAAACCCAATCTCAGACTGAGTATGCAGGACAAACAGCTGAGACAAATTGAGGGCTCCTCAAACAATGAGTTTCGATGTTTCATTTCTTCTGGACAAGCAATTCTGATAAGGGACTACCGAGGTGATCAAAAGTGGGTACTTGGAAAGAACAAGGACAGAACTGGACTACTCTCTTACCCAATTGAGATCGAGTCTGGTGCCATCTGGAGATGACACATCGATCAGTTGAGGAGAGCAGAGTCACTTGTTAGAGAAGAAAGGTGTCCAGAGCTGTCAGAACCACTTCCTGCAGTCCCAGAGTCAACTCCTACAACCACCATGGAGGAGGCCCCAGAACCTGAGATTGTTTCACAGCCATGGTCTCTCCCACCAAGCACAGTGACCACCCCACCCCACCCCTCTTTTCAGGAAAGACATTATTCCACAAGAGTAAGAAATGATCCTCAGTAATTAAATCTTTAGACCTGAATGGGACATTTTAGTATTTACTCTGCTATATAGTAGTTGAATCATAAATTGCACTGTGTGAGTTGATCTGCATTCTATATTGAGTTGATGTTTATAGCTAAGTAGGAAGGCATGTTGTGTATTTGGGTAGTATTGTAAATAAATTGGTTGGTTAAGCTTCTGTTTTGTGTTTTAAAAATTTATTTGTTGAGACACCGCACGAAATAGGCATTTCCAGGCCTTCCAGCCATGCCACTCAGTGTGCCATAAACAAAGTGCAAGAACCAGAGAGTGGAATGCTTTGTTCAAAGATTGGTGAGGAAGAAATGAATTTCAGTTCATGGAAGGTTAAAGAGAAAGAGTTAAGTGTTAGTAGAGGATAATGTAGTGTATGGATCTATTTCTTTTAGCACAATGACTCCCCTTAGCACTAATTATTGACTGATAACTTACCCATGCATGTTGATTTGTTACTCTGTCTGCAAAGTGAATATACACATGTTAACTTCACCTCCAAGTGTGTTCCTTTATTTATTTGATATGTAGTTGTACAGACAGAACTAATTGGTGATGAGTACAAACCTGAATGTTGGCGAATAACTGCACTAGCAGTTACAAGATGACAGAACTCAGAGGAAGGGAGAGAGACAGTGAGAGGAAAGGGCGTATCAGTACAGAGAGGGTAGTCATGGATGCTAGCACAGGGATGCGTGAGTGACAGTGCACAGTACACAGTATGTGACGCACAACTTGCAAAGCTAAAATGAAAATAATGTGACGATGGCCTTAGTCAGGAAAGTTGATGAACTTGATACTGCTAATGAGGACTGGGAATTGTATATCAAGAGTGTTGAACTGTATTGTAATGCTAATGATGTGGATGAGGAAAAGAAAGTCTCCACACTTCTTAGCTTAATGGGTACCAAAACGTACAGTCTCTTACACAATTTAATATCTCCTGAAAAATCAGTGAGCAAGACACTCAACATAATTGTTGAAATTTTACAAAATCACTTGAGCACAAAACCTCTAGTAATAGCTAGGCGATTTAGATTTCACAAAAGGAACCAGTCAAAGGTTGAAACCATTTCTGAATACTTTGGAGAACTGCATAAACTTTCCCAATACAAAGACTTTGGAGATGGACTTTCTGATGCATTAAGGGACAGGCTTGTATGTGGCATGCATAGTCAAAAACTTAGAATGGACATTGACCATTGCAAATTCAATGGAGACAACAGCAAAGGATGTGTCGAATCTATATTTTAAAAAAAGTTTAGAATATGAAATGCATAGAATGTCCCTGAATAGTGCAAAAAGCCAAAATGTTATCAATGGGGTAAATTCTCACATGATAAAAATGACTGTTGGTTCAAAGAAAAAGTTTGCACAAATTGTCAGAAAATACCACATAGAAAGAGGGTGTAAGTTTGATTAAAAAGCACAACCAAAGAGAAAAACCACACCATGTGAGAAGTTTCAAACACAGAACTAAACAAGTACATAAAGTGACTGAATATGAAACATGGAGTTTGACAAAGGTAAGCTGCCATGCCTAGAACTGCATAGAATTACTGAAGCAGATCACAAAATCATAATGGAGTATAACAGATGTGTCTGGTGTAAAACTGAAAATGGAGCTGGATACAGGGTCTGCTTTATCTGTAATTTCTCAGGCTGACTACAACAAACAACACTGTTTTCTAAGCTACGATTAGAAAAGACCTTGGTGATGCTAAAGACCTACACAGGTGAAAAGTGTCTCCCAAAGGCAAGCTGAAAGTGAATCCGATGTACAGAGGCAAAACATAACAGCTAGAACTTTATGTATTGAAAAGTGGAGCAAAAAGCCAGCACTTTTCAGATGTGAATGATTGAGAAAAATTCAACTAGATTGGCACATAATCAAAGCTTTCAATGTGTCATCAACCAGCAACTGCACCCCAAATGGTAGCACTAACCAGAGACTGTCACAGTTGCTTAATGCTAATGAGAAAGTATTAGTAAACTCAAAGACATGAAGGCCAAAATTTAACTGAATGAAGCAGCAACACCAAGATTCTATAAAGTGCATCAGAGCCTTACACACCTCATCTTAAAGTGGATGCCGAACTTCAGAGCTTGGACACATCTGGCATTCTCTCCAAGGTTGAGTGGAGCAATTGGGCCATGCCCATTGTCCCGGTGATCAGGAAAGGGAAGGCTGGAGCTGTTTGGATATGCGGGGACTTCAAAGTGAGCACACACCTGGTGCTGCATATTGTTCAATATCCCCTACTACAAGTAGAAGACATTTTTGCATCTTTGACAGGTGGGGAGAGGTTTTCAAAGATTGACTTAACACAAGCCTATTTGGAATTAGAGATTGAGGAATCAAGCAGGAAGTTCCTCACAATCAACACTCACAAGGGATTGTCCAATATAATTGTCTCATCTTTGGGATTGCAACAGCTCCAGCTGACCAAGATATCCCAGAAACACAATGCCACCTTGATGACATCATCATGACTGGCAAGAATGATGAAGAGTACCTCCAGACCCTTGGTAAAGTGCCTACCAGGCTGACATCCTCCTTTTTGTGTGTCCGAACTCTGTTCATGACACAGAAATAGGAAGTTGTCCACCTTGTGCTGAAGAGAAATGACCTCGTTGTCCATTGCTTTAATGGACTTCTTGAAGGTTTTTGACTAACCATTCTTTGCTGGGTAGTGAGAAGCTGACTTGAAATGTTTGATGCCATTTTTCTTCATGAATAGTCTGAACTCTCTGACGTGTATCGTGGTCCTTTGTCACTCACAATTTTTTTCCTGTAAGCTATTTCTGGAGAAGATGGTCCTCAGAGTGGAAGCAGTCTTTTCTGATGTGGTTGACTTCATTGGTATCACCTCCAGCCACTTTGAAGGAGCATCCACACCAATTAGAAACATGGAGTTCATGAATGGCCCAGCAAAGTCAATATGCACTCTTTGCAATGGTAAAGACGGCCACTCTCGTGGGTGTAAAGATGCCTGCAGAGGTGCATTTTGAACTTTGTGGTATCCCTAACAGTTTTTGGTCTAGTCTTCAGTCTGTCTATCTATTCCTGGCCATCACATGTAGCTCCAGGTGAGACTCTTCCCTGATGTCCTTCTAACACTCTGGTGTGCAGTTTAGAGAGAAAGACAGCAATGCTGTTCATGAGCAGGGATCCGAGATCTCGCATAGACACTCTGAATCTAGATCTGCGGAGGGAAGTGCAGAATAAACTGTTCAGCCAGTTGCCAAGTAAATCAGTGAGGAGCAGCGAGGTTGGACAGAAAGTTCTAGCGCATGATTGCTGAGAAAACAAGTGGACACCTGGTAGGATAGCTACAAGAACCATACCACTGATGTACACAGTGGATGTTGGAGATCATACAGGGAGAAGTCATGTGGACCAGATACTAGATGCTCAGCCAAAGAACGCAACAAGACTGACACATTGCATCTGCCAGACTTACCTCTCAGTGATGATCATGTCACTGACATCAACGTGACGCTTGCAACAGAGAAAGCTGTCTTTAACAAGACACCTGCCACAGGTCTAGAGGCACTGTCCTGAAAGAAACAGAGCGCCACGCTAAAGACTAGATCTTTAGTATACTGAAGTTAGTTATAGACTGTCATTTTTTTAAATCGAGCAAATATTGCTATTGTGAAATCATGTTTATTTGAAAATAGACTGTTAAAGGGAAACTGAATGTTTTGTTACATATACAGTTTTAATCTAGAGCGGGAGGAAATGAGTGTAGGGATCTATTTCTTTTAGTGCAATGACTCCGCTTAGCACTAATTATTGACTGATAACTTACCCATTTGTTGCTCTCGCTGCAAAGTGAGTATACACGTTAACTTCCCCTCCAAGTGCATATCTTTATTCATTTGATATCTAGTTGTACATCTAACCAAGGCTTTCGATATGTTCAGCAGAGAAGGCTTGTGGAAGATCATGGAGAAGTTTGGCTGCCCCAGCAAGTTCATCACAATCGTCCGGCAGTTCCACGACGGTATGATGGTGAAAGTTCTGGATGATGGCGACGAGTCGGAGGCCTTCCCAGTGACAAATGGCGTCAAACAAGGCTGCGTTCTTGCCCCGACTGTTCAATATGGTATTCTCTGCCATGCTGACAGATGCCTTCCGTAACTACGAAGAAGGAATCCACGTCAGGTACAGGACTGACAGCAGGTTGTTCAACCTCAGGCGCCTGCAGGCAGTTACAAAGGTGCGAGAGACTGTCATCAGAGACTTGTTGTTTGCTGATGACTGTGCACTCAACGCCAGCACAGAGCAGGAGATGCAGCGTGAAATGGACTGCTTCTCACAAGCCTGCAACAACTTCGGTCTCACTATCAGCACCAAAAAGACCGAAGTTATGTACCAGCCTGCCCCAGGAAAGCCATACCAGGAGCCGCGCATCACGGTGAAGGGCCAGAACCTCCAGGCAGTCGACAACTTCACCTACCTGGGCAGCATACTCTCTCACGCAGTGAATATAGACGCTGAGGTCAACAACAGGATTGCCAAAGCCAGCGCCGCCTTTGGGAGTCTCCGTGAGAGCGTCTGGGAGTGGAGAGGACTCAGCCTTACCACCAAGCTGAAGGTCTACTGTGCAGTGGTCCTTACCACCCTCCTTTACGCCAGCGAGACCTGGACTGTCTACAGCAGACACGCCAAACAGCTCAACCACTTTCACCTGAGCTGTCTCCGCAGACTCCTCCACATCAGGTGGCAGGACAAAGTCCCCGACACGGAAATCCTGGAACGAGCTGGGCTCTGCAGCGTCTACACCCTCCTGCTGAAAGCCCAAGCCAGGTGGGCTGGACATGTGGTCAGAATGCCAGACAGCCGATTGCCTAAACAGCTGCTGTACGGAGAACTGTGTCAGGGCAAGCGCTCAGTCGGGGGGCAGAAGAAACGTTACAAAGACTGCCTGAAAGCGTCCCTCAAAGGCCTGGGTGTCGACATCAACACATGGGAGACGCTTGCCCTCGACCGTCCTGCTTGGCGCAGCAAGATCACCACAGGAGCCCGTGCAGCTGAAGTCAGGCGCATCATCGAGGCGCAACGAAAGCGTGCTGTGCGCAAGGCCCGAGCAGCATTGTGACGAGAATACACATAAAATTAAGATGTTTGCTGGCCTGGGTTAGCATCAGTGACATCAGCAAGTGGTCTGCCACCTGCCCTCAGGGGAAGGAGAGATAAGGAACAATGGAGCAGCGTCTGGAGATGTGTAATGAAGGGACGGGGGAGAGAGAGCTGTCTGGAGCGGCTCCCCCCTTTGAACCTTGAACTGTTTGAAGTGATGGACAGGCGATGCCCCAGCAGGGGGATAAAAAGGGACAGGTTCGCTAAGGCAGGACACACGACACCCGAGGTAACGAGACCCTGGAAGCGGTACGCCTCTCACGAGTCGGTGAGAAGTACCAGACAACGCCCGGGGTGGAAAGGTACGATCAGCGGGAACCCGGTGTGTGTCCGCCCTTGCCTGGGTGCCGGGTTCACTGCAGAGGATCAACCGCATCTGGAGGAGGGGTCACAGTCGGTGACCTCAGGTGACATCACCAAGGACCCGCCCAAAATCGCCGGTCTGTGAGTGAAGCCGTGTCGAATGATCAGTTGTTCCTGTTCTCCCTCTCTCTCTCTTCCCCGCACGTTGTCCATCGCCATGGCAACGATTACTGCGAACTGAACTACTAAACTGGACTGAACTTTGAGTCACTTTGAAATTTGGTCATTTACCCCTAGACAACGATAGAGCTTGATTGATGCTGTTATCTTAATTCTGTGCACATGTGTGGTTATCATTGTTGAACTGTTGCATTTATTATCCTTTCGATTACTGTGTTGCTTGTTTCTTTAATAAAACTTTCTTAGTTCTAGTACTCCAGACTCCAACTGAGTGATCCATTTCTGCTGGTTTGGCAACCCAGTTATGGGGTACGTAACAGCATCCACTGCCACGACAGCACCCACCCACTTGTGTCCCACATGTGGGCGAGCCTTCAGGGCCCGGATTGGCCTCATCAGTCACCTCCGGACCCACAGCCACCAATCTCCCATTTGACTTTGAAGCCATGGTCATCTCCGACTACGAAGGATGAACAACAACAGTTGTACAGACCACAACAGATAATAACATGGGCAATGATAATCACAGAGAACGAAGTATACAAAAGTTGAAATGCATCTGAAAACAGACGATCAAAAAACCCTGAAATCAATTTGAAACACTCAGCAAGTCAGGCTGCAACTGTGGCATGAGAAACAGAGTTAACATTTCAGGTGGAAGATCCTGCATCAGACTCTGTAAATAAAGTCAGAACTGAAAACAATGATAAAAGGATAAAATTGAAAGTTTATTATCTGAGTGCATGCACAATTCAGAGGAAGCTGGATGTCTTAATATCACAAAGAAATAAACCTGACAGCTAATAGAGTGAGAATCTGATCAAGATTGGGAGGTGAATATTCCAGCATCTCTAATATTTTGGAAGGACAGCCAGAAAGAGTAAGGAAGTGAACTAGCTTTGTTAATAAAGGATTATTACAATGTGAAAAATCTGGCATTAGTTCAAAATAATCCATCTTTGCATAATAATGCATGGCTTGGGAAATATTATAAACAAAACCTCTTCTTATCAAGGTGAACAGTGAGAGTAATTGTCAGGCCTTCTATGAGCATCTGAACTATTGAAGGTAGCTGTTAAAATAAACATGAGTGACATGATCTTGATATTGATTGGAAAATCTAAATGAGCAAATAACAGACTTGAGGACAAGTTGATGAAGTGTTTTTGCATAATTTCTTAGAATAAAATGTGAGTTAGCCAGCAGATTGGCTTTTAAGACCTAATCATGTTTAATTATTTCATTGTCAAATATCCTCTGGAGAAAAGATGGAATATCATTATGACAGAATATCATAATCGGACTGGAAATAATATGTCTGAAACTATTATCTTAAACCTCCAAGAAAAATCAAACTTACATAAAACTATATAAAAGTACAAAGACAGTGATGGCTAGATTGGGATGGGAAAACAGGTTAAAAAGTAAGACAACTGATAAACTATGGCAGACATTTCTGAGAATATTTCGTAATGTGGCAAGCATTTGGTCCATGATGACAGATGAGAAAAGCTTGTTCATTTAGCTCAACAGCCATTTTTATTGTGAGAAGCACAAAAACAGACCGGGCACGATGACCGGTGAGAGAACCCACTCAGTCACATACAAATGGGGGAGGTGATGATCACACAACCTGGTAACAGTCAGGAGGACCCACAAACACACATGTGAATAACTGTATAACCCAAGCAAAAATGTAACAATAAGTGAACTTGAATATCCCACCATAATCCCACAAGAGCATTTTAAAAAAGGAACAATAAATAATGCTGGCCACTAGGCCACTCAGAATGCTGGGGGGGCGGGGAGCTGTCAACCATGCCCTCCGCCGCCCCCCCCCCCCACTCCACGCCCGGAACACTACGATAATTATTAACAAAAATATTATCCATTGAAAGAAAAAAAAACACTCAAATGAGAAGGAAGATCTATTTTTAGCAAATTAAAACTGTTTAAGATTATATAGAATAGAAAGAAAAAGCATTAATTATTGTACAGAATAGTGGGAGTCTAATAGATTGGGAATTTTTAACAAACGCCACATTACAGCTGAAAAAATGAGGAAGAAGCTAAATGATAAGAGTAAGTTAGCAAGAGATTCAAATGCAAATGCAGACAGTAATATCTTCTAAAGAATATGAAAGGATGGTATAATTAAAGTAAATATTGCGCATACAGAATAAGAATGGGAAATTAGAATTAGGAAATAATTACTGCAAATGACAGATTTTGAGCAAATATTTGTTATCTGATTTGATGACAGAAGATCCCAGTAAGAAGAAATGGAAGGCTACGTGGAAAGAAGAACTGGGAGGAACTAATAAAGACATGAGGACTAAAAGCTGGACTTGGCTATTCTGCCTCTCCTGTCTAGTCCTGCTTCTAGTTCTCACTCAATAGCTTCCCTGCTAATCTTACCTCTCAATGCCATTTTCTTCCATTAGCCTTTCCTCAATTCTTTTACTATTTAAAAATACAATTTTTTTTTCTGATGGGGCATTATGAATATTCAGGGAATATTCCCATTTCTATGTAATGATGGATATTGAGGAGGAAACAGCTGAGGAAGGATGGTATCAAGAACACAGTTCCTGCAGAGACCAGCTGGGGGCAAATGACTGACTAACAGCTACTATACTCTTATAATAACACCAGTTACTAAACTATTCTACAATTCAGGCAAAAGACTTGCTGCGGCTTCATTTCTTCATCCAGAAATGGTACAGAGAGACCTCTTGCTTTTTTACCTTCTCATTGGTGGATCAAGTCATAAACTCACTCTCACCTGCAAATGATTCTCCAACCAGATCCTGGGAGTACCTTCAGGAGAAAATGCTTTTTGTTCCACTACTGTTGCGATCATGGGGGGGACCTAATCAGTATTAGCCAATGTTGCAGAATTTTAATCTCCTTATCTGTACTCTTTCTTCTATGGGTAGTTCTGCAGTGCTTTTTCAAACTCATCTATTCTTATAGATCATGCATAGTACCCTTCTCTTTTCCCATCCTTCTATATTAGGCTCATCCAATTTCCAATTCCTTACAAATGAAATTAGATAGGTTGAATCCTATCTTCCTTTTCAAGATGGCTGGGGTCCTGTCAGCGTCCACAATCTACAGCTGCGCTCAAACTTTGGTTCTGCACGGTGGCGTGTTCCCATTCTTGGAGCTCGCCCATCAGCCGCGTGTTTGATATCTCCAGGAGCAGCCTCAAGATGGACACCTTCGGGGTCCGGCCCTGTGGACCCGATCTCTTGCCAGTGTCACGAACTGAAGTGCCGGGGGGGGGGAGCCGGAACATTGAGACAGTGTGTATGGCTGTCAGAGACCTCTGCACTTGAGTGATCACCCTCTCTCTCCCACTCTCGTTGGTGAATGAGTTTGCTCTTGACACTCAAAATAAAAGCAGTGCTACAGTCAGACTGTAACATCAAAACGGAGACTGCCTGTCTCCCCTCTCTCTGTGGAAGAAGTAATACCTCTGTCTCCCTTATTGGGGAGAGAGAGAACCAGAGGGATATTGAACTGTTGGGATGAACAGTAGTTTTAGATGGACTGAAGACCATGGTCTCTCTATGTGGCTTTGCTGTTGCTTGCATGGTAGGTGGTGGGGCTGCTGATGCTTTTTGCTAGAATAAGTGAGGGAAGGGGTAGGGGGAGAGGGGGGTTAACTCTGCTTGCGTGTGGGATGGGGGCAGGGGGCTTTTGGGATCTTGTGTTTTCCCTGTCATTCATTCTTTGGGGCTTTTCTTCTGTTTCACAGATGTCTGTGGAGAGTAAGGAATTCAGGTTGTATATTGTATACATTCTTTGATATTAACTGCAGCCACTGAACCATTGAGTCTGCAGACTGGGCATTTTTACAATTAGAAAATCTAATTGAAGTGCAATTCCTACTGGCACTTCAATTCTTTGGTCTTGAGAGACATTTTCGGGGCTGTTTAATTACTGCAAGGCACTAACTTATTAATTATAAATAAAGTTTTTTACCTACCTTGAACTAGCCCAGCCCATTAGAAGGCTAAATGTAGCCCAGATCAAAGCTCCCATGCCAAGGCCAATAGTTTTTAAAATGGGAATAACTGAGACATTCCCTAGAAGAAATGAAATACTGTAATCAAAAACATTCTAATGTTTGTTAAAATACTGTTACAGGATTCTGCTTTCTTTCTTCATGAAGAAGCCTCATTAGTTACCCAGAGACATCACCATTAGCGTATATTAAAAAAAACTGACCATTTCTGTATCATCTAGAAGTCTTACTGCAATACTAGTCACAAAAAGAAATGTAATTACATTTGGGTTCAAAGATCAGATTTTCCACACATTTCCCCAAATGTTTTAATCATTAAGCTTCTCATCTCCAGTCCTAATCTGCATCCAGTTAAACATACAGCAGAGGCCCCCGGCAAGTGACCCCTGGCAAATTAATAGTGGAGGAAATAGCCAGGGGAATGCTGGCTTCCTCAGCATGAAGTAGGTTTACAGCGGAAAAATCTGCAGGAAGTAGAAAGGAAGCTCACAGTCCAAAGGGGAAATGGCCTCCCAGAAAATTCAGTTGAGACATTTTCTAATTAAAGTAGTTTTTAAAATTTCACACATTCTCACACTTCTGAATTTCAGTAGAACCTTAATAGAAAATAGCATCAAAGTTCAAAGTAAATTTATTATCAAAGTACATATACATAACCATGACAACCCTGTGAATCATTTTCCTGTGAGCATTCACGGTAAATACAAGAAACACAATTGAATCAATGAAAAACCATACTCAGCAGGATGGTCTAACAATCAATTTGCAAATGACAATGAACGGTGCAAATACAAAATTAAAAAATGAAATAATGATATTAATACATAAAGCAATAAATATCAAGATGAAGAATTGTTGCAAGTGAGTCCGTAGGTTGTGGGAACAGTTCAGTGACGGGGTGAGTGAAGTTATCTCCACTGGTTCAAGAGCTTGATGGTTGAAGGTCAATAACTGTTCCTGAACCTGATAGTGTCAGTCCTGAGGCTCCTGCGCATTCTTCCTGATGGCAGCAGCAAGAAGAGAGCATGACCTGGCTGGTGAGAGTCCCTGATGATGGATGCTGCTTTCCTGCAACAGCACTCCATGTAGATGTGCTCAATGGCGGAGAGGGCTTTACTCATGATGTACTGGGCCATATCCACTACTTCTTGCAGGAATTTCCATTCAATTTTCCATACCAGGCTGTGATGCAACCAGTCCATATACTGTCCATCAAACATCTATAGAAGTTAGTCAAGTATTAGATGTCATGCCAAATCTTCCCAAGCTCCTGAGGAAGTAAATGCACTTCCTTCTCCTGAAGACAATAATCAGCTCCTTGGTCTTGCTGACACCGAGTAAGAGGTTGTTGTTATGGCACCACTCAATCAGATGTTCAATCTCCCTCCTATATGCTGATTTGTCACCACTTTTGATTTGCCCAGTGACAGTGGTGTTGTCAGCAAACTTAAATATGGCATTGGAGCTGTGCTTAACCTCACAGTCGTAAGTGTAAAGTGAGAAGAGCAACTGGTTAAGCACAGAGCCTTTTGGTGCACCTGTGCCGATGGGGATGTTTTTGCCAATCTAAACTGACTGGGGTCTTCAAGTGAGGAAATCGAGGACCCAGTTGCACAAGGAGGTTCTGAGGCCTGGGTGTTGAAGCTTATTGATTAGTTTTGAGGGGATGATAGTATTGAATGCCAAACTGCAGTCAATGAAGAGCATCATGATGTATACACTCTCACTCTCCAGATGTTGCAGGGTTGAGTGAAGAGCCAATGAAATGGCATCTGCTTTTAACCTGTTGTGATGGTAGGCAAATTGGAGGCGAGCCAAATCGCTTCTCAAGGTGGGGTTGATATGTTTCATCGCCAGCCTCTCAATGTGCTTCATCACAGTGGATGGAAGTGCTACTGGATGACAGTCACTGAGGCAGGTCACCATGCTCTTCTTAGGTACCGGTATGATTAAAGCCTGCTTGAAGTAGGTAGGTACATCAGTCTGCTGAAGTGAGAGGTTAAAGATATCAGTGAGCACTCCAGCCAGCTGATCTGCATAAGTCTTTGGAACTCGTCCGGATACCCTGTCTGGACCGACTGCTTTCCATGGGATGGCTTTCCTGATGGATACTCTGACATCAGCCTCAGAGACTGAAATCACAGGGTCATTGGGGACTGTGGGAGTTCGTGAAGGTGCCTCCATGTCAAAGCGAGCCTCAAAGAAATTGAGCACATCTGGGAGTGAAGCTTTGATCTCACCTGTGTTGCTTGGTTTCACTTTGTAGGAGGTGATAGCATTCATGGTGTCATAGAACACTACAGCACAAAAAAACCTGCACTTCAGCCCAAACTATTATTCTGTCCATCAGCTTGCACCAGGACCAGAGCCTTCCGTATCCCTCCCATCCATGTACTTACACAAATTTCTGTTAAATCATGAAATCGAGCCTACATCTACCACATCCACTGATAGCGCACTTGCACTCTTACCACCCTCTGAGTGAAGAAGTTCCTCCTCACATTCCCCTTTAACATCTCACCTTTCACTTTTAACCCATGACCTCTTGTTCTAGCCTTACCAAACCTCAGTGGAAAGAGCCAGCTTGCATTTGCCCTATGAATAGCCTCATGATTTTGTATACCACTATCAACTCTCCCCTCATTCTCCTACGCTCTAGGGAATAAAGTCTTAACCTGTTCAACTTTTTCCTACAACACTGGTCCTCAAGCCCCATCAACATCCTTGTAAATGTCCCTGTTCTTTTTCAATTTCATCAATATCTTTCCTGTAGATTGATGTCCAGAACTGGAGACAATCCTCCAAATTTGACCTCACTAATGTCTTATGCAACTTCAACATCACATTCCATCTCCTGTATGCAAAACTCTGATTTATGAAGGCGAACATGCCAAAAACTCTCTTTATTAATCTATCTACCTGTAACACCACTTTCAACAGATTATGGATCTGTGTTCCCAGATCCCTCTATTCTACAACACTCCTGTGCTCTGCTGGTCCTCCCAAAGTGCAATGCCTCACATTTGTCTGCATGAAATTCCATCTGCTATTTTTCATTCCATATTTCCAGCTGGTCCAGATCCTGCTGCAAGCTTTAATAGCCATCCTCGCCATCCAGTACACTCATAATCTTGGTGTCATCCAAAACTTTGCTGATCCAATTAACCACCTTATCATCCAGATCATTGATATACTGTAAATGACAAACAGCAAGGGGCCCAGCACCGATCCTTGAGGCACTCCACTAGGCCTCCAGTCAGAGAGATAAAAATTTAATACCACTCACTCTGTGGCTTCTCCCCAGAAACCAATGTCTAATCCAATTTACTACCTCATCTTGAGGGCTGAGCAATTGAACCTTCCTGACCAATCTCCCATGCAGGAGCTTGTCAAAGGTTTGCCAAAGTCTAAATAGAATTTCCTTCATCAACTTTCCTGGTAACCTCCTCAAAAACCTCTTTAAGACGGGTTAGACATGACTTACCAGGCATAAAACCATGTTTACTATCTCTAATCTGGGTAATTTTCTCTGGTGTTCAGAAGCCTCCAGTTGAAGGTGGCACTGCTGAATTTCAGTGACTACTTCCTGGTGTCCAATGAAACAAAGAAAACAACTAAATACTTTGCTATTCACACTTTTTCAGGTGCATGATCATTCCAAACAGTGTTCTGTGATTTCCCTGTCGAAGTTGAACCGATTCCCCTGTACAAGTGGGCATTTTTGCGGTGTGGGCTGGGGTATCAGAGGGGCAGGGTGGTTGTAGCAGGTCTGGGTTAGAGTTGATAGAGCAGACTTGGAGGCAATTCGATGTGCGAAGCTGAAACAAGGTGAAGTCGAGGAAAGATCCAAGGTTTGATTGATTTAAAAGCTGAGCCCAATTGGAAAGTGGGTACTGTCCAAATCATGCTGGCAGAGCCCAGGGGCATATCGAAACGGCAGAGAGCGAGGACAGCCCCAGGTTTGGACGATTTAAGCGCTGAGCCAGATTGAAATGGTGTCGGAGGCAAGGGATGGTCCGGTGTGATTAGCTGCTCCTCCTCACTGTGGACTGAAGCCGTGGCCTGCAACTAGTGGACCTCTGGATTGGCTTCCGTGATTCCTGACTTTGTGAACTTCAATTCGGAACGCTGTTTGTTTGCTTTTACTGTTTGCGTGATTTGTTTCTTTTTCTCTCTCTGCACATTGGGTGTTTGATGGACTTCTTTTATTTTTAATGGGTTCTATTGGGTTTCTTTGCTCGTGGCTGCCTGTTAAGAGACGATTCTCAAGGTCATATAAAGTATACATACTTTGAGAATAAATGTACTTTTGATCTTTGGCAGGCTGGATTAATAATATAAACTGAATAAACTAAAACTAAGCACTGTCAGATCCAGAAGAAATGGTGCCTAGTTGTACCACCCAGATGCAGCAACTAGCCCTGGAGTTGCATGGGAGGCAGCCGATGTAGATTTTTGTTAAATTTTCTTTGCTGCTGTTGGGTAATGTAATGGGCAACAAATGACATGTGTTGTTCAGAGTAGAAACTGTTCTACATAATTCACAAACACCATCATTGAGTTGTGTTCACTTTAAGAGATGGTGTCTGATGTAATGACATCAGCCAAAGGTGAATGCTTTTGGTTTTCTTGGTAATGGAAGTAAAGGGCTGCGGCTTTTGTTAAGCATATAAAACAACTCTCACATATCTTATTCAGAAAATCCTACACTGCTGACTCCAATACTCTCAGACAATTCCAGAGTTACCCAAAGGAACATCGACCAGCACAGTCGCTTTGGAGCTGCTGGAGCTCTGGGGGGGGGGGGGGCGGGCAGCATGCAACCACGTGGTTTGAAAGCCCAGTTCACGCTGCAAAAGATCATGGTGGACAATATTAAAGTTTACCAGTTTGTAGCCTCACTAAGTAGTTTTACTGCCGCCAAAGTGGCGAGTCTACTAGAAAATCCACCTGCACGTGATAAGCATGTCACTCTGAAAGCTCACCTATTACAGACTTGTGAACTATCTGAGTCTGAGCGTGCCATATAGTTGCTCTCCTTGCCCGGCCTGGGTGACGCTAGACTTTCAGACCTAATGGACCACCTGCTGTCTCTCCTGGGCAATCAATATCATCGTTTTGTTTTTAAAGAATTCTTTATGCAACGAATGCCTGATCAAGTTTACATAGCCCTCGCTAATACACCCATGAAGGACTATAGGGAGTGTATTAAATTGGCCGAAAATTTACACTCAGCCAGGTAGAGGTGCATCATTCCTCTTCCTTTCCCTGTCTCAATAAGCCCTGTCAGCAGAACCACCAGCAGACTCAGGCCCATGGCTCCAGCACGTACGCCAACCACTACGCAGCTTCAACAGTGCCAGCACATTGGTCATCAGAGGTCTGCGAACACCATGGGATCCAGCTGCCAGGGTTGTCTATTGTTCATTACGGACACCCTTTCAGGGCAGCCCTTCCTATGTGACATAGGTGCTCAAGTGAGTGTGCTGTTAGCATCGCTCATTGATTACAAGGCAGAGAGCGATGGACCCTCGCTACAGACCACCAGTGGCAGCAGGATCTGGACTTGTAGGACAAGATGCATAATACTCTGCTTCAGTGGGCAACGTTACATATGAGATTTTGTCTTTGCTAAAGCTGCTAGACCTCTCCTTGACACAGATTTGCTGTGTGCCAAAGGACTGTCAGTAGAAATTACAAACTGCTGAGTTGTGGACACAGAAGACTTTAGATCGTTACCCTGTACCCCCAGTAAATTCCTCATGAGGACTCTTGTCTCTGCATACACCACCACATGTTAATTCACTCGCCTGCTGGGTGGAACCCCAAACCTCACCAAGCCTCACCAAGCCCATATTTTCCACTACATTCAAAAGGCATGGGGTTGGGAACCGTATTTCCACAGCTGGCTCTCCAGTCTATGCCTATGCTTAGACTGGACTCAGAAAAGCTGGCCGGCGCTAAGACTGAGGTTACTAACATGGAAATGCTTGGCATTGTACGCAGGTTGAATAGCCCATGGGCTTCACCCCTCCATGTGGTCCGTAGTCCTGATGATGGTTGCCATTCATACAGTGATGACCGCTGCCTTAACAAGGCCACAACATCCAATCATTAACCAGTCACAGATATTAAAGACGTTTCAGCACATTTAGCAGAAAAGGTAATTTTTTTCTAGTCGGGGGCTATCATTAGGTGCCTGTGTGCCTGAAGACATTCCCAAATCTGCTGGTATAATCCCACTTGGCCTATTTGAGTTTCTGTGCATGCCGTTTGGGCAGACAAATGCAGCACAGACTTTCCAGCGACTAATGGATCCTGTGTTAGAAGTTTCAGATTTTCTTTTTGTTTATCTGAACAACATACTTGTTTTTTCGAACACGACTTACTGGTGCATACGCTTCCTCCCCCCAACACACCTATAGCCATCACTACTGACGCCTCAGACCATGTTGTGGGTGCTGTGCATGAGCTGTTGGCTGGAGGCACGTGACAGCCGCTCGCCTTCTTCAGCCGGCAGCTCCCTACCCCACCCCCGAGAGGAAGTACAGCCCGTTTGACCGTGAGCTTTTCGCTCTCTATCTGGCTGTCTGCCCTTTTTGTTTTCTACTGTAGTTGACCACAAACCCCTCGTGCACACAATGGCCGAAGTGTCAGATCCTTTGGTCTGCATGATAGCAGCCTGGCCTGGCCCACGTGTTGGAATTCACGATGGCATACAGCACGTCAAAGGGAAAAATAATGCTGAGGCTGATTGCCTCTCACAGCCTGCCATCGATGCCACTATGCTGCATGCCAGTCAACCAAGCTACCAACCTAGGGGTCCAGGCTCACAGGGCAGCAGTCACGGGCCGACATTTAGCTGACATCAAGTTGGAGGACACAGGAGTTTCACTCCTGTGCAATGTGTCAACTGGTCACCCTTACCCCATAGTGCCTGCAAACTGGAGACATGCCATTTATAACTACACTCACGGCCTGTTGCATTCTGGAGGGAAGGCTTCTCAGAAGCTGTTTGCTTTAAAGTTTGTGTCGAAGGGCCATAAAAAAGACTGGAGTGTAGCCTGTGTGTGTCGGTGGGTAAAAATTAACTGTCATGTTCAGGCACCATCAGCACCCTTCACGGTCCCTGAGTGACACTTTGACACGTCGATGTGGACCTGGTTGGCCCTCTACCTCCCTCCCACGGTTTCACGCATCTCCTTACCATGGTGGACCGTACCACCAGGTGGCCAGAAGTGAGCGAGGCCTGTGGTCGAGGCTTAAGTGTTCATCAATATCTGGGTTGCTCCATTCGGCACCCCATCTGTTATTTCTTCTGACTACCGTTTACCAGTTCACAACAGACCACAGCACATCATTTGCGGTCCAACGGCCTATGCAAGCATCTTAACTGTTCCTTAAAGGATCTCCCTGACAGATGAGTGTCAGCACGATCATCTCCTGCGGATCCTGCTGGGTTCAGAATGGCTCCGAAAGAGGGTCTGCAGCCCTCCACAGCTGAGCTGGTGTACAGGCAGCCACTACAGGTGCCAAGTGATGTTTATTCCCGAATGCACGACTGCCTGGTCGGCGTCTCAGCAGCTTCCGTCCTCCGCAGTGAACTCAATTCTTTTACACCTCTTCCTACTTCCCATCATGGCGTATAGCTCCCTTGGCTTCCATTTGACCTTTGTTCTATCTCGTTCATATTTGTCCACAATGATACAGATCAAGATCCCTTTAAGCCCCCTTACAATGGCTCGTTCCATGCTTTGGAATGGAAAAGAGGATTTTTATTGTAGTTAGGAAAGGTAAACCTGAATGTATTTCTATAGATCGCCTTCAACTGGCCCACCAGGACCTTGATGGTTCCACGACATGACCACGTGTGTTTCAGTACACCCCTGGACAAGCCAGAGGCATCGTGACAAGACCATGTACTGACACCGCTGGACGAGCCAGAGGCATCTGCTGTTACTCCAACCAAGGCATAAAGGACCCGAGCCAGGAGCTCATTCAAGCTCCAGCACAATGCCAGTTTTGGTGAATTCTGGTGGGGTGGGGGGCTCATGCAAGGCTAATGCAATGGGTGACAGATGACACATATTGTTCATTATAGAAACTGTTCTACATAATTCACAAACACCGTCATGGAGTTGTTGTGTTCACTTTAAGGGTCAGTGTTTGACATAATGACATCAGTGTAAGGTGACTGCTTGTGGTTTTGTTGGTAATGGAAGTAAAGGGACTGCGGCTTTTGTTAAGCACATAAAAGGGCTCTTGCATGTTTTATTCAGAAAATCCTACACTACAATATCCAGGAGGATTTTATATAAACCAAGTACAAGTCATTCAAACCCTTCAGCCAGCAATCAGGGAATAGATTCCCACTCCATTGCTTTCTTTGTTTCAAGTCCTGTCTCATGGCACTAGAGGAAGCCTTTCAATTACTGATATGACAAGGATTTAGCAGTGACAAGACAGAGCAATATGATCCCAAGCTCCTTCCTGCCTCAATACCAAACATTCTATCAGAAATTACACCTCTCAGAAAAGAAAGCATTGGACATATTTCTTTCAATAACTCACAATCCAGGGAAAAGGTCCACCCCTGTCACAAAAGGAAAGTGATTTTTATTGCAATTATATAATACCAATTAACCATACCTGTGGCCCACAGAAATCCACCAAGCATTGTGAGAGGCCAGAACTTTGGACACTTTTGGATAAGGTGGATCACCAGTGAAAGAACCCAAACTGCAGTACAAAATATCCACTGGAAAAACAAGCCTGCAAAACACAATGTTTAAAATCTCAACTAGGATTTATAACAGGATGCACAGAAAGAACAATTTATTGTAGACCATGCCACTGACTTCAAAGTGATTCCTACCAATATTAGTTCAATTGCTGGTCTCTAGTCAAGGACAAAACTTTTCATTAGAAATCAGAGCTGGCCATAAAGTTGTATCTTTTTCATAACAGATGGTCTACAGCAGTGCTGCTTTTTCAAAAGAACTTGGGCTGTGCTGTCCGTGAAAAAAAAATTGCAGGCATTGTTGAACAATAGACATCCAGCTCTTTCAAAAGTGTTGCATGACATCTTCTATAAATTTTCCAACATAGCTAAGGTTATTGATTTTCTGTGTCACAGTTTTTTGTTGCTATCTACATTGTGATCTCCAAATTTATGAATTTACTTTAAATTGCCCTTGTATCTTTGTTAAAAGCAGACTAAACTATTTCATGCAAGGATGTTGAATGTTGTTATCCTAACAATGTATAAATGTGTAAAATCCTGCTTTGAATTAGTTTGAATCACAATCTAACTGGACAGTATAGATTAGTTGTGAGTTACTGCCTTCAGTAAGAGGCTACTCCAATTATAGTATAATATTATTAATCTGATATGCTCAGGACCAGCTAACATTACAGTTGTTTTGTTAATATTCCAACACATGATTTTAATTCACATTTTTCAATGAAACACAAACTCAAATGATATATGGTATATTTTCCAGTTAACTGGTAGGTTTAAAGAGTGTTTATGTATCAAGGGGAGTTTTAAGAGAACCTGGGAACAGAATCTTATGAGTTTGACGGCAGAATGGGAATCAGAGTCAGGTGAGTCAAGGAAAACCAGGAAGAGACCCGGGAAATGAAGATCCAATGAGTGGGATCAGTGTAGGGATCAAGTCCCTGCGAGTCAAGAGAAGCATGGAAATGGATACCCAATAAACCAGTAGCAATAAAACTCACATTAATGACCTCATGTTTATGATTCCAGTATAGTTGTCATCTAGCTTCTCTACAGTCCTTTCCCTGAGAATACTTGGAATAGGCCATAAGACATACAAGCAGAATTAGGCCATTTGGCCCGTCAAGTCTGCTCTACCATTCAATCATGGCTGAGTCCTAGACTCTTTTATTCTCCCCTCCTCAGCCCAACTCCCCAGTCTTCTTCCCATAACTTTTGCTGCCATGGCCGATCAAGAACCTATCAAGCTCGGCCTTAAATTTACCCAATGACCTGGCCTCCACAGCCGCCCGTGATAACAAACTCCATAAATTCACCATCATATGGCTAAAGAAATTTCCCCACATCTCTGTTCTAAGTGGACGCCCCTCTATCCTGAGGCTGTGCCCTCTTGTCCTAGACTCCATTCCACAGCTTCTCTGTCTAGGCCTTGCAACAGTTGAAAGGTTTCAATGAAATCCTCCCTCATCCTTCTAAATTCCAGTGATTACAGACCCAGAGCTAACAAACATTCCTCGTATGATAACCCTTTCAATCCCAGATTCGTCCTTGTGAACCTCCTCTGAACCCTCTCCAATGCCAGCACATCTTTTTTTAGATGAGGACCCCAAAACTGTTCTCAGTACTCAAGGTAAGGCTCACCAGTGCCTTATAAAGTCTCAGCATCACATCCCTGTCTTGTATTCTAGACCTCTTGAAATGAATGCTAACATTGCATTTGCCTTCCTCACCACCTGCAAGTTAACATTTAGGGTCTTCTGCACAAGACTCCCAAGTCTCTTTGCATCTCAGATTTTTTGATTTTCTCCCCATTTAGAAAATGGTCCGTACATTTATTTCTGCTACCAAAATGCATGACATGTACTTTCCAACATTGCATTTCATTTGCTGCTTTCTTGCCCATTCTCCTAATCTGTCTAAGTCCTTCTGTAGCCTTCCTGTTTCCTCAACACTACCTGTCCCTCCACTAATCTTCATATCATCTGCAAACTTGGCAACAAAGCCATCAATTCCATCATCTAAATCATTAATATACAGTTAAAGATAAGCGGTCCCAACACCGACCCTGCAGAACACTACTAGTCACTGAAAGCCAACCAGAAAATTTTCCTTTTATTCCCACTTGCTGCCTCCTACCAATCAGCCAATGCTCTAATCATGCCAGTAACTTTCCTGTAATACCATGGGCTCTTAACTTGGTAAGCAGCCTCATGTATGGCACCCTGTCAAAGGCCTTCTGAAAGTCCAAATATACAACATCAGTTGCATCCTCTTTATCTATCCTACTCGTAATCTCCTCAAAGAGTTCCAACAAGTTCATCAGACAAGGTTGTCCCTTAAGGAATCCATGCTGACTTTGTTCCATCTTGTCCTGTGTCACCAAGTACTCTTTCGCCTCATCCTTAACAATTGGCTCTGATGTCTTCCCAACCACTGAGGTCAGGCTAACTGGTCTATAATTTCCTTCCTGCTGCCGTCCTTAAAGATGGAGTGACATTTGCAATTTTCCAGTCCTCCGGCACCATGCCAGAGTCATTATTAATGCCTCCACAATCTCTACCACTACTGCTTTCAGAATTCAATGACAAACTGCTCTAATAAGCCATCTTGTAGGCATTCAACAAGCGCAATCTCTTGCATATTGAAATCTCCATGACTACCACAACATTGGCCTTTTGACATGTTTTTTCTATTTCCTGTTGTAACCTATGGTCCATATCCCAGCTACTGTTTGGAGGCCTGTATATAACTGCCATCTGGGTCCTTTTACTCCTGCAGTTTCTTAATTCAACCCACGAAGATTCAACATCTTCTGATCCTATGTCACATCTTTCTGATGATTTGATGCCATTCTTTACCAGCAGAGCCACAACAGCCCCCCGCCTAGCTTCCTATCGCTCTGATACAATGTGTAACCTTGGACGTTCAGCTCCCAACTACAACTATCCTTCAGCCATAATTCAGTGATGGCCACAACATCATACCTGACAATCTGTAATAGTGTAACAAGATCATCCATCTTATTTCTTACACTCCATGCATTGAGATTTAACACTTGGGAACAATAAATCATGACCCTATTTGAAATATGGTCAATGAATTGCTGATTCAAAAGTGCAATCATAAGATGACTGTAACTCTCCAAATGGTCACTTGTCCATGCTGGTTTCATCTTCTCATTGTCAGTTTGTGGAACTGCTCTGTCACCTCACTGAGACTAATAGTGCGGAGGACAGATTCTCCACACTTTCCCCAATTGGCTCTGTCTGTAAATCATTCTATGCCCTTCTTTGCTCTACCAATCAAAAGATTCAAAGGGCATTTATTATCAAAGAATGTTTAAATTATACACCTTAGACCACAAGACCACCCCATACACCGGCCCTTTCATCACATCCCTCGATGCCCTGACCAATCAGGAATCTATCAACTTCCACTTTAAATATACCCACAGACTTGGCCTCCACCGCAGTCTGTGGCAGAGCACAGATTCACCACTCTGTGGCTAGAAACAATCATCCTTACTTCAGTTCTAAAAGGTCACTCCTCAATTTTAAGGCTGTGCACACTAGTACTGGATACCCCCACCAGAGAAACATCCTCTGCACATCCACCTTATTTAGTCCTTTCAACATGCGGTAGGTTTCAATGAAATCCCTCCTCATTCTTGAGTACAGGCCAAAGCTGCCAAACACTGCTCATATGTTAACTCTTTCATTCCTGGAATCATCTTCATGAACCTCCTCTGGACTCTTTCCAATGACAACACATCCTTTCTGAGATATGGGGCCCAAAACTGTTGACAATACTCAAAGTGCAGCCTGACTAGTGTCTTATAAAGCTCCAACATTATTTCCTTGCTTTTATATTCTATTCTCTTTGAAATGATTGCCAACATTGCATTTGCCTTCTTCACCACAGGCTCAACCTGTAAATTAACCTTCTGGGAGTCTTACACGAGGACCCTTTTGTGGAAGAAAAATAGTAAGACATTGTGATGAACATTAAGGGGTTAATGACCTTGTTCTAGTCTGTGATTCAAAGTCTGTAATCACTTATCTGCGACTAACGTACACTGTGTGACTGAAATGTGCTTTGTAGACGGGATGAGAAAGTAACCATGTCTGTCCTTTCTTGTTCTAAGAATCATCACATATCTGCGCTTGGGGAAGCCTGATACACTGTCCTGAGAACTAACACTTAGGAAAATGTATAACCTCACAAGGACATTTTGTACAGCTTCGCTATTCTGTAGAATTGTAGTTTAGGTTCCTCCTTACAGCTTTGAATGCTTCTTGTCACGTACGTTTGGGGTATAAATAAGAGTGTACTGTATTGTTAAGCAGAGTTCCAAGATCCCGCTTTTAGGTGCTTGGGCTCTCCATGATATCATGTAAGTAAAATCCTTTAGTCTGAAACAACTCTCTGAGTCAGCCTGATTTATTCTGTCTGCTGCTCCTGAGATTTATCCGCAATAGATTGGTGACAAGGATGGGATCCCCTTAGTATCCTAACACTTTTCAAGTTAGGAGGGAATTACTGAACGGATACTATTTCAGCAGGATCCCTGAAAAAGAACCCGAGCGGAAAGAGGGGACTTTCCCAGTTAGGAAAGGCACCGGTGTCCTAGCTAAAAGGGGTGTTTGTGCCTTTCAAGTTGGGAAGGAAAGTCAAACTCCTAGCTGAAAGGAGGAGACAGGTGTCCTGTGTCCTAACTGAAAGGGGGGACAGCAGGGGTTGCTCATGGGAGTACCAAGGTAGCTACCGATTTATTCCATGACTGAACTCAGAGACTTGTGGAAAGACAGAGGAAGCACGCCACTGGGTGCTCATTGTGTACGTAGTATGTATAAAGAAACTTTGTGCTGTCTTAACTGAAATTAAAGTCCCTTTGATACAGACCTGGTGGGATGAGGTAGCAAATGGGAATGGAGACCCTAACTGGGATGTTGAATATATTATGGGGTGTTTTGAAAAGTGGATGGAAGTAGCTAAAAGGCATCAGCCACCTAAACAAAGGAAGAAGGATAAAGACGCAAACAACAGGAATTCTGCAGATGCTGGAAATTCAAGCAACACACATCAAAGTTGCTGATGTCTCTTCCTTCAGTTAGTCCTGACGAAGGGTCTCGGCCTGAAACGTTGATGGTACCTCTTCCTAGAGATGCTGCCTGGCCTGCTGCGTTCACCAGCAACTTTGATGTGTGTTGCAAGAAAGATAAAGAGGAGTCTTCAACACCTCTATCAGGGCCAGAGAATAAGGCACCCCCAAGTGCCCTGCCACCACCTTATCCCACCACACCAGCAGAGTTGTACCCCCAGTTACCTCAGGTGGTGGCTAGACGAGATCATGGTCCCAATGTAGGGCCGGCCAGTGGATTCCCGAATACCGGGAGAGGGATGCAGTAATGTGTTCTGCTACATTGAAAACAGAGCCCCTCATCATGGAATAGACACCCAAAAGGGAGAAAGCCTTCCACGACCTAAACGTAATGGTAGAAAAGTCTATTCCTATTGTATTGGATCACCCGTGTACTATGATAGTACCCCATGCCGTAATGCTACTGTTGAATTCAGCTGCTACTCCGCATTTTACCACAGCCAGAAGGACAGATTATGAGGTGATTCTTCTCACTCGATCCAACTGTACGTACAAAAGATCTCCAGCTATTAATCCAGCTACTTTTGTTCCGTTACCATCTGCACAGCAGGATGGGGATGACCATGACTCTCTGCTCGCAGTGGAAGCCACTACTACCCCCACCAGATCTGAGAAGCGAACCTACTGATAACCCTAATTTAATAATTTTCACAGATGGCTCTATGCACCGCCCAAGAGATGATCTGTTGTTGGCAGGGTAAGCTATAGTAACTGCCCACGAGGTAGTAGAAGCTTATGCCTTGACAATAGGAACATCAACGCCAGCGGCAGAACTCTATGCCGTTACCCGACCTTGCTTGCATTTTGGCCTAAGGAAAAGCTGTCAATGTTTATTCTGACTCACGTTATGCGTTTAGGATAGCACGTGAAACTTTGGGCAATTGTGGAAAAATAGAGGATTTATCACCTCGTCAGGGAAAGTGATTAAGCACGCCTCCTTCATACTGAACCTTTTAGAAGCTATACAGTTGCCACAGACTCAAGTGATAATTAGATTATGAAGACACGCAGTCCTCTTTTATTGTCATTTAGTAATGCATGCATTAAGAAATGATACAATATTTCCTCTGGTGTGATATCACAAAACACAGGACAGACCAAGACCGAAAAAAACTAACAAAACCACATAATTATAACATACAGTTACAACAGTGCAACAATACCATAACTTGATGAAGAAGTCCATGAGCACAGTAAAAGTTCAAAGTCTCTTGAATGTCCCACATCTCACACAGATGGGAGAAGGAAGAAAACTCTCCCCGCCATGCCCGACCACAGTCCGACTCTGAGTCGTCTGAAAACTTCAAGCCTCCGATCAGCTCTCTGACACCGAGTACTGAGCGCCATCTCTGTCGGAATGATTCGACCTCAATCTCTGTTGCCAACAGCAGGCAAAGCCGGGGATTTTGAGGCCTTCCCTCCGGAAGATTCCCGATCGCGCAGTAACAACAGCAGTGAACTGGCGTTTCAGAAATTCCTCCAGATGTTCCTCTGTGCTTTCATGTCCGTCTCCATCAAATCAGAATTGTCCATGGCCCCTATTTAACGGATACGATATCATTTTTCACTGGAGGGCTGCGCATGCGCAGCGCGCTGCTCTCTTTCCTCCCGCCAATATGTGCGAGGCACACACCTTAACCGAGAATAAGGTCTCCAAGAGAAATCTGTTTGCAGACATGGTAGCAAAACAGGTGGCCCTTCAGCAACAACCTGTGCTACAGACCCCTTGGGTTGAATTGGGAGGGAAGGAGCTCCCTGTGTGTATTGACATCCAGCAGTTGCAGGAAGCCCAAAATCTTGCCTCACAGCAAGAGAAACGTGCCTGGAGCAAATCTGCATGTTACCAGAATACCGGGCTATGGTGTCACCCAGACAGCCAAGTAGTGTGCCCTCATAGCTTATTTTTGTCTCCGGCTCACCTGGCACATGGTCAGGCTCACATGGGCAAAGGAGGGATGCAACATGCCCTCAACAATAGTGCACAATGGTATACACCCAGCATAACCCCAACCATACAGAAAATCACTCGATCCTGTCTGATTTGTCAGCAAAACAACCAAGGACAGGGGGCAGCCAAGTATGATCACCTTCCGACTCCCCAGATTCCCTTTGAAAATGTGCAAATTGATTTTGTACTCATGCCCCCGGCCTCGGGGTACAAGTATATGTTGGTAATTGTGGACACGTTCACCCGGTGGGTGGAAGCCTACCCCACACAAAAAGATGATGCTCGGACGGTGGTATAAATATTGTGGAAGGAAATAATACCTAGATATGGAATACCCTTGGGAATAAACAGTGACCGAGGCCAGCATTGACCAGCAGGATAGTGAAGGATTTAGTGCAGGCCATGGGGTTTCAATGGAAATTGCATATTCACTACCAGCCTCAGTCCTTGGGGATAGTGGAAAGGGTGAACGGGGAATTGGAGAATGCCCTATCCAAAGTGTGTCAGGACAATAGGTTGTCATGGCCAGAAGCTCTCCCCATAGTGTTGTACGCTATGCGAAATAGGAAGAACAGAGCTGCAGGAGTGACACCTCATGAAGCTGTCATGGGACGCCCAATGACCACAGGGGCCAGACCTCCAGCAGGTGCCGAAAAATTGGCTCTGATATGGAATGATGAACAAACTCTGGCCTACGCAGAGGCCATATGTAAAGCAGCGGAGAGGATGAGGCAGGCACAGGCCCCTGTTAGAGATGCCCCCATACACGCATTCCAACCGGGAGACCAGGTGTATGTAAAAAACTTAAAGATTCTCTCTCTCCTAGGTGAAAGGGACCTGACACTGTGCTGCTAACAACACAGATGGCCCTGAAAGATGACGGAAAAGAAGATTGGATTCATGCAGCTAGATGCAAAAAATATCACCCGCCAGAAGTGAACTGGGCAATTGAGTCGACAAGTGGCTAATAACTGACAAAGTCAGAAAGAACCAAAGATGCACTGGTTGGGAGGGTTGGTGTTCATGGGAGGGTTAATTCAGGTTGTGGGTGGTAGCCACCCTAATACCTTTATATCCTCATACTCTACTTACACTAAGCAGGTACGGCAGGGAGCCTGCTGGATATGTGCTGCACGGTAAAATCACGATACCTGTGTCTATGGTTCCCTTCTCTCGAAATGAAACCAGGTCTATTGGGTGATACTCAAGTAGGAGAAATGGAACCAGAAAGGATGATAATTGTACTAGGAGCCGGATAGAGATCAGTGCTACCCCTGGTGCTTTGAGTGATGGTATCTCCGGCCACCCCTGAAGGATCCCTCAAAACTGAAACCTGGAATTAAAAGTTTATCCTTCCCTCGAACCAATGGACATCACTTGTTATTGCAACCACAACTCCAGTGCCCCTTATCAGCTGAGGAATAGTATCTGTACCCGGCAGGCAGACAATGTGAATTTTCCCGATGGAGGACTCAGGCCCGTAAATGGGACCTATTGAGTATGTGGAAATCGAGCCTCTCCATGGTTACCAGGGGAAGAGCCAGATCCTGATGGGACAGGTAGAACAGTAACCCACCAAGAGGACAAAGGATGGAGTGGGTGCTGCTACTTAGCATACTTAGTGCCCCACTTGAGCGTTATGAATCATCCCAAGGAACACCCCCATTGGACTAAAACCAAAAGGGGCATAGCAGAGGCAAGACGGTTTGGGATGATAATGTTCCCTATTGTGAGAGGATCCTGGAGTGCCCCTATTAACTGTTTGGAGAGAGACATTTATCATTGATGGTTTGTTTGGAAAGCAGAGAGAGACAGAGTTATTTACCACCGATATGTTGCTTTTGGAAAAGAGAGAGAGAGACGAAGATTGACAGTTGGACTGTCACTTTAAGGCACTGGAAGTAACTTTGGATTTTTACTGAGTTTGGAGTTGGAGACAGCACCGAGCAGCTCGAAAGTTGCTATGTGACTGAAGGTGGTGGACACTCGATGTTATGATTTTCAGCAGATTGTTGATGTTACTTCCAAGGACTTGTTGCCTGTTGGCACTCCTTTACAGAAAAAGGAGGGAGGGACTCTTTGACTGGCAGGTGATGCTCAGCACAGAGAAATAAATAGGAGGTCAGATGATACAGACCTCAGGACACATGATCTGGACACTGAAGGAGCATTGTTGTGCCCGCAGAGAAAGTGGGTTTTGGAGGATCGATCAGGCGGATCGATCCAAATTGCTATTCCAACGGTGAAGAAGGGGTTGACTGGTGGGGAGTTGTCTATGTGTCCACCCTTGCCTGGGTGATAGCTCCACCACAGAAGACCGGTCCCCTGGTTAAAGTCACAATCGGTGACTTGTAAAGGATTTTGGAGGACGACGAGAAGATCAACGGCATCAGCTCACCTGAGGACTCAACTCACTCTCTCCCTCTCTCCCCCCATCACTACTCAACTAAATACCACCAACTGAACTGAACTTTACTCAACATCGTAAGACTGTATCTTTTTACCCCTAGACTTAAAGAAGCTTGGTTTTTTCATATATATATATATTCCACACTTACTTTTATATATAATCATTGCTAACCTGTTTGATTTATTTACATTTATATTACTGTATTGTGTAGTCACTAATAAATATTACTAGTTTATAGCAATATGAGACTCCAAAGTGTTTTCCATCTCTGCTGGTTCTTTATCCCCGTCATGGGGTACGTGACACTATGTATGGGGTAGGTCGGACTGCCACAGAAATAATTAAATTGGCCGCAGCATTAGAAGAATTAGCCAATAGCACTGCAGAAGCTTTTGAAGAAACTCAGTCTCTTATATCATAATTTTCCATTTAAATTGATTAATAATTATTTTTCATATCTTGGGATTAAAATTATTTGTAAATACAAAGATTTATTTAAGATTAACTTTTTACCATTAATTGACCATATTATTCAACTTTCATCTAAATGGTTTCCTTTATATTTAACTTTGATTGGTCGTATTAATGCAGTTAAGATTTTTGCCAAAATTTTTATATATATTTCAGGCATTACCAATCTTTGTTCCAAAATCTTTTTTTGATAAAGTCGACTCCAAAATTTCTTCATTTATTTGGCAAAATAAAAACCCGAGACTGGGTAAAATACATTTACAGAAAGCTAAGAGAGATGGAGGCTTAGCATTACCTAACTTTAGATTTTATTATTGGGCAATTAATATTTGACATATGAAATTTTGGTTACTTGACCAGGATATACTATCCATCCCTAAATGGGTAGCATTGGAATTACAATCTGTTCAGGGTTATACACTTGGCTCTATTTTAGGTTCCTCTCTTCCTTTTGATTTGAAACGCCTTAAACAGGCGTCTAACCCGATAGTTAAATATACCTTAAGTATTTGGTTTCAATTCAGAAAATTTTTTGATCTTAATCAATTTGGGTTAGCGATTCCTATTTTAGGTAACATATTTTTTCCTCCCTCTTTTATGGATCGTGCTTTTCAAATTTGGAAGACTAAGGGTATTTCACGGTTTTTGGATTTATTTTTAGATGGTTCCCTTATGTCTTTTGAACAATTATCTAATAAATATAATTTATCAAGAATACATTTTTTTAGATATCTACAAGTCAGAAATTTCCTAAGTACTACACTTTCTTCCTTTCCAATGCTTCCTCCTACATACATTTTAGATACTATAATTAACCTTAATCCATGTCAGAAAGGTGCATCGGCTATGATTTATAATATTATTATGAAACTTAGGAAAGCTCCATTTGATAAGATTAGGGTAGATTGGGAACAAGAATTGGGGTTATCATTTCCGTGGATGACTGGGGGCAGATTTTACAATTAGTCAATACTTCCTCTGTCTGTGCTAAACATTCCCTAATTCAATTTAAAGTTGTTCATAGAGCACATATGTCCAAAGATAAATTAGCTCGCTTTTATTCTCATATTAATCCTTTTTGTGATAGATGTCCGGGGCAGATAGCCTCTTTAACTCATATGTTTTGGTCTTGCCCTACTCTGGAAACTTTTTGGAGAGACATTTTTAATATTATCTCCAAGGTATTGAATATAGATATCTCTCCTCACCCTATTACTGCTATCATTGGACTACCTAAAATTTCCAGTAATCTTTCTCCTTCAGCCCGTAGAATGATTGCATTTCTTACTTTAATGGCGAAAAGATGTATCTTACAACATTGGAAAGAGCTTAATGCTCCAACTACCTTTTTTTGGTTTTCTCAGACGATATTATGCTTGAATTTGGAGAAAGTTAGAAGCAATCTTTATGATTCCTCATTTAAATTTGAACAGACCTGGAGATCTTTTATTCAATATTTTCATTTAATGTAATATATACCCTTCTTGTTTTTTTTTACTGTTTTTAATGGAGGTCGGGATTGAGGACGTGATTTTAAGTTTTTTAACTCTGTTTGGTTTCAAGTTAGCCCATTGCTTTGCTTTGCTTTAGTTAGTTGCACGGTGGGTTTTTTTGGGTTTTTTTTTCCTTTTCTCTATTGATATATATATATATAAATTAGTATACTATTATGTTACCTTGGTACGTTATGTTTAAATTACATTGTTTGTATCATTTTTTTTGTATTAGTATCTCCTGTAACTTTATTATATTCTAACAGTGTATTAGTGCCTATGTGGCTTACCTTTTTGTATACTTATTTAATAAAAAGATTTAAAAAGAAAGAAGAAACTCAGTCTCAAGTATACGGTTAAACTACTGAAATGATTGCTATGATGGCTTTGTGCGTGGTAGGTCATGTTTGACCAATCTATTGGAGTTTCTCGAGGAGGTTACCAGGAAAGTGGATGAAGGGAAGGCAGTGGATGTTGTCTACATGGATTTCAGTAAGGCCTTTGACAAGGTCCCGCATGGGAGGTTAGTTAGGAAAATTCAGTCACTAGGTATACATGGAGAGGTGGTAATTTGGATTAGACATTGGCTCAATGGAAGAAGCCAAAGAGTGGTGGTAGAGAATTGCTTCTCTGAGTGGAGGCCTGTGACTAGTGGTGTACCACAGGGATCAGTGCTGGGTCCATTGTTATTTGTCATCTATATCAATGATCTGGATAATAATGTGGTAAATTGGATCAGCAAATTTGTTGATGATACAAAGACTGGAGGTGTAGTAGACAGTGAGGAAGGTTTTCAGAGCCTGCAGAGGGACTTGGACCAACTGGAAAAATGGGCTGAAAAATGGCAGATGGAGTTTAATACAGACAAGATTGAGGTATTGCACGTTGGAAGGACAAACCAACGTAGAACATACAGGGTTAATGGTAAGGCACTGAGGAGTGCAGTAGAACAGAGGGATCTGGGAATACAGATACAAAATTCCCTAAAAGTGGTGTCACAAGTAGATAGGGTCGTAAAGAGAGCTTTTGGTACATTGGCCTTAATTAATCAAAGTATTGAGTATAAGGACTGGAATATTATGATGAGGTTGTTTAAGGCATTGGTGAGGCCGAATCTGGATCTGAATCTGAATCCGAATCTGTTCAGTTTTGGTCACCAAATTACCGGAAGGATATACATAAGGTTGAAAGAGTGCAGAGAAGGTTTACAAGGATGTTGCCAGGACTTGAGAAACTCAGTTACAGAGAAAGGTTGAATAGGTTAGGACTTTATTCCCTGGAGCGTAGAAGAATGAGGGGAGATTTGATAGAGGTATATAAAATTATGATGGGTATAGATAGAGTGAATGCAAGCAGACTTTTTCCACTGAGGCAAGGGGAGAAAAAAACCAGAGGACATGGGTTAAGGGTGAGGGGGGGAAAGTTTAAAGGGAACATTAGGTGGGGCTTCTTCACACAGAGAGTGGTGGGAGTATGGAATGAGCTGCCAGATGAGGTGGTAAATGCGGGTTCTTTATTAACATTTGAGAATAAATTGGACAGATACATGGATGGGAGGTGTATGGAGGGATATGTTCCATGTGCAGGTCAGTGGGACTAGGCAGAAAATGGTTCGGCACAGCCAAGAAGGGCCAAAAGGCCTGTTTCTGTGCTGTAGTTTCTATGGTTTCTATACGACAGACGGTCTTGCAAAATCGGATGGCCATTGACTTTATATTAGCCAAAAAGGAGGGAACCTGCGCTATGATAGGGAAGGAATGTTGTACCTATATTCCTGATGCCTCAGAGAATATAACTGACTTAGGCCAGCACATTGTGGAGAAGGTTCAGGTGATTAGGATGGTAGGAGAGCAGCTGGAAAACTTCAACAGTGGAGGATCTTGGTGGGAAGGAATATGGGATGGTTTTCTGGCTGGGGAAGCTGGATAATGCATGGAATAATTATAGTGGTAATGGTATGTGTTTTAGGGTGCTGTGTATGTGGAGCACTGAGGTTGTGCTGTTATCAGTTGATAAAGAGGACTTTGCCCGGCCCTGGGGGTGTCCCAATGATATTCCAGATGGTAAAAGATAAAGCTAGCAAGGAGCACTGGTGGGGTGAAGAGGTGTACCCCGAGAAAGAAAGACCCTTCCCCTATGGATATGAGCCCCCTTATGAGGAAGAGGAGGAAATACCACAGTAAGAAATGTCAATCTAGAAGATTAACAATGAGGGAACTGTGGAAGAAAAATAGTAAGACATTGTGATGAACGTTAAGGGGTTAATGACCTTGTTCTAGTCTGTGAATTCAAAGTCTGTAATCACCTATCTGCAACTAATGTACACTGTGTGACTGAAATGTGCTTTGTAGACGGGATGGGAAAATAACTGTCTGTGCTTCCTTGTTCTAAGAATCATCACATACCTGCGCTTGGGGAAACCTGATACACTGTCCTGAGAACTAACACTTAAGAAAATCTATAACCTCACAAGGACATTTTATGCAGCTTCGCTATTCTGAAGAATTGTAGTTTAGGTTCCTCCTGACAGCTTTGAGTGCTTCTTGTCACGTACGTTTGGGGTATAAATAAGAGTGTACTGTATTGTTAAGAAAAGTTTTAAGATCCCGCTTTTAGGTGCTTGGGCACTCCATGATATCATGTAAGTAACATCCTTTAGTCTGAAACAACTCTCTGAGTCGGCCTGATCTATTCTGTCTGCTGCTCCTGAGACTTATCCGCAATTGTTTGGCGACGAGGATGGGATGCTGATTACATGTTCAGGTGTTTTAAACGATGGAAGGAGGTGGTTAAAAGACACCAACCTCCAAAGAAAATGATTAAGCAGCCTGAAAAAGAGAAGGCTGGGACTGAAACGAAACCTGCCACAGGACATTATCCACAACTCCCTGTACCATCCAGTGCCCCATTGGCACCCAATAGTCAAATAGACGATTTAATAATGACGATGACTGCCTCGGGACGACCTGCACTCACTCCTTACAACCCCCCATGCCAAAAGTTCAGGCATCTGACACCCCCAGTGGAGCAGTCATCACTGTAACTCCACATCACCTTTGCACCTCTGATGATGGAATTTTCTCCCCATTTAGATGATAGTCTGCACTATTGTTTCTTTTTCCAAATTGCATTATCATACATTTTCCAACACTGTATTCCATTTGTCACTTTTTTGCCCATTCTTCCAATTTGTTTAAGTCCTGCTGCAATCGCATTGCTTTCTCAGCACTACCTACCTCTCCACCTATCTTCATATCATCCGCAAACTTTGCCACAAAGCCATCAATTTCACTATCTAAATCATTGACAAACAATGTGACAAGTAGTGGTCCCAATACTGACCCCTGAGGAACACCACTAGTCATCAGCAGTCAACCAGAAAAGGCCCCCGTTATTCCCAATTCCCACTCTCTGCCTCCTGCATGTCAGCCCTTCCGTTATCCATGCCAGTATTTTCCCTTTAACACCATAGGATTTTTCCTTTTTTTTTCCTTCAGCAGTTGAACAGGACACGACTGCGCAAGTGTGTGCAAGTTGGACTGTGAGGCAGTGGGAGCATTTAAAAGAGAGCAGATTAACAGAGTGGGCGACATTGTAGCAGGGCAACGGAGTAAAGAGAGACAGAGTAGGAAGGCTTTGGCTCCTGAGGCTTTGGCGAGCAGAGGCTGAGGAAGAGCTTCACTCCAAGTGAGGTAAGGCCGAGTAAGTTCCTTTAATAAATCTAATTACCTTAAGAGTAGGTGATGGAGGCAGCAGTTAGGGCAGTTGAGTGCTCCGTTTGCAGGATGTGGGAAGTCAGGGTGAGCACAATCGTCCCTGATGACTACACCCGCGAAAGGTGCATCCAGCTGCAGCTCCTGACAAACCGAGTTAGGGAACCGGAGCTGGAGCTGGAGCTGGATGAACTTCAGATCATTCGGGAGGCAGAGGCAGAAATAGAGAGGAGTTACAGGGAGATAGTCACCTGTAAGATTCAGGAGACAGGTAGCTGGGTGACTGTCAGGAGAGGGAAGGGGAAGAGACAGAATGAACAGAGCACACCTGTGCCATTCCCACCAATAATAAGTACATAATTTTGGATACTGTTGATGGGGACGACCTACCAGGGACAAGTTGCAGTGGTTGCGTCTCTGGCGCTGAGACTGGACCCTCAGCTCAGAAGGGAAGGAGGGAAAAGAGGAGAGTAGTAGTGATAGGGGATTCGATAGTTAGGGGGACAGATAAGAGGTTCTGTGGAAGAGATCGAGAATCCCTGATGGTCTGTTGCCTCCTTGGTGCCAAGATTCGCGATATCTCTGATCGAGTTCTCAGTATTCTCAAGAGGGAGGGTGAGCAGCCGGATGTCGTGGTCCTTGTAGGGACCAATGACACAGGTAGAACGAGTGTGGAGGTCCTGAAAGGTGAGTTTAGGGAGTTAGGCGCCAAGTTAAAGGACAGGACCTCCAGGACAGCAATCTCAGGATTGCTACCAGTGCCACGTGCAGGCGGGTTTAGGAATAGTGAGATAGTGCAGATCAACACGTGGCTGAAGGCATTGTGCAGGAGGGAGGCCTTCAGATTGATAGATAATTAGGCAGTTTTCCAGATAAGGTGGGACCTGTTCCGGTGGGATGGTTTACATCTGAACTGGAGGGGGACAAATATTCTTGCAGGTAGGTTTGGTAGAGAGACTCCAGTGGACTTAAACATAGAAACATAGAAACATAGAAAATAGGTGCAGGAGTAGGCCATTCGGCCCTTCGAGCCTGCACCGCCATTTATTATGATCATGGCTGATCATCCAACTCAGAACCCAGCCTTCCCTCCATACCCCCTGACCCCTGTAGCCACAAGGGCCATATCTAACTTCCTTTTAAACATAGCTAATGAACTGGCCTCAACAGTTTGCTGTGGCAGAGAATTCCACAGATTCACCACTCTCTGTGTGAAGAAGTTTTTCCTAACCTCGGTCCTAAAAGGCTTCCCCTCTATCCTCAAACTGTGACCCCTCGTTCTAGACCTCCCCAACATCGGGAACAATCTTCCTGCATCTAGCCTGTCCAATCCCTTTAGGATCTTATACGTTTCAATCAGATCCCCCCTCAATCTTCTAAATTCCAACGAGTACAAGCCCAGTTCATCCAGTCTAAACTAGGCATGAGGGGAGAGGGGAACCAAACTGTAGGAACAGATGTAGGGAAGAAGGAAAAAAAAGAAAATAGTAAAATTGTTTGCACAGTTAGTGATAAACAGAGAGTAAGAGGTGGAAAATTTCTTAATTGCATTTATTTTAATGCTAGGAGCATTTTAAGAAAGGTGGATGAGCTTAAAGCATGGATTGATACCTGGAAGTATGATGTGGTAGCTATTAGTGTAACATTGTTACAGGAGGGGTGTGATTGGCAACTAAATATTCCTGGATTTAATTGCTTCAGGTGTGATAGAATCAGAGGGGCAAGAGGGGGAGGGGCTGCATTGCTTGTCAGAGAAAATATTACAGTGGTGCTCTGGCAGGATAGATTAGAGGGCTTGTCTAGGGAGGCTATTTGGGTGGAATTGAGGAATGGGAAAGGTGCAGTAAATCTTATGGTGGTGTATTATAGACCACAAAATGGGGAGCGAGAATTGGAGGAGCAAATTTGTAAGGAGATAGCAGATATTAGTAGTAGGCACAAGGTTGTGATTGTGGGAGATTTTAATTTTCCACACATAGACTGGGAAGTCCATACTGTAAAAGGGCTGGATGGTTTGGAGTGTGTAAAATGCGTGCAAGATAGTTTTTTGCAGCAATACATAGAGGTGCCAACTAGAGAAGGGGCAGTGTTGGATCTCCTGTTAGGGAATGAGATAGGGCACGTGACGGAAGTTTGTGTTGGGGAGCACTTTGGGTCCAGTTATCATAATACTATTAGTTTCAATATAATTATAGAGAAGGATAGGACTGGACCCAGGGTTGAGATTTTTGATTGGAGAAAGGCTAACTTTGAGGAGATACGAAAGGATTTAGAAGGAGCGGATTGGGACAATTTGTTTCATGGGAAGGATGTAATAGAGAAATGGAGGTCATTTAAAGGTGAAATTTTGAGAGTACAGAATCTTTATGTTCCTGTTAAGTTGAAAGGAAAGGTTAAAAGTTTGAGAGAGCCATGGTTTTCAAGGGATATTGGAAACTTGGTTCGGAAAAAAAGAGAGATCTACAATAAATATAGACAGTATGGAATAAATGAGGTGCTCGAGGAATATAAAGAATGTAAAAAGAATCTTAAGAAAGAAATTAGAAAAGCTAAAAGAAGATATGAGGTTGCTTTGGCAAGTAAGGTGAAAATAAATCCCAAGGGTTTCTACCGTTATATAAATAGCAAAAGGATAGTGAGGGATAAAATTGGTTCCTTAGGGAATCAGAGTGGGCGGCTACGTGTGGAGCCAAAAGAGATGGGGGAGATTCTTAACAATCTCTTTTCTTCAGTATTCACTAAGGAGAAGGATATTGAATTGTGTAAGATAAGGGAAACGGGTAGGGAAGTTATGGGAACCATGATGATTAAAGAAGAAGTAGTACTGGAGCTTTTAAGGAATATAAAAGTGGATAAGTCTCCAGGTCCTAACTGGATATTCCCTAGGACATTGAGGGAAGTTAGTGTGGAAATAGTAGGGGCTCTGACAGAAATATTTCAAATGTCATTAGAAACGGGGATGGTGCCGGAAGACTGGCGTATTGTTCATGTTGTTCCATTGTTTAAAAAGGGAACTAAGAGTAAACCTAGCAATTATCGGCCTGTGAGTTTGACGTCAGTGGTGGAAAGTATTCTTAGAGATGGCATATATAATTATCGGGATAGACAAGGTCTGATTAGGAACAGTTAACGTGGATTTGTGCGCGGAAGGTCATGTTTGACAAATCTTATTGAATTTTTTGAAGAGATTACTAGGAATGTTGATGAGGGTAAAACAGTGGATGTTGTTTATATGGACTTCAGTAAGGCCTTTGACAAGGTCCCACACGGAAGGTTGGTTAGGAAGGTTCAATCGTTAGGTATTAATATTGAAGTAGTAAAATGGATTCAGCAGTGGCCGGATGGGAGACGCCAGAGAGTGGTGGTGGATAACTGTTTGTCACATTGGAGGCCAGTGACTAGTGGTGTGCCTCAGGGATCAGTACTGGGTCCAATGTTATTTGTCATATACATTAAAGATCTGGATGATGGAGTGGTAAATTGGATGAGTAAGTATGCAGATGATACTAAGATAGGTGGAGTTGTGCACAGTGAAGTAGGTTTTCAAAGCTTGCAGAGAGATTTAGGCCAGTTAGAAGAGTGGGCTGAAAGATGACAGATGGAGTTTAATGCTGATAAACGTGAGGTGCTACACTTTGGTAGGACTAATGAAAATAGGACATGCATGGTAAATGGTAGGGCATTGAAGAATGCAGTAGAACAGAGGGGTCTAGGAATAATGGTGCATAGCTCCCTGAAGGTGGATCTCATGTGGACAGGGGGGTGAAGAAAGCTTTTGGTATGCTGGCCTTTATAAATCAGAGCATTGAGTATTGGAGTTGGGATGTAATGTTGAAATTGTACAAGGCATTGGTGAGGCCATTTGGAGTATTGTGTACAGTTTTGGTCACCGAATTATAGGAAAGATGTCAACAAAATAGAGAGAGTACAGAGAAGGTTTATTAGAATGTTACCTTGGTTTCATCACCTAAGTTACAGAGAAAGGTTGAACAAGTTGGGTCTTTATTCTTTGGAATGTAGAAGGTTGACGGGGGACTTGATAGAGGTATTTAAAATTATGAGGGGGATAGATAGAGTTGACGTGGATAGGCCTTTTCCATTGAGAGTGGGGGAGATTCAAACAAGAGGACATGAGTTGAGAGTTAAAGGGCAAAAATTTAGGGGTAACATGAGGGGGAACTTCTTTACTCAGAGAGTGGTGGCTGTGTGGAATGAGCTTCCAGCAGAAGTGGTTGAGGCAGGTTCGATGTTGTAGTTTAAAGTTAAACTGGACATCTATATGGACAGGAAAGGAATGGAGGGTTACGGGCTGAGTGCAGGTCGGTGGGACTAGGTGAGAGTAAGAGTATGGCACAGACTAGAAGGGCCGAGATGGCCTGTTTCCGTGCTGTAATTGTTATATGGTTATATGGTTATATGGTTAAGCAGCCTTATCAAATGCCTTCTGAAAATCTAAGTAAATGACATCCGCTGCCTCTCCTTTGTCCACCCTGCATGTTACTTCCTCAAAGAACTCTAACAGATTAATCAGGCTAGATTTCCCTTTACAGAAGCCATGCTGACTTTGACTTATTTTATCATTAGTCTCCACGTACCCCGAAACCTTATCCTTAGTAATTGGCTCAGGTTCGGCTATCTGGCCTAAAATGTCCTCTCTTTTGTCTTTCTCCCTTCGTAAAGAGTGGAGTGACATTTACAATTTTCCAGTCCTCTAGGACCATGCCAGAATCAAGTGATTCTTGAAAGATCATGACCAATTCATCCATTATCTCTTCAACGACCTCTCTCAGGACTCTGGGATGTAGTCTATCTGGTCCAGGTGACTTATCCACCTTAAGATCTTTGAGTTTGCCTGCACTTTTTCCTTTGTAATAGCAATGGTACTCACTCCTGCTCCCTGACACTCACAAACCTCTGGCACACTGCTAATATCTTCCACATTTTTGACTGAAGCAAAGTGCCCATTAGGTTCTTCTGTTATTTCTTTGTCCCCTATTAGTACATCATTTCCTAGTGGTCCAATATCAAGACTCACCTCCCTTTTACTCTTTATATAGCTGAATAAACTTTTACTCTTTTATATTATTGGCTTGTTTACCCTCATATTCAATCTTTTCCCTTCTTATGGCTTTTTAGTTGCCTTTTGCTGAATTTTAAAAGCTTCCCAATTATCCAACTTCCCACTCACTTTTGCTACCTTATATGCCCTTTCCTTGACTTTTATGCAGTTCTTAACTTCCCTAGTCAGCCATAGTTGCCTAGCCCTACCATTTGAAAACTGCTTCTTCTGTGGGACATATCTATACTGCTCCTTGTGAAATATCCCCAGAAACTTCAGCCACCTCTGTTCTGCTGTTATCCCCACCAATATCCCCCTCCAATCCACCTGGGCAAGCTCCTCTCTCATGCCTCTGTAATTCCCTTTATTCCATTGTGATACTGATACATCTGACTTATGCTTCTAACTCTCAAATTGCAGTATGAATTCAATTTGTACATGTTTGGCACAGCATTGTGGGCTGAAGGGCCTGTATTGTGCTGTAGGTTTTCCATGTTTCCATGATCACTGCATCACTGTCTCCTCAGGGTTCCTTTACATTAAGCTTCCTAATAAAATCTGGGTTATTACACAACGCCCAATCTAAGATTACCTTTTCCCTGAGTAGGATCAATCACAAGCTGCTCTAAAAAGCCATCTCGCAGGCAAACAACAAATTCCTTCTCTTGCGATCCAACATCAAACTGATTTTCCCAATCCCCTTGCATATTGAGTCCCCCATTAAACTGTGACATTCCCCTTATTACGTGCCCTTTCCAGCTCCCTTTGCAATCTCAACTCCACATCTTGGCTATTATTTGGAGGCCTATATATGATTCCAATAATGTTTATTTTCAACCTTTGCAGTTTCTTAACTCCATCCACAAAGATTCAATATTCTCTGACTCTATGTTACCTCTTTCTAAAGATGTAATTCCAGCTCTTACCAACAGAGCCACACCACCACCTATGCCTTCCTGCTTGTCCTTTCGATACAAAGTGTATCCTTTGATGTGAAACTTCCAACTGTGACCTTCTTCCAGCCACAACTCAGTGATGCCCACAACGTCATACCGACCAACCTCTAATTGCGCCATGAATTTGTCCGAATGTTATGTGCATTTAAACACAGCACCTTCAGTCCTGCATTCTTTGCTCTTTCGAATCTTGCCTCTGTGGTACAACTTAACTCTTTGCTTTGTCTGCATTTGTACCCAGTCACTGGCTTGTCCTTTCTTACATGTTCCTTGAAATGTGTCTGTTTATAGGCAGCCACAAAGCAAGAAACCAAAATAACCCAATTTTAAAAAAGACAGGAAACCATTGTGCAGAGAAAGAGAGAGAGAGAAATAAAGCACACATCGTGTAAACAATAGCAAGCCAACAGCATCCCGAAGCAGACTGAGTCCAGATATGCTCCTGGAGCAGTCAGAGTAGGCCCAAGCCTCAGCGCCCTCAGCCTGATCTTTGCCTCCGTACCCAACACTCAGGCTTCCAGTCTATCTGAGCCAATGGTTAAATTGTCCAGGCACCAAGCAGTGCCCTGCTCTAGGACCTGGACCCCAGCACCCTGATATGCTTGGGCCGCCCAGCCCAAAGCTAGTCTTGATCTCACCATATCATCTCGGCACTTGTATCGGTCCAACCTCGCACCCAGGTTAGGTGGAAGGGCATCAAACCTTTTCCGCATCGACTCCTCTCCACGCTCACTCCATCTTCATCAGCATCTACAAAACCCTGCTCGACACGTTGCGCCTCGCAATGCCCCAGCACAGATCATCCCCCGAAACTGCCTCGCCTCTGCCTGCCTCCTCACTGCCTGCGGACATAGTTCACCACAATTTGCTTCAGAAAAGATGTTATAAGTAATGTTTTTAGTTGAATATCTTGCCTTATGATTTACCAGTAAGCTACCTCACATCTTTGGTAGTGCCATCTTAAACCGGAACCCACTGGATGCAGTCTCACCACTCTCCTACACCTCCATATACTAGCCATCTACCTTCCCTCTCCACTCTCAGTCCCTGACGCAGGATCCTGACCACTAATATCAACGATTCCTACCTTCCACCCTTCCAACATATGCTGCTTGACTAGCTGAGTGTCTCCAGCATATTTCGCTTTAAAATCTTCAACACAGAGCTTGTTCCTGACGAAGGAAACTATTTGTCCTGATTGTCTTTCTCCATAAAGCTGCATTGATTTGTATCTCAAATGATCACCCATCAGTCAGGACTGTGATCCTAAAGTCCTGCCCCATGTCATTCACAGCAGGATCAATATTGTGCAGATGCACCTTTTGTGCATTTGTATAGAAGACATGCTTTTCGTGTTAATACACATGAGACAATATTCCTCGTGTTATTTTATGGTCCATTTTCAAACCCATTATGCTTTGTACATTCTTCTGGAAGCTGTAGCACTTGAACTCTCAAAGATCTGGAGGGAAAAACCCTCAGTGCTATATGCTACATGACATTGTTCATATTCTGAACCTTATGCTTCTGTCAGATGTGTCTGGTAGTCAAGAATTCTACAGAATTCTGTTGAAATCTTGGCTGCCATCTCCATGGATGATGCAACTCAAAAATCAAAACAAATGTAGATATTTTGTGGCTTAGAATTTTCTAGATCCCTGGATCACCTCTCCATAAAGTTCAAGATGTTACCTTTTTGGATTTTTGAGTGCAATAAAGTGGCCATTTTTCCTTCTTTTATACTTTTATTCTCAGTGTGTTCTATTTTTTGCTTTTATCTTCCTTGCTATAATTTCACTTTAAGTTTAGTTACTGTACCTTTAAAATCAAGTGTAGCTATTTAGCAAGCCAGTGCAGATGCTCTCTCTCTCTCTTCCTCTCCCTTTCTCTCTATCTCTCTTCCACTCATGACCTCTCTCTCTCTGCTCTGTGTGTGTGTGTGCATGTGTGTTTGAAGTCACTGGCCTAGAGTTTTGTAATTAAATTCACACATCTGATGCTCGAGGATTGTAACGCTCTGCCCCTGTTTTTATACTACTTTTACTTCTTTGGAAGGTCACATGAAGTCTAGAGTAAAGAAGCGCTGTTAAAATGATAAGAGAATTTATTTTTGTACTTACGGCGTTGCAATTTCACACGGCCTTGTCACTAAATATAAGATACCCTCAGATAGATATAGATACTGCTGGAGTGCTATTAAGCTCTATTTACAGTATAGCATACTCTCTCTGCCCCTTGAGACTTCACTCCCTTTCTTTTGGAAAGACATTGTGCTTTTATTGTTTATTCTGAAAGCAACTAAAATGCTGAACAAGAAAGCACATTATTTATAACTAATCATGTCAAGGAAACTTGTAAGATAGCCAGTAAACTATATATATATATATATATATATATATATAAACAGATAACTATAAACCAAGCTACTATGCATCTTGAAGCCATTGTATGCTTATGGTTATGGCACAGAAAAGATAAATAGGAACACATTATAGGCCTCTGTTAGTCTCGTGAGACCATGGATTTGCATCTTCCAGGGCGCAGGCCTGGGAAAGGTTGTATGGAAGACCGGCAGTTGCCCATGCTGCAAGTCTCCCCTCTCCACGCCACTGATGTTGTCCGAGGGAAGGGCATTAGGACCCATACAGCTTGGCACCGGTGTCGTCGCAGAGCAATGTGTGGTTAAGTGCCTTGCTCAAAGACATAACGCACTGCCTCAGCCAAGGCCCGAACTAGCAACCTTCAGATCACTAGACGAATGCCTTAACCACTTGGCCACGTGCCAACCTGGGAACACAAGCGACTGTAGGTACTGGAATCCAGAGCAACAAACGAAAGTCTGGAGGAACTTACTAGGTCAGGCAACAATGTGGAGGGAAATGGACAGTTGATGTTTTGGGTTGAGACCCTTCATTTGGGCATAAAGACAAAGGGGAGATAGCCAGTATAAAGAGGTGTGGGGAAGGGCTGGACCAAGGTTTAGCAAATGATTCTTAGATCCAGGTGAAGAGGTGCGATAAATAGCCTCTGATGATCTTTCCAATCTTCTCTCTGTTACAAGGGCGTAGTGAGCGGACCCAAGTGCAGGACACAGACACGAAGGTAACATTAGCAGAAGTGTGTTTATTAACAGTTGCATAGAAAGGAAGAGAGCGAGGATTAGATGCCTACATGGACGTGATCATTGGGCAACAAACCAGAGGAACCTGGACTTGGACTTGGCCACGGAGCCTTGACTTGGACTTGGGCACGGAATCTGGACTTGAACTTGGACACAGAGCCTGGACTTGGACACGGAGCCTGGACTCGAACTTGGACATGGGACTTGAAAATGGCCAGCAATCCTCAGCTGGACATGAGACGACAAAACCAAACAACAACAGACAATTCGTATCTTGACACAAAGTAGCACATGAAGCAGCAAACGGCCGGCCATCCCTTAGCTGAACACGAAGAGACAGAATTCCTGAAGCAACCCCAGGCACCGAAGCAACTTAGAGTCCACTATTCTCAGCGGCCCGGAATGTGCATTGCAGTACTGGCTCAGGTGATGGACCAGCCCCGAGTGGATGTAAGCCGGAGTCTTTATGCTGCTGGTTCAGATGAGGATCAGGTGTCCTAATCAGGGAACCTGGTAGAACATGGGGAAAAGGAAATTAACTGAAATGAGGAGTCAACGGACTGGACCGTTGACACTCTCCTCACCAGGCTGCACCTATCACTTGCTCCATCCCTTCTCCCACCTCTTTATACTAGCTATTTCTCCATAGCTTGTGGATGAAGCGTCTCGACCTACAGTGTCCACTGTTCACTGCCCGTCACAGATTCTGCCTGACCCGTTGAGTTTCTACATCTTCTGTTTGTTACTCCAGAAAAGTTTATGAACCTTGGACTTACAGAAATGGTGGAAGAACTGGAGAAACACAGTGGCCACATCTCTTTTAGAAATGATAGAGATGATATGTCAGCATATTAATGTGAATAAAGAAACAAAACCATATAATTGAGTTTTTGAGCAGCTGGCAATTGGAGATCCAAAGCATGAAAAGATGTAGTTTACTCAGTTTCAAAGATTGAGTACATAAGGCATCGACACATGGCAGTTTGGTGTTTTAGAGTAGCAGCCAATCAGCAATCAGGATTGATTGACAAGAACAAGATAAAAGAAGGCAGGGGCAAGCAGAGCGGTCATTGGTGGAGCAGCCATTGTTGGAGTGAAGAGTATTAGAGTGGAGATTTTGAAGCTACAGCTCTTTGATGCTTCAGTGAGGAGTGGTTTGAGTGAGAGAAAGCAAAAAGCTATGGTTAGAGTTTTTGTTCCCACAGTTTATTCAATTAGAACAGTAGGGATGCCAGGCAAGAGAGTTGAATGCTCCTCTTACAGGGTGTGGGAAGACAGGGAGATTACACCTGCGAGAAGTGCATCCAGTTGCAGCTTCTAACACTCCATGTTCAGGAGCTGGAGCTGAAACTGGACGAACTCCAGATCATTCAGGAGGCTGAGGGGTGATGGACAGAACAGAGAGAGGTACTCCCAAGGTTCAGGATATAGGAAATTATGTGACAGGAAGGGGAAAAGAGTTAAACAACCAATGCAGGGTATCCCAGTAACCAACTGGTATACCACTTTCGATGCTGCTGGGGGGATTACCTAGCAGAGGAAAGTCACGACAGCCAGGTCTCTGCCACTGGGTCTGCCTCTGGTTTTTGTAGAAGAGAAATGGGAGGAGGAGATGTGAGCTGTGGTGATGAGGGATTCGTTAGTTAGGGGAACAGACAAGAGGCCCTGTGGGTGAGAACAAGATTCCTGGATGGTATGTTGTCTCCCAGGTGCTAGGGTCCGGGACATCCCAGATTGAGTCCTCAACATTCTTCAGTGGGATTGTGATCAACCGGAGATGGTGGTCCACAACGATACCAATGACATAGGTAGAAAGAGTAACAAGATTCTGCAAAGTGAGTTCAGGGAATTTGGTGCTAAGTTAAAGGATAGAACCTCCCCAGGACTGTGATTTCAGGATTGTTACTTGAGCCACATGCTAGTGAAGCCAGAAACAAGAAGATTAAACAGTTTAATGCATAGCTAAGGAGTTGGTGTAGGAGGGGGAGCATCAGATTTTTGGATAATTGGGCTTTCTTCCAAGGAAGATGGGACCTGTACAGAAGGAAGGTTTGCACCGGAACTAGAAGTAGTCTAAAATATCCCAGCAGGGTGGTTTGCCAGTACTGCACAGGGGTGTTTAAACAAGAGTTGCAAGGAATGAGAACCAGAGTCCCAGAAAAGATTGTGGTGAGGTTGTGGAGAAAGATATTGTTAAGACAAAGTCAAGAATCAAAAAGGTGGACTAATGTTCTGAGTTGCGTATATTTCAATGCAAGAAGCATCATAGGAAAGGCAGATGAGCTCAGGGTATGGATCAACTCATGAAATTATGATATTGTAGCTATTAGTGAGACTTGGTTGCAGGAGTGGCAGGACTAGTGGCTCAATATTCCAAGGTTCCATTGTTTTAGACGTGACAGAGTGGGAAGGATTAAGGGAGGAGCAGTGGTGTTACTAGTTAGCAAAAATGTCACTGGATGCTCAGTCAGGACAGACTGAAGAACATGTCTAGAGAGTCTTTATGGATGAAAATAAGGAATAAGAATATATTACAGACCACCCAACAGTCTGTGAGATTTAGAGGAGCAAATTTGTAGAGAGATCGGAGACTGTTGCAAGAAACATAAGGTTGTGATCGTAGGTGATTTTAACTTTCCACATATTGAGTGGGGCACCCATACTGTAAAATAGGGTTTGTAAAATATGTACGTGAAAGTTTCCTTAATCAGTAAATAGAAGTCCCAATGAGAAAGTGTGCGATACTGGATTGGCTATTAGGGAATGAGACAGAGCCGGGTGACAGGAATTAGAGTAGGGAAACACTTTGCATCTAGTGATCATAATGCCATTAGTTTCAAAAAATATGGAAAAAAACGTATGTGGCCTGTGGATTGAGATTCTAATTTGGAGAAAGGCCAGTTTTCATGGTATCAGAAACCATCTGCCAAATATAGAAACATAGAAAATAGGTGCAGGAGTAGGCCATTCGGCCCTTCGAGCCTGCACCGCCATTTATTATGATCATGGCTGATCATCCAACTCAGAACCCCGCCCCAGCCTTCCCTCCATACCCCCTGACCCCTGTAGCCACAAGGGCCATATCTAACTCCCTCTTAAACATAGCCAATGAACTGGCCTCAACAGTTTCCTGTGGCAGAGAATTCCACAGATTCACCACTCTCTGTGTGAAGAAGTTTTTCCTAATCTCGGTCCTAAAAGGCTTCCCCTCTATCCTCAAACTGTGACCCCTCGTTCTGGACTTCCCCAACATCGGGAACAATCTTCCCGCATCTAGCCTGTCCAATCCCTTTAGGATCTTATACGTTTCAATCAGATCCCCCCTCAATCTTCTAAATTCCAACGAGTACAAGCCCAGTTCATCCAGTCTTTCTTCATATGAAAGTCCTGCCATCCCAGGAATCAATCTGGTGAACCTTCTTTGTACTCCCTCTATGGCAAAGATGTCTTTCCTCAGATTAGGGGACCAAAACTGCACACAATACTCCAGGTGTGGTCTCACCAAGGCCTTGTACAACTGCAGTAGTACCTCCCTGCTCCTGTACTCGAATCCTCTCGCTATAAATGCCAGCATACCATTCGCCTTTTTCACCGCCTGCTGTACCTGCATGCCCACTTTCAATGACTGGTGTATAATGACACCCAGGTCTCGTTGCACCTCCCCTTTTCCTAATCGGCCACCATTCAGATAATAATCTGTTTTCCTATTTTTGCCACCAAAGTGGATAACTTCACATTTATCCACATTAAATTGCATCTGCCATGAGTTTGCCCACTCACCCAACCTATCCAAGTCACCCTGCATCCTCTTAGCATCCTCCTCACTGCTAACACTGCCACCCAGCTTCGTGTCATCCGCAAACTTGGAGATGCTGCATTTAATTCCCTCATCCAAGTCATTAATATATATTGTAAACAACTGGGGTCCCAGCACTGAGCCTTGCGGTACCCCACTAGTCACCGCCTGCCATTCTGAAAAGGTCCCGTTTATTCCCACTCTTTGCTTCCTGTCTGCTAACCAATTCTCCACCCACACCAATACCTTACCCCCAATACCGTGTGCTTTAAGTTTGCACACTAATCTCCTGTGTGGGACCTTGTCAAAAGCCTTTTGAAAATCCAAATATACCACATCCACTGGTTCTCCCCTATCCACTCTACTAGTTACATCCTCAAACAATTCTATGAGATTCGTCAGACATGATTTTCCTTTCACAAATCCATGCTGACTTTGTCCGATCATTTCACCGCTTTCCAAATGTGCTGTTATCACATCCTTGATAACTGACTCCAGCAGTTTCCCCACCACCGACGTTAGGCTAACCGGTCTATAATTCCCCGGTTTCTCTCTCCCTCCTTTTTTAAAAAGTGGGATTACATTAGCCACCTTCCAATCCTCAGGAACTAGTCTAGAATCTAACGAGTTTTGAAAAATTAACACTAATGCATCCACTATTTCTTGGGCTACTTCCTTAAGCACTCTAGGATGCAGACCATCTGGCCCTGGGGATTTATCTGCCTTCAATCCCTTCAATTTACCTAACACCACTTCCCTACTAACATGTATTTCACTCAGTTCCTCCATCTCACTGGACCCTCTGTCCCTTACTATTTCTGGAAGATTATTTATGTCCTCCTTAGTGAAGACAGAACCAAAGTAATTATTCAATTGGTCTGCCGTGTCCTTGCTCCCCATAATCAATTCACCTGTTTCTGTCTGCAGGGGACCTACATTTGTCTTTACCAGTCTTTTCCTTTTTACATATCTATAAAAGCTTTTACAGTCCGTTTTTATGTTCACTGCCAGTTTTCTCTCATAATCTTTTTTCCCCTTCCTAATTAAGCCCTTTGTCCTCCTCTGCTGAACTCTGAATTTCTCCCAGTCCTCAGGTGAGCCACTTTCTCTGGCTAATTTGTATGCTACTTCTTTGGAATTGATACTATCCCTAATTTCTCTTGTCAGCCACGGGTGCACTACCTTCCTTGATTTATTCTTTTGCCAAACTGGGATGAACAATTGTTGTAGTTCATCCATACAACCTTTAAATGCTTGCCATTGCATATCCACCGTCAATCCTTTAAGTGTCATTTGCCAGTCTATCTTAGCTAATTCACGTCTCATACCTTCAAAGTTACCCCTCTTTAAGTTCAGAACCTTTGTTTCTGAATTAACTATGTCACTCTCCATATTAATGAAGAATTCCACCATATTATGGTCACTCTTACCCAAGGGGCCTCTCACGACAAGATCGCTAATTAACCCTTCCTCATTGCTCAAAACCCAGTCCAGAATAGCCTGCTCTCTAGTTGGTTCCTCGACATGTTGGTTCAAAAAACCATCCCGCATACATTCCAAGAAATCCTCTTCCTCAGCACCTTTACCAATTTGGTTCACCCAGTCCACATGTAGATTGAAGTTACCCATTATAACTGCTGTTCCTTTATTGCACACATTTCTAATTTCCTGTTTAATACCATCTCCGACCTCACTACTACTGTTAGGTAGTATGGATTGGGACAGACTGTTTGCTGGCAAAGGTGTACTTGGTAAGTGGGAAGCCTCCAAAATTGAAATTTTGAGAGTAAAAAAATTGTATGTGTCTGTCAGAATGAGGTACTTATGGAGTGTAAGAAATACAAGAGAACACGTAGGAAATAAATCATGAGGGCTAAAAGAAGGCATGAGGATGCCCTAGCAGACAAGGTAAAGGAGAGTTCTAAGGGATACTATAGATATATTAAGAGCAAAAGGATTGGAAGGGACAAGACTGGTCCTCTGGAAGATCAAACTGGTAAGCTATGTGTGGAGCCAAAAGAGATGGGGGTGGGGGGGCGTCTTAAATGGATTTTTTACATCTGTATTTATTCAGGGGACAAACATAGAGTCAATAGAAGTGAGGCAAAACAGCATCAAGTTCATGGATCCTATACAGATTAGAGAGGAGAAGGCAAATTAGGATGGACAAATCCCCAGGGCCTGACAAGGTGCTCCCTTGGAACTTGTGGGAGGCAAGTGCACAAAATGCAGGGGAACCAGCGGAGATATTTAAATCATTCTTAGTGACAGGAGAGATATCAGAGGTTTGGAGGACAGCTAATGTTGTTGGTGAGCCTGACATCAGCAGTAGAAAAGTTATCAGAAGGTATTCTTGGGGACTGGATGTATGAGCATTTGGATAGACAGGGACTGATTGGGGATAGTCAGCATAGCTTCGTGTGTGGTAGGTTGTGTCTAACCAATCTTATAGAGTTTTTCAAGGAAGTTACCAGGAAAGTGGATGAAGGCAAGGCAGTGGAAGTTGTCTACATGGACTTTAGCAAGGTATTTGACAAGGTCCCACATGGGAGGTTGGTCAAGAAGGTTCAGTCACTCAGCATTCAGGATGAGGAATAAATTGGATGAGACTTTGGCTTTGTGGGAGAAGCCAGAGAGTGGTAGTAGATATTGCCCTCTCTGACTGGGGGCCTGTGACTAGTGAAGTGTCGCAGGAATCAGTATTGGGTCTGTTGTTGTTTGTCATCTCTATCAATGATCTGGATGATAATGTGGTTAACTGGCGCAGCAAATTTGGAGGTGACTCCAAGATTGGGTTGAGGGGGGTATTCAAGTGGATAGTGAGGAAGACTATCAGAGCTTGCGGTGGGAGCTGAACAGCTGAGAAAATGGGTTGACAAATGGCAGGCGGAATTTGATGTAGACAAGTTTGAGGCATTACACTTTGGTAGGACCAACAAGGGTAGGGCTTACATAGTGATGGTAGGGCACTGAGAAGTTCTGGAGGACAAAGGTTTCTACGAATACAGGTCCATAATTCATTGAGAGTGGTGTCACATGTAGATAGAAAGCTTTTGGCAGATTGGCATTCATAAATCAAAGCATTGAGTACGGGAGATGGGATGTTATGTTGAAGTTATATAAGAACATAAGAAGTAGCATTTGGTCCATCAAGCCTGCTCTGCCATTCAATAAGATCATGGTTGATCTGGCCATGGACTCATCTCCACCTACCTGCCTTTTGTCCATAACCCTTAATTCCCTTACTATGCAAAAGTCTATCCAACCTTGTCTTAATTACATTTACTGAGGTAGCCTCCACTGCTTCATTAGGCAGAGAACTCCACAGATTCACTACTCTCTGGGAAAAGCAGTCCCTCCTCATCTCTGTTCTATATCTACACCCCAAATCTAGTCTCACCAACCAGTGGAAACAACTTTTCTGCCTCTATCTTATCTATTACTTTCATAATTTTATATTTTTCTGTAAGATCTCCTCTCATTCTTCTGAGTTTCAGCGAGTACAGTCCCTGGCGACTCATAAGACATGGTAAAGTATATGTTGAAGTTGCATGAGGCCCTAGTTGGAGTATTGTGTGTAGTTTTGGTCACCTACCTACAGGAAAGATGTAAATAAGGTTGAAAGAGTGCAGAGAATATTTACAAGGAAGTTGCCAGGACTGGAAGACCTGAGTTATAAGGAAAGTTTGGATAGGTAAGGACTTTATTCTTTGGAACATAGAAGATTGAAGGATGATTTGATATAGGTACACAAAATTATGAGGTGTAGAAAGGGTAAGTGCAAGCAAGCTTTATCCATTGGGCTTGGAAGGGACTGCAAATGGAGGTCATGGGTTAGGGGTGAAAAGTGAAAAGTTTAAGGGGAACATGAGAGGAAACTTCTTCACTCAGAGGGACGTGGGAGTGTGGAACGAGCTGCCATTGCAAGTGGTGCATGCAAGCTTGATTTCAACCTTTAAGAAAAGTTAGGATAGGTACATGGATGGTAGGGGTATGGAGGGCTATTGTCCCAGTGTAGGTCAATGGGAGTAGGCAGTTTAAATGGTTCAGCATGGACTAGATGGGCTGAAGGGCCTGTTTTTGTGCAGAACTTTTCTATGACTTTGTGACTCTATGACTCTAATTGATGATATGAAACAAGACAGGCGTGAACGAATAGATTGTAATGGCTGATGCACACATACATATATTTTTGCCTCAACTATGCTAGCAACGAGTTATTCATCATCATCATCATCAGGTGCCATGCCCAGTTTGAGCTTTGACTGCCATGGCCCACACACTCGTGTTTCGGGTCAAGTGGATCAATTTATTGGTATTCATTTCCAATTCTCTGGCTGCTGTCTCCATCATCATTTGTCTTTGTCTTCTTGTCAACCTTTACCATAATTATCGTGCATTCTAACTCCTCTATCCTAATCACATGTCCAATGAAGTTACGTTGCCTTTTTGTGTTTGCTCTGTTCATGACATCCTCGTTAGCTATTCGTTTCGTCCATGATATTCTTTGCATCCTCCTCAAAAACCACATCTCTGCTGCTTCAATTCGTTTCCTCATGTTACCAGATATTGTCCAACATTCTGAGCCATATAGCATAACTGGATAAATGTAAAATTTCGGTACTCTGAGGTGGGTTGTCATGCTTAGTTTAGTATTGGTCAGTATAAACTTCATTCTCGTGAAGGCGTCTTTTGCCATCCCTATTCTTCTTTTGATGTCCATGTCACACCTGCCATCTGATGTCACCCAGCTTCCTAAGTAGCAAAAGTTCTGTACTTGTTTCATGTCTTCCCCGTTTATTCTCAGCCTGTAGATAGGATTCTCCTTCTTTTTGGATATCACCATACATTCTGTCTTTTTGCAATTGATAGATAGACCCAGTTTTGCACTTTCTTCAACAATTATATCAATTAAGTTTTGTAGTTCTTCCTCCGTACTTGCAATTTTTTTTCTCCAAAGGTACTTTGTTCAGAAGTATTACAAAATAAAGTTATATACATATTTTAAAAAAACATTCATTGACCCTGAATCCTTATTCAATAAATAAAGTTATTTACAATAAAATTAGGCATTGACTCTCTGTTCATATACAAATGAAAGATGTTTACAATAAATCGTTCATTTATTCTCCACCCTTGGTCAAGAGTTAAGACTTATTTACAATAAAATTATTAACAATAAAGGCAGGCGTTGGCTCTAATTCCTTTCCCAAATTAACAATTTCACCCGCTCCCGGGGCACCATGTTGATTCATCTGTCCACACCGCTGATGAGGGGTATTCTCCTCCCCACCCGACCCCTCCCACTCCCACGGGTGATGAACCTTAAACTGTGGTCCTTCCCCACCGGGGCTTCGCGGTGGCCGCACCAAGCTTCAGTGCGTCCCTCAGCACGTACTCCTGCAGGTGAGAGTGAGCCAGTCGGCAGCATTCAGTCACTGACATCTCCATGTGCTGGCAGACCACCAAGTTTCGGGCAGACTAAAGAGCGTCTTTTACTGAATTGATGATCTGCCAGCAGCACCGGATGTTGGTCTCCGTGTGCGTTCCCGGGAACAGCCCGTAGATCACGGAGTCCTCGGTAACGCAGCTGCTGGGCATGAATCTTAGCACTGTCCCCTCCATTCTCCTCCACACCTTCTTGGCGAACCCACAGTGTGCAAAGAGGTGAGTCACTGACTCCACCCCATTACAGTCCTCCCGTGGGCAGTGGGGTGCGGAGACAGTGTCATCTGCATATCTGAAATTATTGATGTTTTCACCGCCAACTTTGCTTCGCAAGATGTCTCTTGTTTTTTGTAATATTGTTTCACTGTACACATTAAATAAATCAGGGGAGAAAACACACCCTTCTGCCTTTACGCCTCTCTTGATTTTCGTAAACTGACTCACTTCCCCATCTATTCTTACAGCGGCAGTTTGTTCCCAGTACATATCTCTGATTAGGTGGAGGTCTATTGATGTTAAGGATACTATCAGAACAAACTATTCAAGTGCAAAAATATTTGTTTGTTTGTTTTATCAACTACACAAAAACATTTGATGAAGTGAAGCACAATAAGTTATTTGAAATATTACAGAAAACTCTAGATCTAGATTCGAAAGACCTCCACCTAATCAGAAATCTGTACTGGGAACAAGTTATCACAGGGTCTAAATCAAGTATAACAAAGAACTCACCATCTCCAGTATCAATTTTCTTCACTGGAACAAAATTACTGCCAAAGCAAATCACAGCGACGGCTGTGGCAACAAAACCTTTCACAAGTGGCAAGGTCCCTGTGAGATTCTTTGCAACGGCTTTTGTTGAATAAGTAAATCCTTTCTCCACAGAGTCATTTCTCAATATCTTGTCTTGTAGAAAGAAATTACAATGAACATTGTCAATAACTTCCCTTGCTGGGTCTAACTGCTATCTAGAAGATGTATTTAACTTACTGTTGTTGAAACTTTTCTTGGGGGTTGTTGAGCTGCATCCCAAGCCATACACTGCTCCAGCACAGATCAACACTAGAGACCATCTCAGATCAGGTAACATACTGCTTGACAGAGAGCCACGGTTCTGCAGCAACTGGACTTGTGAAGGCTGAATTGCACAGTGTGACCAGGCATGCCTTCACACAGGCGATGATGAGAGACTTCAGTCTGTCTACAGCATCATTATTTATGTTGGAACTTTGCAAATTACCTAGCAAAGAAAAGGGCAAATGATTTTAAACATATTTATTGTGGAAATGAGATATTGCTCATGAAGTGGAATGAAAGGAGCTCCTGATTGTTAAAATATTAACTTCAGCAATGAATGTTTAGACCTGAATGTGAACTGTAGATTAAATTTAAAATGCAGCTCTGTACAATAGGTTCCTCGAGCTGTGAACAGCAGTTAATTGAGACAATGGTGATTACCATTCATTTTGGGTGTCTGGAGTGTGGATGTGAAGAAGGAGGTGTGAAAGTTATATGTAATTCAAAAGAAATATTGTTGATACATTGTAAATATAGAATTGTCCTTTGACCCTTAACATATAAAATGTCATGTGATATTGAGTTAAGTAGGCCTCTTCCTTCAGAGAGTGTCTCATTTTGCCGAACAGAAGACTACTTTATACCTACCAGCTGTGTCTCTCCAGTGAAGTTGTTCATATTACGACACTGATCTCAGGCCTAAACCAATGTGAGCAGTTTGGTGAAATTGTCTGAAAACCATGTTGTCTTTTAATTAGAATATGGCAGTTAATTCATCCAGATAGTCAGGCTGAAGTTGAGGCTGTCAACTGTTTCTATTTCTAGAACCTCAAGACAGTATGGTTTAATAGAAACAAGCGAAACAACACAGCAGAGCGACGAGAATGAAACTTCTTTTCCAAGAAAAATAACTGAAAATCGAATTTTACAAAATGAAATGCAGAAATGACCACTCCAGGATGCTTTACATCATTCTAGAATCCCATACCCCAACACATTCCCTCTTCCCACATCCCTGCAGCTAACCCATCACCTCCAACATTGCCAAGCCAACTCCCTGGACCTTAACTCGCTCCAGATGCCACACAATCTATTGCGTGCCTTGCAACCCTGAAGTACATATTCAATGGTACGATACAATTTCAGGAATCCTGGAGGAATCTGTTTTGAGGATAACAATGTATAAACATCATGCCTCTGAAGACAGGATTGATGAGTAGATGTGTAGATGTTAGAGGTGGATCATACTTGGCAGAAAGTAAATTGCTCATATGCATAGAGAAAGTCTCAGTAAGGAAGGCAGTCTCTTTACGGTTTTTTTTCTGGCTTCTTTATACCCCTCATTTGCTTTGTTTGATTTTAACTTCCGAAGCTTTACATACTTTTCCTTTTTCTTCTTGATTAGAGGGCTATGGGTAACCCTAGGTAATTTCTAAAGTAAGTACATGTTCAACATAGCATTGTGGGCCGAAGGGCCTGATTTGTGCTGTAGGTTTTCTATGTCTCTATATTTTTTAATTCATCACCTTTCTGGGCATCCAAGGTCCTCTAATCTTTCCATCCTTGTTTTTCCTCCTAATGGGAACATTCCTTTCCTGTACTCTGTGCAACTGATCTTTAAACACCCTCCATGTATCTAATGTGGACTTGCCAGACAAATGGTGTTTCCCCATTAAATATCCTTAGTTCCTTCCTAACACCCTTGTAATTTGCCCTACTCCTAAGACTGTCCAGCAAGGACCATGCCTATCCTTATCGATAGCTGTCCTGAAAGTGAAGGAGTTGTGGTCACTGTTCCCTAACTGTGCATCCTCTGGAAGGTCAGTCACCTGGCCAGGCTCGTTACCCTACACATGGTCCAGTACTGCCCCTCCTCTTGTTGAATTGCCCATATATTGATTTTAAAAATCCTCCTGGATATACTTAACAAATTCAGCCCCATCTAACCCCCTTGCATAAGAAGGGCCCAGCTTATATTTGGAAGTTGAAATCCCCTATGACAACAACCTTGTTATTTTTACACATTTCCTTAACCTGTTTATTTTTACATGTGTTATTTTTACACATTTCCTTACATATCTGTTCTTCAATGTCTCAGTGGCACGGGGGGATCTGTAGCACAATCTCATTGGTGCGATATACACCTTTTCCATTCCTGAGTTCTGCCCAAATGGACACAGTGTCTGACCCCTCCATTATGTCTCCCCTGAGTGCAGCTATGATATTGTTCCTGATTAGTAATGCAACCCCCCCCAACTCCTTTTACCTCCTTCTCTATCTTGTTGATGATTTTGTTTGTACTCAGTGTCTGAGGCTTCTTGATTAAGTGTCCAACAATAACTAGCCAGCATTGATGGATTCCAGCTGCCCAGATATCATTTCTCCATGACCGCAATGTCCTGGTGAAACTTTTCATCATGCTTGTCACTGACAGTGCCAAGATTTGCAGACAGGAATGCAGAAAATAAAAATTATGCCTTCCTTGATCCTGAGACCTGCTTTCTGGAAAACAGGCGTCTCAAATATGGAAATATTTCAAAGAAATTTTAGTGGGTGGTCGCAACAGATTCCATCCTTGTAGTCTTGAGCCCAGTAATTCTGTTTTTGCCTATGACAAACCCAAGTCTCTGACCAGGACATTTAACTCAGACTGAGTTATCAGATGAGGCTCACTCGACATAAAGGGTTCAAAATCTGTATCAGTATCAGTGTTATTTTCCATTACTGGCTTGCGCATCATGGCATCTCGTCTACCTCCTCTAGACTCCATATCTCTGGTGGCTTTGGTATTATAATGAGCCAACCAGAAGCAAACACAATATTCCGTGTAGTCTATACTACCTCGCAGCTCTTGAACTCAATCCCTTAATGAACGAAGGTCAACACACCATGCACCTTCTTAACCACTGTATCAACTTGCACGGCAACTTTGAAGGATATGTAGATGTAGATTCCAAGACCCCTCTGCTTCTCCACACTGCTAAAAACTTTGTACTCTGCCATCAAGCCTGACCTTCAAAAGTGTATCACAATTCCTTAACTTTCAGGATAGGTATAGACAAGGATAGGTATGCTCCTCACCAGAGGACCCATCCTGCAAGGTTCAACAGCAGCATCTTCCTCACTGCAATCAGCCTCCTAAACCAAGCAGAAAAAAATAGCACTATGTCACACTATATATTTTCTCTCTCTCAATCCTGCACTTGTGCCTTTGTTTATTTTATTGTTTATTTTGCATAGGTGTACATAAATTTATTGTAATTTAAGTTTACATTAACTTATGCTCATCTTCGCTGGTTCGTGTGCAAAAGTGTATTATGTCCAGCCCACCCAATAGACTCTAGAAATTTTAAGTAGATGTAGAAACACACATGAAAGCAAAGGATTCCAACAAATACCTCCACTGCCGTGAAGTAGAAGACAATTCTTCTAAACACTGCAGGTGCTGATGTCCCTCATTCTCTATCATAGCATGCTCCACTTTGCAAGGTTACAAGAGGTTGAGAGGGATAATAAATCAACCATGATGGACCCAGTGGGCCAGCTGGCCTAATTCTGCTCCTATATCTTAAAGTCTTATGATCTTATGGTTGAAAACTTCAGGTTTCTAGGAACGAATATCACCATTAGCTTGTCCCAGTAGATATCATGGCCAAGAAAGCTCACCAATGCCTTTATTTGCTTAGAAGGCTAAAGAAATTTATCATGTCTGCATTGTGCTTCACCTATTTTACTGATGCACAATAGAAAACATCCTATCCAGATGCATCACAGCGCGGAATGGCAACTGCTCTGCCCACACACGCAAGAAACTGCAGAGAGTTGTAAACACAGCTCAGAAAATAACCAATCCAGCCTTCACTCCATGGACTCTGACTACATTTCTCGCTACCTCAGTAAATCAACTAACATAATCAAAGACCACACCTACCTCAATTATTCTCTCTTCCGCGCGCCCCCCCCCCCCATCAAGATACCAAGGTCTGAAATCAGGCTCATGGACAGCCTTTATCTCGTTGTTATAAGACTATTGTGCAATAAGATGGACCCTTGACTTCACAATCTATCTCATCATGGCCTTGAGCATTGTTGTCTGGTTGCAATGTATTTTCTCTGGAACAGTAAAATGGTATTATGCATTCTGTTATAGCATTTCCCTTGTACAGCCTCAATGTACTGACGTGATGAAGTGAACTGTATTAATAGCGTGCAAAAAGTTGTTTCGCATTTGAGAATAACAAACAAAATTAGCTGTTAAATAAACAGTGCTTCACTTATATAACTTCTATCAGCTAGAGATTTTAAAATGCAATATATTGAAGTTTTTAATGTTTCCTTTATGCTTCATTTGTTCTCTCCTAATTTAACCTTTTCCCATCTCGTTTCCCCACTTTTTCCATCTGATACGATTTTGAGTTCATCCACAAAATGCTGGAGGATCTCAGCAGGCCAGGCAGCATCTACAGAAAAAAGTACAGTCGATGTTTCAAGCCAAAACCCTTTGGCAAAACTGGAGAAAAAAAGCTGAGTAGATTTAAAAAGTGGGGGAAGGGGAGGGAGAACCACCAGCTGATAGGTGAAAACTTTAGGGGGAGGGATGAAGTAAAGAGTTGATTGGTGAAAGAGACAAAAGGTCATGGAAGAAAGAAAAAGAGGGAAGGAGCACCAGAGGGATATGATGGGGGCGGGGGGGGGCAAGGAGATGAAGTGAGAGAGGGAAAAGGGGATGGGAAATAGAAAGAATGGGGATTGGGGGCTCTTCTTGTCCTCACCTATCACCCACCACCTACTACCCGCCATCCTCCGAGTCCAGCACATAATTCTACAAAACGTCCACCAACTCCAATGGGATCCCACCACCAAGCACATCATTCCCTCCCCCTACTCTCCCCCAACTTTCTGCTTTCCACAGGGGTCGCTCCCTACACAACTCCCTTGTCCATTCGTCCCTCCCCACTGATCTCCCTCCCGGCACTTATCCTTGCAAACAGAACAAGTGCTACACCTCCTCCCTCACTACCATTCAGGGCCCCAAACAGTCCTTCCAGGTGAAGCAACTCTTCACCTGTGAGTCTGTTGGGGTCATTTATTGTGCTTGGTGCTCCGGGTGTGGCCTCCTGTAGATCAGTGAGACCCAACATAGATTGGGAGACCTCTTCGCCGAGCATCTACACTCTGTCTGCCAGAACAAGCGGGATCTCCCAGTGGACACCCATTCTAATTCCATTTCCCATTTCCATTCCGATATGACCTTCCATGGCCTCCTCCACTGTTGTGATGAGTCCACACTTAGGTTGGAGGAACAACACCTTATATTCCATTTGGGTAGCCTCCAACCTGATGGCACAAAGTGATTTTACAAGTTTCACCTGTGAATTCTCCTTCCTGCCAAACATTTCTATCCATTATGTCCTCAAAAATTATATATGAATATTTTACACCATTCCCTGTGTTGGCTCCCCAGGTAATTTATTCCACAACTATGTTACTCTTTGGGATTTAACATGCAGTGCCAATGAGTCATAACATCTCTCACAAAAAAGTGAATGGGTGCCTATAGGGAGATGTCTGCCGAGCGAGAGATTGCTTAGGTGATTAGTAACTTAGCAAGGGCTAATAAAAAGAAGTAAGGTTTAAGTGGAGTGGACATTTTAGGAGTGGCAATTGTTGGAGTGGACTAGGGTTAGAGTGGAAGGCTTTGGCTCAGCAGGTTGCAGTGAGAAAAGGCAAAGGCTAAGAGTGCTGAGTCATTAGAAATAATTAATTTGACTGTAGAACATAGACTTGAGAAATCAAAGCCAGATGTATAACAAGCTCAGTGAGAAGAAGCTGAGCAAGCACCTAGGTGAGTGTGAAACAAAGGGTTTAGAGAGAAGGCACAGATGAGAACAGGTAAGCTTTTTCGTTATTGGTATCTGTAAGTCCTTAGTCCTTAACTCAGTGTAGGTCGGATGGTAGTTAAGGTGGTGGAATGCTACTCCTGTAAGATGAAGCATCTCAGGGTACCTAACTGATGACTACATCTACAAGAAGTGCACCCAACTTCAGCTCCTGACTGACAAGGTCAAGGAACTGGAGCTGGAGCTGGATGTATCCCGGACCATCTGGGAGGTTGAGGAGAGGGAGTTAGGAAAGAGGCTGAAGAGAAGGACATTCAAGGTAGTAATTTCCGAATTACTTCTGATGCCACATGCTGGTCAGGACAGGAAGAGGATGACAGTACAGATGAATGAATGGCTGAGGAACTGGTATAGGGGGGCAGGGTTTAAAGTTCTTGGATCATTGGAATTTTTTCTGGGACAGGGCTGACCTGTGCAAGGGGAATACATTGCATCTAAACTGGAGGAGAACCAATATGTTGGCCAAGAACTTTGCTAACACTACTCGGGAGGGTTTAAACTAATCTGATAGGGAGATGGTCATGAAGTGGAGGAATGGAGAGGAAGGTAGATGTCAGGGCCAGTAAAAAGAGGCAGCAGCAAAGTCATAGATACAATGAATAGATAGTTTGAAGTGTGTGTATTTTAATGCTAGGGGTATTATGGGTAAAGATGATGAGCTTAGAGCATGGATCAATACAGGTTTCCCCCGCCATCCGAAGGTAGAGCGTTCCTATGAAACGGTTCACAAGCCGAAATGTGGCAAAGTGAAGAAGTAACTACCATTTATTTATATAGGAAAATTTTGTGAGCATTCGCAGACCCAAAAATAACCTACCAAATCATGCCAAATAACACATAAAACCTAAAATAACAGTAACATATAGTAAAAGCAAGAATGATACGATAAATACACAGTCTATATAAAGTAGAAATACTTCTCTACAACGACTGCCTGCACAGATCTCCATAATGAAAATCTCACGCAAGCGCTCTTGGAAGAAAATCTCACGCAAGCGCTGATGGCATAAATGCGCTCTCCAGTAACCTTTAAACTATGAAGCTGCCAAATCTACCAAATAACACGTAAAAATACACAGCCTATATAAAGTAGAAATAATGTATGTACAGTGTAGTATCACTTACCGGAATTGGGAAAACACAACGCCGAGCACACTGATGATGGTGTGTTAGACTGAGTTGTCGCAGGCTGGGTGGTGCAGTGGCCCCCACCCTCCGGGCTGCCGACCCGATACATTGCTGTGAAGAATTCAGCGGTAGCCGGGAGGCACACAGCACATCTTTAAGAAAAAAGCCGAAATAAAAATGCTAATTAATTAAGTGTTGCCCGGCACGTAAATGTCGGCGCAGATCAGAGGCGATTGCCGATTGCATCACCTCTGATCTGGGCCGACAATTACGTGCTAGGGGGCACCTAATTAATTAGCATGTTTATTTCGGCTTTTTTCTTAAAGATATGCTGTATGCCTCCCAGCTGCCGCTGCGTTCTTCGCAAATCGGTACAGTATCTGTCCGGGGCCCAGGTGTTGAGGTGGTGGGACATGGGGGTGTCATCTCATTGTTGATCAGGGCAGGCAGCTCATCTTCTCCTATGACTGCCCACCTTGATGCCGAAGGTCGAGGTTCGTCGTCTGCTGTGGCTGATGTGGAAGGCTTGCTTGACTGCTGAGCCTTGCGCATTTTTCTATCATACAGTTGTTTGTAAGCACTCAAACCATCCTGAAAATATCCCCTAAATCTATGTACCCTTTCAAAATTAAAGTCGTACTTTATCATTGCAGCGAAAATCTCATGCAGTTGCTTCACTTTCTGCATTCGGTTTCGATTGTTATCCTTTCCTCTTCCAATTGCATCAGCTCTTCATCTATCAGTTCTTGGTCATGGGATGCCAAAACCTCTTCAACATCATCTTCGTCAACTTCCACAAGCCAAACTCACTTTGTCCTTGCTTCGTTCACCACGATCGAAACGCTTAATTATGTCTAGTTTTACGCTAAGTGTAACACCCTTACGAGCTCTGTCAGGCTTTTCTGACACCTCAGAACTCATCTTGCTAACAGCTGCTCAATGCAACATGTTTAAGCAATGCCGTTCCGAATCCAGGGGCGAGCGGCTGCTCGGGGCGCGTGCTGCCTTTTATTGTGTGCTGATTTTTTATCGCACGCTGCCTTTCTTTGCAACAGTGAAAACACCTTCTGAAAGCGAAAACAGGGTACTAATGTAGGTCTTTCATAACAGTGAGGTTTCGTAAAGCGAACGTTCGAAAAGCGGGGGACACCTGTACATAGAATTATGATGTTGTGACCATTACAAAGACATGGTTGAGAAAGGGACAGGAATGGGTGCTTAATGTCCCAGGGATTTGTCGTTTTCAAACACATCCTCGCTTTCCTCACTGTAGACCCCAGTCAGTTTGCATTGACAAAAGCTTCTCCACCACGATCTCCATCAGCACAGGTGCACCACAAGGTTGTGTGCTCAGCCCACTGCTCTACACGCTTCACACTTGTGACTGTGAGGCTAAGCACAACTCCAATGCCACGTTCAAGTTTGCTGATGACAGCACTGTTGTAGGCCAAATCAAAGGTGGGGACGTATCAACATGTAGGAGGGAGAATGAAAATCTGACTTGAGTGGTGCCATAACAACAACCTCTTACTCAATGTCAGCAAGACCAAGGAGCTGATTATTGACTTCAGGAGAAGGAAACCAAAGGTCCAGAGCCAGTCCTCAGGAGCCTCAGGATTCACGCCACCAGGTTCAGCAACAGGTACGACCCCTCTGCCATTAGGTTCTTGAACCAAAAGGGATAACTTCACTTGCCACATCATTGAAGTGTTCACACAACCAATGGACTCACTTTCAAGGACCCTTCATCTCATGTCCTTGATATTTATTGTTTATTTATTTATTATTAGTAGTAGCTGTATTTCTTTCTTTTTGTATTTGCATAGTTTGCTGTCTTCTGCACTCTTGTTGAAAGCCCAAGTTTGGAGGACTTTCATCAATTTTGTTATGGTTATTATTCTATAGATTTATTGAGTTTGCCCAGAAGAAAATGAACCTCAGTGTCATACATAGTGATATATACTGTACGTACTTTGTTAATAAATTCACCTTGAACTTTGAGATGGAGAGGGAGGTAAAAGAGGGGTGAAAGGGGGGGGGAAGTTGTTCCGTTAATCAGGGATAGTATCGCAGCTGCAGTCAGAGGGGACACAATGGGGGGCTTCTTCTCTGAACCTGTATGAGTAGAACTCAAAAATAGAAAGGCTGCAATCACTCTAATGGGATTGTACTACAGAACCATCTTCACTCACGGATGCTGAGCGGGATCAGATTGGTGTTCTTCATTTCAGCCACCATTTGCAGTGTATTTCCACTTTCATACATGATCTTTACGTTCCATGTTCCAGTGGAGGGGGGTGGTTCCTGGATGACTGAAGGTTGATCAGTCCTGTGGCTTTCACCACACAACTTCAAACATCTTCTTGGCGATGAACCTTCCTTTCCCAGGGGAGAGGTCTTTGGCACTTCTGTTGGTGTTTCTGCAGCTTGGGGTTTTTAAGGGATGGGATAGCTAGCCCCAAGTCCAACCCGCCTCCTTTCTCAGCTGGGTTTGGGACTACTTGTGGCAGAGTTTCCAGAGGACTGGTGGGTAGTTAATATTGTTCCATTATTCAAGAAGAGAACCAAGGATAATCCTGGAGACCAGTAGACTCGTGTGTTTCACATTGGGTGGAGGGAAATTACTGAAGAGAATTAATAGGTGTAGAATTTATGAGCGCTTGGAAAACCATGGCCTAATAAGGGAGAGCAAGCATGGCTTTGTGCAGGGCAAGTTGTGTCTAACTAACTTGACTGAATTTTTTGATGAGATGATGAGGGTGATTGATGAAGATAGAGCTGTGGATATTGTCTGCTTGGATTTTAGTAAGGCATTTGATGAAGTCCCTACTGGGAGACTCATCCAGAATATTAAGATTTATGGGATGCATGGCGAATTAACCGTTTAGATTCAGAACAGGCTTACTCATATATGACAGAGGATAGTGGTCAAGGGGGTTTTTTCTAACTTGAGGTGTGTGATTAGTGGTGTTCTACATGGATCTGTACTGGGACCTCAGCTGATTGTGTGGTATATAAATGATGTGGATAAAATGTAGGTGGGTGGGTTAGTAATTTTGTAGATGATACGTAGATTGCCGATGTTGTGGATAGCTTAAAAGACTGGCAAAAAATATGGCAGGATATACTGTAGATAAGTTGGTGGAGAAATGGCAGATGGAGTTTAATGTAACCAAATTTGAAGAGTTGCACCTTGGTATATCAAATGTAAAGAGACAGAGTACTGTTAAAGGCAAGACGCTTAACTGTGTTGAAGAGCAGAGGGATCTTGGGGTCTAAGTTCAAAGCTCACTGAAAGTGACTGTATAAGTTGATAAGGTGGTTAGGAAGGCATATGGCATGCTTGTCTTTATTAGTCAAGGCACTGAGTTCAAAAGCCAGGAAGTTATGTTGCAATTTTATAAAACTCTAATTAGGCTGGATCTGAAGTATTGAATACAGTTCTGGTCTTCTTTCCAATGGTGAAGGAAATCAAGGCTTTGGAGAGTGTCCAGAAGAGGTTTACCAGGATGCTGCCAGGATATAGAGGGCATGTGCTATAGCAAGAGATTGGACAATGTTGTGGCGGAGGCTGAGGGGAGATTTAATAGAGGTTTATAAGATTATAGAATTATAGAGTCATAGAATGCTACAACACAGAAACAGGCCCTTCGGCCCACCTCGTCTGTGCGAACCATTAATCTGCCTAAACACATCATCCTACACCCAGACCATAACTGGCCATACCCTTCCCATCTATGTACCTATACAAATGTCTCTTAAAGTTTGAAATCTACCCCACATCCACCGCTTGTGTTGGCAGCACGTTCCACACTCTCACTACCCTCTGAGTGAAGAAGCTCCCCCTAAATATTTCACCTTCCACCCTTAAGAGGGTGTTTGGGGGTTGGTGTTCTGTTAGTTCTTTTGTGCAGGGAAGGGACTGTTTTTGGGGGGGGGGCGATAAGGTTGATGTATTGTGTGGAGGGGTTTGTTTTTTTTTGCAGGGGGTTGTTGTTCCTCTTCCGTTTTGTGTGGGGCAAGGGTTTGATTTTTGGGGAGGGGTTCATGTTCCTCTTTTGTTTTGTGCGGGAAGGGGTTGTTTTTTCAGGGGGTGGTTGATGTTCCTCTTCCATTTTGTGTGGGGGGAGGGGTGTTTTGGGGTTGATGATTGGGATGCCGTTCCTTTTTTTTAATGGGGGGTGGGTTTGATGCTTCTCTCTGAATGGCTTTTATGTTCTTTCTTTGTTTCATGGCTATCTGGAGAAGACGAATTTCTGAGATGTATATGGATGCATACTTTGATAATAAATGAGCCTTTGAACCATTGAACCTTTATAATCCGTGACCTCTATTTGTAATCATTTTAGTACACCTCTATCAAATCTCCCCTCAATCTTCTACAATATAGGGAACAAAGTCCTAATCTATTGAACTCAGGTCCTCAAGTCAGCAACTATCCTCGTAAATTTTTTCTGCACTCTTTCAATCTTATTTACCAGAACTGGACAATACTCCAAATTAAGCCTCATCAACGTCTTCTACGACTTCAGCATAACATTCCTACTGCTGTATTCAGTACATTGATTTATGAAGGCCAATCTGCCAAAAGCTTTCTTTCCTATCTACCTTGATGCCACTTTCATGGAGGTATTGATCTGTATTCCCAGATCCCTCGGCTTTACTGCACTCCTCAGTACCCTGGTTGGTCCTTCCCAGAGTGCAATACCTCACACTTGCCTGCATTAGATTCCATTTCTCAGCCCATTTTATCAACTCGTCCTGGTCCTGCTGCAAACCTTGATAGTCTTCCTTGCTGCCTACTACACCACGAACGTTAGTGTCACCCGCAGATTTGCTGATGCAGCTTACCACATTATCATCCAGACCGTTGATGTGAGAGATATAGACAGTCAGTATCTTTTTCCAGGAGTTGAAATGTCTAATACAAGATGGCATGCATTTAAGGTGAGAAGGGGTCATTTCAAAGGAGATGTGAGGGGCGAGGATATGGACATTGTGTAGACAGAAGAGATTAGTTTAATTGGCCATTTGATGACTAATTTAATAGATTTTGCACAACATTGTGGGCCCAAGAGCCTGTTCCTGTACTGTGCTGGTCGATGTTCCACTGGAAATTGAAAACTCTAGTGTCATTCTGCAGCACTTTTAGAGCCCAAAAGGAAAAACAGTATTCAGGCAGTGGTGATAATGAATGTATCATCCATACTGCATCAATATTGCTGGTGTAATAATTTGTATCTTATTTAAAATGTACATACACTTTTGATCAATATTATACTCACAACACTGGCAATGCTTTTGAAAGCAACAAGAACTCGTTAGATCCCGACTTTATTCCTGCTGTTTATTTCCCTTGTTGACCTTCATCCGGAAGGTGTGACAGTAAGTACCATTGATTCTCCTTGCCACCATACTGTAGAATATTTTCTATGATGTCATAACAGCACCACTGATTTCAATATTTCCTTGTGACATCACAATAAAGTACCACTTTCACTCAGAGGGCAGAATGATCACATTCATTATCACTTTGGGTGAAATTGCAATTGTCATAGTGAAAACCTTCCTGTACATGGATGACGTCACCGTCTTCTGCTCTGATCCAAGGTCAGTTCGCAGGTTGATTGGCATCTGCGAACAGTTTGAGCTAGCGTCGGGGGCCAGGGTCAACCGCACGAAGAGCGAAGCCATGCTCTTCGGCAACTGGCCCGACCAATCCAGTGTCCCTTCACCATCAGGTCTGACCACGTGAAGGTGTTGGGGATCTGGTTCGGAGGGGCCGAGGCGTGCAACAAGAACTGGCAGGAGCGGACTGCCAAGGTGAAACAGAAAGTGGGACTGTGGGGAGGGCACTCCCTGTCGATAACGGGCAAGAACCTGGTCATCAGCTGTGAGGTGCTCTCAGGGCTGCTGTACTTGGCGCAGGTGTGGCCTGTCCCCTGCTCCTGCAGCTCGGAAATCACCCGAGCTGTCTTTAGATTCGTCTGGGGATCCAAGATAGAGCGGGTGAGACGGACTGTCATGCACAAGTCCCTGGACAATGGGGGCAAAAACGTCCCCAATGTCGCCCTCACCCTGATGGCCAGCTTCGTGTGTGGCTGCATCAGGCTGTGCGTGGATCCCAGATACGTGGGCACAAAGTACCACTATGTGCCCAGGTTCTACCTGTCGCCCTGCCTATGAAGGATGGGTCTGGCCCCTTTTCCACGCAACGCCCCAGTCAGCTGGTCGTTGCCTCCATACCTGTCCTTCGTAGAAAAATTCTTCAAGGCCAACGCATTTGACCACAAGGCAATTAGACAGTGGTTGGCACGTAATGTCCTGCAGGCACTTCAGGAGAAGGACATGATGGATACAGTGACGTGGTTCCCTGAGCAGACCATCCAGTTCATCTGGCAAAATGCCTCATCGCCAGACCTCACCAACAGGCACAAAGATCTCACCTGGCTGGCGGTGAGAGGGGCCCTCCCAGTCAGAGCCCTCCTGTACGCCTGGAATGTCGTCTCCGCACCCCAATGCCCACGGGAGGACTGTAATGGGGTGGAGTCGGTGACTCACCTCTTTGCACACTGTGGGTTCGCCAAGAAGGTGTGGAGGAGAATGGAGGAGACAGTGCTAAGATTCATGCCCAGCAGCTGCGTTACCGAGGACTCCGTGATCTACGGACTGTTCCCGGGGACGCACACGGAGACCAACATCCGGTGCTGCTGGCAGATCATCAATTCAGTAAAAGACGCTCTTTAGTCTGCCCGAAACTTGGTGGTCTGCCAGCACATGGAGATGTCAGTGACTGAATGCTGCCGACTGGCTCACTCTCACCTGCAGGAGTACGTGCTGAGGGACGCACTCAAGCTTGGTGCGGCCACCGCGAAGGCCCGGTGGGGAAGGACCACAGTTTAAGGTTCATCACCCGTGGGAGTGGGAGGGGTCGGGTGGGGAGGAGAATACCCCTCATCAGCGGTGTGGACAGACGAATCAACATGGTTCCCCAGGAGCGGGCGGAATTGTTAATTTGGAAAAGGAATTAGAGCCAACGCCTGCCTTTATTGTTAATAATTTTATTGTAAATAAGTCTTAACTCTTGACCAAGGGTGGAGAGTAGATGAACTATTTATTGTAAACATCTTTCATTTGTATATGAACAGAGAGTCAATGCCTAATTTTATTGTAAATAACTTTATTTATTGAATAAGGATTCAGGGTCAATGAATGTTTTTTTAAAATATGTATATAACTTTATTTTGTAATACTTCTGAATAAAGTATTTTTGGAGGAAAAAAATAAATTGCAATTAAGCATCTCCCATCGGTACTTCCAGACCAGACCCACACTCTAGCCAGTATCAGAAGCACATACAGTGACATTCCACAGTCAGTGCTACAATTTCCATTCCATTCTGCCTGTACTTGGAACTCCCACAGTGGGGGAACCACTACTATAAACTTGTCACAGAAAAAATAGCAGCACTTCCAACTGAGATCCCCACAGAGACTTAAATTATAATGTTCCCATTCCAATTTTTAATCACAGTAACTTTTAGACTCATATTCCAATGGTCAGAATAGCTATACGGTTACCTGCTCCAACACTGCATTAGCCTTTTTACTTTATGCATGCCAGTGGCTGGGGTCCATTCATGGCAACGACTCCATCAAGCCGGGGATCATGTGGGAATGCAGTCAATTTGCCCAAAGTTCTGCAAACTTTCCCTTCCATAGCATCTTTGTATATGTTGGTCATAAACCATGGGCACCAAAATAATTTAATCTACACACACACACAAGGCTGTTCATTTCATTGGGAAGGACGCTATCATGTGTCCTATCATACCTATTTCTCTCCTTACCACAATGTTACTTCATTTCCACGCATCCTTTTGTGCCTCTGTGGCCACGGCAAGGGACACCCTTCCCTTAAGCTTTGACAATCTACTCTGAACGGCCCAGCTAAAGTAAAGTAGACACAATGACTCACTGCAAATCCTGTCCCGAAACAGACAAGTTGAGACTTTCTACATTTATATATATATATGCTCTAGGAAAAGCAATGCTACTTTAACACCTCTTACAACGAATCTTACTAGTTTTATGGGGGCCTGGCCTGGTGTGCTCCTTCAAAAAGGCAGCTTTTTACTTGAATAGATCCAATTTATAGACATTGATATCTTGACTGCAAATTTCAGAATCAGATTTATTATCACCGGCATGTGACGTGAAATTTGTTAACTTAGCAGCAGCTGTTCAGTACCATACATAATCTACCGGAGAGAAAATAATAATAAAAAATAAAATAAATCATAATAATAATAAATAAACAGTAAATCAATTACGTATATTAAATAGATTACAAAAAATCTGTAAAAACAGAAATACTGTATATTAAAAAAAAAGTGAAGTAGTGTCCAAAGATTCAATGCCCATTTGGGAATTGGATGGCAGAGGGGAAGAAGCTGTTCCTGAATCACTGAGTGTGTGCCTTCAGGCTTCTATACCTCCTTCCTGATGGTAACAGTGAGAAAAGGGCATGCCCTGGGTGCTGGAGGTCCTTAATAATGGACACTGCCTTTCTGAGACAACCACCTTTCTGAGAATCCTATTGCTCTGTTATGACAGTAACAGTCACTGGAGGAGCTGGTGGATATGGAACTCTTTATTCATTATATAGTAGGTGTCCCGCATTGTGGAAGTCTTTATTTTCTTGGAGACCCTCTTGGCAGAGTCTCCCAAATCCAAGATACATCAACTTTTTATACCCTTAAGGATAATGGTATTAGTAAGTGATTCAATATTATTTTGTTAACTACAGTGACATTAAGTTTGATATTTTGTGACTGATATGTGGTTCTATTGATTTACGGATTTACAGCGGAAGCACATTGCAACTGACAAGACACCTCTGAAGGTGCAAGTACTTTTGTTGGGACAAACTGATTCACATGGATGATCTAAAAGCTTCTGAGGACAGAGAAGCAGACACCAAAGATTAGTTCGTGATGACTGATCCTGAATACACAAATATACCACTTACTGACTGAACAAATATGCCTATGATCATGTTTAATATTCTATCAGAACCTTGGACTCTGTCACGGGTTCTGAGCACCCTCACAGACAGGCTGCTGAACAGAGTCAGCAATCACCCTCACAAGAATGCACATTCCAGCCAAATAGTAGTTTCATTGTGATTGTATTTAACTCCCTTCCTCTCGTTACAGTCTGGTAGAATCTAACCATAAGCACTGCAACATCAATTCTCCCTGTTTATCTTTAGCCTTGTTCCAGGAAAGGAGACTACCACTATAAAGGAGTAGTATTTATTTAGCATTAAGTTACTCATTCTGAGCCAGTGTCAGCATTAGCTTTCAGTTTGAGTTTTAATCAATGGATCAGTTGGCCTAGCGATTATTGCCTTTTTTCCTTTAATTCTGTGCAATTCTTATTATAAATCAGTGAACTGTTCATACTTGCTTCAGTGTGTCTGCATCTGTACTTGGACCATAAACACACATCTCTATCACCAAGATTCAACAACAAAGAAAATGGACCAGGTGGAGAGAGAACTAACCATGGCCTTGACGTTTGTTGGTCAGATTGGAAAGACGTTACAGTCAGTAGAGGCTGTGTTGGCAGAGGTGACCCATGCAGTGTGGCAGCAACTTGAAGAATGAAAAGCCCGTCCCAGACCAAAGTTCAGGGAGAGGAAGCTAAAGTCAGTAGAGACTGTGTTGGACAAAGTGTCTTACATGGTACATCAGCTAATTTCAGACAGGCAAGCCTAGTCCTAGCAGGAAGGACGGGTGTTCACCCTCACAGTGACAGTTCAGCAATTCACCACAGACAGGCAGTAGCAATTACTGCTCTCTTGACCACGGTTGTGCAACTTACTACCGACAGGCAGGCCAGTTCCACTCCCAGCATCTCACATATCCTCTTCCTTAACAGGATCAGACTTGGTCACTGAAGCCCCAATTCCTGTGAGAGCACCTGGATCAGAACCACGTAGTCCTCCTCAAAGCAGAAACTCTGATCACCCCAACGGCTGTGCAAATGTTATTACCCGGTGAGAGCAGACTTTCCAAACATAGCCAGGTCAGTTCGGTGATGATGTGCGTTTATGTGGTAACTGGTTTATATGGTAAATCTCTCAGATGGACCCTACTCAGCCTGTACGAATGTCAATGGAAAGAACGTTCTCCCACAACCTTGTCATTCCTGCAATTTGTAGTTGCACTCAAGAGATTTTTTGATCTATCAGTACGGGATCAGGAGGCTGCCCACCGACTCCTGGCTCTGCTCCATGGGAATAGGACAGTGAGGGACTACGTGGTAAAATTCCACGCGCTTGCGTTGAGACGGGGTGGAACAAGAGATCCCTCATCACTGCTTTCCGGCGTAGGCTAAGCACAGGGATTCAGCACAGGATCCCAGTGCATGATGAGCACGACAGCCTGGATAACCTGATAAATCTAGCTAGTTGAAATAACAACCGGGCAACTGAGTAACACAGGGAAAGAATGCTCCAAGATTTCTGCTCCTTAGATCATTGACTGTCTTCATCCTCTCCCACATCGCCCAATAGCCAGACTGCAGAGGAGTCAATGCAGGTGGGGTGCATGCTCCTATCGCAGGAGGGACTGCATGGTAGAGTAGGTTCCTGCCTCTGCTTTGATGATCCAGGACACTTCTGGGCATTATGTCCCAAACGCCCAGCAAAAGAGGATACCCACCAGCAGGAAGGGGAATTGGGACAAGTAGATACTGTCTGCAAGCATCATCCCTTAATCACGCAATGTTCCCAGCTTCCTTGTCGTGGGGGATCCTAGACCCAAGAACTTCAGGCATTTCTTGACTCCGGAGCAGCTGGGAATCCCATGTATATCTCTCTGGCTCAAAGATAGAGAGTTCTGACTCAACAATTGAGGGAGAATATCAATGCCCAGGTCGGCCTCTGGGCATTTTCCTCAGAGCTTCTACAATTTGTGCTAGAAGGCAAATATAGGGAAGAGCTTTCCTTCCATTTGGTTGATCTGCTGGTGCTTTGACTTCCCTGGCTATCTTGACACAACCCACAGATCTATTAGTCCCTAAAGGTGCTTCAAGAATGGGGACAAGCATGTCTGTCTACCTGTATAGGTCTAGATCAAGTCCTTGTCAGCATATCTTCTGCTGTGCCAACTGCTAGTGTAAACTTCTCTCGGGTTCAGCTGAATATTCAGTAAGAAGAAAGCCATCTCCCTGCCTCCACACTGGCCGAATGACTGTGCCATTGACTTCTTACCCAGTACCAGTTCTCCCTGAGGCTGGCTGTCTTCCCTCTTTCATCCTGAAATAGTGGCCATGGAAGAATATATTAAGGAGGCATTAGCCTTGGGATATATCGGACCATCAACTTGCCGACAGGGTCGGGCTTCTTTTTTGTAAGCAAGGAGGATGGCAAGCTTCATCCCTGCGTTGATTATTGGCCCTTAAACAATATCACTGCTACCTCCTACCCCTTGCTTGTATTTGAATATCTCCAAGGAGCAACCATATTTTCCAAGATCGATCTGTGCAATGCTTACAACCTGGTTTGTATTGGAGAAGGAGACCAGTGGAAGATGGTATTCAACACCTCCACTGGCCACTATGAGGACCTCATAATGCCTTTTGATCTGGCCAGCTGCCCCACTGTTTACCAGACCCTGGCCAACGATGAGCTGAAGCAATTTGTTTCAGTCTACTAGTACAACATTCTTATCAACTCCCGCTCTTGTCTGTTCTTAGATGACTCCTCGAGAACAACCTTTACGCCAAGCCAGAGAACTGTGAGTTCCACAAAGAGCAGGTGCCATTCTTGGATTACATCCTCACCCCTTCCAGTGTTTGAATGGACCCCTATAAAGTTCAGGCAGTCTCAGAGCACAAACCATCTACAGCCAAACAGGTGAGGCACTTCATGGGATTTGCAAACTTTTATCGCCACATTCCATCATGGCCCTAATTAAAACACTTGCCAAGGACCTCTGCAGGATTCCTATGGACAAGTGAAGCAGACCAAGTATTCTCAGAACATAAGCGGTGCTTCACCACTGCCCCAGTGCTGTAGCATCCAGGCTCGTCATCGAGGTCAATGCATCAGATATCAACACTGTAGTTGTACTCTCCCAGCATTCTTCTGTCCATAATCAACTGCTCCTCTTGCTTTTCTTTCCTGTCACTTGGCTCCTGCCCGGTGCAATTACGATGTCAGGAATCGAGAACTTTCTGACTGTCAAGAAGGCCCTGAAAACATGGCTACACTAGCTGGAGGGGGCAGAGCACCCCTTTCTGGTCTGGACAGACCACTAAAACCTCTCCTACATTCGGAACACCAACTCCCATCAAGCCCACTGGGCTCTCTTCTTCATCTGGTTTAATTTCAGCCTCACCTGCCATCCTAGCAGCAAGAACACCAAGGCTGATGTTCCCTCCCACCAGTTTGACATCTTGGAGGACAACACCACTCCTCCCTTGCTCGTGCATGGCTGCTCCAAATATTTGGGAAATAGGTACAGAGCTGAGGGCTGCCCGACAGTTGGATCCAGGCCCAGCTGAAGGACTACTTATTCCTGCCACAGTGCATCCCAGAGTGTTGGAGTGAGGTCACGTTTCCCATAACGTTGGCCATCATGAAATTCAACAGGGCCTAGAACTTATAAAAAAAGGTTATTTTGGTGGGTGTCTATGTTCTAGGATGTCCATGGCTTTGTCTCTGTGCCCAGGGCAAGATGTCACGTCAGCGCCCTCTGGGCTTGCTCTGCACGCTGCTTGAGCCTCACCGCCCCCGGTGCCACTTCTGAGCGGATTTCATCACCGATCTGCTCCTGTCAGATAGAAATTCTGGTAGTTGTGGACCAGGTCTCCAAAGCTGCCCACTTCATTGCCCTCTCCAAGGTTCCCTCGGCTCTTGAGACTGCCACCCATATGGTTCAGCATGGTGTCTGATCGAAGACCACATTTCTTGTTCACTTTTGAGAGCCATATGCAGCCTCTAGCCAGGTTTTCACTCCCTACCTGATGGCCAGACTGAGTGAGTGAATCAGGAACTGGAGACCACCCTGCTCTGCCCTGTCTCTTCCAACCCCCTTGACCTGGAGCTCCTTGGTTTGTTCAGAGATTGCCAACAATAATTTCCAGTTGTCCTCCATTGGAATGTCCTCCTTTGAAAGTCAACAAGGAATCCAGCCACCACTTTTCCCTGACCAAGAGAGTGATGTGAGAGTTCCTGCTGTCGAACAGCTGGCCCAGTGCTACTAGTGGACGTGCTGACGGACTAGGGTTTCTCTACTGCACTCTTAGAAACAATATGCCCAGCAGGTTGATCGACTCCACTGACAGGTGGGGGCCTTTCAAGCTGGGGCGAAAGTCTGGTTGGGGTCTAAAGATCTCCCATTGAAAGCTGAGAGCCCCAAGTTAGCCCAGCGCTATGTGAGACTATGCCTAGTGGAGAAGGCTATCAACCCAGCCTCCTATAGACTGTGCTTACCATCATCGATGAGGATTCACACAGTGTTCCATATTTCCCAAATCAAGCTGGTGACTTTCTCCTTCCTCGCCCCACTCGGCTCCCCTCCCCCTCCCCCCCACCCCACATGGTGGATGGGTCTCTGGTCTATTCCGTGCAGCACCTCCTGGCATCTTGCCAGGTGTGGGGCAGGGTCCAGTACCTCATGGATCAGGAGGGTATGGCCCTGAGGAACATTCTTAGGTCCCGGCTGATGATAACCGGGACAAGACTCTCATCCAGGACTTCCAGCAGGCACAGTTCTCAGGTGCCTCAGGAGCTGTGCCTGGGGGTGGGGGGGTGCCCTGGCACAACCATGGACTCTGCTGTGGGATCTGGGCACCCTTGCAACCAGGCTGCTGAGGGGGGTCAGCAATCAGGCTTGTGAGAATGCACATTCCAGACAGTTACTGTTTCATTCTGATTGTAGTTAACCCCCTTCCTCGTATTTCAGTCTTGTCCAATCTTGACCATAATCACTGCATTGTCAACGCTCCCCACTTACTTTTCTCCTTGTTCCAGGAAAGAAGCCTACCTTTTAGATATTACGCTGTAAAGAAGTGGTATTTATTTAGTATTAAGTTACTGGTTTTGAGCTGAAGTGTTAGTACTAGCCTTCAGTTTGAGAGTTTTAGTTAATAGCTCTGTTAGCCTGGTATTTTTTTTCACTTACTTCTGCACAGTTTTTGTTAGAAGTCAACGAACTGTTCATCCACATCCTCTGCACATGTGTCATAACCACACACCCCTGTCAAGTGCTAAGTAATAAAATCTAATCTGGTCTGGCAGCATTTCTTGATCTCTGGAAAAAAGAAGCAAAATAACTTAGCTATAGTTGCCTTCTTTGATGTCGGCCAAATAACATCGTCACAGTCTGCTGATGCAGAAAAGAATATCTTGTGGTTACATTAGTTCAAAAACTATTTCTTGGAAAGCCTGTACTTAATATACATTTTATGAATTTCAGAAGCTGGTTACGACTTGTACTTTACAGTTCAACTGTTTTTTTCAAGGCTGGTTGGCTCTTGTTTGCATTAATAATTGCAACTTCCTACTCCGTAACCCCTAGAAAATGTCTCATGTCTGACAGAGACCATTCCCAAAATGAGGCAGCATGATAGGGGAGGATGGAGGAAGGGCACATTGAACAAGGTCATCAGGACAGGGAGGAGAAGGAAGAGGAGAGAACCCTCCAGCAAAGATACTCAGAGCACCTCAAGCAAGTAGCAATACCTTGAGAGACTTTGTTTCAGGAAGGAGGTCCTGACCGAAATCTACCACACACTGCAAATCAGCTGCAGTTACAGAGGAGGACATGGACTAAGTTGGAAAGAAACAACGATCATATTTTTCTGCTGCTTATTGTTCCCAGGCTGATACAGAGTACATCTGTGGCACTTTATATTTTCCACCGTATTGCTGCTTTAGGGAGATGACAAATGCTTGGCACTACAGAAGAGCTGCTATCATTGCCTTCCTCCTTTGCATGGTTCAGCAGATACTCCAGAACAGAGTACAGTATAGTCAAGGGAAGCAGAGGAGTGCCTTGAGTCAGTGGACCGGACAATACTCACAAATTCATCTTCAAATCTGAATGAATATTGCACAGGTGTCGCTGACTTCATCAAGACCTCTGTGGATGAGTGTGTGCCTTCGAGAACATACTGTACATACCCAAACCAAAAGCTGTGGATGAACCAGGAGATTCGTAGTCTGCTGAGGACTAGATCTGTGGCATTCAAGACTGGTGATCCAGAACTATACAAGAAGTCCAGGCATGAACTAAAGAAGACTACTTTAAGAGCAAGAAAACCATTCCAATTGAAGTTAGAAATGGAATTGGATGCACAACAGCTCCAGCAGGGTTTCAGGCCAATATTCCTACAAGGTGAAACCTAACATCATGAATGGCTGTGATATGTCACTCCCAGATGAGCTCAATGTCCTTTATGCACACTTTGAAAGGGAGAATAAAACTATACCTGCGTGCATCCTGCAGCATCTGATGGCTCTGTGATCTCTGTCTTGGATGCCAATGTCAGAACATGAGAGTGAACTGTCGCAAGGTGTCAGGTCCTGATGGTGTACCTGTAGGACACTGAAAACCCATGTCAACCAACTGCTGGGAGTGTTCAAGGACATCTTCAGTCTCTCACTGCTGCTGTCATAGGCTCCCACCTGCTTCAAAGATTTAAAGGTTCAATTTAATGTCAGAGAAATGTATGCAATATACATCCTGAAATGCTTTTTCTTCGCAAAACATTCACGAAAACAGAGAAGTGCCTCAAAGAATGAGAGACAGTTAAACGTGACAATCCCAAAGTCCGCCCCCCAGTTCCCCTCTCCCACGCATAAGCTGTAGCGAGTAACAATCCCCCCTTCCCCCACTGGCAAAAAAAAGCGCACCCACCACTGAGCACAGGCATAAGCTAAGTGATAGCAAAGACACAGACTTTGCAATTGCCCCCAAGACTATCACATTTCATTCGGCATTTGGCAACCCACAGGTTCTCTCTCTCCCTAATAAGAGAGAGGGAGGTGTCCCCCATTTTCACAGCGGGCGGGAGACATAATAGCAACCCGTTGGTTTACAATGTTAAAAAGTCCGTTTCATCGCTTTTTATGAGCTCTGTGTCCGAAGATTGCAAAGATCTTGGGTCTTCAGGCCCACAGCGAAAGATTTTCCGCCTCCTCAATGACACACAAATCTCCTGCCATGACACCGACCCTCAATCCTCCCGTCTCCAGAGCCCAAGATCTCAGGCTTCCTCTCAAGCCTACCCCTTGGCGTGCCGAACAACGGCCAGTTGTGAAACCCCGAGAGCGGGTCCCATTCCCGCAAAGAACCAAAGTCAGTGTGTAACTCCAGGTCAGGGTCTTCAAAAGAACCCTGAAAGGAAAAAATGAAGATATTAAAGATGGAAATAGAGCTGCTTCTGAAGACGCAAGCAAAGGAGTCGCCATTTAGCGCATTCACCAATGAGCAACGTTCAAAAGAGCAATGGTCATGCCAGTGCCCAAGAAGAGCAGAGTGAGCTGCCTCAACGACTATCGCCCAGTTGCACTCACATCTACTGTGATGAAGTGCTTTGAGAGGTTGGTCACGGTCAGAATCAACTCCTGCTTATGTAAGCACTTGGACCTGCCACAATGTGCTTATTATTAACACGTCTACAGCAGATACAACCTTACTGGCTCTCCACTCGGCCTTGGATCACCTGGAAAATAGAAATACCTACATCAGGCTGTTGTTTATTAATTACATCTCAGTGTTCAACAGCATCATCCCCAAAGTACTAATCAATAAGCTCCAAACTCTGGGCCTCTGTACATTTCTCTGCAACTGGATCATTTTGACTTCCTCATTGGGAGACCACGGTCAGTGCAGATCAAAAATAACATCTCCTCCTCACTGACGATCAGCACAGGTGTACTTCAAGGATGTGTTCTTACCCCATTGCTCGACCCGCTCTCCCTCTCTACGCCTATGACTGTGTGGCTAGGCACAGCTCAAACACCGTACACAAATTTACCAATGACACAACTATTCCTGGGAGAATTTCCAGTGGAGATAGGAGGCTTAAGGACTGAAATCATTGAGTGATGTCAGAAAAAAAAACCTTGCATTCAATGTCAGTAAGATGAAGAAATTGACTGCGGAATTCAGGAAGGGGAAGCGGGGGAAGCACTCACCAGTCCTCGTTGAGAGGCCAGCAGTGGAAAGGTTAAGCTGTTTCCAGCTAATGGGCATCAACATCTCTGGAGATCTATCCTGAGGACAACATATTGATTCAGTTACAAAGAAAGCACATCAACAGCTGTATTTCATTGACAATTTGAGGAGATTTTGCATGTCACCAAAATCTACAGCAAATTTACACAAAAGTACTGTGAGGAGCATCCTGGTATGGCACAGGATTAAAAAAAGCGACAGAAATTTGCAAAGTCTGCCAGCTCCAATATGGGCACTATTCTCCCCAGCACTGAAGACACCTTCAAAAGGCGAATCCTCAGAAAGGCAGCATCAATCATCCAGGAGATGCCCTCTCCTCATTGCTTTGGTCAAGAGGGATTATAGTGTTCTCGTGCAGTGTGTTGAAACTCAGACTAAACTTTAACTAGAAAATAGTTACAAACAAATCATTTAAAACGTAGACCCAACCAAGTCAAATAAATGCCTTAAGGGCAACACAAGGATGGTACAGGAGCCTGAAGCACACACCCAGAGTCTTAGGTAAAACACACAAAATGCAGGAGGAACTCAGCAGGCCAGAGTACAATTGACATTTCAGGCCGAGACCCTTGTCAGGACTACACTGCAATGTTTTAGGAACAGCTTTTATTTAGGTATTTATTGGGATACAACACAGAAGGGGCCCTTCCAGCCCTACAAGCCACACCACCCAGCAACCCTGATTTAATGCCAGCCTAATCACGGGACAATTTACAACGACCGATTAACCTGCCAACCAACAGGGAAGCTGGAGAACTGAGAGGAAACCTATGTGGTCACAGGGAGAACATTCAGACTGCTTACAGGCAGGGGCGGAATTGAACCTGAGTCACTGGCATTGTAAGGTGTTGTGCTAGCCAATACACTACCGTGCCATCCTGCTGGAGTTTCTTCCCCTCTGCCATCAGATTTGTGAATGGACAATGAACATAGACTACCTCACTCATTTTTTTCTTTTTTTTGCTCTCTTTTTGCACTACTTATTTAATTTAATTATATATATATATATATTTCTTATTATAATTTACAGTTTTTAAAATCATTATTTATTACACTGTACTGCTGCCGTAAAACAACAAATTTGTCAGTAATATTAAACACGATTCATATTCTGATTAATCTCTTTCTTCTTGAAGTGGGTGAGGCTCCACTACTGGTAAAGGGCCTTTGGAAAATTACTTCCACTATCTGGGTATTTTTTTTACTGGAATACCGCACTGCAGCCGACAGGAAGGGTCTACAACAGCAAGTCAAAACTGCACCAGCCATTCAGGACCTATATACAAAAAGATACCGGAAAAGGGCCAGTAACTTCATGATCCCAACCACCCTACTCACTGACTGACTGTCCCACTCCCATCGGTGAGGAGGCTATGTAGCATCCACGCCAGGACCACCACACTCAGAAACAGTTACTTCCCCCAAGCAATAAGGCTGATCAATACCTCCACCCTCTAACCCACCAGCACTACTTAGTCATTTCCTGTCAGTCACCTTATGTACTGACATACCTGAACCCAACATCACGTTATGGACATATCATCAATTTATGTCCATACTGTAAGCTATCTTATGCATCTGTATTTACTGTGTTTGTTTTTTTATCATATAGAGGGTTTTTTTGTGCTGCATGGGATCTGGAGTAACAGCTATTTTGTTCTCCTTTGCACTGGAAATGTCATTAAACAATCTTGATCTTGATCACATTCTTTACAAATCCATCACTCCATCCAAATCAGAGTAAATCAGGGGTTCCCAACCTCGGGTCACAGACCCCTTCTAATGGCCCATGGCATAAGTAAGGTTTGGAACCCCTGGAGTAAATTAGTAAAGAGATATTATTCTCTGCTGAAAACCATAGGATTGACAAGGCATAGCTTTTTACCATATATGATATATGATATAAAGGCTTTTGACAAGGTCCCACACAGGAGATTAGTGTGCAAACTTAAAGCACATGGTATTGGGGGTAAGGTATTGGTGTGGGTGGAGAATTGGTTAGCAGACAGGAAGCAAAGAGTGGGAATAAACGGGACCTTTTCAGAATGGCAGGCGGTGACTAGTGGGGTACCGCAAGGCTCAGTGCTGGGACCCCAGTTGTTTACAATATATATTAATGACTTGGATGAGGGAATTAAATGCAGCATCTCCAAGTTTGCGGATGACACGAAGCTGGGTGGCAGTGTTAGCAGTGAGGAGGATGCTAAGAGGATGCAGAGTGACTTGGATAGGTTGGGTGAGTGGGCAAACTCATGGCAGATGCAATTTAATGTGGATAAATGTGAAGTTATCCACTTTGGTGGCAAAAATAGGAAAACAGATTATTATCTGAATGGTGGCCGATTAGGAAAAGGGGAGGTGCAACGAGACCTGGGTGTCATTATACACCAGTCATTGAAAGTGGGCATGCAGGTACAGCAGGCGGTGAAAAAGGCGAACGGTATGCTGGCATTTATAGCGAGAGGATTCGAGTACAGGAGCAGGGAGGTACTACTGCAGTTGTACAAGGCCTTGGTGAGACCACACCTGGAGTATTGTGTGCAGTTTTGGTCCCCTAATCTGAGGAAAGACATCCTTGCCATAGAGGGAGTACAAAGAAGGTTCACCAGATTGATTCCTGGGATGGCAGGTCTTTCATATGAAGAAAGACTGGATGAACTGGGCTTGTACTCGTTGGAATTTAGAAGATTGAGGGGGGATCTGATTGAAACGTATAAGATCCTAAAGGGATTGGACAGGCTAGATGCGGGAAGATTGTTCCCGATGTTGGGGAGGTCTAGAACGAGGGGTCACAGTTTGAGGATAGAGGGGAAGCCTTTTAGGACCGAGGTTAGGAAAAACTTCTTCACACAGAGAGTGGTGAATCTGTGGAATTCTCTGCCACAGCAAACTGTTGAGGCCAGTTCATTAGCTATGTTTAAAAGGAAGTTAGATATGGCCCTTGTGGCTACAGGGGTCACGGGGTATGGAGGGAAGGCTGGGTTCTGAGTTGGATGATCAGCCATGATCATAATAAATGGCGGTGCAGGCTCGAAGGGCCGAATGGCCTACTCCTGCACCTATTTTTTTCTATGATACATTCACGCCTCTAGATCTCACTACTCCATATTGAGAGCCCCACTTTTCTCTGCTATTCCTTCAAATCAAACCAGGTTGTTGCATATATAACTTTAACCTTCTTCATTTCACAGGAATGAGTTATTCAGCTCAGTCCCCATAATACAGCTCTTTTTAAGAGCTTTCGAGTTTAATCCCATGCCCCTTTTTTCCCAGTAATCTGCAAATTTAGTTCTCTTCCAATACATTTCCAAACACCATTTGGAAATTCAGTGGAACCTAATTCAATTATTCTAGCTAGGAATGCTGTTCTTCCTACCAAATTGCATAGCCCATATTTTCCTACACTCTATCTGCCACTTCTTTGCCCACTTTTCAGCAGTCCAAGTCCTGCAGATCCTCTACCTCTGCAATAGTAGCTGCACTTCCACCTATCTTGGTATCTATGTCATATTAAATTTCATGAAACATTGAGTGAATACCTGAACAGTTCAAAATGACAATTTAACTCTTTCTGAACTCTTAGCATGTGAGGCCCATATTTATACTGCTTCTTGGGCTGTTGCTAATGGACTTGCTATATGGTTACCCCGGTGGAACCAGCAGTCTTAAACTATTATGGGATGTCCCTTATGGGGGGCAAAGTTGTGGAAGGACATTTGGAGCAGATCATCTCATGTTACCATGACATTTTACCATGGCGATGCCCATTTGAAAGATGATTCTTCGGTAACAAGGCTCAACAACTTTGCTGATAAACTCGCTGATATTGATATGGTGACACCTAGCCCACAGCCTCAGATACTGCTATGGCCACTTGCTCGGTGGGCCCATGGAGTCTTCTGGTCAATTGGAGGTACAGGATACCATGGAGTGGTCTAGGCTGCGGAGATTATTTCCTTCCCAAAGATATAGCTCATATGGAATTGTGGGTTATGTTTAGGAATTAAGTGCCAACAGCTTTTAAAATGACCCTTGGCATCCATTCACTGTGGACGTGCACCTGTTCAGATTTTGGATGAGGATATAAATTCTTAATGTGAATGGTGAGGTTAATACTTGGATCTGTACAATTTCTTAAGATGATATTAGTTCTAATTGTCAAGAGATACTAATTTGTATTCTTCATTATAAGCAGAAGGAAGAGTTCTATGTGCCTTAGACTGCTGGACATTCAAAGATAGATTGTGCTACATTACATTTTGTAAAACATTGAATAAATGCCTGAACAATTCAAAATGACAATTTAACTCTTTCTGAACTCTTAGCATGTGGGGGCTGTATGTTTGTTAGTGAGTGAACACTGTTAATGTCTTCAGAATGTTTACTGATAGCAGCTGGATTCTTTCTTAGTGTCAGGCACCATTAAAATGTGAATGTCTGTCCCATTGACTGGATTCTTTCTGTATTAGGACCAGTAACTTAAGGGTCTACATGTAAAAAATGATGCCCTTTTGCGAGTCCAAAGGACTGTTGTGTCCAAAATATTGGTGGAATAATGGATGAGAAGTGATCATTGCAGTGTCTAATTAAATTATGAGTGTATGCTGAACGCTGTTAATGGACATGGGATGTGTTTGAAAAAAGATATTTCACATTGAGACAAAAGATCAAGGAGTTTGTCTGTCTAGGACCCAGGGGTGGTTTCACAGGGAGGGAGGGAACATCAACTCAGACCATAAGAGGCCTGCGTCAGGAATTTTCATGCCTTACAAGGTGCAGATTGGAAGCCTGTGTGGGGCGCCACTTCTTGCACAGAAACTAGGGCAATGTGTGATTAAGTGTCTTGCTCAAGGACACAAACATACTACCACAGCTGAGGCTCAAACTAGCAACCTTCAGATCACTAGACGAACCCTTTAACCACTTGGCCACGTGCCCAACAAGTGAGTCAGAATTCAGAGCTCTCTTGACAGCAGCAACAATCAGGTGGTGACTAATAATTACAAGTGCTGAAATCTTTAAACAACGGGAATTCTGCAGATGCTGGAAATTCAAGCAACACACATCAAAGTTGCTGGTGAATGCAGCAGGCCAGGCAGCATCTGTAGGAAGAGGTGCAGTCGAAGTTTCAGGCCGAGACCCTTCGTCAGGACTAACTGAAGGAAGAGTGAGTAAGGGATTTGAAAGCTGGAGGGGGAGGGGGAGATCCAAAATGATAGGAGAAGACAGGAGGGGGAGGGATAGAGCCAAGAGCTGGACAGGTGATAGGCAAAAGGGGATACGAGAGGATCATGGGACAGGAGGTCCGGGAAGAAAGACAAGGGGGGGGGAGACCCAGAGGATGGGCAAAGAGGTATATTCAGAGGGACAGAGGGAGAAAAAGGAGAGTGAGAGAAAGAATGTGTGCATAAAAATAAGTAACAGATGGGGTACGAGGGGGAGGTGAGGCCTTAGCGGAAGTTAGAGAAGTCGATGTTCATGCCATCAGGTTGGAGGCTACCCAGACGGAATATAAGGTGTTGTTCCTCCAACCTGAGTGTGGCTTCATCTTTACAGTAGAGGAGGCCGTGGATAGGCATGTCAGAATGGGAATGGGATGTGGAATTAAAATGTGTGGCCACTGGGAGATCCTGCTTTCTCTGGCGGACAGAGCGTAGATGTTCAGCAAAGCGGTCTCCCAGTCTGCGTCAGGTCTCGCCAATATATAAAAGGCCACATCGGGAGCACCGGACGCAGTATATCACCCCAGTCGACTCACAGGTGAAGTGTTGCCTCACCTGGAAGGACTGTTTGGGGCCCTGAATGGTGGTAAGGGAGGAAGTGTAAGGGCATGTGTAGCACTTGTTCCGCTTACACGGATAAGTGCCAGGAGGGAGATCAGTGGGGAGGGATGGGGGGAACGAATGGACAAGGGAGTTGCGTAGGGAGCGATCCCTGCGGAATGCAGAGAGAGGAGGGGAGGGAAAGATGTGCTTAGTGGTGGGATCCCGTTGGAGGTTGCGGAAGTTACGGAGAATAATATGTTGGACCCGGAGGCTGGTGGGGTGGTAGGTGAGGACCAGGGGAACCCTATTCCTAGTGGGGTGGCGGGAGGATGGAGTGAGAGCAGATTTACGTGAAATGGGGGAGATGCGTTTAAGAGCAGAGTTGATAGTGGAGGAAGGGAAGCCCCTTTCTTTAAAAAAGGAAGACATCTCCCTCGTCCTAGAATGAAAAACCTCATCCTGAGAGCAGATGCGGCGGAGACGGAGGAATTGAGAGAAGGGGATGGCGCTTTTGCAAGAGACAGGGTGAGAAGAGGAATAGTCCAGATAGCTGTGAGAGTCAGTAGGCTTATAGTAGACATCAGTGGATAAGCTGTATAACCTGTAAGGGCTTCCCTTCCTCCACTATCAACTCTGCTCTTAAACGCATCTCCCCCATTTCACGTACATCTGCTCTCACTCCATCCTCCCACCACCCCACTAGGAATAGGGTTCTCCTGGTCCTCACCTACCACCCCACCAGCCTCCGGGTCCAACATATTATTCTCCGTAACTTCTGCAACCTCCAACGGGATCCCACCACTAAGCACATCTTTCCCTCCCCCCCCCCTGCATTCCGCAGGGATTGCTCCCTACGCAACTCCCTTGTCCATTCGTCCCCTCCATCCCTCCCCACTGATCTCCCTCCTGGCACTTATCCGTGTAAGTGGAACAAGTGCTACACATGCCCTTACACTTCCTACCTTACCACCATTCAGGGCCCCAAACAGTCCTTCCAGGTGAGGTAACACTTCACCTGTGAGTCAACTGGGGTGATATACTGCGTCCGGTGCTCCCAATGTGGCCTTTTATATATTGGCGAGACCCGACGCAGACTGGGAGACCGCTTTGCTGAACATCTACGCTCTGTCCCCCAGAGAAAGCAAGATCTCCCAGTGGCCACACATTTTAATTCCACATCCCATTCCCATTCTGACATGTCTATCCACGGCCTCCTCTACTGTAAAGATGAAGCCACACTCAGGTTGGAGGAACAACACCTTATATTCCGTCTGGGTAGCCTCCAACCTGATGGCATGAACATCGACTTCTCTAACTTCCGCTAAGGCCCCACCTCCCCCTCGTACCCCATCTGTTACTTATTTTTATGCACACATTCTTTCTCTCACTCTCCTCTTTCTCCCTCTGTCCCTCTGAATATACCTCTTGCCCATCCTCTGGGTCCCCCCCCCCGTCTTTCTTCCCGGACCTCCTGTCCCATGATCCTCTTGTATCCCCTTTTGCCTATCACCTGTCCAGCTCTCGGCTCCATCCCTCCCCCTCCTGTCTTCTCCTATCATTTTGGATCTCCCCCTCCCCCTCCAACTTTCAAATCCCTTACTCACTCTTCCTTCAGTTAGTCCTGACGAAGGGTCTCGGCCTGAAACGTCGACTGCACCTCTTCCTACAGATGCTGCCTGGCCTGCTGCGTTCACCAGCAACTTTGATGTGTGTTTTGCTGAAATCTTTTATGCCTTGCAGAAATCTTTTGTAGAAGTCTTTGTGGCTTGCTATTAAGTATTTTGTGTGGTTAATTTATGTTATTTTATGATAAAGAAAAAATTAGGCCTGTTACTTTGTTGTGCTGTTACACTTATTACCATATCTCCTAGACACTCAAATGGTTGGGTCCAATTAAATCAGCACATTACAGTATCATCTGCAAAGTTAGCTGCAACACCATCAGCTCATTCATTCTGGTCATTAATGCATAAAGGCATTTGATAAGGTGCCACACATGAGGCTGCTTAACAAGATAAAATCCTATATTGTTACAGGAAAGATACTGGCATGGATAGAGGAATGGCTGACAGCCAGGAGACAGTGAGTGAGAATAAAGGGGGGCTTTTCTGGTCGGCTGCCAGCGACTAGTGGTGTCCCTTGAGGGTCAGCTACTTTTCATTTTTTGTCGGTAATTTGAATAATGGAATTGATGGCTTTGTGGCAAAGTTTGCGGACGATGCAAAGATATGTGGAGGGGTAGGTAGTGCTGAGGAAGCAATGTGATTGCAGCAGGACTTAGACAAATTGGAAGCATGGACAAAAAGGTAGCAGATGGAATACAGTGCTGGAAATGTATGATAATGCATTTTGGTAAAAGGAACAATAGTACAGACTATTACCTAAATGGGGAGAAGGTTCAAACATCAGAGGTGCACAGGGAATTCAGGGTCCTCATGCAAGACTCTCATAAGGTTCATTTACAGGTTGAGTCTGTGGTAAAAGCGGCAAATGCAACTATTGCATTTATTTCAAGGGGAATAGCATTTAAAAACAAGGAGATAATGCTGAAACTTTATAAGACACTAGTCAGGCCACACTGGAGTATCGTCAACACTTTTGGGCCCCATATCTCAGAAAGGATGTGTTGTCATTGGAGAGAGTCATAGAAACATAGAAACAGAGAAAATAGGTGCATGAGAAGGTCATTCAGTCCTTCGAGCCTGCACCGTCATTCAGTATGATCATGGCTGATCATCCAACTCAGAACCCTGTACCTGTCTTCTCTCCATACCCCCTGATCCCTTTAGCCACAAGGGCCATATCTAACTCCCTCTTAAGTATAGCCAATGGACTGGCCTCAACTGTTTCCTGTGGCAGAAAATTCCACAGATTCAACACTCTCTGTGTGAAGAAGTTTTTCCTAATCTCGGTCCTAAAAGGCTTCCTCTTTATCCTCAAACTGTGACCCCTCGTTCTGGACTTCCCCAACATCGGGAACAATCTTCCTGCATCTAGCCTGTCCAATCCCTTTAGGATTTTATACATTTCAATAAGATCCCCCCTCAATCTTCTAAATTCCAACCAGTATAAGCCTAGTCGATCCAGTCTTTCTTCATATGAAAGTCCTGCCATCCCAGGAATCAATCTGGTGAACCTTCTTTGTACTTCCTCTATGGCAAGAATGTCTTTCCTCAGATTAGGGGACCAAAACTGCACACAATACTCCAGGTGTGGTCTCACCAAGGCCTTGTACAACTGCAGTAGCACCTCCCTGCTCCTGTACTCAAATCCTCTTGCTATAAATGCCAGCATACCATTGGCCTTTTTCACCGCCTGCTGTACCTGCATGCCCACTTTCAATGACTGGTGTACAATGATACTCAGGTCTCGTTGCACCTCCCCTTTTCCTAATCGGACACCATTCAGATAATAATTTGTTTTCCTGTTTTTGCCACCAAAGTGGATAACCTCACATTTATCCACATTAAATTGCATCTGCCATGAATTTGCCCACTCACCTAACCTATCCAAGTCACCCTGCATCCTCTTAGCATCCTACTCACAGCTAACACTGCCACCCAGCTTCATGTCATCCGCAAACTTGGAGATGCTGCATTTAATTCCCTCACCTAAGTCATTAATATATATTGTAAACAACTGGTGTCCCAGCACTGAGCCTTGCGATACCCCACTAGTCACCGCCTGCCATTCTGAAAAGGTCCCGTTTATTCCCACTCTTTGCTTCCTGTCTGCCAATAAATTCTCTATCCACATCAATATCATACCCCCAATACCGTGTGCTTTAAGTTTGCACACTAATCTCCTGTGTGGGACCTTGTCAAAAACCTTCTGAAAATCCAAATATACCACATCCACTGGTTCTCCCCTATCCACTCTACTGGTTACATCCTCAAAAAATTCTATGAGATTCATCAGACATGATTTTCCTTTCACAAATCCATGCTGACTTTGTCCGATGATTTCACTGCTTTCCAAATGTGCTGTTATCACATCTTTGATAACTGACTCTAACATTTTCCCCACCACCAATGTTAGGCTAACCCGTCTATAATTCCCCGGTTTCTCTCTCCCTCCTTTTTTAAAAAGCGAGGTTACATTAGCCACCCTCCAATCCTCAGGAACTAGTCCAGAATCTAAGGAGTTTGAAAAATTATCACTAATGCATCCACTATTTCTTGGGCTACTTCCTTAAGCACTCTGGGATGCAGACCATCTGGCCCTGGGGATTTATCTGCCTTTAATCCCTTCAATTTACCTAACACCACTTCCCTACTAACATGTATTTCCCTCATTTCCTCCATCTCACTAGACCCTCTGTCCTCTACTATTTCCGGAAGATTATTTATGTCCTCCTTAGTGAAGACAGAACCAAAGTAATTATTCAATTGGTCTGCCATGTCCTTGTTCCCCATAATCAATTCACCTGTTTCTGTCTGTAAGGGACCTACTTTTGTCTTAACCAATCTTTTTCTTTTCACATAACTATAAAAGCTTTTACAGTCAGTTTTTATGTTCCCTCCAATTTTCTCTCATAATCTTGTTTCCCTTTCCTAATTAAGCCCTTTGTCCTTCTCTGCTGGACTCTGAATTTCTCCCAGTCCTCAGGTGAGCCACTTTTTCTGGCTAATTTGTATGTTTCTTCTTTGGAATTGATACTATCCCTAATTTCCCTTGTCAGCCACGGGTGCACTACCTTTCCTGATTTATTCTTTTGCCAAACTGGGATGAATAATTGTTGTAGTTCATCCATGCAACCTTTAAATGCTTGCCATTGCATATCCACCATCAACCCTTTAACCAGTCTATCTTAGCTAATTCATGTCTTGTGCCTTTAAAGTTACCCTTCTTTAAGTTCAGAACCTTTGTTTCTGAATTAACTATGTCACTCTCCATCTTAATGAAGAATTCCACCATATTACGGTCACTCTTACCCAAGGGGCCTCTTAGGACAAGATTGTTGATTAACCCTTCCTCATTGCTCAATACCCAGTCTAGAATGGCCTGCTCTCTAGTTGGTTCTTCAACATGTTGGTTCAAAAAACCATCTCGCATACATTCCAAGAAACCCTCTTCCTCAGCACCCTTACCAATTTGGTTCACCCAGTCTATATGTAGATTGAAGTCACCCATTATAACTGCTGTTCCTTTATTGCACGCCTTTCTAATTTCATGTTTAATGCCATCTCCAACCTCACTACTACTGTTAGGTGGCCTGTACACAACTCCCACCAGCGTTTTCTGCCCCTTAGTGTTATGCAGCTCTACCCATATCGATTCCACATCCTCCCGGCTAATGTCCTTCCTTTCTATTGTGTTAATCTCCTCTCTAACCAGCAATACTACCCCACCTCCTTTTCTTTCATGTCTATCCCTCCTGAATATTGAATATCCCTGAATGTTGAGCTCCCATCCTTGGTCACCCTGGAGCCATGTCTCTGTGATCCCAACTATATCATATTCATTTATAACAATCTGCACATCTAATTCATCCACCTTGTTACGAGTCCAGAGGAGGTTCACAAGGATGTTTCCAGGAATGAAGGGAACATACTGTATAAGGAGTATTTGGCAGCTTTGGGCTTGTATTCACCGGAATTTGGAAGAATGCATGGGGATCTCAATTAACCTACCAAACATTGAAAGGACTAGTTAGGGTGGATGTGAAGAAAATCTTTCCTATGGTGGGGCTATCCAGAACTACAGGGCACAGCCTCAAAATTGAGAGGCAAACTTTTAGAACAGAGATAAGGAGAATTTTTTAGCCAAAGAGTAGTAAATCTGTGGAATGCAGTGCCACAGACTGTGGAGGAGGCCAAGTCCGTGGGTATATTTAAGGCAGAAGTTGATAGCTTTCTGATTGGTCTGGGCATCAAAAGATGTGGCAAGATGGCGGGTGTATGGGGTTGAGTGAGACCTGGGATCAGTCATGATGGAATGACAGAGCAGACTCGATGGACTGAATGGCCTAATGTCTTCGGCTCCTATGTCTTGTGGTCTAAAGAGAAAAGTTGCAGCCCCAAAACCAACTCCAACATAACCCCACTAGCTCAGGGTACTGTTTGAAAATATACTGTATTATGCAATTATTATTATTATGCATCTGGATTTAATACATTGTGTTTAATATGGAAAAAGTGTTTATGCTACAGCTGGTTTTCTAGTAATGCAACCTCTTAATTTTGATGAACTGTTTTTAATGCAAAAAACTGAATATAAACATTGAGTATAAAAATTCCACAGGTTAAAAAAAATCCACCATAACACAACACACAAAAATGCTGGAGGAACTCAGCAGGAGAGGCAGCACCTATGGAAAAGAGTAAACAGTTGACATTTTGGGCCAAGACACTTACTCAGGACTGAGAAGAGGGAAAATGCCAGAATAAAAAGGGGGGAGGGGAAAGAGTCTAGCTGAAAGGTAATAGGTGATGCCAAATGGGTAGGAAAGGTCAAAGGCTGGAGAAGAAAGAACCTGAGAGGAGAGGAGAGTGGACAATAGAAGAATGGAAAGTAGGAGGAGACCCAGGGGGAAGTGTTTGGCCAATAGAACAAAATATTTAACTCAAAATAATAAACACAAGTGATTCTGCATTGACTAGATGGGCCAAAGGGCCTGTTTCTGTGCTGAACATTTCTATGACTCTACATTGGAAATCAGATGAATCCTGATGAATGGTTTCAACCTGAAACATCAGCCCTTTATTTTTCTCCACAGATGTGGCCCGACCGGCTGAGATCCTCCAACTCTGAGTTCACTTAAACCCTGTGAGATATTATTTGTATACAAAAATAATTGCATTTATAGTATGTTATGCACCCTGTAACTGGGTTGCCAAACCAGCAGAAATGGACCACTTAGTTGGAGTCTGGTTTACTAGAAACTAATAAAGTTTTATTAAAGAAATAAGTAACACAGTAGTCTAATCGTAAGGATATAAATGCAACAGGTTAGCAATTATAAAACACACATGTACACAGAACTAGGGTAATAGGAATCATCCAAGCTCTATCGCAGTCTAGGGGTAAAATGATCAGTCTGAAGTGTCGCAGAGTTCAGTTCAGCTTATTGCAGTTCACAGTAATCGCTTTTGTGCCGTTGGCGGGGGGTGGGGGGGAAGAGGGAGAGAGAGAGAGAGAGAGAGAGAGAGAGATGCAAATCTGATTCAGCAGACCTTTGATGTTCTTTGCAGTTGGCTTTCGAGCGGACCCTTTTATGTCTTCTATCCCGCTGTGGTCACTGACTGTGACCCCTCCGTTCCGGATACGACCGTTCTTCCGCGGTGAACCCAACACCCAGGCAAGGGCGGACACACACACCAGGTTCCCGCTGATCATCGCTTTTCACCCTGTCAGTCTATGGTCGGTTCCTTCGAACTAGACATCCAACTCTCACCAACTTGTGGGGGCAAACCACTCTTCCACGGTCTCGTTATCTCGTGATCTCGTGGTGTGTGTCGTGCCTTAGCGAACCTGTTCTTTTTATCCCCCTGCTGGGGTATCGCCTGTCCATCAAACTTCAAACAGTTCAGGTTCAAAGCAACCGATCTGTCAATACCTGAAATCTGTTTCTTTCTCGTTAATCTCTCTCTTCTCTCTTATTAGCATTTTAAATGTTTCTCCATTGTCTCCTTTATCTCTCTCTCATTAGCATCAATCTTCTGATAACTTGGTTTGTCATCACAAGTAATAAAAGAATAAACTTATCGTAGATATCTGTGTAAGTATACAATTACATTGGTCACAACTACATAAGGATAAATAAAGTCACTTGCTAAATTATTTGTTCATGGGAAAAAAATCACATGGAGCTTGTTGAATTTTTAGTATCATTTTGTACAGCCATCTTGGGAATAATCTAACTTATTAAATCTATTTAATGTATATAACACAAAGTCAAATGCAAGTGATTTATCCATAAAGGTGACCCACCAGAATTTGGCTTTGACGTTTTGCCACTTCCACTCAAAGTGAATTTGAAGCCAACTGTAAACGGATCTTTAATTTGTCAAAGTTCCTCTGGACATAATGGTACATTTTTTTTAGATTTGTGTCTGAACAACAGCAATTGCAAAGTGAAAAGAAAAATGCTGCTGTATTCAATAAAAGCTGTCTTATAGGTCCAATTAATGTTAGTAAAATGTATATTCTTCCTAAATTTTTGCATCTATTTCAGTCTTTACCAATTTTTATTTCTAAAGCTTTTTTTTGATGCGTTAGGTGCTATTATTCTGTCCTATCTATGGAAGGGTAAACGCTCACTTAATAAAGCTCACCTTCAAAAATCTAAAAAGGTGATCTTCATGTTTTTCTCTCTCTAGCCCTATTTTACACAATCACCTTTTCCTACCTTCTGTGCGGGATTCAACATTTCACCATTGGTATAGAAAGGGTATTAGGCACTTTGAAGATCTTTTCATAGATAATCGTTTTGCAACTTTTCAACAACTGTCTGTAAAGTTTAACCTACCTAATACTCATTTCTTTAGATATCTTCAAATTAGACATTTCATTAACCCTTTAATATCAAACTTTCCTGAGATGCCTGAGAAAAATGTTCTGGATATATTTCTTTGTATCAGTCCATTGGGTAAAGGTTTAATATCTGCTATTCGGGATAAGTTAGTGATTTTGAGGCGTGCCCCCTTCGATAAAATTAGAACTGCCTGAGAACATGACCTAAATATCTCCTTATCTGATACGGTTTGGGATTCAATTAAGTCAGTTAACTCAACCTCTTTATGTGCTCACCATTGCCTTTTGCGGTTTAAGGTTGTACACGAGGCTCATATATCTAAAACTAAATTATCGCAGTTTTACCCTAACAGTAGTCCTCTTTGTAATATGTGTAAAGGGGCCAAGGCTTCCCTTATTCATATGTACTGGGCCTGTCCTAGACTTAAGAAATTCTGGGGAGAAGTTTTTTCAACCCTATCTCATATTCCTAATTGCCATTTAGAACCTAACCCTCTGGTTGCTCTTTTTGGCACCTTGGGTGAAGTAGAGATGCACTTGAGTCTGACTAAATGTCGAACATTATCTTTTGCCTCTCTCTTGGCTAGATGGTTGGTTCTTCTTAGGTGGAAAGATACTGTCCCACCCACTCATGCTCAATGGCTTAGTGATACCATGTCCTGTTTAGACCTTGAAAAGATTCATTATTTACTTCTTAATTCGGACATAAAGTTTCATAAGATGTGGGGACCTTTTCTTGAATATTTTCATAACTCCTCTTTAGGTTAAGTTCATTCTTTTTTTCGTATGCTACAATCCCTTACTTTCAGCTTTTTTTTCCTGTAAGTTTTATGGTTTTTTGTTGTGAATTGCATTATAGTTTTGGTAGTCGGCATTATACTTTCTTTTTTCTTATATCTATTACAGCTCTATGGAGTTGAAAGCTCCGATTAATATTTTTTCTTTTATACACAGAAATGTCTGGGCTGGTTTTTTTTCAGTGGGAGGTTGGGGTGGATACTAATCTTACATGATTTTAGTTTGGGTGCTTTTTTATTGTTATGAGTTATATATTGGACTTGTTTGTTTTGCACTGTATAAATCTCCATTTTGTTGATTTTTTCCCCTGTAGCTCTATTGTAGAAACGCATAAAAAAATTAGTTAAAAAAAGGCTGTCTTGTGAAACTTGAGTAAAATCCTGCATGAACTTAGGAATCGACAGTGGTTAGTTGGGGTTCCAAATGAAGCCTAAGGAATACTAAGACATGTTCATCATGGCCCAGGAAAATCAGTTAATAGAGAAACCATTGCCCAAGAAATTCAGATCATGGAAAGCTTGAAATTCTCAATAATAGACAAGAGATTTTTAAAAAATTCATTTATGGGATGTGGACATTGCCAGCTAAGCCAGAAATTATTGGCCATCCCTAGTTGCCCTTGAGATGATGATGAGCTGCCTTCTTGAAACTCTGCAGTCCCTGAGGTGTAGGGACACCCACAGTGCCGTCAGGGAGGGAATTCCATGATTTTGACTCAGCGACAATGAAAGAACGGTGATATGTTTCCAAGTCTGGATGGTGAGTGACTTGGAGAGGGATTTCCAAGTGGTGGTGTTCCCAGGTATCTGCCGTTCTCATCCTTCTGGATGGGTAGTGATCATGGGTCTGGAAGCTGCTGCCTTAGGAACTTTGGTGTGTTGTTGCAGATTGAAGGATAGTACCTGAAGACCAGGGACCTAGCCCAGAAAATTTCAGTTCGTAGACAGGATCCAGGGATGAGGAAATAGGTCAACAAAGCAAAGGAGGCAGAGGCCCAGGAAGTTCCACCAGCAGGAGCAGAGTTCTATTCACTGTATTAGAAAAACATCAAATAATGCAAGTGCCAAATGCAGTGCAGCCTACACCAGATTCTATAGCTGAGAACTGGTATGCTTAAAATGGGTCTTTTTCATTGCCCACACTTAACAGAAGAGGCTTTAATTATTATAGACTTTGAGTTTTGTAAGTCACTCAATAACTTAAATCTAACATGTTTTTTTTAAGTCTAAAAACTTCTCAGTTCAGTTTCTCTGTTATCTACACATAATTGAAAGGCTATTCCCATCAACATTCTTCTGTTGGCAGCCTCAAAATTACTCTGGGAACAATCATTTAATCTGCTCATTATAAATCCTTTTTTTCATTAAATTTTATTAAATAAATACCTACTCTTGTGCCAATATCCTTAAGTTGAAGTGCCATTTTAACTTCTCACTAATAATAAGTTTAAACACAGAAATATATTGGTATTGCAATTTAATGTAAAAATCAAAAGAATCCATTAAAAGGAAATACGGAGTATGTAAGAAATTACTAGGCAATGAAGGAATATCAAGAATTAGAAAAAGAAAATCTAATCCTTTTCTAGGAATCCTTCTGAAGCTTCTGATATATTTAATACTGCTTCGTAAGTTGATTAATTTCATCAGGGTTCTTGTCTGCTGGTGCCTTGCTCTTCATTCTTTGGCCACTGAATTTCCTCTGGCCATTACAAGATGAATCCACTTATACTTCAGGTGAAGTTCTGAATCTTTTGTATAGTTGATAGGCTGGTTGTAAAAAAATATATAAAATTGTATATTACAAAATAAAACCACAAAACAAAAAAGTAATCTGCATAAAACAGGCTTTCATGCAATAATTATCACAAGTGGAGCAGGAATGATTTTTATCTACTGGTGCCAGTGACTTTTTGGCTCCTAAGGTTGTCATAGCCAGGAGTGGTAGTGGGTATAAGCTCCCATTACCTATAAAGTGCTTTGGGAGTAAACACCGAGGAAGAAATCTGGAGCAAGGATCCCTAAGGTAGTTTGATGTTGTTTACAACTTCACTCTAGCAACCTCTGTGACGACACTGGTGCCAAGCTGTATTGGTTTTTGCCCTTCCCCTGGACTACATCAGTGACGTGGAGAGGGGGAACCGCTAAATGGACAACAGCTGGTTCTTCAAATCTTCCTGCCCAGGCTTGCGCCCTAGAAAGGACACAGTCCACCAGAGGCAGAAACCCATGATCCCCTGGACTTTAAGTACAAACTTCCATAACTAAATTCCTAGGAGCCTTCAAAAGACTTTCTGGATTATATTCATAATGTTCCAGCTAGTGAAGCTATAAATGTAAGTATAAGTATGAACAACATGTAAATGCATGCATATATAACATTTGGTATTAATCTACCATAGCAACTAGTAAAATTGGGCTCTTGTTTACTCAAAATAAGGGCTTTGCTATCAGATTGACATGGGAAGAAATGTTTTTATCAAAAGGACTGGAATTCTCCACCCAAGGTGATATGGGGGCCCAGTTGCAAAGTATGGTTTAAGTAAAGACTGATAGGCTTTTAGATGCAAATGGAATCAAGGAAGTGGTTCCTTGATTCTCAACAAAGCACAGGAAAGTGGTGCTGAGACCAAAGATCAATCCTGATCTGATTGATGGCAGAGTAGCCACAATGGGGCAAGTGGCCTTCGCAACCTTTGGTTTCTATGTTAACAGCTTTCTGCTTCGAATATCATTTAATCTAAAATAGCCTTTGTTAACTGAACGTCAGAATGCAATGTGACGTATTTTCTTTTTAAAATCCCACTATTCCTCCTTTACCGTTGTATTCCGCAATAACTGCTAAGCCTATTTTTCCAATTCACTCTCTAACCCCTATGTATCTACCATCCCCACGCACCAGAAGTTTGAATCCTATAAGAGGAATCCTTATAACTTGGTACAAATTGTCTAAATGCTGACAAATGTTTCTAGTCATCCTTTTATCTCACAATAAGTGTATTACGTACCAGAGACTAATATAAATCCATTAACTACTTGAAACAAAATATAAATGGCAGGGTATGCAAGCATTAACTTGAGATCTTCTGTACTGAAGGATACAGATAGGATTGCTACACAAAGTTGTCCATTTTGTGCCCCTGTTTCAAAACCTATTGTTCGACACCTGTGAGGTAAACAAAACAATTAAATTCAAACAATTATTGCAGTTTTCCCAAATTATATGCTCTGTTAAATACAAGTAATCAGATTTCTGACATAATGTTATATCACTTAATTGAGTCACCTATAAAACAAAAGTACTAACCACAAATTTAAATAAAGAAATGCTGAAATGGCAGTTCTCTTCTTAAAAATCAGGAACATTTTAAAATCAGGAAGGAGATCATGCAGTGTTCCCTCTCATTTAACTACAAGAGTCATGTTCTTCGGCCATTAAGCATTCTCATCACTGTCTGGTCTCCTAACACAACTGCTTCATAAGCAGTGAGAATCCAGAAGATATGACTGAAAATATTGAACAGAGACAATATTGTGAAACCTTAAGTCATTAGGTCAGGAAAAATCAAGAGAACCTCTAATGATCACATCTGAATAACCCTCCGGCCTTACATTAATTAAATAATCAATTCTGCATCATGTTAGACATCACCAGAGGAATCTTTGGAGGAAAGGCTATAGAATATACCCTGCATAGAAGATTTCAATATCCACTGTCTGCCACCAATTAGGCTGGGTTCATCATGAAGGACATAATAGTGGAGGAACCAATAGGAGCTATTAATCCACATGACATCATCATCAGCCTGCCATAGAGCATTGCTGACAAGGTGCCTTTCTTAGCTGGTCTCGTTTGTCTGCGTTTGGACCATATCTATTAAACCTTTTCTATCTGTTTACATGTCCCTAAAATATTATAACTGTATTTGCCTTTACAACTTCCTCTGCCAACTTGGTCCTTACATTCACCACAATCAGTGTGACAACTTTGGCCATCAGGTCCCGTTTAAATATCTTCCTTATCACCTTCAGTCTCTGTCTTCTATTTTTAGACCTCCCTGTTCTGGGAAAAAGACTGTGACCATTCACCTGATCTATGCCACTCATGACTTTATAAACATCTATAATATTGCCTTTCCATCTTTGTTGTTCCTAAGAAACAACCCAAGCCTATCCAATCTCTCCTTAATGATCTTTTTTGCACTAGTAAAATCCATGTGAATCTTTTCTGCAGCTTCACCAGTTTAAGCATTTCCTTTCTCTAATATAGCAACCAGAACCACACACAATAGACTTGGTATAGTCTCGCCAACATCTTGACAACTATAACATGATGTCCCAACTCTCTTACTCAATGTCCCCTCCAATTAAGGAAAATATGCCGATAGACTTCTTCACCACTCTGTCTACTTGTGTTGCCACTTTCAGGGAAGTACTGTACTTACACTCTTGGGTCTCTCTGTTTGACAGTGCTCCCCTGGACCCTAGCAGGACTGTTTATGTTCTGCCTTGGTTTAACTTCCCAAAATTCATTACTTCATACTTTGCACCAACTGCAGATGTCATTGTCCACAACAGTAGTGACAAGTAAACACCGAACAAAATTTCTGCCCAATCTTCATCATCAAGCATAGCACTTAACAGTGCCAAATTATCCAGACCATTTTCAGGCCTAGATGATTAAAAGTGGCTCTCTCCAGGAAATGCTGTGGCCTTAGTAGCAGAAATTAATACAACCCAACATGTGACTAACCCTGGTTCAAAGTAGAGTGTAAAAAGTGGAAGAACTGCAAAATGCTTGACACAAAATGGTTCAATATTTAGTGAAGCTATTGCAAAGAGACTTGTACATTAACTACCTTGGCAGTATTTCCCCAGGAATTCCACTATCTGCCCACTCTAACACCGATGGGAAATCTGCCTTTGGTCCTTGGCAATTCCAGCCTGATATGATACTCACTCAGGAAGGCAGAGTTCTGAGTAAAAAGGTAGATGTTAAATTGTCTCCACTCATGGCAAAATCTCATCCGACGGGCATAGTTACACAATTTGGGGCGGTCATTTAAAACTGAGAAACATAAGAACTTGTTACACTGAATAGGGTAGGAACTGGTTACAGAGGTCCATATGAAGGTATTTAGAGTTTTTCCTCTTTAAATACCTTCATATTGACCTCTGTAACCAGTTCCTACCCTATTATTGAAAACTGACACAGAAGGGATCAGAAATGGACCAGAGCAGGTATGATCAGGTTGAATGATGAAAAGCCTTCTCCTACTTTCTCTTGCACTTCAAATTAAGAATGTTGTGAAAGGATAGATAAAGATCATAAAAATATCTCCAATCTTGATGTTCAGCAGATAACTACAAGAGCAACACACACAAAATGCTGGAGGAACTCAGCAAACCAGGCAGCATCTATGGAAAAGAGTAAATAGTTGACATTTTAGGCCGAGACCCTTCATCTAGACTGGAATGAAAGAGCAGTCCGAGTAAGAAGGTGGGGGGAGGGGAGGAAGAAGTACAAGGCAGTTGATAATAGGCAAAACCAGGGGCGGGGGGGGGGGGTGAAGTAAAAAGCTGGGAAGTTGATTGATAAAAGAGATAAAGGGCTGGGAGGTGGAGGGGGTGGAATCTGATAGGAGAGGGTAGTCAGAGTGCCACAGAGATCAGAGGGGGAGCAGTGAGAGTGTATAGCTGAACTCCCAAAGGAAAGGTTTAAACTTCTTCAGGACAGGCATCAGTCTAAGAGATAACTACAAGAGACAAGTATGAATGGATGATCCTATCTAACACGTCCTACCCACCCCAGACTGCTCATTACCAATACCTGGTCAGATTGACTCACATTAAGAGCTAAATACACTGGACACAGCAAAATCTTGGAGACCTGACAATTCCATAGTTTTGGAGATCCACAAATAAGTTTAGCATCTCCTCTGTGCAGGTTGTTTTGGTGTTGATAATATATTTTCATCAAGACAATAATGTGGGCTTTTTTTAAGTATACTCTATCCACAAAAAAAAACAATGGTAGTTTTTACCTAGCCGATTATTAATCAGTAGACATTCCACCCAGAGCCTGGACTGACACCAACCTACTGCCCTCTACTGTGCCTATTGTCTTGTTTATTATTTATTGTAATGCCTGCACCGTTTTGTGCACTTTATGCAGTCCTGGATAGGTCTGTAGTCTAGTGTAGCTTTGTGTTGTTTTACATAGTTCAGCGAAGTTTTTGTATTGTTCGTGTAGCACCATGGTCCTGAAAAACATTGTCTCGTTTTTACTGTGTACTGTACCAGCAGTTATGGTTGTAATGACAATAAAAAGTGACTTGACGACTTGACTTCAGGGGAACATTAACCTAATGGCTCTCAAGTACAGAAATGTTTTGTTACTTTACCTCTTCGATGATTGCCGTAAGATTAGAGCGACAAAAAAACCTGCAGTGTAGCTAATCATAGGGTTGATGGCTCCTATGATGAGTAATAGCAAGTCAGCTTTCCATGCTCCTTTGTAGAGCAGTGTGGTTGTCACTGCTATGATAAAAAATATGACTGCTCCAGCAACGGCCCCACACTGTTTAGAAAAAGAAGCATTTGTTATTTAGGTTGGGACAGAGTTTGGATAAAAATTCTGTGAGTGAAGCATAGTATCTCCAGTACATAGGACAGGACATTGACATCAATCGCTTACTGTTTGGGGAGCCATGCAGCATCTAGGATGAAGAAAGCATGGAGTAAGGTTTGTTGAAGCACAGAATTCAGGAAGGATAAAATGAAGAGAGATAAAATGGGCTTAAATTTTGAGTATTTTTGAAAATTTGAAGAAAAACCAAAGTACAGGTTGAGTACCTGTTATCTTAAATTCCAAAATCTGAAAACCTCAAGATCCAAAATTTATTTTTGGGCGCTGACATGATGTCACAAATCAAAGATTCCACAAGGCGCTGAGAAGGCTCCAAGGAGGTGTGCAGGTCTCTGCACATCACTGACAGTTCTGTTAAGTGACCTCATATACAGTGCCTATAAAAAGTATTCACATACCGCCCCCTGGAAGGTGTTCACATTTTATTGCTTTACAACATTGAATCATACTGGATTTAATTTGGCTTTTTTGACACGGATCAACAGAAAAATACTTTTTTGTGTCAAAGTGAAAACAAATCTCTACAAGGTGTTCTAGATTAATTACAAATATAAAACACAAAATAATTGATTGCATAAATATTCACTCCTTTCAAGTCAGTATTTAGTAGATGCACCTTTGGCAGTAATTACATCCTTGAGTCTGCGTGGATAGGTCTCTGTCAGCTTTGCACATCTGGACACTGCAATCTTTTCCCCATTCTTACTTTACAAATTGCTCAAGCTCTGTCAGATTGCATGGGAATTGTGAGTGAACAGCCCTTTTCAAGTCCAACCACCGATTCTCAATTGGATTGATGTTTGGACTCTGACTTGGCCACTTTGTTGTTTTTAAGCCATTTCGGTGTAGCTTTGGCTTTATGCTTGGGGCCATTGTCCTGTTGGAAACCAATTTTTTTTTCCTAGTTGCAGTTCTCTTGCAAACTGCATCAGGTTTCCCCCTAGGATTTCCCTGTATTTTGCTGCATTCGTTTTACCGTCTACCTTCACAAGCCTTCCAGGGCCTGCTGCAGTGAAGCATCCCCACAGTATGATGCAGCCACCACCATGCTTCACGGTAGGAATGGTGTGTTTTTTATGATGTGCGGTGTTTGGCTTATGCCAAACAGCGTTTAGTCTGATGGCCAAAAAGCTCAATTTTGGTTTCATCAGACCATAGAGCCTTCTTCCAGCTGACTTCAGAGTCTCCCACATACCTTCTGGCAAAGCCTAGCCGAAATTTTATGAGGTTCTTTTTCAAACAGTGGCTTTCTCTCCTATAAAGATACGACAGTTGTATGCCCAGTCTCGCCATTTCAGCCAATGAATCTTGAAACTCCTCCAGAGTTGTCATAGGTCTCTTGGTGACCTCCCTCTCTGGCCCCCTTCTTGCACGGTCACTCAGTTTTTGAGGATGGTCTGCTCTAGGCAGATTTACAGCTGTGCCATATTCTTTCCATTTCTTGATGACCGAAATAACTGCACTCCAAAGGATATTTTGTTGTATCCATCTCCTAATGTATGCTTTTCAATAACTTTTTTTGGCACAGTTACTTGGAGTGTTCTTTTGTCATGCTACAGTTTTTGCCAGGATACTGACTTGCCAGCAGCTGGACCTTCTTCTTCTGACTTTTAATGGTGGTTGGCATTCCCACTTAAAGGTGCATTACTGCCACCAACTGGACTGGAGTGGGATGTAGAGATGGGAAATAAAACCCCTACTAGTTCTTCATCAAATGAAAACTAAATTACCCCAAAAAGCCCTATAGATTGTAAATAATGAAAGACAATATTGTGAATTAAATTAAAGTTTTTTGAACAATGGCTTTCTCTCCCATAAAGATGCAACTAGTGAAGCAGCAAAACTTAGTGAAGTTTTTAAAAGAACACTATCAACACCCAAAGATAGTAGTGAAGCCTGCATTTACTCTCTTTCAACCTTATATGCTTTACATTGTAAGCAGTTGGACCTTTCAGATACAGGTTTATTTTACTACAATCAATTGAAACACCTTAACCGCACACAGGTGATCTCCATGTAACTAATTATGTGACTTCTAAAACCAATTGGCTGCACCAGTGATTACTTGGGGTGTCATATTAAAGGGAGTGAATACTTTTGCAATTATTTTGTGTTTTATGTTTGTAATTAATTTAGATCACCCAGTAGTGATGTTTTCGTTTTGACACAAAAGAGTCTTTTCTGTTGATCAGTGTCAAAAAAGCCAAATTAAATCTACTGTGATTCAATGTTGTAAAACAATAAAATGTGAAAATTTCTGGGAGGGGGAGGGAATACTTTTTATAGGCACTGTAGATAATGAATAGAAGTTAATGAAGAATAGAAAAACATTGGATAGAGCGAAAAATGAAGCTCTTGACCTTGCGCTGAAAGACTGGATTCATCAGCAGTGGACTGAACAAATGCCACTTAAAGTTATGAAACAGGCAAAGATCTATCATGGCAAACTGAAAATTGATGGCAATTGTGAATATTCAGCAGGCTGGTTGCAGAAATTTAAAAGGCATGGCATTAATTTTTAAAAGATTTAAAACATTTTAAAGATAAAGTCTCAGCTGATCACGAGGTAACACAGAAATTCATCGATATGTTTGCGAAGATCATTGCTGATGAAAATCTAACAATAGAACAAGTCTACAATGCTGATTGTTTCTATATCTTATATAAAACCTAAAAAAAGTAAAATATAAATACAGTGCACAGTAATGTTTTAATCAAAACACGATATTGTAGTTAGAGACCGAAAGATTAGGAAGAAATTTTAGAAATTAGCAAGGTTTGACAAAAAGACATTTAATGGCTAAAACTGGAGATTAAAGATGAAAGGTCAGCTTTATTTGGCACATGCACGTCAAAACATAGTGAAATATGTTGTTTATGTTAACGAACAACACAGTCCGAGGATGTGCTGGGCAACCCACAAGTGTCACCATACTTCTGGTGGCAACACAGTATGCTCACAACTCACTGATCCTAACCCATACATCTCTGAAATATGGGAGGAAACCCTCATGATCATGAGGAGAACATACAAACTCCTTATGGACACTGGTGTTAATTAAACCTGGCGTGGTAAAGCATTACACTAACTGCTAGGTCACCCTGCTACCCCACAGAATTAATGCAAGGATTTAAGGAAATGGCAGAGGCCCTGAACAGATATTTTGTATCTATCTTCAATGTAGAAATCACTATAGGCAGTCAAACGCCAGCGTACAATCCAGCACCTGCAGTTACCATGGCTGTCAAATTCAATAATCCTCAGTGGTTGTCATGAACGTGGCAGTCTGTGCAGCTCCTGTAATGACAAACTCTAGGCTGAGAGGACGAGATTTTATTGAAACTGAAGAAACTCCAACAATTTCACTGCAAAAGTATTTTCTTGTCCACCACATGCCAATAGTCTGGGTGATTCATTACATATTTGTTTCAAACTTTTAGTGACAGTGCACCCTAAACACAGAGCCTTACAGAACATAAGACATAGAAAATGAACATAGAACAGAACAGCACAGTATGGGCCCTTCAGTCCATGACGTTGTGCTGGCCTTTTAATCTGTTTGCACGATCAGTCTAGTCCTTCCCCCTATATAATCCTTTCCCCATCACTCCTCTTTCATCCAGCAGACACAGAATGCTGGAGAAACTCAGCAGGTCAGGCAGCACCTATGAAGAGGGATATAAAGTCAATGTTTTTGGCTGAGACCCTTCATCAGTACTGCTTATCTTAGAGTCCCTAATGTATCAGCCTAGCTAGTGAGTCTTGTCTTTGGAAAATGCTGGAGAAACTCAGCAGATCAGGTGGCACCTATGGTAAAAAAAGGACACTCAACATTTCTGGCCCAGACCCTTCGGCGGGACAGCCTCAAAGTCCCAACTTTCTTCCTGTCCAGCTCATGCTATCCCTGGCAGTGCAAGTTATCACCATTCATCTTTGCAGCCATTTTCATTTGTGAAAAAGAAAATCCTTCACAAGACAATGATGGGTGGTTGAATTGAAAACTATTAGACTGAGCAAAACTTGGCTTGAGTTGATGGAATCTACCCACTCCCCCCACCGCGCCCTTCCGATCTGGCTGTATCTTCAACGATTTTTCTGCCCGTCTATTACAACATTGGTTATCCTCCTACCACCAAATCCCTTTGGCTCTTTCCCTTTCTTTAAGCATCTCACATAGTGGGTAAGTCAGATGAACTTAATGCATTAATCAGCATGTGGAATCACAAAAACATTCCGAGGGAAAAACAGGGCTGACTGCATAATGTTCCGGGCTACAGAGGTTTCAGACATGACAGAAGGGGATGGAAAAGAGGAGGAGAAGTAGTGAAAACATCACAACTGTACATAGAATATCCCAGGAGGATCATCCAAAGAGTCTACATGGGTACAATTTAGGAATAAGCGTGGGTGATCACTTTACTAAGATTATATATAAAGTTACATAAAGTTGTGGTGGTAGGGGATTTTAATTTTCCATACATTGATTGGGACTCCCATACTGTTAGGGGTCTAGATGGTTTAGAGTTTGTAAAATGTGTTCAGGAAAGTTTTCTAAATCAATATATAGAGGGACCAACTAGAGGGGATGCAATATTGGATCTCCTGTTAGGAAACGAGTTAGGACAAGTGACAGAAGTCTGTGTAGGGGAGCACTTTGGTTCCAGTGATCATAACACTATTAGTTTCAACTTGATCATGGACAAGGATAGATCTGGTCCTAGGGTTGAGGCTCTTAACAGGAAGAAGGCCAAATTTGAAGAAATGAGAAAGGATCTAAAAAGCATGGATTGGGATAGGTTGTTCTCTGGCAAGGATGTGATCGGTAGGTGGGAAGCCTTCAAAGGAGAAATTTTGAGAGTGCAGAATTTGTATGTTCCTGTCAGGATTAAAGGCAAAGTGAATAGGAATAAGGAACCTTGGTTCTCAAGGGATATTGCAACTCTGATAAAGAAGAAGAGGGAGTTGTATGACATGTATAGGAAGCAGGGAGTAAATAAGGTACTTGAGGAGTATAAGAAGTGCAAAAAATTACTTAAGAAATAAATCAGGAGGGCTAAAAGACATGAGGTTGCCTTGGCAGTCAAAGTGAAGGATAATCCAAAGAGCTTTTACAGGTGTATTAAGAGTAAAAGGATTGTAAGGGATAAAATTGGTCCTCTTGAAGGTCAGAGTGGTCGGCTATGCACGGAACCAAAGGAAATGGGGGAGATCTTAAATAGGTTTTTTGCGTCTCTATTTACTAAGGAAACTGGCATGAAGTCCATGGAATTAAGGGAAACAAGTAGTGAGATCATGGAAACTGTACTGATCGAAAAGGAGGAGGGTCCTTGCTGTCTTGAGGAAAATTAAAGTGGATAAATCCCCGGGACCTGACAGGGTGCTCCCTTGGACCTTGAAGGAGACTAGTGTTGAAATTGCAGGGGCCCTGGCAGAAATATTTAAAATGTCGCTGTCTGCAGGTGAGGTGCCGGAGGATTGGATTGGCTCATGTTGTTCCGTTGTTTAAAAAAGGATCGAAAAGTAATCCGGGAAATTATAGGCCAATAAATTTAATGTCAGTAGTAGGTAAGTTATTGGAGGGAGTACTAAGAGACAGAATCTACAAGCATTTGGATAGACAGAGACTTATTAGGGAGAGTCAACATGGCTTTGTGCGTGGTAGGTCATGTTTGACCAATCTATTGGAGTTTTTCGAGGAGGTTACCAGGAAAGTGGATGAAAGGAAGGCAGTGGATATTGTCTACATGGATTTCAGTAAGGCCTTTGACAAGTTCCCGCATGGGAGGTTAGTTAGGAAAATTCAGTCGCTAGGTATACATGGAGAGGTGGTAAATTGGATTAGACATTGGCTCAATGGAAGAAGCCAAAGAGTGGTAGTAGAGAATTGCTTCTCCGAGTGGAGGCCTATGACTAGTGGTGTGCCACAGGGATCAGTGCTGGGTCCATTGTTATTTGTCATCTATATCAATGATCTGGTTGATAATGTGGTAAATTGGATCAGCAAATTTGCTGATGATACAAAGATTGGAGGTGTAGTAGACAGTGAGGAAAGTTTTCAGAGCCTGCAGAGGGACTTGGACCAACTGGAAAAATGGGCTGAAAAATGGCAGATGGAGTTTAATACAGACAAGTGTGAGGTATTGCACGTTGGAAGGACAAACCAAGGTAGAACATACAGGGTTAATGGTAAGGCACTGAGGAGTGCAGTGGAACAGAGGGATCTGGGAATACAGATACAAAATTCCCTAAAAGTGGCGTCACAGGTAGATAGGGTCGTAAAGAGAGCTTTTGGTATATAGGCCTTTATTAATCAAAGTATTGAGTATAAGAGCTGGAATGTTATGATGAGGTTGTATAAGGCATTGGTGAGGCCGAATCTGGAGTATTGTGTTCAGTTTTGGTCACCAAATTACAGGAAGGATATTAATAAGGTTGAAAGAGTGCAGAGAAGGTTTACAAGGATGTTGCCAGGACTTGAGAAACTCAGTTACAGAGAAAGGTTGAATAGGTTGGGACTTTATTCCCTGGAGCGTAGAAGAATGAGGGGAGATTTGATAGAGGTATATAAAATTATGATGGGTATAGATAGAGTGAATGCAAGCAGGCTTTTTCCACTGAGGCAAGGGGAGAATAAAACCAGAGGACATGGGTTAAGGGTGAGGGGGGAAAAGTTTAAAGGGAACATTAGTGGGGGCTTCTTCACACAGAGAGTGGTGGGAGTATGGAATGAGCTGCCAGACAAGGTGGTAAATGCGGGTTCTTTTTTAACATTTAAAAATAAATTGGACAGATACATGGATGGGAGGTGTATGGAGGGATATGGTCCGTGTGCGGGTCAGTGGGATTAGGCAGAAAATGGTTCGGCACAGCCAAGAAGGGCCAAAGGGCCTGTTTCTGTGCTGTAGTTTCTATGGTTTCTATGGTTCTATTATACTACAGCCTCTCAGTAGTTAATGGAACAGAGTATGTAAGCAAATCACAGAAGGTTAACTGGGTTATTGTAGTGGGAGTGTGAACTTTCCTAATATTGAGGGGGATTAGTAAATTGTTTAATCACTGTCTCATGTACAATGTTCTGCATGCCACCCACACATCACATCAGTACACCAAGATAGCACCAGGAAAAGGCAGCAACGGAATACAGTCCTACAGTTACAGTGAAAGTGTAGTTGTCACGGGGCACGGGGGGTGCTGGGAACAGACCCAAATGTGAGACACAGACACTGATGTACAAGGAACAGGACTTGACTAGAGTAGGGTCGTGACAGGATACAGACAAGGAGCAGGGACAAGAACGTAGACTAGGGCTTAGACCTCGAGCCAGAGACTGGACAAGGACCCAGAACCTGGGTCTTGCCTTGGGCTCGGGCCCCAGAACCAAGCATGGACATGACATGATTGCAGGACTGGATGCTGGGGTCTTGAGGCTTCAGGCTTGAGGCTGGGGTCTGGGATCTTGAGCTTGGCTGCTGGCTGGGGTCTGGGATAGTTATAGTCATAGTCATACTTTATTGATCTCGGGGGGGAATTGGTTTTTGTTACAGTTGCACCATAAATAATTAAATAGTAATAAAACCATAAATAGTTAAATAGTAATATGTAAGTTATGTCAGTAAATTATGAAATAAGTCCAGGACCAGCCTATTGGCTCAGGGTGTCTAACCCTCCAAGGGAGGAGTTGTAAAGTTTGATGGCCACAGGCAAGAATGACTTCCTATGACGCTCTGTGTTGCATCTCGGTGGAATGAGTCTCTGGCTGAATGTACTCCTGTGCCCAACCAGTACATTATGTAGTGGATGGGAGACATTGTCCAAGATGGCATGCAACTTGGACAGCATCCTCTTTTCAGACACCACCGTGAGAGAGTCCAGTTCCATCCCCACAACATCACTGGCCTTCCGAATGAGTTTGTTGATTCTGTTGGTGTCTGCTGCCCTCAGCCTGCTGCCCCAGCACACAACAGCAAACATGATCGCACTGGCCACCACAGACTCGTAGAACATCCTCAGCATCGTCTGGCAGACGTTAAAGGACCTCAGTCTCCTCAGGAAATAGAGACGGCTCTGACTCTTCTTGTAGACAGCCTCAGTGTTCTTTGACTAGTCCAGTTTACTGTCAATTCATATCCCCAGGTACTTGTAATCCCCCACCATGTCCACACTGACCCCTTGGATGGAAACAGGGGTCACGGGTACCTTAGCTCTCCTCAGGTCTACCACCAGCTCCTTAGTCTTTTTCACATTAAGCGGCAGATAATTCTGCTCACACCATGTGACAAAGTTTCCTACCGTAGCCCTGTACTCAGCCTCATCTCCCTTGCTGATGCATCCAACTATGGCAGAGTCATCAGAAAACTTCTGAAGATGACAAGACTCTGTGCAGTAGTTGAAGATCTTGAGCTTGGCTGCCGGCTGGGGTCTGGGATCTGGGATCTTGATCTTGAGGCCTGCCGACTGGGGTCTTGATCTTGATTCGGGCTCGGACTCCAGAACTAGGCAAGGACAAGACGAGGCTACAGGACTGGACATGGCTTGGGTGTGGAACTCCTGGGTAGGACAAGACACAAGGACAGGACTCAGATAGGACTGGACTAGGTATGGACTGGACGAGGGCCTTCAGGAGCACAGAGCCTTGGACTAGAAGAGACAGGAGCACGGAACACAGAGCTGAGACCCCTCCTGGGAAGAGGATGTAGGGCCAGGGCTCACACACATAACACCGAGCCGGGACCCCTCCTTGGGAACAGGACGTAGGGCCAGGACTCACACACATAACACAGAGCCGGGACCCCTCCTTGGGAACAGGACATAGGGCCGGGACTCATACACAAAACACTGAACATGAAGAGACGGATCCCAACACAAGGTGGCGGCAAGCAGCCAGACCCACCTAGCGAAAGTGAGGACACAGAGACAGTTCCCAACACTAGGTAGCGGCAAATAGCCAGACCTACCTAGCGAAGGCGTGGACACAGAGAGACAATTCCACAGAACAAAAGACAGTTCCTTATCTTGACCTAACTAGGCTCCAGTCTTGCTCTGGCAGTAAAACTTCAGCGATACAGGCAGGGTATCCAGGCTAGGTGAGCAGGCAGAGAGCCAGGCAAGGGGGGAAAAGACAGGGAGGGAAACAGGACAGAGAAGTAGGGAATCCCTGATTTGCAGAGGTATTTATGTCTCAGCCCCAAAACGAGAAACATGTGCCCACAACAGAAACTGGGAAAAACCAGAAACCCCGGAACAAGGAACCATGGATCGGACCATGAACCGGAACATGGACTTCACGGACCGGACTATGGCAGTAGTGCAGAAGATAAAGATAAAATTAAGGGGCTATGATGTTCAACTTAGGAATCTTGTGTCAGCCACCCAGGATGATGGAATTGGGAGAAGGTTCTAATGAAACTTGGGCGAAGAGAGATTTGTGACGAACTCTGGTGGGGTGCGTGGTCTTTTTAGCAGGAGATGCAGAGGGGGGGAGATCAGGAGAGATGGCCGTAGGATTTTATCCGACGGGAAGACCCGATTGCAAAGAGTGCTTTGCGAGTTGAAGGAGTCCAAGACAGGAAATTCTACCTGTGACTGGTGACGAGAATTCAGCATCATGAGTAACGGTCACGCACAGCTTTTGGACAATGCCAGCTCCAACGCCATGTACACATTTAGACAGGTTTAACTGTAAAGGGCCCTTCTGGTTTTTTTAAATTTTTCTTTTCCTCTTAGTAACTGGCTGACAAAGCTGAAAGCAGTAAATACACTTTCTTTATAATTGCATGAGGTGTATGATCTGTCATTTCTTGCCTATAGATAATTGGTAGTGTTTACACAGCATTTGCATAAATCAGAGTTCTGTTAATCAAAACATCCCAACTTTCCTGTTTGGGAGGACCCAAATCATACTGACCCTAAAAATATATTCAGAAAGGTGAGTCCAGTGGTTGTTAGCAGATCCAGCTAACGAGACAGGTTTCCAACGAGCCTGGTGAAGGGGCTTCGGTGATGTGCTGAACTGTGTCCACAACTCGACAGTTCTTGGGATGTCGGGCAAGAGAGTTTGCCATACCAAGCTGTGATGCATCCAGGTAAGGTGCATCTAAGCTGCCTTCATGTAAAGGGCTGAAATGGGGCAGAATTTAAGTTCATCCAAGAAACCATATGTAGAGAGTCCTACTAGAAAGAGGACAATACTTGACCCCTTCTCAAGAAATGAGTCTGGAAGGTAGTGGAAGTGGGGAAATCTAAAAATTATAACCATAATTCTGTAAATTTCAAAGTAGCTATAGAAAGGGACAAGTTTTGGCCTAAAGTTGAGGTATAAATTAGGGGACAATTTCAATAGTATAAGAGTCATCCTGTAAAATGTCGATTTGTAGCAAATGATTGCTGGCAAGATGACATCCGACAAAGAGTCTTTTAAAAGGGAGTTAGTAAGAACTCAGGCCAGCATGTTCCACTAAGGGTGAAGAGCAAAGATTGTTAGCATTAGCGAACTTTGGTTGACAAAATATATTTAAGGTGTGATCAGGAAAAGCGAAGCGCATGCCAGGTATGGGTAATGTCATGAACCATGCAGGCCTTTGTGGCTTTCGATAGAGTGTTGGGCTTCAGGGTTTCTCAAGCACCTGCATTTACTGAGTGTTAGAGCCATTAAACCCAGGTGCCTTCTGTTTGGTCTTGTCAGGTCAATGGTGACCGGCCCACATTCCCCGTGTTCTATGATTACTTAAAGGGGACTCTCATTGTGCTCTTCTGCCATTCCTCCGCCCCTAGGCCAAGACATTGTCAGTGCTAAGCATGACTGAGGCTGCCACCTGCCGCACCTGGATTGAGTCAGTGACAACTTCCTCTGTGACAGAGAGAATCTGCCGTCCCTCTGCATTTGGGCCCATTCCTGCAAGTGCACACCATGGCAGAAGCACTCGCCGCCTTCAGACCCAGTGGAAGTACTACAGCAGCTTGGACATCGGTCGGCTGAAGATAAGGATGGCTTCTTCACTCAGTTCATGTCCCAAAGGCTTCATTCTGAGGGATTCTCGAAGGCTTCATTCTGAGGAGATCCTGAAAGCTTTGTTCCAAGCTTCAGCAGTCTACATTTCAGATTCCCCCCTCCCCCCCCCAGAGGTTCTCTGGGTCAACAAGGTTCATACCGTCTCCCATGTTATGCCTTGTTTCCGGCTCAAGAGCATCAGATATGCCCCAGGTTTCCTCCGCTGGCTCAAAGCATTAGGTTTGCCTGGGCTTTTCCCAGTCCTGGCTCTAGAGCATCAGATCTTCCCTGGGTTTTTCCCAGTCCTGGCTCTAGAGCATCCGATCTGCCCTGGGCTTTTCCCAGTCCTGGCTCAAGAGCATCCGATCTGCCCTGTGCTTTTCCCAGTCCTGGCTCAAGAGCATCCGATCTGCCCTGTGCTTTTCCCAGTCCTGGCTCAAGAGCATCCGATCTGCCCTGGGCTTTTCCCAGTCCTGGCTCAAGAGCATCCGATCTGCCCTGGGCTTTTCCCAGTCCTGGCTCTAGAGCATCAGATCTGCCCCAGATTTTTTCCATCCCTGGCTCAAGGGCATCAGATTCGCCCTGGGCTTTACCCAGCCCTGACTCAAGAGCATCAGGTCTATGCTGAATTTTTCCCAACCCTGGCTCAAGAGCATCAGGTTTGCCTGGGACTTTCCCAGCCCTAGCTCAAGCATTATGTTTGCCGCATGTTTTTTCTCAGCACAGTCTCAAGAACATCAGATCCGCCTTGGACTTTTCCAATCCCTGGTTCGAAAGCATCTGGTCTATGCTGGCTTTTCCCAGCCCTGGACTGAAAGCATCAAGTCTAGGCTGGGTTTTTCCCAGCTCTAGCTCCAGTTCCCCAGGGCTCGCCAGCCTTAGGGAGGCCCTATAGGCCTCTGTGGTTTGCTGCAGAGTGTCAGTCTACAGGGTTTCTCCAGCAGCTGTGTTTACTAATTGTTTAAGTCATTTAGCCCAGCTGGTTTCAGTTTGGATTTGTCGGATTGATTGTGACCAGAACATGTTTCCCACGTTCAATAATTATTTTAAAGGCACTTTCATTGTGCTCCGGAATTTGCCTTCCTCCATTCCGGGTCAAGTCGTTGTTAGTGACTGAGGCTGTCATCCACCGCACCTGGATTGAGTGGGTGCCAGTGACTACCATGACGTGGAAAGCCTGCCTTTGCTCTACATTTGCCTGCCAGCACGCACCATGACAGACAATTGGAATTGAGTGAGTCTCTGAGGAATATGACAGGTGTAGGAGAAAACTTAGGAAACTAATTAGGGGGGTAGCAAAGCACCATAAACCATCCTTAATTAAGACATTCTATATGTATATCAGGGGCATGTGGGTTCTCTTAGAGACCAAAAGAGTAATGTGTGGAAACAGGGAAAGTTGGCAATATCCTAAATGACGACTTCTCAGCTGTATTCACCAGGGAGTGGTTTGTTGATACTTGGATCTTATCAGTATTAAGAAATTGAAAGCGCTGAAGTCATGGAATGCCAAAGGACTGAATAAACTGTCAAGGAAGATAATATCTATATCCAAATGCTGTGGAAACCAACCAGTAAAGGCCCCCTTTATTCACTTTCTTAGCCTCTTGTCAGTCAGCCAATCTTCTATCCATGCTAGTATCTTCCCTTTTACCATGGATCTTATCTAAAACCTCCTAATGCCCCATCTTGTCAAAGGTCTTCTGAAAATCTAAGTAAACAACATCCACTAACTATCCTTTATATATCTGCCCGTCATTTCCTCAAAAGAATTCCAGCAGATTTGTCAGGCAAGGTTTCCCCTCAAGGAAACCATGTTGACTTTGGCCTACTTTATTATGTGCTTCCAAGTATCCTGTATCCTCACCCTTAATAATGGACTCCAACATCTTCTAAACCACTAAGGTGAGGCTAAATGGTCTATAATTTCCTTTCTTCTGCCTCTCTCCATTCTTGAAGAGTGGAGTATCATTTGCAATTTTCCAGTCCTCCAGAACCATTCCAGAATCTACTAATTTTTGAACGATCATTATTAATGCCTCCACAATCTCTTCAGCTACCCCTTTCAGAACCCTGGGGTGTAGTCCATCTGGTCCCGGTGACTTATCTACCTTCAGGCCTTTCAGCTTCCCAAGCATTTTCCCCATAGTAATAGCAACAACACTCCCTTTTTCCCTGACTCTCGAATTTCTGGCATACTGCCAGTGTCATCCACAGTGAAGACTGATACAAAATACTTACTTTCATCCACTATATCTTTGCTCCCTTCCCCCCATTACTATTTCTCCAGCAGTCCAATATCCACTCTCAGCTCTCTTTTACTCTACATATCTGAAAAATTGTTTTTATCCTTCAATATTATTGGATAGCTTACCTTCATATTTCATCTTTTCTCTCCTTACATTTTTTTCTTTGCCTTCTGTTGGTTTTTAAAAGCTTCCCAATCCTCTAACTTCCCACTAACTTTGGCCGTATTATATGTCCCTCTCTTTTTCTTTTATGCTGTCTTTGATGTCCCTTGTCAGCTTTGGTTACATCGTTTTTCCTTCAAAATACTACTTCTTTGGGATACATCTTTCCTGTGCCTTCCAATTGCTCCCAGAAAGTCCTGCCATTGCTGCTCTGCCATCATCCCTGCTAGTGTCCCCTTTCAATCAGCTTTGGCCAGTTCCTCTCTATGCCTCTGTAATTGTCATAGTCCAGTCCGTGAAGTCCGTGTTCTGGTTCAAGGTCTGGTCCATGGTTCCTTGTTCCGGGGTTTCTGGTTTTCCCCAGTTTCTGTTGTGGGCATATGTTTCTCATTTTGGGGCTGAGACATAAATACCTCTGCAAACCAGGGATTCCCTGCTGGACTGTCCTGTTCCCCTCCCTGTCTTTTCCCCCCATTGCCTGACTCTCTGCCTGCTCACCTAGCCTGGATACCCCGCCTGTATCACTGAAGTATTAATGCCAGAGCAAGTCAGGAGCCTTTTTAGGTCAAGATAAGGAACTGTCTTTCGTTGTGTGGAATTGTCTCTCTATGTCCACACCTTCACTAGGTAGGTCTGGCCATTTGCTGCTACCTAGTGTTGGGATCTGTCTCTGTGTCCTCACCTTCACTAGGTGGGTCCGGCCATTTGCCGCCACCTAGTGTTGAGATCTGTCTCTTCATGTTCAGTGTTCTGTGTATGAGTCCCGGCCCTACGTCCTGTTCCCAAGGAGGGGTCCCGGCTCTGTGTTATGTGTGTGAGTCCCGGCCCTACGTCCTGTTCCCAAGGAGGGGTCCTGGCTCTGTGTTCCATCCTCCAGTCTCTTCTAGTCCAAGGCTCCATGCTCCTGAAGGCCCTTGTCTAGTCCGTGCCTAGTCCAGTCCTATCTGAGTACTGTCCATGTGCCTTTACCTGTCCTTGTGTCTCGCCCTACCCAGGAGTTCCACACCCAAGCTATGTCCAGTCCTGTAGCCTTGTCTTATCCTCGCCTAGTTCTGGAGTCCGAGCCCGAGTCAAGTCCCAGGTTCTGGGTCCTTGCCCAGTCTCTGGCTCGGAGTCCATACCCTAGCCTCGAAGTACCCTAGACCCAAGACCCAAGGCCCCAGCCCGTCTCCGACTCGGGCCTCTAGACCCAAGGCCCCAGCACATGTCCGAGCTCGGGCCTCTAGCCCCAAGGCCCCAGCCCATCTCTGAGCTCGGGCCTCTAGACCCAAGACTACAAGCCTGTCTCCAAGCCTCAAGCTTCAAGACCCCAGCCTCCAGTTCTGCAATCATGTCACGTCCATGCCTGGTTCTGGGGCCTGAGCCCAAGGCAAGACCCAGGTTCTGGGTCCTTGTCCAGTCTCTGGCTCGGGGTCCAAGCCCTTGTCTGCATTCTTGTCCCTGCTCCTTGTCTGTATCCTGTCACGTCCCTACTCTAGTCAAGTCCTGTTCTTTGTACGTCAGTGTCTGTGTCTTGCATTTGGGTCCGCTACCAACACCCCCCCTTATGACAGTAATTCCTTTTACTCAGATGTAATACCTGTACTGATACATCTGATTTCATCTTCTCCCTCTTAAGCTGCAGGATAAATTTTATCATATTATGACCACTGCCTCTGAAGGGTTCCTTTACCCTAAGCTCCCTAATAAAATCTGGTTCATTACACAGCACCCAATCCACAATTACCTTTTCCCTAGTGGGCTCAAGCTCAAGCACAAGCTGCTCTATAAAGTCATCTCATAAATATTCTACAAATTCTCTTTCTTGGGATCCAGCCCCAAACTGATTTTCCCAATTTACCTATATATTAAAAACTCTTTTACTTCACCCCCTGTCTGTTTTGAAACTTCTAAATCCTGAAACAACTGGAACCATTCCTGCTCTTGTGACAGCAAAGTCTGTGTCACAATATCATAGTTCCATGTACTGATCCACGCTCCAAGTTTATCACCATTGTCCCTGATACTTCTCGCATTAAATTGAACACATTTCAACCCATCCAACTCACTGCATTTTTGCCCTAACCACAGCCTATTGTACCACAGTCTATCTACACATTGCAACTCCCTTTACACCAACTGCTCCATCATCTGATCTATCGTTCCAGTTCCCATCCCCCTACTAAACTAGTTTAAACCCTCCACAACAGTTTGAGCAAATCTGCCCACAATGGTATTGGTCCTTCTCAAATTCAGATGTAACCCATTCCTCTTAAACAGGCTATACCTTCCCCAGAGGTGAACTCAATGATCCACAAACATGAGAAAGTCTGCAGATGCCCGGAAATCTAAAGTAACACACACAGGAAACCGGAGAAACTCGGCAGGTCGGGCACATTTATGGAAAAGAGCAACTGTTGATGTTTCGGGCCAAGATACTTCTTCATGACTGAGAAGGAAGGGAGAAGATGCCAGAGAAAAAGATGGGGGTGGAGGGGAAAGAGGCTAGGTGGAAGATAATAGGTGAAGCCAGGTGGGTGGGAAAGGCCAGGGGCTGGTGAAGAAAGAATCTGATAGGAAAAGAGAATGGACAATAGGAGAAAAGGAAGGAGGAGGGGACTCAGTGGGAAGTAACATGCAGGTGAGAAGAGGTGAGGGTTCAGATTGGGGAACACAGGAAGGGGCAGGGGGAATTCATTGACCGGAAGGAGATATCAATATTCATGCTATCAGGTTGAAGAGTACCCAAACAGGATATAAGGTGTTGCTCCTCCACCCTGAGGGTGGCCTCATTATCCACAAATGTGAAACACTCTCCCCTGCAGCAGTTCCTCAGCCACACATTCATTTGCCATGTCATTCTTTTCTTACCTTCACTAGTGTGTGGCTCAGGCTGCATTGCAGAGGTTACTACCCTTGATACCCTCCCTTTTAGGAAATGACTAAGCCACTGGAGTTAGAGGGCAAGAATAATGGTCAAATTGGCAAAATCTGGTTGGTGTTCCACAAGTAAATATTATATTCTTAAGTATTCATTATGTTATGTTTTGCGACTCCAGAAACTAATAGAGAGACACAAGAGCTGGGAGAAATGTGTCAATTTAGTTTTACTTCAGTGAGCTTCTCACTTATGGTGTGGTGGCATAGTGATGAATGCCATTCAAACACTTTCACATACAACCTGTAATGAATTATGTCACAACAAAGAATGCTTATCAAATACATTTGCTATTTTACCCAAATACTACTGAAATATTAAACACACATCATATCAATGAGCAACTTAAACAAGATCTGTCAATGATTGAAAGGCAAGTACTATTGAATATGTGTACATTGGATTATTGTTATAAAGAGATAGTAAGAAATTAAGAAAGAAAAGATTATATCTACATATATCATGCTTCAATTGACAAAGCAAATATACCCTATATCAATAATTCTGTGTGAAGGGTTTATACAAATAGAAGACATTAACTCACCTTTAGAAGAATTCTTGATTGCTTTGGCCACTTCCATGCAATGAAAATTCCAAATACTATTGGGAGGATCAAAGTAGTCAATGTAAAACCTATTTCAGAAGGAAAAGTAAGATTTTACAACAGTCAGATAACCAGAAATGGCCCTTCAATTTGATTTTACATGAATGCATGGAGCAGGAGGGGCAGGTCATATACTCAGTCCCTTGGGCCTACTCACCATTAAATAAGGTCATGGCTAATCCAACTGTAGCCTTAATTCCATGTACCCTTTACTTGTAGTCACCTTTCACCCCAATGCTGTTCATCTATTTCTGTCTTAAAAATATTTAAAATCTCCTCTTCCACTTCCCCTTGAGGGAGACAGTTCCAAAGACTCGTGAGAAATTTCTTTAGCCAAAGGGTGGTGAATTTGTGGAACTTGTTACCACAGGAGGCCAGGTCGTTGGGTGTACTTAAGGCAGAGATTGACAGTTTCTTGATTGCACACAGTGTCATGGGTTAAAGGGAGAAAGCCGGGGAGTGGAGCTGAGGGGGGTGGAAAGGACCAGCCATGACTGAATGGTGGAGCAGACTCGATGGGCCAAATGGGCCAATTACACTCTTCTGTCTTATGGCTTCAACTACTACTTCCCATCCATGGAATAACCCTCAGTTAATCTGGAGACAAGGCACAATTTTACTATTTGCTCTACCATGGCAAAACTTCTGAGAAGGGGTTGCAAATCTGAGGTTTCTATCTGTGATGTGACTATGGCCACAGATGCAAAAATGTTCATCTCCGGGTTTTTCCAGTCAAACAATAATTAGGAGAAATTTTCAGGAAAAGCTGCAAGTGGGCTCCACACACTTCTGCTGAAGGTGTGGAGTACATCGGTGGCAGGAAATTGGAACACATGAGGATGCATCAGAGGCAAGAGAGTGAGCATTTTATTTCATTAAAGCACTAGAAACTGTAGCAGAGGAGATGCAGTGGACGTAACGTTTTCTCCCGGACAGAGCAAGGAGACCTAAGGGAGCAATTAATAAAGTAGATGTTGGATAAGTTGGGTTATAGTTGTTAGATGTGTTGTGTATTTAATATTTCAGTAATATTTGAGAAACATTATAAATATATTGTTTGATTAAGCATTGTTTAATTAATTCATTACCAGTTACATTAATGGTAAATGTCATAATGCTGCCATGTCATAAGAGAACACCCCTCTAAAATGTCAAAACAAGACATGCATCTCTCATGCTCCCTTGATTTTCTTTTGATTAGTTTAATGCTTTGGAGTTACAGAACACAAAACTAATCAAATCATTGAAATGTATCAAATGCTGAAAGACCTATTCAGAGTGGATATGGAGAGGATGTTTCCTATAGTGGGGGAGTCTAGGACCAGAGGGTACAGCTTCAGGTTAGAGGGATTTCCTTTTAGAACAGAGAAGAGGAGGAATTTCCTGAGCCAGAGGGCGGTGAATCTGTGAAATTCATTCCCACATGCAGCTGTGGAGGCCAGGTCATTCAGTGTATTTAAGGCAGAGGTTGATAGATCCTCCATAGGTCAGGGTATGAAAGGGTTACGGGGAGAAGACAGGAGAACAGAGTTCAGAAGAAAATAGATCAACCATGATCAAATGGGGGAGAAGACTTGGAGCCAAATGGCCTAATTCTGCTCCTACCTCTTATTGTCTTATGGCCTAAAACATAATGAGGCAATGAAAAGGTTTTAAATGAAACTGAGATGATTATCTACCTGTTGATATGCAGTGAGATGTTAAAGATTTTTTTTTAAAAAAGCAGCACAATATTTGCTTCACTAAGAAGGTACAGAGACAGTCGGGTTGAAATAAAAGGCAGAAAACAGACAGATCCATGGGTTCATAAACAGTGAGTACTGGATATTGAAAATAATACATTTTAAACCACACAGAAATAGCTGTTTGCATGTGACAGTAGCCACACCCTGCTTCACTGCTTCAACAGATGTGCTGAACTAGATGAAGGTAGTCAGTGGGCCTCATAGCCCAGTGAGATAAGGACGTATCGGATCTAACGCATACTCAGCTCTGGCAGACTAGGCGGATGAGATCAACATTGAGATCTAAGAGTCAGGAAGGCGGTTCCACAAAACTTCATGGACAGCAAAGGCCATGACAAGGCACAGAAGTAGCCATGGTCATCCACTACAACCCAGGAAGACCCCATTTGTGACGCCTACTCATACCACTGGACCCAGACTTCTGAGGTCGAGAGGAGAGTGGAACTGCCCACAGCAGCAGCTTTTCCACTTTTAAAAACACTCTCGCACAGGTTCCAGAAACTGTCGTCATGAGACAACCAATCAATCAACAGATCAACTCAGAAATTGGTGGAACACCAACCTACTTTTAAACCACCTGGTCCCTTCTTCCTCTCCTCCAAAAGGGCCACTCACCAAGATCCCTGTAACCAACCACACCTTTTCTTCTGGTGCCTCATGATCTCCAATAAGATAGGGTTGTGCAGTGCTCATTCTGCTTCCGTAAAATCTTCAGAGAAACGATTGGAGAAATCTGAGCAAAATTTCCCAATATTAATTAAATTTCTCTTCAAACACGGTCTGGTCAGTCAGCATCCAGCAGCGAATCAAGGGGAAATGCTCATTACAGCTTCAAGTTACATTCACAATCACCACCAGCAATTTCTGCAGGCTTTTATACATCTCTTCTTTATCAGTTTGAAGCCCATCAAAAATCACAGTTCTATCTTCCATTGCCGAGACTCAGGCAACATCATCTTCCCTGGTGAAAAGTGATGTAAAGTTTGCTGACGATATATAGCTGGGCAATACTCTGGGCTGTGAGGAGGATGCAGAAAGACCACAGAGGCATGAAGGCAGGGTACGTGAATGGTTGAGAGTGTGAAAGATGGAGTACCATGTGGAGTAATCTGAGGTAATCAAAATGGAAAAAACAATGTATATTTTTAGATAGCAATGAAAAAAAGCAAAAAAAAAAGCAGATATTGGAGATTAGAAAATAAAAACAGAAAATGCTGGAAACTCTCAGCAGTTCAGGTTGTATCCATGAAAACAGGAACAGGTGCAGTTCATTTTAGGTCAATAAACTTGCAGCAGGAAGAGAAAAAGTTAGAATTCAAACATGCTTTTACTTTCAGGGAATGGGGAGCATGGGAGAGAATTTACCCAAGTGATCATGAACTGAATCTCTTTGCTTAGCAACACACACAAAGTGCCGATGGAACACAGCAGGCCAGGCAGCATCTACAGGAAGAAGTACAGTTGACGTTTCGGGTCGAGACCCTTTGTCAGGACTAACGGAAAAAAGAGATAGTAAGAGATTAGAAAGTGGGAGGGGGAGGGGGAGACCCGAAATGATAGGAGATGACAGGAGGGGGAGGGATGGAGGTAAGAGCTGGGAAGTTGATTGGCAAAAAGGATACAAGGCTGGAGAAGGGGGAGGATCATGGGACAGGAAGGCCTAGGGAGAAAGAAAGGGGGAGGGGAGCACCACAGGAAGATGGAGAACAGGCAAGGAGTTATTGTGAGAGGGAAGGGGGGGGAGGGGGGAGAGGAATTATAAATAAATAAATAAACAAACAAACAAATCAACAGACAGATAAATAAGGGGAGGGGCATTAGCGGAAGTTAGAGAAGTCAATGTTCATGTCATCAGGTTGGAGGCTATCCAGACGGAATATAAGGTGTTGTTCCTCCAACCTGAGTGTGGCTTCATCTTTACAGTAGAGGAGGCCATGGATAGACATATCAGAATGGGAATGGGACGTGGAATTAAAATGTGTGGCCACAGGGAGATCCTGCTTCCTCTGGTGGACAGAGCGTAGGTGTTCAGCAAAGCAGTCTCCCAATCTGCGTCGGGTCTCACCAATATATAGAAGGCCACATCGGGAGCACCGGACGCAGTATATCACCCTAGCCGACTCACAGGTGAAGTGTCGCCTCACCTGGAAGGGCTGTCTGGGGCCCTGAATGGTGGTAAGGGAGGAAGTGTAAGGGCATGTGTAGCACTTGTTCCACTTACAAGGATAAGTGCCAGGAGGGAGATCAGTGGGGAGGGATGGGGGGGGGGCGAATGGACAAGGGAGTCACGTAGGGAGCGATCCCTGCGGAAAGCAGAAAGTGGGGAGGAGGGAAAATATACTTGGTGGTGGGATCCTGTTGGAGGTGGCAGAAGTTACGGAGAATTATATGTTGGACACGGAGGCTGGTGGGGTGGTAGGTGAGGACAAGGGGAACCCTATCCCTAGTGGGGTGGTGGGAGGATGGAGTGAGAGTAGATGTGGGTGAAATGGGAGAGAAATGTTTGAGGGCAGAGTTGATGGTGGAGGAAGGGAAGCCCCTTTCTTTAAAAGAGGAAGACATCTCCTTTGTCCTGGAATGAAAAGCCTCATTCTGAGAGCAAATGCGGTGGAGACAGAGGAATTGAGAGAAGGGGATGGCATTTTTGCAAGAGACAGGGTGAGAAGAGGAATAGTCCAGATAGCTGTGAGAGTCAGTAGGCTTATAGTAGACATCAGTAGATAAGCTGTCTCCAGAGATAGAGACAGAAAGATCTAGAAAGGGGAGGGAGGTGTCGGAAATGGACCAGGTAAATTTGAGGGCAGGTTGGAAGTTGGAGGCAAAGTTGATGAAGTCAATGAGCTCAGCATCCCACACCCCGCACTTCCCGTTTCTAACTTCATACTCAAGATCCACAAACCTGCCTGTCCAGGTAGACCCATTGTTTCAGTTTGCTCCTGCCCCACTGAACTCGTTTCTGCATACCTCGACACTGTTTTATCCCCCTTGTTCAATCCCTTCCTACCTATGTTCGTGACATTTCTCATGCTCTGGATACTTTCAATGAATTCAAGTTCCTTGGCCCCCATCATCTAAAGGCTGATTTATACTTCTGCGTCAACTCGACGCCATAACCTACGCAAGTGGGCTACGCGCATTGTGAGCATTTATACTTGTGCGTTGGTGTGTCTGCGTCGCTCTGCAATTCAGGCACGTCACACATGCGCATACACCTGCCCACGCAAGACTTTATGGTCATGGTAGTCTTTCTCAGGGTAAACAAGTTTATAGAGAGTGTCTTTTTTCGTAAAAGCGAAATGTGTCCTCCATAATTTCGGAGGTCTGTAAAGCTTTATGGAAAGCAGTGCAGGCAGAGTTCCTTCCCTGCCCTTCAGTCGCCCAATGGGAAGCTACTGCAGCGTAGGAGGAAATGCGATGCTACCAAGCAGGCCAATCACAGTTGTTGCGTCCTGTGTTGCCGCGACGCACAGTTTCATTTTGGGAGAGGCGCGCGTCAGGCAACGGCGTAGGGATCCACGTAGGGTTCACGGCGACACCGTACTTACGGCATCAAGTTGACGCAGAAGTATAAATCACCCTTTATTTTCACCATGGATGTCCAGTCCCTGTATACCTCCATCCCCCACCAGGAAGGTCTCAAAGCTCTCCATTTCTTTTTGGATTCCAGACCCAACCAGTTCCCCTCTACCACCACTCTCCTCCATCTAGCAGAATTAGTCCTTACTCTTAATAATTTCTCCTTTGGCTCCTCCCACTTCCTCCAAACTAAAGGTGTAGCCATGGGCACCCATATGGGTCCCAGCTATGCCTGCCTTTTTGTTGGCTTTGTGGAACAATCCATGTTCCAAGCCAATACTGGTATCTGTCCCCCACTTTTCCTTCGCTACATTGACGACTGCATTGGCGCTGCTTCCTGCACACATGCTGAACTCGTTGACTTCATCAACTTTGCCTCCAACTTTCACCTTGCCCTCAAGTTTACCTGGTCCATTTCCAACACCTCCCTCCCCTTCCTTGATCCCTCTGTCTCTATCTCTGGAGATAGCTTATCTACTGATGTCTACCTTAATGGGAACTAAAAGGGGAAGCAAGAATGGTAAAGGGAGAGTGTGAGAAGAACTGACAGAAAACATAAAATGAATTTTCATTATTGTATAGGCCTATGAACGAGATAAGGGCTTGAGGAGGAAAGATGGGCTGATAAGAAACCATAAAGAAAATTTGTTCATGGAGGTAAAGGCCTCTGCTGAGGTACAAAACAAATGCTCAAAAAATAGAAGCAGGAGTAAGCCATTCAACTTTTTGTCTCTTTTCTGATATTAAGATTGCAGCTGAACTTTCAAATCAGCAATACTTAACTGCATTACGCACATATTCTTTTAATTCCCTTATAATCAGAAAATTTATTGATTGTTGCCTTGAACACACTTAACAGAGCATCTCCACAACTCTCTTGAGTAGACCACTCCCATGTTTCACTTGCATTAAGGTGAAGAAACTTATTCTCACCTCCATTCTGAATGGCTAATTCCCTAACTTGATATTATGAACTTTGTTTCTAGACACTGCATCTGGTGAAAACATAATTCTTACATCTATCCTGCCAAGTCCTTTAAGAATTGTATTTGTTTACATTATTTTAATATTTCTAATAAAAAGACAGAAATAAATTTAATCACCTATATTCTTGTAAAGTTCTTGAAAATTGATGTTGCTAGAACAATTGTTGGCAGAAGAAATATTGGCAGAAGAAACATTGGCTTGTTTAAAGGCGGGTGAGTAGATAAAAACATTCAGAGGCATGAAGCCAGTAGCCAGGATTGTAGAGAAGACCGTCATGGATATACTGCAAAAATCAAAGTGGTTATTAAGAAACAGACTAAACTTCACAACCAGTTAAAAACAAATAACACAAGAGAATCATAAAACTTTATATTAAGCTCATAAGGAAATATACATTATACAGATACATCAGTGCGAAAAGCAGTAGATAAATGAACTTTTTGGCAATTATGACACTGTACCAAAATACGATGATGAATATCCACTGGTTAAATTACAAAACACCAAATATTGATCTTTTTCTTGATCCCTACAATGAGGTTCTGAGCTCACCCATGGTCCTGATCAGGTTGAAGATAATGACTTTATTTTAAAACAAGAACACATTATTCATTGGAGATGATCTTGACAGTTTTCTTATGTGCAGTTAGGGTTTGTGTACAGTAAGTAAGGGAATAAAAGATCGCCTTATGCGGTTTTGAAAGATGGGTAAAGAATCACAACTGCCTATAACAGGTGGGACATAAGCAAAGGAATCAGGCCGGCATTGGTATAGGGGAGGGGAGATCTTGAGATTGAGGGAATGCAAATCAAAGGGCTTCCTCCTGCACCTATTTTCTATGTTTCTATGTTTCTATGTTTGGCGCGAGAGTTCATTAACATAAAGTTTCAAGGGCTTAGCATTGTACTTTAATTGCCTGTAGGCTTCCTAAGCTTCCTAGGTTGGTGTCATGATAAAACATTAAGTATTCCCAGAACAGGAGTCCCAGGACAATATGGTCCAACTTCCCCTGCAGAACAAGAGCAGTGACACATGAGGAAATGACACCACCCATGAATCTTCAAGATAGGAACGTATGACAAGAAATGCCTAGGCAAATATTTCAAATGAAACAAAACAGCTTGGAAATTCATATGGGGGAAAAGAACTACTGTTTCACACAATGCTAAAAGTAACAACATTTTAAAATGTTTTAAAGACCTAACTGTATTTTAGAAGTGCATCAGGTATAACACAGTAATAATTGGAGACTTTAACTCCCATTCTATAGAGCAGCCTTTGTCAACCTTTTTGGCCTGAGGAACCCTTGAAATAATTTTCAAGTCTCAGGGAGCCCCTGCATAAAAGTTACTGTATCTAGAGCTCATGGTACATTAGTGTGATCAGTAAGTTGTAGATATGATAATCCAAAAATAATTGTCAATGTTTTTTGAGTAGAGAATGAATTTTTAGCTAACCTTTCTTGAAAAAAAAGTAGTTGGGCTTCGTCTACCTTTCTTGAAATTAATCCCTTTCTTTCTGTTTCCTAAATTTTAAAAACTCATAAAGCAAACATAATAAATTTCTGTTAAATAACTGGCTTAAACCAAAATGAGGTTTAATTTTCCTAAAGGTAGACTTAATAGATTTGATTAAATGAAGGTTTATGTTGATTTGAATTAAAAGCTTTACCCTTTGTTTTGAGATTCCAATGGTAGTTGTTTGGAATAATCAGCACTTTTACGTGTCATATGGCTGTGATTTGTAGCTAAGTGTCTTTTCAATTTTGCTGGAGCCATTGCTACATTTGTAAATTGTTTCCACAGACTAGGCACAATGGAATAGGGGTTAATAAAAGATTTTAAAAAGAACGGCATAATAAATAACTAAATAAGGAAAACGGCAAAAAATATGAAAACCATGATACAATTGACTTCTAACCTACAGAATCCAACTTTTGGAATGTTTACAACAACAAGAAAGCAGCAGGACGGCAGCCAAGCTGCAGCGTTTAAAAATTCCTTCTTAGAAATGAAAATTTCCCTCCCATTTTCTACCACACTGATAGTTTGTTTGTGCCCAAAAGTCAGTCGGCAGCGCGTTAGGGGAAGTTGGGGGAGGTAATTCGGGAGGGAGAGGCTGACATCGCAGCCCAAGTTGGGTGCATCCATTCAAAGCTCAGAAACACACTTCACGCTCCTGAGCAGCCTACCACCCTCCCCTCCGTGCAATACAGCACTCACCAATTATCATCCTACCATCCTCCCCTCCGTGCAATACAGCAGTCACCAATTATCATCCTACCACCCTCCCCTCCGTGTCACCAATTATCATCCTACCATCCTCCCCTCGTGCAATACAGCCTCACCAATTATCATCCTACCACCTCCCCTCCGTGCAATACAGCAGTCACCAATTATCATCCTACCACCCTCCCCTCCGTGCAATACAGCACTCACCAATTATCATCCTACCACCCTCCCCTCCGTGCAATACAGCACTCACCAATTATCATCCTACCATCCTCCCCTCCGTGCAATACAGCACTCACCAATTATCATCCTACCATCCTCCCCTCCGTGCATACAGCAGTCACCAATTATCATCCTACCATCCTCCCCTCCGTGCAATACAGCACTCACCAATTATCATCCTACCATCCTCCCCTCCGTGCAATACAGCACTCACCAATTATCATCCTACCATCCTCCCCTCCGTGCAATACAGCAGTCACCAATTATCATCCTACCATCCTCCCCTCCGTGCAATACAGCATCACCAATTATCATCCTACCACCTCCCCTCCGTGCAATACAGCACTCACCAATTATCATCCTACCACCCTCCCCTCCGTGCAATACAGCACTCACCAATTATCATCCTACCATCCTCCCCTCCGTGCAATACAGACTCACCAATTATCATCCTACCATCCTCCCCCTGTGCAATACAGCACTCACCAATTATCATCCTACCATCCTCCCCTCCGTGCAATACAGCCTCACCAATTATCATCCTACCATCCTCCCCTCCGTGCAATACAGCAGTCACCAATTATCATCCTACCATCCTCCCCTCCGTGCAATACAGCAGTCACCAATTATCATCCTACCATCCTCCCCTCCGTGCAATACAGCAGTCACCAATTATCATCCTACCACCCTCCCCTCCGTGCAATACAGCACTCACCAATTATCATCCTACCATCCTCCCCTCCGTGCAATACAGCACTCACCAATTATCATCCTACCACCCTCCCCTCCGTGCAATACAGCACTCACCAATTATCATCCTACCATCCTCCCCTCCGTGCAATACAGCACTCACCAATTATCATCCTACCATCCTCCCCTCCGTGCAATACAGCACTCACCAATTATCATCCTACCATCCTCCCCTCCGTGCAATACAGCACTCACCAATTATCATCCTACCATCCTCCCCTCCGTGCAATACAGCACTCACCAATTATCATCCTACCACCCTCCCCTCCGTGCAATACAGCACTCACCAATTATCATCCTACCATCCTCCCCTCCGTGCAATACAGCACTCACCAATTATCATCCTACCATCCTCCCCTCCGTGCAATACAGCAGTCACCAATTATCATCCTACCATCCTCCCCTCCGTGCAATACAGCACTCACCAATTATCATCCTACCATCCTCCCCTCCGTGCAATACAGCACTCACCAATTATCATCCTACCATCCTCCCCTCTGTGCAATACAGCACTCACCAATTATCATCCTACCATCCTCCCCTCCGTGCAATACAGCACTCACCAATTATCATCCTACCATCCTCCCCTCCGTGCAATACAGCACTCACCAATTATCATCCTACCATCCTCCCCTCCGTGCAATACAGCAGTCACCAATTATCATCCTACCATCCTCCCCTCCGTGCAATACAGCAGTCACCAATTATCATCCTACCATCCTCCCCTCCGTGCAATACAGCAGTCACCAATTATCATCCTACCATCCTCCCCTCCGTGCAATACAGCAGTCACCAATTATCATCCTACCACCCTCCCCTCCGTGCAATACAGCACTCACCAATTATCATCCTACCACCCTCCCCTCCGTGCAATACAGCACTCACCAATTATCATCCTACCACCTCCCCTCCGTGCAATACAGCAGTCACCAATTATCATCCTACCATCCTCCCCTCCGTGCAATACAGCACTCACCAATTATCATCCTACCACCCTCCCCTCCGTGCAATACAGCACTCACCAATTATCATCCTACCATCCTCCCCTCCGTGCAATACAGCACTCACCAATTATCATCCTACCACCCTCCCCTCCGTGCAATACAGCACTCACCAATTATCATCCTACCATCCTCCCCTCCGTGCAATACAGCACTCACCAATTATCATCCTACCATCCTCCCCTCCGTGCAATACAGCAGTCACCAATTATCATCCTACCATCCTCCCCTCCGTTGCAATACAGCACTCACCAATTATCATCCTACCACCCTCCCCTCCGTGCAATACAGCACTCACCAATTATCATCCTACCTCCTCCCCTCCGTGCAATACAGCACTCACCAATTATCATCCTACCATCCTCCCCTCCGTGCAATACAGCACTCACCAATTATCATCCTACCATCCTCCCCTCCGTGCAATACAGCATCACCATTATCTCCACCACCCTCCCCTCCGTGAATACAGCCTCACCAATTATCATCCTACCATCCTCCCCTCCGTGCAATACAGCATCACCAATTATCATCCTACCATCCTCCCCTCCGTGCAATACAGCAGTCACCAATTATCATCCTACCACCCTCCCCTCCGTGCAATACAGCAGTCACCAATTATCATCCTACCATCCTCCCCTCCGTGCAATACAGCACTCACCAATTATCATCCTACCATCCTCCCCTCTGTGCAATACAGCACTCACCAATTATCATCCTACCATCCTCCCCTCCGTGCAATACAGCACTCACCAATTATCATCCTACCATCCTCCCCTCCGTGCAATACAGCACTCACCAATTATCATCCTACCATCCTCCCCTCCGTGCAATACAGCAGTCACCAATTATCATCCTACCATCCTCCCCTCCGTGCAATACAGCAGTCACCAATTATCATCCTACCACCCTCCCCTCCGTGCAATACAGCAGTCACCAAATATCATCCTACCATCCTCCCCTCCGTGCAATACAGCACTCACAATTATCATCCTACCATCCTCCCCTCCGTGCAATACAGCACTCACCAATTATCATCCTACCATCCTCCCCTCCGTGCAATACAGCACTCACCAATTATCATCCTACCACCCTCCCCTCCGTGCAATACAGCACTCACCAATTATCATCCTACCATCCTCCCCTCCGTGCAATACAGCACTCACCAATTATCATCCTACCACCCTCCCCTCCGTGCAATACAGCACTCACCAATTATCATCCTACCACCCTCCCCTCCGTGCAATACAGCAGTCACCAATTATCATCCTACCACCCTCCCCTCCGTGCAATACAGCACTCACCAATTATCATCCTACCACTCCCCTCCGTGCAATACAGCACTCACCAATTATCATCCGTATCATCCTCCCCTCCTTTTGTGCAATACAGCACTCACCAATTATCATCCTACCATCCTCCCCCCGTGCAATACCGTCACCAATTATCATCCTACCATCCTCCCCTCCGTGCAATACAGCCTCACCAATTATCATCCTACCATCCTCCCCTCCGTGCAATACAGCAGTCACCAATTATCATCCTACCATCCTCCCCTCCGTGCAATACAGCAGTCACCAATTATCATCCTACCACCTCCCCTCCGTGCAATACAGCAGTCACCAATTATCATCCTACCATCCTCCCCTCCGTGCAATACAGCACTCACCAATTATCATCCTACCACCCTCCCCTCCGTGCAATACAGCACTCACCAATTATCATCCTACCATCCTCCCCTCCGTGCAATACAGCACTCACCAATTATCATCCTACCATCCTCCCCTCCGTGCAATACAGCAGTCACCAATTATCATCCTACCATCCTCCCCTCCGTGCAATACAGCACTCACCAATTATCATCCTACCATCCTCCCCTCCGTGCAATACAGCACTCACCAATTATCATCCTACCTCCTCCCCTCCGTGCAATACAGCAGTCACCAATTATCATCCTACCATCCTCCCCTCCGTGCAATACAGCAGTCACCAATTATCATCCTACCATCCTCCCCTCCGTGCAATACAGCAGTCACCAATTATCATCCTACCACCCTCCCCTCCGTGCAATACAGCACTCACCAATTATCATCCTACCACCCTCCCCTCCGTGCAATACAGCAGTCACCAATTATCATCCTACCATCCTCCCCTCCGTGCAATACAGCAGTCACCAATTATCATCCTACCACCTCCCCTCCGTGCAATACAGCCTCACCAATTATCATCCTACCATCCTCCCCTCCGTGCAATACAGCACTCACCAATTATCATCCTACCATCCTCCCCTCTGTGCAATACAGCGCTCACCAATTATCATCCTACCACCCTCCCCTCCGTGCAATACAGCAGTCACCAATTATCATCCTACCATCCTCCCCTCCATGCAATACAGCGCTCACCAATTATCATCCTACCATCCTCCCCTCCGTGCAATACAGCACTCACCAATTATCATCCTACCATCCTCCCCTCCGTGCAATACAGCAGTCACCAATTATCATCCTACCGTCCTCCCCTCTGTGCAATACAGCAGTCACCAATTATCATCCTACCACCCTCCCCTCCGTGCAATACAGCACTCACCAATTATCATCCTACCACCCTCCCCTCCATGCAATACAGCAGTCACCAATTATCATCCTACCATCCTCCCCTCTGTGCAATACAGCAGTCACCAATTATCATCCTACCATCCTCCCCTCTGTGCAATACAGCAGTCACCAATTATCATCCTACCATCCTCCCCTCCGTGCAATACAGCGCTCACCAATTATCATCCTACCATCCTCCCCTCCGTGCAATACAGCAGTCACCAATTATCATCCTACCATCCTCCCCTCCGTGCAATACAGCACTCACCAATTATCATCCTACCATCCTCCCCTCCGTGCAATACAGCAGTCACCAATTATCATCCTACCATCCTCCCCTCCGTGCAATACAGCAGTCACCAATTATCATCCTACCACCCTCCCCTCCGTGCAATACAGCACTCACCAATTATCATCCTACCACCCTCCCCTCCGTGCAATACAGCACTCACCAATTATCATCCTACCATCCTCCCCTCCGTGCAATACAGCAGTCACCAATTATCATCCTACCATCCTCCCCTCCGTGCAATACAGCACTCACCAATTATCATCCTACCATCCTCCCCTCCGTGCAATACAGCACTCACCAATTATCATCCTACCATTCTCCCCTCCGTGCAATACAGCACTCACCAATTATCATCCTACCATCCTCCCCTCCGTGCAATACAGCAGTCACCAATTATCATCCTACCACCCTCCCCTCCGTGCAATACAGCAGTCACCAATTATCATCCTACCATCCTCCCCTCCGTGCAATACAGCAGTCACCAATTATCATCCTACCATCCTCCCCTCCGTGCAATACAGCAGTCACCAATTATCATCCTACCACCCTCCCCTCCGTGCAATACAGCAGTCACCAATTATCATCCTACCACCCTCCCCTCCGTGCAATACAGCACTCACCAATTATCATCCTACCATCCTCCCCTCCGTGCAATACAGCACTCACCAATTATCATCCTACCATCCTCCCCTCCGTGCAATACAGCAGTCACCAATTATCATCCTACCATCCTCCCTCCGTGCAATACAGCTCTCACCAATTATCATCCTACCATCCTCCCCTCCGTGCAATACAGCAGTCACCAATTATCATCCTACCATCCTCCCCTCCGTGCAATACAGCAGTCACCAATTATCATCCTAACATCCTCCCCTCCGTGCAATACAGCAGTCACCAATTATCATCCTACCATCCTCCCCTCCGTGCAATACAGCAGTCACCAATTATCATCCTACCATCCTCCCCTCCGTGCAATACAGCAGTCACCAATTATCATCCTACCACCCTCCCCTCCGTGTAATACAGCAGTCACCAATTATCATCCTACCATCCTCCCCTCCGTGCAATACAGCAGTCACCAATTATCATCCTACCATCCTCCCCTCCGTGCAATACAGCAGTCACCAATTATCATCCTACCATCCTCCCCTCCGTGCAATACAGCAGTCACCAATTATCATCCTACCACCCTCCCCTCCGTGTAATACAGCAGTCACCAATTATCATCCTACCATCCTCCCCTCCGTGCAATACAGCACTCACCAATTATCATCCTACCATCCTCCCCTCCGTGCAATACAGCACTCACCAATTATCATCCTACCACCCTCCCCTCCGTGCAATACAGCACTCACCAATTATCATCCTACCATCCTCCCCTCCGTGCAATACAGCAGTCACCAATTATCATCCTACCATCCTCCCCTCCGTGCAATACAGCAGTCACCAATTATCATCCTACCATCCTCCCCTCCGTGCAATACAGCACTCACCAATTATCATCCTACCACCCTCCCCTCCGTGCAATACAGCACTCACCAATTATCATCCTACCACCCTCCCCTCCGTGCAATACAGCAGTCACCAATTATCATCCTACCACCCTCCCCTCCGTGCAATACAGCACTCACCAATTATCATCCTACCACCCTCCCCTCCGTGCAATACAGCACTCACCAATTATCATCCTACCACCCTCCCCTCCGTGCAATACAGCACTCACCAATTATCATCCTACCATCCTCCCCTCCGTGCAATACAGCAGTCACCAATTATCATCCTACCATCCTCCCCTCCGTGCAATACAGCACTCACCAATTATCATCCTACCATCCTCCCCTCCGTGCAATACAGCACTCACCAATTATCATCCTACCATCCTCCCCTCCGTGCAATACAGCACTCACCAATTATCATCCTACCATCCTCCCCTCCGTGCAATACAGCAGTCACCAATTATCATCCTACCACCCTCCCCTCCGTGCAATACAGCACTCACCAATTATCATCCTACCATCCTCCACTCCGTGCAATACAGCAGTCACCAATTATCATCCTACCACCCTCCCCTCCGTGCAATACAGCAGTCACCAATTATCATCCTACCACCCTCCCCTCCGTGCAATACAGCACTCACCAATTATCATCCTACCATCCTCCCCTCCGTGCAATACAGCAGTCACCAATTATCATCCTACCATCCTCCCCTCCGTGCAATACAGCAGTCACCAATTATCATCCTACCACCCTCCCCTCCGTGCAATACAGCAGTCACCAATTATCATCCTACCATCCTCCCCTCCGTGCAATACAGCAGTCACCAATTATCATCCTACCATCCTCCCCTCCGTGCAATACAGCAGTCACCAATTATCATCCTACCATCCTCCCCTCCGTGCAATACAGCACTCACCAATTATCATCCTACCACCCTCCCCTCCGTGCAATACAGCACTCACCAATTATCATCCTACCACCCTCCCCCCGTGCAATACAGCAGTCACCAATTATCATCCTACCATCCTCCCCTCTGTGCAATACAGCGCTCACCAAATATCATCCTACCACCCTCCCCTCCGTGCAATACAGCAGTCACCAATTATCATCCTACCATCCTCCCCTCCATGCAATACAGCGCTCACCAATTATCATCCTACCATCCTCCCCTCCGTGCAATACAGCACTCACCAATTATCATCCTACCATCCTCCCCTCCGTGCAATACAGCAGTCACCAATTATCATCCTACCGTCCTCCCCTCTGTGCAATACAGCAGTCACCAATTATCATCCTACCACCCTCCCCTCCGTGCAATACAGCACTCACCAATTATCATCCTACCACCCTCCCCTCCATGCAATACAGCAGTCACCAAATATCATCCTACCATCCTCCCCTCCGTGCAATACAGCGCTCACCAATTATCATCCTACCATCCTCCCCTCTGTGCAATACAGCACTCACCAATTATCATCCTACCATCCTCCCCTCCGTGCAATACAGCTCTCACCAATTATCATCCTACCATCCTCCCCTCCGTGCAATACAGCAGTCACCAATTATCATCCTACCACGCTCCCCCCGTGCAATACAGCTCTCACCAATTATCATCCTACCATCCTCCCCTCCGTGCAATACAGCACTCACCAATTATCATCCTACCACCCTCCCCTCCGTGCAATACAGCACTCACCAATTATCATCCTACCACCCTCCCCTCCGTGCAATACAGCACTCACCAATTATCATCCTACCATCCTCCCCTCCGTGTAATACAGCAGTCACCAATTATCATCCTACCACCCTCCCCTCCGTGCAATACAGCACTCACCAATTATCATCCTACCATCCTCCCCTCCGTGCAATACAGCACTCACCAATTATCATCCTACCATTCTCCCCTCCGTGCAATACAGCACTCACCAATTATCATCCTACCATCCTCCCCTCCGTGCAATACAGCAGTCACCAATTATCATCCTACCACCCTCCCCTCCGTGCAATACAGCAGTCACCAATTATCATCCTACCATCCTCCCCTCCGTGCAATACAGCAGTCACCAATTATCATCCTACCATCCTCCCCTCCGTGCAATACAGCAGTCACCAATTATCATCCTACCACCCTCCCCTCCGTGCAATACAGCAGTCACCAATTATCATCCTACCACCCTCCCCTCCGTGCAATACAGCACTCACCAATTATCATCCTACCATCCTCCCCTCCGTGCAATACAGCACTCACCAATTATCATCCTACCATCCTCCCCTCCGTGCAATACAGCAGTCACCAATTATCATCCTACCATCCTCCCTCCGTGCAATACAGCTCTCACCAATTATCATCCTACCATCCTCCCCTCCGTGCAATACAGCAGTCACCAATTATCATCCTACCATCCTCCCCTCCGTGCAATACAGCAGTCACCAATTATCATCCTAACATCCTCCCCTCCGTGCAATACAGCAGTCACCAATTATCATCCTACCATCCTCCCCTCCGTGCAATACAGCAGTCACCAATTATCATCCTACCATCCTCCCCTCCGTGCAATACAGCAGTCACCAATTATCATCCTACCACCCTCCCCTCCGTGTAATACAGCAGTCACCAATTATCATCCTACCATCCTCCCCTCCGTGCAATACAGCAGTCACCAATTATCATCCTACCATCCTCCCCTCCGTGCAATACAGCAGTCACCAATTATCATCCTACCATCCTCCCCTCCGTGCAATACAGCAGTCACCAATTATCATCCTACCACCCTCCCCTCCGTGTAATACAGCAGTCACCAATTATCATCCTACCATCCTCCCCTCCGTGCAATACAGCACTCACCAATTATCATCCTACCATCCTCCCCTCCGTGCAATACAGCACTCACCAATTATCATCCTACCACCCTCCCCTCCGTGCAATACAGCACTCACCAATTATCATCCTACCATCCTCCCCTCCGTGCAATACAGCAGTCACCAATTATCATCCTACCATCCTCCCCTCCGTGCAATACAGCAGTCACCAATTATCATCCTACCATCCTCCCCTCCGTGCAATACAGCACTCACCAATTATCATCCTACCACCCTCCCCTCCGTGCAATACAGCACTCACCAATTATCATCCTACCACCCTCCCCTCCGTGCAATACAGCACTCACCAATTATCATCCTACCACCCTCCCCTCCGTGCAATACAGCACTCACCAATTATCATCCTACCATCCTCCCCTCCGTGCAATACAGCACTCACCAATTATCATCCTACCACCCTCCCCCCGTGCAATACAGCACTCACCAATTATCATCCTACCACCCTCCTCTCCGTGCAATACAGCAGTAACCAATTATCATCCTACCACCCTCCCCCCGTGCAATACAGCACTCACCAATTATCATCCTACCACCCTCCCCTCCGTGCAATACAGCAGTCACCAATTATCATCCTACCATCCTCCCCTCCATGCAATACAGCAGTCACCAATTATCATCCTACCATCCTCCCCTCCGTGCAATACAGCAGTCACCAATTATCATCCTACCATCCTCCCCTCCGTGCAATACAGCAGTCATCAATTATCATCCTACCATCCTCCCCTCCGTGTAATACAGCGCTCACCAATTATCATCCTACCATCCTCCCCTCCGTGCAATACAGCACTCACCAATTATCATCCTACCACCCTCCCCTCCGTGCAATACAGCACTCACCAATTATCATCCTACCACCCTCCCCTCCGTGCAATACAGCACTCACCAATTATCATCCTACCATCCTCCCCTCCGTGCAATACAGCAGTCACCAATTATCATCCTACCATCCTCCCCTCCGTGCAATACAGCAGTCACCAATTATCATCCTACCATCCTCCCCTCCGTGCAATACAGCAGTCACCAATTATCATCCTACCATCCTCCCCTCCATGCAATACAGCAGTCACCAATTATCATCCTACCATCCTCCCCTCCGTGCAATACAGCAGTCACTAATTATCATCCTACCACCCTCCCCCCGTGCAATACAGCGCTCGCCAATTATCATCCTACCATCCTCCCCTCCGTGCAATACAGCACTCACCAATTATCATCCTACCATCCTCCCCTCTGTGCAATACAGCAGTCACCAACTATCATCCTACCATCCTCCCCTCCGTGCAATACAGCACTCAACAATTATCATCCTACCACCCTCCCCTCCGTGCAATACAGCACTCACCAATTATCATCCTACCATCCTCCCCTCCGTGCAATACAGCACTCACCAATTATCATCCTACCATCCTCCCCTCCGTGCAATACAGCAGTCACCAATTATCATCCTACCACCCTCCCCTCCGTGCAATACAGCAGTCACCAATTATCATCCTACCACCCTCCCCTCCGTGCAATACAGCAGTCACCAATTATCATCCTACCATCCTCCCCTCCATGCAATACAGCAGTCACCAATTATCATCCTACCATCCTCCCCTCCGTGCAATACAGCAGTCACCAATTATCATCCTACCATCCTCCCCTCCGTGCAATACAGCAGTCATCAATTATCATCCTACCATCCTCCCCTCCGTGTAATACAGCACTCACCAATTATCATCCTACCATCCTCCCCTCCGTGCAATACAGCAGTCACCAATTATCATCCTACCATCCTCCCCTCCGTGCAATACAGCAGTCACCAATTATCATCCTACCACCCTCCCCCCGTGCAATACAGCGCTCGCCAATTATCATCCTACCATCCTCCCCTCCGTGCAATACAGCACTCACCAATTATCATCCTACCATCCTCCCCTCTGTGCAATACAGTAGTCACCAATTATCATCCTACCATCCTCCCCTCCGTGCAATACAGCAGTCACCAACTATCATCCTACCATCCTCCCCTCCGTGCAATACAGCACTCAACAATTATCATCCTACCACCCTCCCCTCCGTGCAATACAGCACTCACCAATTATCATCCTACCATCCTCCCCTCCGTGCAATACAGCACTCACCAATTATCATCCTACCACCCTCCCCTCCGTGCAATACAGCAGTCACCAATTATCATCCTACCACCCTCCCCTCCGTGCAATACAGCAGTCACCAATTATCATCCTACCACCCTCCCCTCCGTGCAATACAGCACTCACCAATTATCATCCTACCACCCTCCCCTCCGTGCAATACAGCAGTCACCAATTATCATCCTACCACCCTCCCCTCCGTGCAATACAGCAGTCACCAATTATCATCCTACCACCCTCCCCTCCGTGCAATACAGCACTCACCAATTATCATCCTACCATCCTCCCCTCTGTGCAATACAGCACTCACCAATTATCATCCTACCATCCTCCCCTCCGTGCAATACAGCAGTCACCAATTATCATCCTACCACCCTCCCTCCGTGCAATACAGCACTCACCAATTATCATCCTACCATCCTCCCCTCTGTGCAATACAGCAGTCACCAATTATCATCCTACCATCCTCCCCTCCCTGCAATACAGCACTCACCAATTATCATCCTACCATCCTCCCCTCCGTGCAATACAGCACTCACCAATTATCATCCTACCATCCTCCCCTCCGTGCAATACAGCACTCACCAATTATCATCCTACCATTCTCCCCTCCGTGTAATACAGCGCTCACCAATTATCATCCTACCATCCTCCCCTCTGTGCAATACAGCAGTCATCAATTATCAGCCTACCGTCCTCCCTCAGTGGAATACAGTGCTCACCAATTATTAACAGCCTCCCCTATCTCACGTTAAAATCAGAGAATGGTCTCAAGGAAATAGATACAGTCCTGCCGCACACTGCCATAGGGCTGAGAGGCCTCTAACGAGATTGCCAACGGGGTGCTCGATCATTGCCCACCACTGCATCATGCTTTGCGCAATGTTCAAAAAAACATTTTTTGTTTCATCACAATCTCTCTCAATGAATCTCTTCACTCAACTTCACCTGCCCCATCATTTAATTTATTTTCAAGGACTGGTCATCTCATGTTCTTGATACTTTGTTGCTTATTTATTTATTTATTTATTTATTTATTATTGTCTCTTTCTCTATTTTGCACAGTTTGTTGTATTCTGCACTCCGGCTGATTGCCCAAGTTGGGTGGACTTTCATCGATTCTGTTAAGGTTATTATTCTATAGATAAATTATTGAGTATACCCACAAGAAAATTAATCTTTGGGTCATATATGATGACATATATGTATTTTGATAATAAATTTATTTTGAACTTTGAACAATAGACTGGATGGGATAAATTTTCTGCAGTTACAGTTGAAGAAGAATTTATGAAATGTCTAAAGATCTGATTGTTGTGCTATTTTAGACCTTGGTTTGTGCAACTGATAAATCATGTTGTCGCGGGCACTTTGGGGCTGAGGGAACACAGCATGACAGAATTTGACATTGTTTAAAAGTGATACAGTTGTATACAAAACAAAGGAAGCTACGATGCATGAAAGGCAAGCTGGCTGTAGTTGTTTGGGATGTTACTTTGAAAAGTATGACTTTGTAAAGGCAATGGCTAGTACTGCAAAAAATAAATATGTTGAAGAACATATTTCCCTTTAAGGCACAAAGTCCCAACAGGAAATGTGGTGCCTCCTTGGGTTAGAAGAGAAATGAAAGATCATTAAATCCAAGGAGAGGATTTCTCAACTTGCCAGAAGTACCAATGGGCAAGTTAGAAATCAGCAAAGACAAAGAAATTGAGGGCAAGCTAAAGAATAAGTCTGGAATTAAACGTAATCACACACTGTAAGACTTTTCAAAGATGCATAAAGCAGAAAATACCAGTGAGCACTAGTGCTAGCTCCTCACAGAGCAGAAAAAATTATAACGATGCTGCACAATTAAACAATTACCTCACGTCTTCACAAAGAGAGACACATATGCCTACGAGAAGTATTAAAGTACAACAAATCCTATAAGAATGCATGGATTAAAAACAGAGATGGGGAAATTTCGGAACATTCAGAGATGAAGAGAAGACTGAGCGTGAAGGGTTATCTTACCTCCCAATCTCCACAACACACCACAGTGGTGGAGTAAATCGAGACACAAAAAGAAATCAGTCCAGAGGAGATGCAAGTAGGAATTAATGAATTATCCAGAACTGTTGAACACAATGTTCGAATCATAAGGCAGTAAAGAATGCTGTGAATGTGTGGTTTTATACTTGGAGCAAATGTTGGAGCATAGAGTGTATGTGTTATCATTTTAGTACTGTCCCTTCACACAAAAACTCAGTTGTGATTAGGATGAGACTGCAAGTTATCAGCTATTGCACATCATCACACTAAAAGAAGATGTCATTTATTTGTCCCTTCCCAAGTTTGGGTTTAGGAAATCATTCACTGGTGGGATTGGGTCTTTGGCTTAAGGAAAACATTGGATCACCTTTATCAGCACTGTCTAAAGGAGAATGCAAGTATGATGCTGCCATCCTCCCTATCATTTATTGGGTGGGGAAGGGTACAATCACCTGGATCAGATTCTGTGGAGATGTGGGGGGAAAAGTCACTCCTCTGCGGTTGGGTGGGCAGGTGGAGAGAGAGAGAGAGAGAGACGACAAAAAAAAAGCAACTGCATCATTCCCTGGAAAAAAGTACAGTCGATGTTTTGAGCCAAGATCCTTTGGCAAAGCTGGAGAAAAAAGATGCAGAGTAGACTTAAAAGGTAGGGAAGGGGAAAAAGAAACACAAGGTGATAGCTGAAACCATGAGGGGGAGAGGGATGAAGTAAAGAGTAGGGAAGTTGATTGGTGAAAGAGATACAGGGCAGGAGAAGTGGGAGTCTGAAAGGAGAGGACAGAAGGCCACGGAAGAAAGAAAAGGGGGCAGGAGCACCAGAGGGAGGTGATGGACAAGCAAGGATATAAGGTGAGAGAGGAAAAAGAGGATGGGGAACAGTAAAGGGGGTGGGGGCATTACTGGAAGTTTGAGCAATGGATATTCATGCCATCAGGTTGAAGGCTACCCAGACAGAATACAAGGTGTTGTTCCTCCTGAGTGTGGCCTCATCACGACAGGAGAGGAGGCCATGGATTCTCATATTGGAATGGGAAACATCAACTGTACTTTTCTCCAGAGATGGCCTGCTGAGTTCCTCCTGCATTCTGTGTGTGTTGTTTGGATTTCCAGCATCCGCAAATTTTCTCTTGTTTGCATCATTTTTGGTTGTAGGGTTGGGGAAAATCACACCCAACATTCATTGGGGAAGGGATGTTCACCTGAGAAAAGTTGCCTAATGAACTTCAGCAAGGGTGGGTTTGTGTCACCTCCTTCTTCTCTAGATAGGCAGCGTAACCCTCCTCTCCCTCAGTTGTGGGGTATGGAGAATGGTTATCTGCTTGTGTGAGCAAATGAGATCAGGGAGCTGGCATGGACCCGCAGCCACACTAGGATGCAGACGGTGAGAGATGACGAAACTGAAGGATGGCTGGGCACAGATCAAGGGCTCAGCAGCAATGTTCCCTCTAATTTTTTGTAGTCAGTGCGTGCAAAAACCTTATGTTGTGCACATTTTTTTCCTATGACAAAACTGTCTATTACAGTATTTTCAGCTAGAAAATCATGATATTTTAGACATAAGGCATTAACTTGTTCATTGCCAAATGTGAAGTCACAATCTGCAATTGCGGAGAAATCAAAAGCTGACCATTCTTGTACCTCATCTTCAGGAAACCTTTCTTCTCAATGAACACAAAGACCATTTATAAAAGTCAACAGCGAACTTGTATCTACTGTGACGTTTTCTTCGCATTGTTGGCTTAGCAAAACTTTAACTTTGTCACTCCACGAAACATTGTCTCCCAGATACTGCTTTCTTATCTTGTTAATTTTGCCTCACACAAAATGAAGTGAATCAATTGGTGTCAGGCCACTCTTTTGCAGAATCTTGCACAGTGCAGCCAGTTCATCAAAGACTTCACTTAAAACCTGTAAAACTACTTTGTATGTGATGTTTATCAATTTCTTGTGACAGTATTTAGCCACAGGGCCATTTGACTGATCTTTTTTAATATAAACTTAGTAAGCTATCTACAGGATTTGAAGCAGATCTGTATAACTTTATGGTATGAACACTCTCCACCAAAGATGGCTGCCGCCGTGATGCAGCTGTACAAACCGGAACAGGAAAGGCGAGGTGACGTAAATCAGCGACGTGCTTTGTGGTATTTGAAAAGCCGACTAACTAGTTAACAGAAACATTTAGTTAAAAGATTATTTTCAATAAGTATAGTTATTAATTATTACATTATTTTAGGTAACTAAACTTCTGTGCGCTGGTTGAAAAACGTGTGTGCTCGCGCACACATGCATAGCTTAGAGCGAACATAGCTCAGGAGGCAGGTTAGAGATAACTACGCTACTGGTGGAGGGTACAGAGTTCCCAAAGATGAAGGTAAAGCTTATGTTTCAATCTTCCAGATTACAGTTCATTTTTAAAACCATGCTGTCTTCCAAGTACTCTATACTGGCACTCGCCATCCACAGGTCAAGATGTTTATATGTAGCCCTAATGCTTTAAAAAGAGTACCTCATTGTGTGCATCACTGATGCAAAAACAAATCAAGGGTGAATCCCAGCAGATCCATCCAATCAAATTTCACAGTTGTCATGCTAAATTAAAGGCATCCATTAGTCTTGTGAGACCATGGATCTGTGCCTGGAAAGTCTTCACTCTCCAGGGCGCAGGCCTGGGCAAGGCTGTATGGAAGACCTGACGAAGGGTCTCGGCCTGAAATGTCGACTGTACTTCTTCCTAGAGATGCTACCTGGCCTACTGCGTTCACCAGCAACTTTGATGTGTGTTGCTACAATTAAAAGTGCATGGTTTCACTTGGAAACCATGTGTCTGAGTCCTATGCAGTAAGAAAGGAGCTAATATTTACAAAGGTTGGTACACTGGGGAAAGAGAGGGGATACTCAAGGATTCAGGACTAGTCATACTCCTGACAGTCAAGTGTGTTAAAATACAATTCAGAGTTACTCGATCCTTTTGCAGAAAGGATGTGCAGTAAAAAGAAACAAACTTGATAGTGAAATTGAGAAAAAGAGAAAAGCATAAAAACTCACCTGAGATCCATGTCTCCATCTGCCCAGTAGCTCATTATGTTGGAAATAATCCCTCCAGGACAACAGCCCATAAAAAGAACAGCAAATGCCTGAGGAGATTTCAACTTAAAAGAAGTTGCAAGAGTAAATGCAATGAGTGGCATAAATCCAAACTGGCAAGCAACACCAACGGCAAGACCCCATGGTCTCTTAACAAGAGCCCACAATTTCTTCAAATCAACGGCGCAGCCCATGGAAATCATGACCAAAATCAGTGTAATATAAAGCATTGAACCGGCAATTTTCATTACCATATTATTATCATCACTTGTCTTGTCACATTTTGAAAGGATTGTTGAATTTCCCATTTTTACTTTCTCGCTGTGCCAGCTGTGTGCAGCAGGTTTTAAACTTGTACTCCAGTGCACTTATTTATACTCCAGGGGAAGAACTACGTAAACATGGAATACTGACTGGTATTGGAGAATATGATATTGTGCAATTTTTAGCCTATTGAAAACTAGAACCTATGTAGATTATCTCCAAAAACAGATCTGCTTGTGCAGCTTTTTTAAAAATGAAAGTAAAACAAAAATTAAATTGCTTAGTACAATTTGGGAAGGAAACAGCATGTCTGAAAATTCATTTTTCCTGGAATGTCTGTTAGTACCAAAGCCGGTTTTCTAATGTGTGGATGAAGAGAGTTTAGTGACTGGATGCTAGTTTTTTCTTTGTCTCAATGTGCCAATGTACTTCTCATCTTAAGCCTACACAAATGGTTAGCAACATCTGAAAAGGAGAGCCAGATAAGACCATAAGACATAGGAGCAGAATTAGGCCATTTGGCCCATCGAGTCTGCTCCACCATTTCATCATGGCTGATCCATTATTCCTCCCAGCCCCAATCTCCTGCCTTCTCCCTGTATTGCTTCATGCCCTGACCAATCAAGAATCTATTAATGTCTGCCTTAAATATTTGTAAAGACTTGGCCTCCACAGCGTTCTGTGGCAATGAATTCCAGATTCTTTGAACATCAGTGAGAGCAAGTCTTCTGTTGGTCTTCAATGTGGCAATGCATGGAAATACACAATCACAAGCCCCAAACTACAGCAGAACACAGATAAGGCAAGGCTGCCTGAAGCGCAGTGGACAATTCTGTCAGTGACACTCAGAAAGGAAGTGTCCAGCTAAGGGTAATTAAGCACATTGGCATGTGCTTACGTTGGGTAACAGGAAATCAATAAAAGCAAATCTGAATAAAAATCTGGAACAGATATCAACTCAAAAGAAACCATAAATGTTGGTGCAATGAGAGGCTAACTACCAAACAATGTTTTTAATTAGCCCCCATTGCCTCTTTAAGCAAATCCGCAGAATGCGGATTGAAACACTGAACACTGGGATTTCGAACAGGGACAGTGGGCTGAGCAGTATCCTGTTGTTGTATAATACTATCATTCAATGCCCTCAGCACATATGTACCTGGAACTAAGAATCAGAACAACAGCTTTTCAGAAAAACCAAGAATTTCATGTCCACGTTAAAATTGTTGCCGCACACTACAGTGTTGCTTAAGTTTGTTTATTGTTACATTTTAGCTTGGGTTATACAGTTATTCACTTGTGTATTTGTGGGTCACCCTGACTGTAACCGGGGTGTGTGATGGTCACCTCCCCCGTCTGTGTGAGACTGGCTGGATTCACTCTCCAGGTCAGAGTGCCCTGTCTGATTTATGTTTATCACAATAAAACGGTTTTTGAGTTAACAAGCTTCCTTGTCGGGTAAGGACGGCGAGCAGCTGAAATAAAGAACTTTAAATGGTGGCGGACCTTAAACTCGAAACAACAGGAATTCTGCAGATGTTGGAAATTCAAGCAACACACATCAAAGTTGCTGGTGAACGCAGCAGGCCAGGCAGCATCTGTAGGAAGAGGTGCAGACGACGTTTCAGGCCGAGACCCTTCGTCAGGACTAACTGAAGGAAGTGAGTAAGGGATTTGAAACCTGGAGGGGGAGGGGGAGATCCAAAATGATAGGAGAAGACAGGAGGGGGAGGGATGGAGCCAAGAGCTGGACAGGTGATAGGCAAAAGGGATACGAGAGGATCATGGAACAGGAGGTCCGGGAAGAAAGACGGGGGGGGGACCCAGAGGATGGGCAAGAGGTATATTCAGAGGGACAGAGGGAGAAAAAGGAGCGTGAGAGAAAGAATGTGTGTATAAAAATAAGTAACAGATGGGGTACGAGGGGGAGGTGCGGCATTAGCGGAAGTTAGAGAAGTCATTGTTCATGCCATCAGGTTGGAGGCTACCCAGATGGAATATATTATTCCAACATATTATTCTCCGTAACTTCCGCAACCTCCAACGGGATCCCACCACTAAGCACATCTTTCCTCCCCCCCCCTGCATTTCACAGGGATCGCTCCCTACACAACTCCCTTGTCCATTCATCCCCCCCATCCCTCCCCACTGATCTCCCTCCTGGCACTTATCCGTGTAAGCGGAACAAGTGCTACACATGCCCTTACACTTCCTCCCTTACCACCATTCAGGGCCCCAAACAGTCCTTCCAGGTGAGGCAACACTTCACCTGTGAGTCGGCTGGGGTGATATACCGCGTCCGGTGCTACCGATGTGGCCTTCTATATATTGGCGAGACCCGACGCAGACTGGGAGACCGCTTTGCTGAACACCTACGCTCTGTCCGCCAGAGAAAGCAGGATCAACCAGTGACCACACATTTTAATTCCACATCCCATTCCCATTCTGACATGTCTATCCACGGCCTCCTCTACTGTAAAGATGAAGCCACACTCAGGTTGGAGGAACAACACCTTATATTCCGTCTGGGTAGCCTCCAACTGGATGGAATGAACATCGACTTCTCTAACTTCTGCTAATGCCCCACCTCCCCCTCATACCCCATCTGTTACTCCTTTTTATGCACACATTCTTTCTCTCACTCTCCTTTTTCTCCCTCTGTCCCTCTGAATATACCTCTTGCCCATCCTCTGGGTCACCCCCCACCCCCCTGTCTTTCTTCCCGGACCTCCTGTCCCATGATCCTCTCGTATCCCCTTTTGCCTATCACCTGTCCAGCTCTTGGCTCTATTCCTCCCCCTCCTGTCTTCTCCTATCATTTTGGATCTCCCCCTCCCCCTCCAACTTTCAAATCCCTTACTCACTCTTCCTTCAGTTAGTCCTGACGAAGGGTCTCGGCCTGAAACGTCGACTGCGCCTCTTCCTATAGATGCTGCTTGGCCTGCTGCGTTCACCAGCAACTTTGATGTGTGTGACCTTAAACCGGCGTGCTTGAACGTGCACAGTTTGACGAGTACTGGGCGATGCGTTAGCGCGCTCCAGTACTTGGACACTGTAAAGGCCGACGTGACCTTCCTCCAGGAATGCGGACTACCACGCCTCCGCAACTACCGGAGCTGGTCACGGTGGTGGACCCAGGGTTTGTCTGTGTGGTCGGGGGGCAATGATTGTCGCGCCTCCGGCCTGGGGATTCTGCTACGGGGAGGTAACTTCTCAATCACCCAAGTTAAAGAGGTGGTTGCGGGGCGCCTCCTGGTAGCAGACGTCAAATACCGGGGCACTCCGCTCCGGCTGATCAACGTGTACGCCTCGCCCGTGCGGAGCGAGCGGCTGGCCGTCTTCGAGCAGCTCCCACCGCTGCTGGTGCCGGCCCAGCCGGTCGTTCTGGCCGGAGACTTCAACTGCACCATTGATGCGGCTGGAAGATCCGGCAGTGCCGACGGCAGGCTGGACAGTACCTCCAGACTTCTGGTGGAAACGGTAAAGACAGCCAAGCTGCGCGACGTCTTAGGCACCTCCACAGGTGGAGCACAGCCACAAGCCACCTGGACATGATCGGACGGCTCAGCCCGCTCCCGGATCGTCTTCCTCTCAGAGTCCCTCACGGTCAGGTCCACCGACATCACGCCGGTGTTCTTCTCTGACCACTGCCTTCTGAGAGCCACCTGTCACTTACGGGGAGGACCAGGAGGCAGTCAGGGGGACATGGATACTGAATGTAAAGCTGCTAACCCCAGAGAACATCGAGGAACTAGAGAGGGAGTACACAGGTTGGAGAACCTTGAAAGCCTTCTTTGATTCCCCTGTTCATTGGTGGGAACCACCAAGGAGAACCTCAAGAGGTTCTTCATCCGCAAGTGTATCCAGAAAGCAAGGCAGGAGCAGAGGGAACTGCGTAAACTCCAGACAGAGTTGCAGCAACTTCTCCTTCTGCAGTCGAAGGGGGTGGATGTCAGGGAGGAATTGCGAGAGATGAGGGGCCGGCAAGCCTAGCACCTCGCCGCCGAATCCTCCAAGATCATCTTCCGATCAAGGGTCCAACCGTGCAGCAGGACGAGACGTGCTCACGCTTCTTCTTCCAAAAGGTACACAGGGGGAGCTCTGTGATCCACAACCTTAAGGAAGAGGGCGGCTCAGTCGCGTCCGCGCAGAAAGACATACTGAGGATCTGCAGGTCCTTCTATTCCGGTCTGTACGACAGAAAGGGCTACAGAATCCACTGCCTCCCGCAACTTCCTGTCGTCTATCACGCAGGTCTTAGACGACGGCAAACGGGAGAGTCTGGATCAGCCATTGACCCTGGACGAGCTGACAGGCTCCATCCGTTCGTTTGAGTCGAGTAAGACTCCCGGAAGCGACAGCTTACCGGCTGAGTTTTTACTCGGCTCTGTGGAACGGGATGGGCTCAGACCTGCTGGAAGTGTACTACGCTATGCTTCTGGCCGGCTGCATGTCAGAGTCCATGAGGAAGGGCATCATCACCCTTCAAGCAGAAGGGAGAAAGGGAAGACATTAGGAATTGGAGGCCCATCTCTCTCCTGAATGTGGATTGCAAGATCCTGTCCAAGGCTACCGCCAACAGCGTCAAGTCTGCTCAGGTACAGGTGATCCACCCGGACCAAACTTGTGCTGTACCGGGCAGGAAGATCTCGGACCGCCTCGCGCTGCTGAGGGACACCATCGCCTACGTGCAGGACACGGGGGTGAACGCCTGCCTGGTCAGCTTGGACCAGGAGAAAGCCTTCGACAGGATATCGCACACGTACATGGCGGACGTGCTCACCAAAATAGGATTTGGGGAGGGAATCCGGAATTGGATCAGACTGCTCTACACAAACATCTATACTGCAGTCCAGGTCAACGGGTGGGAAACAGACAGCTTCCCCATCAGGTCTGGAGTCAGGCAGGGCTGCCCCCCTCTCCCCTGGCTTGTTTTTGTGCTGCATTGAACTCTTTGCCAAAGCCTTCAGGAGGGATGAGGGCATAAGAGGGGTGACGCTGCCAGGCAGTGGAGGGACCCAAGTGAAAACCTCCCTGTACATGGACGATGTCACCATCTTCTGTTCTGATCCGAGGTCAGTTCGCAGGCTGATTAGCATCTGCGAACAGTTTGAGCTAGCGTCGGGGGCCAGGGTCAACCGCACGAAGAGCGAAGCCATGCTCTTCGGCAACTGGCCCGACCGATCCAGTGTCCCTTCACCATCAGGTCTGACCACGTGAAGGTGTTGGGGATCTGGTTCGGAGGGGCCGAGGCGTGCAACAAGAACTGGCAGGAGCGGACTGCCAAGGTGAAACAGAAAGTGGGACTGTGGGGAGGGCACTCCCTGTCGATAACGGGCAAGAACCTGGTCATCAGCTGTGAGGCGCTCTCAGGGCTGCTGTACTTGGCGCTGGTGTGGCCCATCCCCCGCTCCTGCAGCTCGGAAATCACCCGAGTTGTCTTCAGATTCGTCCGGGGATCCAAGATGGAGCGGGTCAGACGGGCCGTCATGCTCAAGTCCCTGGACAATGGGGGCAAGAACGTCCCCGGTGTCGCCCTCACCCTTATGGCCAGCTTCGTGTGTGGCTGCATCAGGTTGTGTGCAGAACCCAGGTATGTGGGCACCAAGTACCACTATGTGCCCAGGTTGTACCTGTCGCCCTGGTTACGAAGGATGGGTCTGGCTCCTTTCCCGCGCAACGCCCCAGTCAGCTGGTCGTTACCGCCATACCTGTCCTTCTTAGAAAAGTTCTTCCAGGTCAACGCCTTTGACCACGGGGCCATCAGGCAGTGGTCGGCACGTAATGTCCTGCAGGCACTGCAGGAGAAGGACGTGATGGACACAGTGGGGTGGTTCCCTGAGCAGACCGTCCAGTTCATCTGGCAAAATGCCTCCTCGCCAGACCTCACCAACAGGCACCAGGACCTCGCCTGGCTGGCGGTGAGAGGGGCCTTCCCAGTCAGATTCCTCCTGTACGCCCGGGACGTCGCCTCCACATCCCGCTGCCCACGGGAGGACTGCAGGGAGGAGCAGTCTGTGACCCACCTCTTTGCACACTGTCAGTTGGCAGAGAGGGTGTGGAGGAAGATGGACAGGCTAGTGTCACGTTTCATCCCCAGCAGCAGCGTAACAGAGGACTCTGTGATCTACGGGCTGTTCCTGGGGACTCACACGGAGACCAACATCCGGGGCTGCTGGCAGATCATCAACTCGGTGAAAGACGCTCTTTGGTCGGCCCGAAACTTGATGATCTACCAGCACATGGAGATGTCCATGGGAAAATGCTGCCGACTGGCACATTCGCGGCTGCAGGAGTACGTGCTGAGGGACGCACTGAAACTCAAGGGCCCGGTGGGGAAGGACCGCGGTTAAGGTTCTTCTCCCGCGGGAGTGGGAAGGGTCGGCTGGTGGGGAGTATACCCCTCAACAATGGTGTGGTAAGGTGAACCAACAGAGTGCCACGTGGGTGGCTAAAAGTGTGGAAATGTATAGACAGTAATGGAAACATCTGTAAAGGATTGAGAGGCATTGAATGGTTTATTGTAGATAATTTTATTTTTGAAAGCATATTTTGAAATTTAAAAAAACTTCCTTGTCTGTCATTATGGACCAAATGCTCACTACAATATATAATGTAAAAAGAATCGGTCGTAACACAGACCCCTGTCGAACACCACTAGTCACTGGCAACCAGTCAGAAAAGGCTGCTTTTAGCCCCAGTGTTTGCCACCTGTTAATCAGCCACTGCTTTATCCATGCTCGAACCTTTCCCTGTAATATCATGGGCTCAAAGCTTGTTAAGCAGCCTCATGTGTGGCACCTTCTGAAAATCCAAGTACACGTCAACCGATTCTCCTTTGTCTATCCTGCTCATTATTTCTTCAAAGAATTCCAACAGATTTGTCAGGCAAGACTTTCCCTTGCTGATTACGATCTATTTTATCATGTGCTTCCAAGTACGCTGTCATCCTTGACAATCGACACCAACATCTTCCCAACCACTGAGGTCAGAATAACTAGCCTATAGTTTCTTTTCTTTCTTTCTCTTTCCCTCTCCCTCTCCTCCTCCCCCTCTCTTTTCTTGAAGAGTGGGATATCCAAGGTGGATATGATTTCGGGTGTGCAGAAAAATAATAGCTTGAATGTTCCTTTTAAGGGAAAACAAAGGCAGTTACTGTGTGAACACTGACACAGCTTTGCAAATTTACTGTTCAGGAGGAAATAACTCACACCAGGATCAAAAATGTATTGTCAAAAATACTTGTACTATGACATAATAATTACACACTGACTTTGGGAATGGGACCCACTCTTGGGGTCTTAGGACTGGTCATTATTCGATATATCGACGCGGCCTAGAAGATCAGCTCGCCTTTGGAGTTTTGGGATTTCATGGCTCTGGAGGCAGACGGACTCGAGGTCATTGCCTCTGCAGGGGATCGGTGTGTCGTGGGAGTACACGGAAGATCGAAAGCAGCAAGCTGGCTGCTGGCTGTGTGCCCGGAGACCCGAGTTCTTTGGGCACAGAGCTCGGAAAAAGCGACGCAACGGACTTCTAACACCATAAATCAGAGAGTTGTTTTGTTATGTCTCCCCTCTCGCTGTGAAACAAGGACATCTCTTTTTCCCTTATTAGGGAGAGAGAGAGCCAAATTACAGGGTGAATGAGTAGTCTTTGGGGTACTGCAAGTCTACATCCTTATTGATGCTTTGCTGCACACTTGAGTGCTCAGTGGGGGGGCAATGCTTTCATTTTGCTGGTGGGGGAGAGGGTATTGTTGCTTTGCTGCTGCTTACACATGGGAGGGGGAGCTGGGGGGCTTTGGAGCTATAACATTTAACTGTCATTCAATCTTTGGGGCTCCCCACTGTTTTTGTGGATGGTTGCGAAGAAAAAGAATTTCAGGATGTATATTGTATATATTTCTCTAACATTAATGGTATCTTTGAAACCTTTAATATTGTGTAAGTAACTGTTGGAGCTCATTGTTGCATAATCAATTCAATTTACTTCACTTCATTTACTCACAACATGAAGTGGCTTTGTGCCGAAGAACCTGTCCCAGGAAACAAGGAAAAAAATGTCGAACTTTCTTCAATGTCAGGTGCTAACTAAAAGTTTTCTGCACATTCTCTGTGAGATCATTGTCTGCATGGGAATTTCCTAACATCGGTTTAAGCCCTTTGTGAAAGTTTCATCGTGTTCTCCTTCAATCCCTCCCTCTTCTAGAGCAGGGGTAGCAAACCTTTTACATTCCATGCGTCAATTTTTTCACGCATGAGTTCAGATGCAATTTTTTCACGCATGAGTTCAGATGCAATTTTTTCACGCATGAGTTCTATATTAACATTTTTACAAGAATTGAATGGGGGTACAAGAGTTGTATGGCACATCTGAACTCGTGAGTGAAAAAATTGACGCATGGAACGTAAAAGGTTGGCCACCCCTGCTCTAGAAGATGGGTATCCCGTTCTTTTCCCACGCCCTTTTTATAAAAATGTCAGCAAGACATCCTATTTTCTAATTCAACAAGCCTAATTAATCAACTAAATCACTACTTTAAACGGCAAAAAGTACTCTATTGTATAATGTAATTAAGATAACACTTTGAGAAATAGCAGTTTGAGAAAATCTGCAGAAAATACCCAACAGCATAACTGTATTAATCAAATAAATTATGATCTTAAACCAGAGTATAACAATTACAATGATCAAAGTATATAAAATTGATATTACAGTAGCATGTGATACTATCATCACCCATGTACGTATTTGAACATTAGACCTCCAGATCCAAAACTGACTCCCAACATCTGTGTCATGCAATACCTTATTTGCTTTAGTGTGTTTTGTCTATTGAGGGACTATTTCCTTTGCCTCTTCCCCATCTTGTCTCCAGTCTGCAGTAAAGTGTGAAATTGGTGGCAACTCATTAACAGCATACCTCCACAAATATTGATCCGTATCAGTGTGTTGAACCACGAGGTTTTCCTTTGTTACCACATTTACTATTGGTTACACTGTGTCCTTTCAAAGGGCACTGTTTCCATTCCTTGGTATAACTTGGAGTTGCTATTTCTATACAGTACATCTGTCTCACAAGTACATATTGCAAGAAAGGCTAATTATACACAGGCATGATAGATTAGAAATCATTTCTTAAGAGTGCAACCACAATCTATGAGTTGTTGTCATGTATTCTATTCAAGTCCAGTCAACTTCACTTTGGTGACATCTTAATAATTCTGTTCCATTTCCCAATACCATTAATAACAAATAATACGTTGGTGGTTTACTTTAAAATATCTAAGTATGTTCAGGATACTTGCTCCCAGTATGCACATTTTTTCAAAGATAGCGTTAAATTGTTTCCATTTGTTGGAACACTGCATTGACATAAACCTTTCCTTCACACATACCCAATACTCTTATCACAAACGAGAGAAAATCTCCGGATTCTGTAAATCTGAGCAGCATACACAAAATGCTGGAGGAACTCAACAGGCCAGACAGCATCTATGGAAAAGTGTCACCAGGTGCGGATATGGCCCAAGTGCGGAGTGATGCAGGTCGATAGTTCACAGACTTTAATGTGAACAGTGTTACAGGGAAAAGAAAACAATAAACACAAGGCCAAACAGGGCCGTAAACTGTGGCTGAAAAGAACAACTAAATGTAAAATCAATACCACTAGTCTTCACAGTCAGTTGACTCGACAGTCCAATTTCTTAGGCAAGGCTGAATGCATACAAGCAGCGAAGCTTTGCTGTGCTGTGTCCAAGTCTCAACAAGTACTACAGCAGAATGAATGGAGTTAAATACCATCACAGTGAAATAGTAATTAGCTGGCACATGCAAATTCACGAGTCTATTTGTCGTATTTATTGCGCTGCCGAATTCATAGTTGTACAGTCGACATTTCGGGCCGAGACCCTTCATCAGGACTAGAGAAAAACAAAAGATGTGGGGGGAGGGAAGGAAGAACCACAAGGTGATAGTTGAAATGGGGAGGTGAGGGCGAGGGGCAAAATAAAGAGCTGGGAGGTTGATTGGTGAAAGAAATACAGGGCTGGGGAAGGGGGAATCTAATTGGAGAGGACAGAGCCCATGGAAGAAAGAGAAGGGGGAGGAGAACCAGCAGGAGGCAATGGGCAGGAAGGGAGATAAGGTGAGAGAGGGAAAGGGGATTGGGAAATGTTGAAGTGGGGGGCTGGTTTATTGTTGGAAGTTCGAGAAATTGATGTTCATGCCATGAGATTGGAGGCTACCCAGACGGAATACAAGACCATAAGGTATAGGAGCAGAAGTAGGCCATTTGGCTCATCGAATCTGCTCCGCCATTCAATCATGGGCTGGATGTTGCTCCTCCAAACTGAGTGTGTCCTCATCGCATTGGTAGAGGAGGCCATGGACTGACATGTTGGAATGGGGAGTGGAATTAAAATGGGTGGCCACTGGGTGATCCTGCTTTTTCTGGTGGACAGAGCGTTGATTTTCAGAGCAGTGGTCTCCCGATCTACATCGGCTCTCTCCGATATTTAGGGTGCCACACCAGGGGCACCAGATATTCTTCAAAGAAAGGGGCTTCCCTTCCTCCACAATCAATACTGCCCTCAACTGCATTTCTTCCATTCCGTGCACATCTGCCCTCACCCCATCCTCCCGCCACCCCTCCAAGAATAGGGTCCTCTTGTCCACACCTACACCCCACCGGCCTCCACATCCAGTACATAATTCTCCATAACTTCCACCATCTCCAAGGTGATCCCATGACTGCACACATCTTTTTCTGCCCCCCTTTCTACTTTCCGCAGGGATCACTCCCTACATGATTCCCTTGCCCATTCGCTCCTCCCCTCCGATCTCCTTCCTGGCACTGATCCTTACAAGCAGAACAAGAGCTATACCTGCCCCAGCACCTCCTCCCTCACCACCATTCAGGGGCCCAACCAGTCCTTCCAGGTGAGGGGACCCCTACCGCATCCAGTGCTCCTAGTATGGTCTCCTGTATATCGGTGAGACACAACACAGACTGGGAGACCACTTCGCTGAGCACGTACGTTCAGTCCACCAGAAAAAGTGGGATCTCCCAGTGGCCACCCATTCTAATTCTGCTTCCCATTTCAACATGTCAGTACGTGGCCACCTCTACTGCTGCGAAGAGGTGACACTCAGCTTGAAGGAGCAACACCTTATATTTTGTCTGGGTAGCCTCTAACCTGATGGCATGAACATCAATTTCTCGAACTTCCAGTAATACCCCGCCCTTCACCATTCCCCATTCCCATTTTTTCCCTGTCTCATCCCCCTCTGGTGCCCCTCCCCATTTTGCTTTCTTACATGCCCCTCTGTACTCTCATTTCAGGCTCCCCTTTCTCCAGCCCTGAATCTCTTTCACTAATCAACTTCCCAACTCTTTACTTCACCATTCCCCCCAGCTCCCAGTTTCACCTATCTCCTTGTGGTTGTTCCTCCCCTCTCCCCACTTTCTTACCCTGACTCCTCGTCTTTTTTTCCCAGTCCTGAAACGTCTCGGCCCGCAACATCAACTACGTATACTCTTTTCCATAGATGCTGTCTGCCCTGCTAAATTCCTCCAGCATTTTGTGTGTGTTACCCAAATCTCTTGGTCGGTGCAAGGTCTCTAAGATGACATACATGTGCCTTTTCTCCAAACTTTTTTTTTAGTTGCTTGTCTGATAGCCCACTGGTTACTTGATGTGCATCAAGTTGTAATAAATTTATGCCCCCCACCCCCCATGGTCAGTACCCAACAAGCATTGGCAGCACATTTCTCAGCCTTGGAAGTGATGCCTATATGGTTAATAATCAGGCTTGTTGTATCAGAAGCTTAACTGCACCCAGGATCACCTGGGATGCACCCTGATCCATCTGGTTACACCCTATTTGATAACTTTCTATAGAAATATCCCATAATTTCTGCTGGAGAGACTGTATCTGGTTTGCAAATTCTCCTATGTCGAAAGTATTTACTGCTCCTGCGCCTGTTGCATAACCTGCTCCCACTTATTTTCTTTTCCTTCTATTTTTGACTGGTTTAAACTCCTGCCAAGAAGATGAGTGAATAACTGTTTGTGATGGGTGGGCAGCTTTCAGGCACCATTACTTCAGTGAGATTAAAAACTAGCTGCACAGGTTGATCTTCTGGTCCTAAAGTAACAGATTCCCTGTGTCTTCTAACACTAATCCCAACCCCTTTTGCATGGTGTTGGGTCTCACTACCCTTAAATTCCAGTGTGGCCTCAATTAATTGTTGGTGTGGGAAAGTAAGTTTTCTGGTAGATTTGAAAATCATGAGGGACCCTGAGCCCTGAAAGAAACTCTCAGCAATGCTTTTTAATGCCCTTTTCACTCCAGTTCTTCCTTGCATTGTGTCCTCCTGTGTACAGTCAATAATGATCCAGCCACCTTCCTAAAATTGCTGGTCTAATCACCCCAATCACTATATTACTTGAGGGACTCACTGCCCTGCTTAATAGTCACTTGAGTGTGATCCCACAGAACCATAATATCACCATGGCCGTCATTACCTGATGGTTTCTCAATAACTGGGCTAAAAGCTGACTGATGATTCTCCCCCAGGATAATTGATAACATCACCTCTAGAATTTTGTTACTAAAGAGTTGGATCTTTGTACCCTGCTCCCTGCTGAATATCCAAGGTTTTATCCATGCACATCAAACCATTCATAATACATGGTCAAATCCAGAACTTCAGAATCAGTTTATTATTATCACTGGCATATGTATGTCTTAAAATCTGTTGCTTTGTGGAAGCAGTACAGTGCAAGACATAAAAGTTACTAAAATGTAAAACCAAAAGTGATGCTAAAGAGGAATAAGCACATTGCATTCATGGACCATTCAGAAATCTGACGTAAGAGGGGAAGAAGCTATTCTTAAAACATTGCGTATACAGTGGTATGCAAAAGTTTGGGCACCCCTGGTCAAAATTTCTGTTACTGTGAATAGCTAAGCAAGTAAAAGATGAACTGATTTCCAAAAGGCATAAAGTTAAAGATGACACATTTCCTTAATATTTTAAGCAAGAAAACTTTCTTATTTCCATCTTTTAGTTTCAAAATAACAAAAAAGGAAAAAGGCCCGAAGCAGAAGTTTGGGCACCCTGCATGGTCAGTACTTAGTAGCAACCCCTGTGGCAAGTATCACAGCTTGTAAACACTTTTTGTAGCCAGCTAAGAGTCTTTCAATTCTTGTTTGGGGGTTTTTCGCCCATTCTTCCTTGCAAAAGGCTTCTAGTTCTGTGAGATTCTTGGGTCGTCTTGCATACGGTGCTCTTTTGAGGTCTATCCACAGATTCTTGATGATGTTTAGGTCAGGGTGACTGTGAGGGCCATGGCAAAACCTTAAGCTTGTGCCTCTTGTGGTAGTCCATTGGGGATTTTGAGGTGTGTTTAGGATCATTATCCTGTTGTAGAAGCCACCTTCTTTTCATCTTCGGCTTTTTTACAGACAGTGCGATGTTTGCTTCCAGAATTTGCTGGTATTTATTTGAATTCATTCTTCCCTCTACCAGTAAATGTTCCCCGTGCCACTGGCTACAACACAAGCCCAAAGCATGATCGATCCACCCCCGTGCTTAACAGTTGGAGAGGGTTTTTTTTCATGAAATTCTGCACCTTTTTCTCTCCAAGCATACCTTTTTGCGGCCAAAAAGTTCTATTTTGACTTCATCAGTCCACAGCACTTGTTTCCAAAATGCAGCAGGCTTGTTTAGATAACAACACACATCAAAGTTGCTGGTGAACGCAGCAGGCCAAGCAGCATCTGTAGGAAGAGGTGCAGTCGACGTTTCAGGCCGAGACCCTTCGTCAGGACTAACTGAAGGAAGAGTGAGTAAGGGATTTGAAAGTTGGAGGGGGAGGGGGAGATCCAAAATGATAGGAGAAGACAGGAAGGGGAGGGATAGAGCCAAGAGCTGGACAAGTGATAGGCAAAAGGGGATACGAGAGGATCATGGGACAGGAGGTCCGGGAAGAAAGACAAGGGGGGGCACCTAGAGGATGGGCAAGAGGTATATTCAGAGGGACAGAGGGAGAAAAAGGAGCGTGAGAGAAAGAATGTGTGTATAAAAATAAGTAACAGATGGGGTACGAGGGGGAGGTGGGGCCTTAGCGGAAGTTAGGGAAGTCGATGTTCATGCCATCAGGTTGGAGGCTACCCAGACGGAATATAAGGTGTTGTTCCTCCAACCTGAGTGTGATGCTAGCAGGCATGAACTTTAGGCTTGTTTAGATATTCCTTTGAACCTTTTGAATGGAACTTTTTGGCCACAATGAGCAAAGGTATGTTTGGAGAAAAAAGGGTGCAGAATTTCATGAAAAGAAGCCCTCTCCAACAGTTAAGCATGGGGTTGGATCAATCGTGCTTTGGGCTTTTGTGCAGCCAGTGGCACAGAGAACATTTACTGGTAGAGGGAAGAATGAATTCAAATAAATACCAGCAAATTCTGGAAGCAAACATCACACCGTCTGTAAAAAAGCTGAAGATGAAAAGAGGATGGCTTCTACAACAGGATAATGATCCTAAACACACCTCAAAATCCACAATGGGCTATCTCAAGAGGCGCATGCTGAAGGTTTTGCCATGGCCCTCACAGTCCCCCGACCTAAACATCATTGAAAATCTGTGGATAGACCTCAAAAGAGTACTGCATGCAAGACGGCCCAAGAATCTTACAGAACTGGAAGCCTTTTGCAAGGAAGAATGGGCGAAAATCCCCTAAACAAGAATTGAAAGACTCTTTGCTGGCTACCGAAAGCACTCACAAGCTGTGATACTTGCCAGAGGGGATGTTACTAAGTACTGACCATGCAGGGTGCCCAAACTTTTGTTTCTGGCCCTTCTCCTTTTTTGTTACTTTGAAACTGTAAAAGATGGAAATAAAAAAGTAATCTTGCTTAAAATATTAAATAAATGTGTCATCTTTAACTTTATGCCTTTTGGAAATCAGGTCATCTTTTACTCACGTAGCTATTCACAGTAGCAGAAATTTTGACCAGGGGTATCCAAACTTTTGCATGCCACTGTAGATCTCCGGGCTCCTATACCTCCAGCCCAATGGTGGTAATGAGAAGAGGGCATAAGATCATAAGACACAGGAGGAGAATTAGGCCATTTGGCCCATCAAGCCTTCTCTGTCATTCAATCTTGGCTGTTCCTTTTTTCTGTCTCCTCCTCAACCCCACTTCCCGGCCTTCTTCCCTTAACCTTTGATACCGTGTCCAATCAGGAACCTATCAATCTCTGCCTTGAACACACCCAACGACCTGGCCTCCACAGCTGCACGTGGCAACAAATTCCACAAATTCACCACCCTTTGGCTAAAGAAATTTCTATGCATCTCTGTTTTGAAAGGGCACCCCTCTCTCCTGAGGCTGTGCCCTCTTGTCCTAGACTCTCCCACTGTGGGAAACATCCTTTCCACATCTACTCTGTCTAGGCCTTTCAACATTCGAAAGGTTTCAATGGGGTCCCCCCTCATCCTTCTGAATTCCGGTGAGGACGGACCCAGAGCCATTAAACGTTCCTCGTATGATAACTCTTTCATTCCTGGAATCATCCTTGTGAACCTCCTCTGGACCCTCTCCAATGCCAGCACATCTTTTCTAAGATGAGGGGCCCAAAACTGTTCACAGTATTCAAGGTGAGGCCTCAGTTGGCGACGGTGCTTATGAAAGATGCCATCTTCTTGATGTCGTTGATGGTGGGAGGGTTGCCTGCTCAACCAGCCAACCTGTCTCAGTCTTGTATACCTGCTCATTGCTCTATGTGATTCTGCCAACCATTGCGTTGCCAGTCAATTTACAGATGGTGTTTGACCTGTCCCTAGCCACACAATCATGAGATAGACTAGTAGGCTAAACATTCACCCTTTTATTACCCCTTTTGTTATCCCCAGTTACCCGAATCCACTGAGAAAACGTGTTTTTGATCACAGGGTATTGAAGTGTTGACACTGTTGTCGGCTCATTCATCAGTTGTAATGGCTCAACCATAACCCCAGATACAATTAGTTCCATCACAATGAAAAAAACATGATTCCCTTCACCTTGGGTTACACCACATTGTTCCCTATTGTTACACTTTCCTTTATCCTTTTCAGGACACTATCAGTTCTCTGTTGTCCTTGTAGTCCACATTACCAGCGAGTCACTTAGTTTAGTCTCCCCTCTGGAACCACAATAGTCTTATATTACCCTTCATATAAGGCTCCTCAGTCCTTACACCAAACACCAGAGGGCATATGTACAAAATTAAGGGAGGGAAGTTTAGGGGAGACATCAGGGGTAAGTTTTTTACACAGAGGGTTGTGGGTACCTGGAATGACTTGCCAGGGAAGGTGGTGGGGGCTAAAACATTAGGGGTATTTAAGAGCCTCTTGGACAGGTACATGGATGAAAGAAAAATAGAGGGTTACGGGGTAGTGTGGGTTTAGTATGTTTTTTAAAGGCATATATGGGTCAGCACAACATCAAGGGCTGAAAGGCCTGTACTGTGCTGTAGTATTCTAGTGTCTAGTGTCCCCTCTGCCTACCTCCCTGACCTTTTGACACAATGTGTGTCCTTGAATGTACAGTCACAACTCAGTGATGCCCACATCATACCTGCCAATCTCTAACTTCCCTACAAGATCATCTACCTTCTTCAGCACACAGTATGCATTCAAAAATAACAACTTCAGTTCCGGTTTTGTCGCCCTTCTCTATTTTGTCCTCCTGTTCAGTTCATCCCACTGACAGCGATTTTGCCCACTCACCAGTCTCTACACATTGCCTCTACTTATATACCCATCCTCAGCCCTATCACTCAGTTCCTCATCCTCCTGCCACAATAGTTTAACCCCTCCCCAACAGCTCTAGGAAAGCTGCCCACAAGGATATTGACCCCTTTCAGGTTTGGGTGTATACCATTCTTTTTCCACAGGTCATATCTCCCCCAGAAGAGATCCCAATGATCCAGAAATCTGAAATCCTGCCCCCTGCACCAGTTCTTCAGCCATTTGTTCATCTGCCAAATCATCCTATTCTCACCCTTCCGGCACAGCCGGCAATCCGGAGGTTATTACCCTGGAGGTCCTGCTTTTCAGCTTTCCACCTAACACCCTATATTCTCTCTTCAGAACCTCCTCCCTTTTCCTACCTATGTCACTGGTACCAATTTGAACTGTTTGCTGTACAGTCCAGGGTATAATGACTCGTATTAATAACTCGTTCTTTAACAGATTTGACATTGTGGCCCCTGCCCATCCCCCACATGAGCCATCTGTTGTCAGCCCCCAACCAACACATATTCCACTCTCCCCTCCTACCCCTCCTCACTGTCCCTCACCCCGCTCTCATGACTATATCCCTCCCCCACACGAAACCACTACGGTGGGCTTCACAGCTGAACAGGTAAGAAGACAGTTGAAACGTCACAAGGCTGCAGGACCGGATGGTGTCAGTACAAGGGTGCTCAAAGCCTGTGACCCTCAGCTATGTGGAGTACTTCGACATGTCTTCAACCTGAGCCTGAGTCTCCAGAGGGTTCCTGTGCTGTGGAAGACGTCCTGCCTCATCCCTGTGCCGAAGACGCCGTGCCCCAGCGGCCTCAATGACTACAGACCGGTGGCATTGACCTCCCACATCATGAAGACCCTGGAGAGACTTGTTCTGGAGCTGCTCTGGCCTATGGTTAGGCCACACTTAGATCCCCTTCAGTTTGCCCACCAGCCCCGACTAGGAGTTGAGGATGCCATCATCTACCTGCTGAACCGTGTCTACGCCCACCTAGACAAGCCAGCGAGCACTGTGAGGGTCATGTTTTTTGACTTCTCCAGTGCGTACAACACCATCCACCCTGCTCTGCTGGGGGAGAAGCTGACAGCGATGCAGGTGGATGCTTTTCTGGTGTCATGGAGTTTTAATTACCTGACTGGCAGACCACAGTACGTGTGCTTGCAACACTGTGTGTCCGACAGAGTGATCAGCAGCACTGGGGCTCCACAGGGGACTGTTTTGTCTCCCTTTCTCTTCACCATTTACACCTCGGACTTCAACTACTGCACAGAGTCTTGTCATCTTCAGAAGTTGATGACTCTGCCATAGTTGGATGCATCAGCAAGGGAGATGAGGCTGAGTACAGGGCTACAGTGGGAAACTTTGTCACATGGTGTGAGCAGAATTATCTGCAGCTTAATGTGAAAAAGACTAAGGAGCTGGTGGTAGACCTGAGGAGAGCTAAGGCACCGGTGACCCCTGTTTCCATCCACGGGGTCAGTGTGGACATGGTGGAGGATTACAATTACCTGGGGATACGAATTGACAATAAACTGGACTGGTCAAAGAACACTGAGGCTGTCTACAAGAAGGGTCAGAGCCATCTCTATTTCCTGAGGAGACTGCGGTCCTTTAACATCTGCCGGATGACGCTGAGGATGTTCTACGAGTCTGTGGTGGCCAGTGCTATCATGTTTGCTGTTGTGTGCTGGGGCAGCAGGCTGAGGGTAGCAGACACCAACAGAATCAACAAACTCATTCGCAAGGCCAGTGATGTTGTAGGGATGGAACTGGACTCTCTGACGGTGGTGTCTGAAAAGAGGATGCTGTCTAAGTTGCATGCCATCTTGGTCAATGTCTCCCATCCACTACATAATGTACTGGGTGGGCACAGGAGTACATTCAGCCAGGGACTCATTCCTCCGAGATGCAGCACAGAGCGTCATAGGAAGTCATTCCTGCCTGTGGCCGTCAAACTTTGCAACTCCTCCCTTGGAGGGTCAGACACCCTGAGCCAATAGGCTGGTCCTGGACTTATTTCCTGGCATAATTTACATATTATATTTAATTATTTATGGTTTTATTACTTTTTAATTATATACGGTGCAACTGTAACGAAAACCAATTTTCCTTGGGATCAATAAAGTATGACTATGACTATGACTATGTATTACCATGGCTGAAGCAGCAGATTTTGGCACTGTACTGTACTAAGATGTTTGTCCTCTCCCACTACCTTCTTCCTGATAGGTTGAAGGTATACTGTGTTGTAGCACTCCCTTCTGCAACATCTGTTGTATTGCTCTCTAAGCAGCAAATCATTCATGTAGTTTTTCTTAATGCTTTACTTTATGTGATCACCAGTGTCACTTTTCTTGTACTGATTTCTGAATGACATTCATAGCCACCCTTAAATCATCACACCATTACTTCAATTCCCAGCTCCTCCTGCTTCATTCCCAGCTACTTGGGCTTCTTTTTGCTTACTCTTTTCTTTCTCACACAGCACTGAGACTTCCAATCCAATCAAAACGACCGAAGTCCCCTGAATCCTTCATCCTGTGTTAGTCACAGCTAGCTATCTAGCTCTCAGTTCTCATCAGAATCAAGTTTAATATCACTGGCATATGTCGTGAAATTTGTTGTTTTTGCAGCTGCAGTACAATGCTAAGAACAGTAATAAAAAACTGAATTACATTACATGTATATTATTTACATTTATATATATAATAGTTAAATTAAGTAAGTAGTACAAAAAAAGTAATGAGACGGTGTTCATGGGTTCAGTGTCCATTCAGAAATCAGATGGCAGAGGGGAAGAAGCTGTTCCTGAATTGCTGAGTGTGTGCCTTCAGGCTCCTGCACCTCCTTCCTGGGTGATGGGGGTCCTTAATGATGGAACCCACCTTTTTGAGGCTCAGTTTGTTTTGAGCCTGGTTGACACTGACCTCATGTGGGATGTACAAGATGATGGCTGAAGACTCTCGCGGCAGATAAAATGGATGACGCTTGATCGCAGGATGTTCCAGGTCAGGTGAGCGAGGCTGGAACAATGCCACCATGTTCATACACCACAAGGTTGACCATAAAGTATACTCCTCTTCATCTGTCTTTCAAAGACTCAACAGTCCTATTTTGGTGGTGAATTGTGAAGCTGGTCCAAACTCGAGTTTCCACTGAGTCAAAGGTACGCTCAAGTCCCACCGGCATTCCAGTTGTACTACAGGTATTAACCCTCAACAACAATTATTGATTAGGCACAAAAATATTAACTTTATTGGTCCAGTTAAACCCAGATATGCTTTAGGTTATGAAGACACGCAGTCCTCTTTTATTGTCATTTAGTAATGCATGCATTAAGAAATGATACAATGTTTTTCAAGAATGATATCACGAAAACACATGACAAATCGACTTAAAAACTAACAAAAACACATAATTATAATATATAGTTACAACAGTGCAAAACAGTACAGTAATTTGACAAGAACAGACCATGGCATGGTAAAAGTCTCAAAGTCTCTCGAAAGAGAATGAGAAAATTAGAAACTTGGCACAGGAACAGAAAAACTGGTAACTAAAAATATGACAAGGAAATGTATTAGTCATTCTCTGTTTGAGAAAATGAATAAGTTTATTGTCAGATCATAAAGTCATCCAGAAAATTGTATTTCAATTTTAATCAAATGATAAGCATATGAAATAAAGTTGGAATAGCAATTGGTTTAGTTCAAACAGCTTGTTTGAAGCTCTAGACTTTGTTAGTTACAGACAGAGGTGTGAGAATTCAGAAGAACAGTTCACTCCAGCTGTGTTTACCAAAAACACACAACAAGGTTAATCTTCATCAGTTTTTTTTGGCTTTGGATGCCTTGTGACTGCTCCCTCTTTGTTTCCTGGCTGGGATGCAATCCACCATTTATTCCGCATTTCAAAAATCTTTTCCAGTCTCTGTGTGTGTATGGCTTTTTCAAGTTCAATTGCTGATGATTAAACAAATATTTTGATTATATTTTGTAAACTCATAAACTGATCACCATGGTTAAACTACTATTTGTTATGGGCTATGAAGCAAGCCAACTCAAATGAGACAATGCATCTTAAATAACTGGAGAAGTTGACAAGGCAGAATTTGGATCAAATCCTGTATACTCAAAGAAAAAAGCACACATTTACAAAATGTAATTCTCATGAAATACCTGGCACTTCAAATGATCAGAAAACCCTTCACAAACCTCCATTACTCTAAGCATTACTCTCTCACTTTATGAGCAAATCACAGAGAACAGGGGTAAAAATAAACAGGTTAGTTCAATGGCCATCCCATCCTGATGAAGTACAATATAGATACACCATAAATTCAACCTTCCTACAACAAACTCACACTCACAACAGTTGAAGTCAGAAGCTTACATACACCTTCGCCAAATACATTTAAACTCAGTTTTTCACAATTCCTGACATTTAATCTGAGAAAACATTCCCTGTCTTAGGTCAGTTAGGATCACTACTTTATTTTAAGAATGTGAAATTTCAGAGAGAATGATTTATTTCAGCATTCATTCCTTCAGTCATTTATTTATTTATTTATTTCATCACTTTCCCAGTGTGTCAGAAGTTTACATACACTTTGTTAGCATTTGGCAGCATTGCCTTTAAATTGTTTAACTTGGGTCAAACATTTTTGGTGGCCTTCCACCAGCTTCTCACAGTAAGTTGCTGGAATTTTGTTCCATTCCTGCAGGCAGAACTGGTGTAACTGAGTCAGGTTTGTAAGCCTCCTTGCTCGCACATGCTTTCTCAGTTCTGCCCACAAATTTTCTATCGGATTGAGGTCAGGGCTTTGTGATGGCCACTCCAATAACTTGAATTTGTTGTCCTTAAGCAATTTTGCCACAGCTTTGGAGGTATGCTTGGGGTCATTGTCCATTTGAAAGACCCATTTGCAACCGAGCGTTAACTTCCTGGCTGATGTCTTGAGATGTTGCTTCAATATATTCACATGATGCCATCTACTTTGTGAAGTACACCAGTCCCTCCAGCAGCAAAGCATCCCCACAACATGATGCTGCCAGCCCCATGTTTCACGGTTGGGATGGTGTTCTTTGGCTCGCAAGCCTCACCCTTTTTCCTCCAAACATAACGATGGTCATTATAGCCAAACAATTCAACTTTTGTTTCATCAGACCAGAGGACAGTTTTCCAAAAAGTAAGATCTTTGTCCTCATGTGCACTTGCAAACTGTAGTCTGACTTTTTAATGGCAGTTTTGGAACAGTGGCTTCTTCCTTGCTGAGCAGACTTTCAGGTTATGTTGATATAGGACTCGTTTTACTGTGGATATAGATACTTGTCTACCTGTTTCCTCCAGCATCTTCACAAGGTCCTTTGTTGTTCTGGGATTGATTTGCACTTTTCACGCCAAAGTACATTCATCTCTAGGAGACAGAATGCGTCTCCTTCCTGAGCGGTATGACGGCTGCGTGGCCCCATGGTGTTTATACTTGCGTACTATTATTTGTACAGATGAAAGTGGTACCTTCAGGCATTTGGAAATTGCTCCCAAGGATGAACCAGACTTGACATCATTTTCTGACCTCAATCCGACAGAGAATTTGTGGGCAGAACTGAAAAAGCATGTGCGAGCAAGGAGGCCTTCAAACCTGATTCAGTTACACCAGGTCTGCCTGGAGGGAGGAACAAAATTCCAGCAACTTACTGTGAGAAGCTTGTGGAAGGCCAGCCAAAACGTTTGACCCAAGTTAAACCATTTAAAGGCAAAGCAAACAAATACTAACAAAGTGTATGTAAACTTCTGACACACTGGGAAAGTGATGAAAGAAATAAAAGCTGAAATAAATCATTCTCTCTACCATTATTCTGACATTTCACATTCTTAAAATAAAATAGTGATCCTAACTGACCTACGACAGGGAATTTTTTTTAGGATTAAATGTCGGGAATTGTGAAAAACTGAGTTTAAATGCATTTGGCTAAGGTGTATGTAAACTTCTGACTTCAACTGTACCTCCATCCCACCATTTCACTACCAATCCTACACTATGTCCAATATTAGGAAAAATAAAATAGGAAAAAAACTTAGGAAAGGACTTCAGAGTTCTTCAATATCAATCAACAAATGGCAACAGTGATTAGTTTTATTTCTCCCTATCAAACCCACCATCCTTAACTCAGTATATGCACTAACATCAACTTGCCCAGCTCACTCCAGAAGGCTTCTAGCAATTCACATTCACCAGACACAATGGTGAACTTTTTGAATACTTCAGTTTCAAACGAATTTGGGATCCAAATGAACTTCATACTTTTTAAAGCTACACTGCTGCTCTTTAGTCTACCACAGCTAATCATATATCATCAGGACCCTGAATTCAATCTCCTTTAACATGTTAAAATTTCAATTATATTACACAAATTATTCTTCAAAATAAACCACAGATTTTGTTTTGAAACCTAGAAATCTGAACCCAGCTGCTGAAGGAAGTAACTGACAATTTGCATATCCCAACACATGAATCACCAATCTCCACAGGCAGTACATTAGCCTTTGCCACTTCCACCTGCTCTAATGGAATCCCACACATCTTCATCTTTCTCTCCCCCCCCCCCCCAATCCTCACCTCCATTCTGCTTTCCACTCTCTCTGGCTCGCTGGTCTATTCATTTCCCACCCAATCCCTTCCCTTGTACTTTACAATGGTCCAACACTTGTCCCTTAACTGCCATCCTGTGTCCTGAATAGTCTTTCCAGGTGAGGCAAAGATTCACATGCACATTCACCAACCTGATTCAATGTAGTCAGTGCTCATGATATGGCCTCATTTACCTCAGCAGGCCCAGCATAGACTTGACAACTGTTCTGCAGAGTGCCTGCACATTGTCCTGAGCTTCTGGTTGCATGTCATTTCAATTCTTCATACCTGTCCTCAGCCATCTCCACTGCCATGATAAGGTCAAATACAAACAGCCCAACATAGATTGGGAGACCGCTTCACCAAGCTCCTACACTCCGTCCGCCAGAAAAAGCAAGATCTTCTGGCGGCCACCCATTTCAATTCTATTTCCCATTCCCATTCCCATTCTGATATGTCAATCCACGGTCTCCTCTACTGCCACAATGAGGCCTCACTCAGGTCGGAGGAGAAACACCTTATATTCTATCAGGGTAGCCTCCAACCTGATGGCATGAATATCAATTACTCGAATTTTCACTTATTGCCCCCCCACTTCACCATTCCCATTTCCCTCTCTCGCCTCATCTCCTTAACTGCCCATCACCTCCCTCTGGTGCTCCTCCCCCTTCCCTTTCTTCCATGGCCTTCTGTCCTCTCCTGTCAGATTCTCCCTTCTCAGCCCTTTATCTCTTTTACCAATCAACTTTCCAACTCTTTACATCACTCCCTCCCCCCTCCCAGTTTCACCTATGACCTACCATCTTGTACTTCTTCCTCCTCTCCCCCCACCTTCTTGCTCTGACTTACCTTTTCTTCCAGTCCCAATGAAGGGTCTCAGCCCAGAACGTCAACTGTTTACTCTTTTCCATAGATACTGCCTGACCTGCTGAGTTCTTCCAGCATTTTGTGCGTGTTGCATAAATATTGAAATTTCCAGTTTCAGGAAATTTCACCGTTTTCTTTTTCTGTTCTCTCCAGCCCCCTTTGTTTACCTTTTCTACCCCTCTCCTTCCCTCCAACCATTACCTGAACTGATTACCCTCTCCCATCAGGCCACCTGGTTCCACCAGCCCCTCACTCACATATCTATCTACCTGGGTTGCTTGATTCGCTTTCTCTGCCCCACTCCCCCAACTGGTTTTGTCCATTCATTGTCATCTTATTTGGTTCCACTATCATCCACCAGCCTGTTTCAACACTTATTCTCCACATCTCTCACCTACCCATCATCTAACAACTTCTGTCTAACCCTTCCTCTCACTTCTAATACTGTCTACCTTTCCTCTTTGAAGGTCTCATATTGAAGCATCAGCCATCCCCTTGCTTCCACACATGCTGTTTGATCGACTGAGTTCTTCTGGCAGTTCATTTCTTTGTAAAGATTCCTGCAGTTTCTGATTCGCTATCCCATCATTCCAAGCATGAGGTCAGAAATGTCTGCCTGGTCACTGTTATCAAGGTTAGAATTTTGAATAGAGAAAGATTGAAGAGGTATTCAATTTGTTTGAAGATCCAATTTTCAAATGAAACGTTAATTTGAGAATCTGCGTGCCCAATCACATTAAAAATATTTTGTTCTCTTTCCAGAGACTTGATCAATGTCCCACCTTGAAACAGGGGAACAATTAGAGTATTTAAAACCATAAAAGGAATGATAAATCCTGTAGAGCAGTTATACATGCTCAGATTAATGTGGCAAAGTTATTTGTACTAGCTGCGGCTTTTTGCAGTGAGGGGCAAGTGCTGACATCAATAGAGAACCTGAAATGGTCCTAAATACTGTTGAACTTTTGAGCATCTTATAGTCACCTAGAGACTAAATGGATAACTCGGAGTTGAAGATATGTGTTGCTCTTTTGATTCATTGCGTCAGGGCTCATTTAAATGGGTTGGGTTTTATTTTCTCTGTCCTTTTTATAGTTGACAGTTTGGAGATAAGCAGAACATCTGTTCCACATCTGTTGGTTTCTGATACGTGTTGGTAGAAGTCTACCAACAGTAAGAATATTTCAAATTGACGGCTCAGAGAGAAGAAATGTAAACACTCATTCCAGTTGTATGGTGGGGATCTCAGAGGGGAGCAAGTCCGGAGAAGATGCCAATGATTGGAAAAGGGGTACCTGATGGTTTCTTGGAGAAAAAGACAACACGTTTCTGTTGAAATACATCATAAGGGTCAGTTTAATATCACTGGTGTCAAGCACCTTCCACTTTCTGATCCGTTGGTCAGCATGTGAAAAGAAGACAGCAACCTGGCCTTGTGCACATCCATAAATATGATTCTGCAAAGCCAGTGAATTGGCAAATGTTTATATACAGATAAGTCAGGAATGACAATCAACAACTGAATCATCTGTTTGTTGATACCATGCTGTAGCAGCACAAAAAATAATTCATTCAGCCCACTGAGAAAAAGCCAACTCTTTCAAGGGAAAATCAAATGCCTTCATTTTTCTCACAAGATGTCCCCTCCATGTCATAAACAAGAGAAAATATGCATACGCTGGAAATCCAAGCAACACACACAAGGTGCTAGAGCAACTCAGCAGGACAGGCAGCATCTAGGAAAAGAGTACAGTCAATGTTTCAGGCCGAAACCCTTCGACAGCACCTGCCATATCATTGCAATTTTCCCTCCCTTGTTTCAAAAGGATTGACAATACTGTTGAATCTGTACCTACACCCTTTCTGAATCCTCATCATTTGTTCCATGAAAAGTTTATGGTGCCAAACACTTTTGATGTGTACCCTTCAGTTATTGACCTCTCAACCACCTGAAACAATTCTGCTTCATTTATCAAAAGAAGTGTTCCCACAACATGCATAGCTTACTTTGCAAAGAAGTTCTTGTTCGTTCCACACTTTCCACATGCTTGAGTGAACAATGATTCAAAGACTTTATTTCATTCAGGAATTTTGACTCTCCCATTCTTGCTTTCTGTGCTTCTTTCAAGGCCTTTGTCAAAATTATCAAATCCCAGGGATTCTGACTAAAAAAATACATAATCCAAATTATATTTTCATATATTGCTAATTCTGATTTACAGTGCAGTTTATTTTCAAAGTTAACATTAAAAAATCTGGTGTCTATAAGACCAGGAGAGGTTTCAGAGAAGGGATTTAAAATTATATGTCGAGCGCATTACGACAGAAATATTTAAAACGGAGTACTCAGATGCTGGGGACCAACTATGGGTCCAAGCAGACAACAGTGAACAAATAAACTCTTCTTGGGCTTCTAGCTGGGTATAGGTATCGATTATGACCAATGTTTTGATGACAAATTCTGGCATTTTCTTCAGGGCTGATGCCAGGGTATGTCTAGTCCGGTGGTATATAGACCACCATAGTTTGTCCCTCCTGATTGGTTAGTCCTCATCCAATCAGTTTTCTGCTTTCCCACCATATTTACAATTGAATTCAAGGATTTACGATGGTAAAGGAAGCCATTGAACTAAAACTAGAGGAAAAGAATTTTAACAAAGATGAAGGTCTCGCTCTAACTAGGAACACTGTTCTTCAGAACTGGCTGTAAAATGAATTTTTCCAAAATGCACAAAAAAGCAATTTCCCCAAAAATAATATTGTGAAATCTTAGGTCTCAACTGCCCTTGTTTGGGGAGTGATTAGCAAAGAATAGAGAGGAGCCCAGTCTAAATGATAAGAGTTGCCACCAGCCAATGAAAAAAAATGGTGCTTGTGGTAGATGGTGGCATTTTGTGCTGGAACTCCAGTATGCTGGAAGTTCAAGAGTGTCAGAAGTGTATGTAGTTGCCAATACTAGGGAGAAGGTCCTTAACAAACTGAAACGTCCGAAGGTAGATAGGTCACCTGGACCAGATGGTGTACACATTAGGGTTCTAAAGGAGGTGGCTGAAGAGATTGTGAAAACAATAGTAATGATCTTTAAAGAATCACTAGATTCGGGGATGGTTCCAGAAGACCGGAAAATTGCAAATGTCACTCCACTCTTCAAGAAGGGATAGAGGCAGAAGAAAGGAAATTATAGGCCAGTTAGTCTGACCTCAGTGGCTGGGAAGATGTTGGAGTCAATTGTTAAGGATGTGGTTTCGGGGTACTTGGAGGCACATGATAAAATATGCCAGAGTCAGCATGGTTTCCTCAAGGGAAAATCTTACCTGACAAATCTGTTAGAATTATTTGAAGAAATAATTGAGCAGGATAGAAAAGGATAATTGGTGAATGTTGTGTACTTGGATTTTCAGAAGGCCTTTGACAAGGTGCTACACATGAGGCTGCTTAACATGTTAAGAGCCCATGGTATTACGGCAAAGATACTAGAATGGATAAAGCATTGGCTAGTTGGCAGGAGGCAACAAGTGTGAAAAAGGGAGCCTTTTCTGACTGGTTGCCGGTGAGTATTAGTGGCACCGATTCTTTTTACATTATATGTCAATGACTTGAATGACAAAATTGATGGCTTTATTGCAAAGTTTGCAGACAATACGATGATAGGTGAAGGGGCGGGTTGTTTTGAGGAAGCAGGGAGTCTGCAGAAGGACTTAGACAGATTAGAAGAATGGACAAACAAGTGGCAGATGGAATACAGTGCTGGGAAGTGTATGGTCATGCACTTTGGTAGAAGAAATGAAAGGATAGACTATTTTCTAAATGGAAAGAAAATACAAAAAACTGAGGTGCAAAGGGACTTGGGAGTCCTTGTGCAGGATTCCCTAAAGGTTACTTTGCAGGCTGAGTCGGTGGTGATGCGCTGTTAGTGTTCATTTCAGGGGGAGGAGAATATAAAAGGATGTAATGTTGAGACTTTATAAAGCACTGATGAGGCCTCACTTGGAGTACTGTGTGCAGATTTGAGCCCCTTATCTTAGAAAGGATGTGCTGAAACTGGAGAGGGTGGAAAGGAGGCTCACAAAAATGATTCCAGGATTGAATGGCTTGTCCTATGGAGAGGATCTGATGGCTCTGGGCCTGTATTCACTAGAATTCAGAAGAATGAAGGGTGACTTAATTGAAACCTAGTGAATGTTGAAAGGCCTCAATAAAGTGGTTGTAGAGAGGATGTTTCCTATGGTGGGAGAGTCTAGGACCAGAGGACACAGCCTCAGAATAAAGGGGCATCCTTTTAGAAAGGAGGTGAGGAGGAATTTATTTAGCCAGAGAGTGGTGAATCTGTGGAATTTGTTGCCACACTTGGCTGTGGGGGAAAAGTCTTCATGTATACTTAAAGCAGAGGTTAATAGATTCTTGTTTGATCAGAGCATGAAGGGATACGGGGACAAGGCAGGAGACTGAGGTGAGAGGAAAATGGATCAGCCACAATGAAATGGCAGAACAGGCTAGATGAGCCAAATGGGCTAATTCTGTTCCTATACCTTATGGTCCTATGGTGGGTTATGCTAAACGTGAAGAAATGGAGAAAGCTCACATAGACACAGAGAAAGCTCGTGTAGACATGGAGAGAACACGTTTAGAGGCTATATTAAGTGTACTCAGGGAAGAGTATTAAGCTGAGCCTGCCTTAGCAAAGGCAAAGATGTATGAAGCAGCAGCTTAGTTAGATAGTGGCCAGTATACAACCAGAATCTGTCATGCTTTTCTGTCACAACAGCCAGTGCAGCTTACTAAAGAATATGTCCAAATGCTCTTTAGTTATAAAAAAAATGCTTCAGCTCTACGAGGAGAACCCTTGCACTCCATGCAGCCAACATGCCTCTCACATAATCCGGGTATTGACAGTCAAGATCCACAGCAGCAAAGACTCACAACATCCCCTTCCGCAGTTTCATCACAGCAAAATCTTCAGTCTGTAGTTACTTACCAATATCAGAGGCTTTTCACTAAATGTCAGCGAACCAAAGAGCTGATTATCAGTTACGGGAAGAAGAGGCCAGAGGTCCATGAGACAGTCCTCATTAGGGGAATGGAAGTAGAGAGGGTGAGTAGCTTTAAATTCTGTGGCATTAACATATCAGAGGATCTTTCCTGGGACCAGCATATACTGTAAGTCCCGTCACAAAGAAGGCACAACAGCACCTCCTATTTCTGAAAAATTTGTGTATATTCGGCATGTCACCAAGAACTTCGATAAACTTCCATTGATGCACAGTAGACAGTATCCTGACTGGTTGCATCACTACCTGCTTTGGAAACGCCAATGCCCAGGAATGGAAAAGGCTAGAAAAAGTAGTAGATACAGCCCAGGCCGTCACAGGCAAAACACTTTCTGCCATTGAGTACATTTACATGCAGAAAACAGCATCCATCATCAAAGACACCCACCATCCAGGCCAAGCTCTCCTCTCACTGCCACTATCAGGCAGGGGACACAGGAGCCTTAGGTCTCACAGCACCTGGTTCAGGAACAGTTATTACCCGACAACCATCAGCCTCCTGAACCAATGTGGATAACTTCACTCACAACAATTCTGAACTCATTCTATGACCTACAGACCCACTTTCAAGTACACATTACAACTCTTGTTCTCAGTATTATTTTTATTTGGACAGTTTGTTATGTTTTGCACATTGGTTGTTTGTCAGGCTTTATCTGTTAGTGTATAATTTCTTTTTTTTCTATAAATGCTTGCAAGAAAATGAACCTCAAGGTAATATATGGATAATACATTTATTTGATCAAATGTTTGTTGAACATAGCCCAGCTAGAATGTAGGTGGGAGCTGATCTACTAATGAACAACAAACTTATCAGCAATAATACCTGGAAACATGCTTTCATAAGAGGAGGCTCAGAATTTGTAATATTTTATTTTACATGAATGGGGAGTTTGGAGAAAACATGAGTACTGGCATTTATTACTTACAATTTGAATTGATCAGATATACATTTTGTCCCAGATAGTTGCAAACAAGCTCCATGGTTCATTGTATTACTGCAGCAAAGGATCCCACTCTAATCGCAAAGGAGCAATGCACTGCTTTTCTGCCTTTCTTCAGACACCTGCTTTATAAAAAGAGATTAATAAATTGTTGATGGAGATTTTCTAATCATTACATAGATCTAATAATTTGAAAAAGAACAAGATGTGCATTTCCCAAGGAACATCTGATGATGATGTGCGGGCTGCTTTCAAGAGAGTGACTCCAAGCAAAGCACCAGGTCTGGAGAGAGTACCTGGCCGAGTACTGAAGGCCTGTGCTGACCAACTGGCTGGTGTATTCTCGGTTATCTTCAACCTGTCGCTCCAGCAGTGTGTGGTATCCATCTGCTTCAAACAGGCTTCAATTGTACTGGTGCCCAAGAAGAGTGTGTTAACCTGTCTGAATGACTATCACCCAGTGGCACTTACATCCACAATGATGAACTGTTTTGAGAGGCTGGTGTTGAAGCATATCAGCTCCTGTCTGAGTGCTGACTTGGATCTGCTTCAATTCGCCTACCAAAGCAACAGGTCAACAGCAGATGCTATCCTGTTGGCTCTTCACACAATGCTGGAATACCTGGACACCAAAGGTGCATACATCAGGATGCTATTTATCAATTACATCTTGGCATTTAACACCACCATCCCCTCAAAAGTAATCAGACCTGGGCCTCAATACCCCCTTGTGCAATTGGATCCTGGATTTCCTCACTTGTAGATCCCAGTCAGTTCGGATTGGCCAAAACATGTCCCCCACAATCTGCATCAGCACAGGAGCACCGCAGGGATGCGTACTTACCCCCCTGCTTTACTCACTTTGCACCTATGACTGTGTGGCTAAGTACAGCTCCAACACCTTATACAAGTTTGCTGAGCACACCGCTGTTGTGGGCTCTATCAAAGGGGGTGATGAATTATTATACGTATATGAGGGAGATTGAAAACTTGTCTAACTGCTGTAAGAACAACAGCCTCTCACTCAATGTCAATAAGACCAAGGAACTGATTGTAGACTTCAGGAGAGGGAAACCAGAGGTCCAAGAGCCAGTAATCATCAGAGGATCAGAGGTGGAGGAGGTCAGTAATTTTAAATTCTTGGTGTCACTCTTTGAGAGGACCTGTTCTGGACCCATCATATAAATATAATTTCAAAGAAAGCATGACAGCGCCAGTACTTCCTCTGGAGTCTGCAGAGATTCAGCTTGTCATTGAAAAACTGGGCAAACTTCTATAGACATGTGGTGGAAAGTGTGCTGACTGGCTGTATTATGGGCTGGTATGGGAAGGGCAATGCCTTTGAGCAGAAAATCCAAAAAAAAGTAGTGGATTTGGCCCCGCACATCACAGTAAAACCCTCCCAACCACTGAGCACATTGATATGAATCATTGCTGTAGAAAAGCAGCATCAATCAAAGATCCTCACCAACCAGGCCAAGCTCTTTTCTCACTGCTGCCCCTCAACCATCAGGCTCTTGAACAAAAGGGGACAGCTACACTCATTTAAAGACTCTGTTATATTGTTATTTCAGTCTCATTATTTATCGCTAATTATTTATATCTGCATTGCAATTTGTTTACAATTAAGTTTTCATTGATGTGTACAGCTTACAGTTACTGTTCCAAGGATTTGCTAAGTATGCTGGCAGAAAGTGAATCTCAGGGTTATATGTGGTGACATGTATGTACTCTGATAATAAATTTTACTTTGAACTTCGTCTTTCTACTTACTCATACAAGTCTGAGAATGTTAACTGGTCCTTTTTTCTATTGGGCAGCATATAAAGAAGACAAAACATCATTGTTAGTATTCTATCAAGGTATTTCAAATGCTACTAAAGTGGATTTGTTTATTACTTCTTTGGGTTTGGTTTTCTCTGGACTTTATTTTCACATGAAAAAGGAATTTTCCCTCGTATTTTCCCTTATGGAAAGTATGACAATTAAAGAAGAGGAAGTACTGACACTTTTAAAGAATATAAAAGTGGATAAGTCTCCAGGTCCGGACAAGATATTCCCTAGGACTTTGAGGGAAGCTAGTGTAGAAATAACAGGGGCTCTGACGGAAATATTTCAAATGTCATTAGAAACGGGGATGGTGCCGGAGGATTGGCGTATTGCTCATGTGGTTCCATTGTTTAAAAAGGGTTCTAAGAGTAAACCTGGCAATTATCGGCCTGTGAGTTTGACGTCAGTGGTGGGTAAATTGATGGAAAGTATTCTCAGAGATGGTATATATAATTATCTGGATAGACAGGGTCTGATTAGGAACAGTCAACATGGATTTGTGCATGGAAAGTCATGTTTGACAAATCTTACTGAAGTTTTTGATGAGGTTACTAAGAAAATTGATGAGGGTAAAATGGTGGATGTTGTCTATATGGACTTCAGTAAGGCCTTTGACAAGGTTCCACACGGAAGGTTAGTTAAGAAGGTTCAATCGTTAGGCATTAATATGGAAGTAGTAAAATGGATTCAGCAGTGGCTAGATGGGAGACGCCAGAGAGTAGTGGTGGATAACTGTTTGTCAGATTGGAGGTCGGTGTGTAGTGGTGTGCCTCAGGGATCTGTACTGGGTCCAATGTTGTTTGTCATATACATTAATGATCTAGATGATGGGGTGGTAAATTGGATTAGTAAGTATGCAGATGATACTAAGATAGGTGGTGTTGTGGATGATGAGGTAGGTTTTCAAAACTTGCAGAGAGATTTAGGACAGTTAAAAGAGTGGGCTGAAAGATGGCAGATAGAGTTTAATGCTGATAAATGTGAGGTGCTACATTTTGGTAGGACTAATCAAAATAGGACATACATGGTAAATGGTAGGGCATTAAAGAATGCTTTAGAACAGAGGGATCTAGGAATAATGGTGCATAGTTCCCTGAAGATGGAATCTCATGTGGATAGGGTGGTGAAGAAAGCTTTTGGTTTGCTGGCCTTTATTAATCAGAGCATTGAGTATAGGAGTTGGGATGTAATGTTGAATTTGTATAAGGCATTGGTAAGGCCAAATCTGGAGTATTGTGTACAGTTCTGGTCACCGAATTATAGGAAGGATGTCAATAAAATTGAGAGAGTACAGAGGAGGTTTACTAAAATGTTGCCTGGGTTTCATCTCCTAAGTTACAGAGAAAGGTTGAACAAGTTAGGTCTTTACTCTTTGGAGCATAGAAGGTTGAGGGGAGACTTGATAGAGGTGTTTAAAATTATGAGAGGGATTGATAGAGTTGACGTGGTTAGACTTTTTCCATTGAGAGTGGGGAAGATTCAAACAAGAGGGCATGAGTTGAGAATTAGAGGACAACAGTTTAGGGGTAACATGAGGGGGAACTTCTTTACTCAGAGAGTGGTAGCTGTGTGGAATGAGCTTCCAGCAGACGTGGTTGAGGCAGGTTCTATGTTGTCGTTTAAAGTTAAATTGGATAGATATATGGACAGGAAAGGAATGGAGGCTTATGGGCTGAGAGCAGGTCGGTGGGAATAGGATAGGGTAAGAGTTTGGCATGGACTAGAAGGGCCAGGATGGCCTGTTTCCATGCTGTAATTGTTATATGGCTATATGGTTATACATACCGAAATGTTCATGAGGAATAGGCAACCCTTGTCTTGTTAAAAATTGAAATGACTTTAAACTATCATGAGCAATAACTACAGATAACCAATATTGACAAACAGCATCACAAATATCCAAATATGGAATTTTCTCAGGACATTATATACAGAGAACTTTTTAAGAACTCTAAAACTATGTTATAATTCTCATATTTTAGTTAGAATATACACATTTTGGTGATTGTTTTTGTCATTTAGCTAAAGGAAGCTTAACTAATCAAATGAGGTAATTTCAAAAGGAGGCACTCTCAGTAATGTGCACAAACACTGCATGTAGAAGAAAAATAGTAAGACATTGTGATGAACATTAAGGGGTTAATGACCTTGTTCTAGTCTGTGAATTCAAAGTCTGTAATCACTTATCTGCGACTAACGTACACTGTGTGACTGAAATGTGCTTTGTAGACGGGATGAGAAAGTAACCATGTCTGTCCTTTCTTGTTCTAAGAATCATCACATATCTGCGCTTGGGGAAGCCTGATACACTGTCCTGAGAACTAACACTTAGGAAAATGTATAACCTCACAAGGACATTTTGTGCAGCTTCGCTATTCTGTAGAATTGTAGTTTAGATTCCTCCTTACAGCTTTGAATGCTTCTTGTCGCGTACGTTTGGGGTATAAATAAGAGTGTACTGTATTGTTAAGCAGAGTTCCAAGATCCCACTTTTAAGTGTTTGGGCTCTCCATGATATCATGTAAATAAAATCCTTTAGTCTGAAACAACTCTCTGTGTCGGCCTGATCTATTCTGTCTGCTGCTCCTGAAATTTATCTGCAACACTGCAAAATGGTGTAATCCTAGCCACACAAGAAGTATTCATGTAAATTTATTGTAGAATAACATATATTTTAATTTTCATAATTTTGATCTTTTACATTTTGCACATCACAGTTATTCACAAGTGATCAATTGGTCTGATTATGAGTCAACAGAAGAGATGCTTCATTAAAAGCCTCAGCACATGGATAAGGCCAACTTTCTGGCTTTTTTGATTGATAACAGGGTACCTCAGAGAGTAAACTGAGGATGACAGCTAAAATGTTTTGAAAAGTTTTTGTGTAGTTAAACCAAAGAGTATTAGAGTGATATGACAGCAATGTTCAAAATTGTGAAGGATGGGGAAAGCAAATAGTAACAGATCCTTTCGATTGAGTAATGAGATATTGGCATTAGATTAAAAAAAAGAGCAAGCTACCTTTTAGAGTTTTATAATACCATGGCATATGCAACTGAAGTTAATGGCTAAGGCAAAGACCAATCAACAATTGTGAAATTGATGAGGCAGTGAAAGTAAAGAAACAATGACATATTGAAAGAAAAGAAATAGGTGTTGAGGATGAACAAAAAGGACTGGTTGATAAATCACCTCCTATTTTATCGTTTCTATCCAATTTAAGATGGCGCTAGAGATATACAGCAACGTTTTGCAGGCTGCTCACAAAACTATTCGATATTCTTCTAGATATACTTCTGAACTACGATCACTGCAATCCGCAGCCTGTAATTTCCCAAATTAAAAATGTACTTTTGAATCATCTAAATGAACTAGTGACCAGATCTTATGATCTCCTGAAGGATTTGGCAAACTTAACTCTCAGGAATTCAGGTATCTTGAAGAGGAAGAAGGTTGGTCATCGCTGGAGCAGACTTCAAGCCAAATTAAAGTGTCAAGGTAAGAGGCTACCTCTTCCAAGCAAAATATTGACCAATATACAGTCACTGGAGAACAAGATAAAGAACCTAAGGGCAAAATTGCTGTATTGGAGAGGAATGAGGGATTGCTGTGTTCCCCGTTTCACCGAGACATGGCTAACTCCAGTGCTGCATTTCAGGGGGTCCTCCATCCACCAGATGGGTTGAACAGCAAAACATTTGGGGAAGTCAAGTAGTTGGGGAATCAAAATCAGAATCAGGTTTACTATTACCAGCGTGTGTTGTGAAATTTGTTAACTTAGCAGCAGCAGCAGTACAATGAAATACATGATATTATAGAAAGAAAAAATAAATAGGTAAATCAATTACAATAAATATATATACGTTATTGAATAGATTAAAAATACAGCAAAATCAGAAATAATATATTTTTTTAAAAAGTGAAGTAGTGTTCATGGATTCAGTGTCCATTTAGGAATCAAATTACAGAGGGGAAAAAACTGTTTCACACACCTTAGTGTGTGCCTTCAGGCTTCTGTACCTCCTACCTGATGGTAACAATGAAAAGAGGGCATGGCCTGGGTGATGGGCGTCTTTAGTAAAGGGCGTTACTTTTCTGAGGTACCACTCCTTGAAGATGTCTTGGATACTACAGAGGCGAGTACCCAAGATGGAGCTGACTAATTTTATGACTTTCTTTCGGTCTTGTGAAGTAGGTCCCGTCCACTCCCCCCATATCAGAACACTCTCCACGGTACATCTGTAGAAGTTGTTGAGTCTTTTAGGTGACAAACCAAATTTCTTCAAACTTTGTAATGCTGCTGTCTTGCCTTCTTCATGGGTGCATCAATATATTGGAAGCAAGTCAGATCCTCAGAGATCTTGACACCCAGGAACTTGAAATTGCTCACTCTCTGCACTTCTGATCCCTCTATGAGGATTGGTATGTGTTCCCTCATCTTACCCTTCCTGAAGTCCACAATCAGCTCTTTTGTCTTACTGACGTTGAGTGCCAGGTTGTTGCTACAACACCACTCCACTAGTTGGCATATCTCACTCCTGTACACCCTCTCATCTCCATCTGAGATTCTACCAACAATGGTTGTATCATCAGCAAATTTATAGATGGTATTTGAGCTATGCCTAGCCACACAGTCATGTGTATACAGAGAGTAGAGCAGTGGGCTAAGCACACTCCCCTGAGTTGCACCAGTGTTGATCGTCAGCGAGGAGGAGATATTATCACCAAGACCGTGGTCTTCCAGTTAGGAAGTTGAGGATCCAATTGCAGAGGGAGGTACAGAGGCCCAGGATCTGTAGCTTATCCAGAGGACTGATGGAAAGATCGTGTTAAATGCTGAGCTATAGTCAATGACTAGCATCCTGACATAGGTGTTTACATTGTCCAGGTTGTCTAAGCTGTGTGAGGAGCCATTGAGATTGCGTCTGCAATAGATCTGTTGTGGTGACAGGCAAATTGCAGTGGGTCCCGGTCCTTGCTGAGGCAGGAGTTCATTCTAGCTATGACCAACCTCAGATCACTGTAGATGTGATCTACAGTGCTATGAAGTGCTTCGAGAGATTGATTATGGCACACATCAACCACAGCCTACCGGTCAACCTTGACGCTTTGCAATTCGCCTACCGGAGCAACAGGTCAATGGCAGATGCCATCTCTCTGGCCCTACATTCCTCCTTAGAACACCTGAAGAATAAAGACGCATACGTAAGGCTCCTTTTCATTGACTACATCTCTGCCTTTAATACCATCATTCCAAATAAACTGATTCCTAAGCTCCGGAACCTGGCCTTAGCACTCAGATCTGCAGCTGGATCTTCAACTTCCTCACAGACAGGACCCAGGCTGTAAAAATAGGGGCAACATACATCAAAATTGCTGGTGAACGCAGCAGGCCAAGCAGCATCTGTAGAAAGAGGTGCAGTCGACGTTTCGGACAAGCTCTCCTCTACAATCACTCTGAGCACCAGTGCCCCACAAGGCTGTGTACTCAGCCCCCTGCTGTACTCACTGTACACCCATGATTGTGTAGCCAAGTTTCCATCAAACTCAATATATAAGTTTGCTGATGACACAACAATTGTAGGCCATACCTCGGGTAATGACGAGTTTGAGTACAGAGAGGAAATTAAGAACCTGGTGGCATGGTGCGAAGACAATAACCTTTCCCTCAATGTCAGCAAGACGAAGAAATTGGTTGTTGACTTCAGAAGGAGTAGCGGACTGCACGACCCAATTTACATCGGTGGTGCGCAAGTGGAACAGGTCAAAAGCTTTAAGTTCCTCGGGGTCAATATCACAAATGACCTGACTTGGTCCAACCAAGCCGAGTTCACTGCCAAGAAGGCCCACCAGCACCTTTACTTCCTGAGAAAACTAAAGAAATTTGGCCTGTCCCCTAAAACCCTCACTAATTTTTATAGATGCACCGTAGAAAGCATTCTGCTAGGGTGCATCACAACCTGGTATGGAAGTTGTCCTGTCCAAGACCGAAAGAAGATGCAGATCGTGAACACGGTGCAGCACATCACACAAACCAATCTTCCGTCTGTGGACTCACTTTATACCGCATGCTGTCGGAGCAGTGCTGCCAGGATAATTAAGGACGCGACCCACCCAGCCAACAGACTTTTCATCCCTCTTCCCTCCGGGAGAAGGCTCAGGAGCTTGAAGACTCGTACGGCCAGATTTGGGAACAGCTTCTTTCCACCTGTGATAAGACTGCTGAACGGATCCTGACCCGGATCTGGGCCATACCCTCCAAATATCCGGACCTGCCTCTCGGTTTTTTTGCACTACCTTACTTACTATTTTTCTATTTATTTATAATTTAAATTTTTAATATTTACTAATTTTAACTATTTTTAATATTTATAATATTTAATATTTTAATCCAGGGAGTGTGAAGTGCATAATCAAATATTGCTGTGATGATTGTACGTTCTAGTACCAATTGTTTGGCGACAATGAAGTATAAAGTATGTGAGTGCTCCTGGGCGAGAGTCATTAAGGCAGCTCACACTGCTCTTGGGCACTGGTATAATTGTTGCCTTTTTGAAACAGGTGGAACTTCCGCCCGTAGCAGTGAGAGGATGTAAATGTCCTTGAATACTCCCACCAGCTGGTTGGCACAAGTTGGGGGACTGTATTTCATGGCAAACTCTTCATGATGCTCAGACGTAGTGGTCTTGTTGCACTCTTGTTTTACCAACCTGGAACATCTAATAATTAAGTGCTGACCATTCTACTTATCAAGAGAGTTCTCTGCTGTGATTCTGACTGCAGATATTAAGCAAGCACTTGGTGTATTGAGTGCCATGATTAGCATACAAGAAACAGCCTACCCTGACACCTTTCACATCCTTGCCGGATACTCCAGTCAGGCTTGCTTAAAGAAATCACTACCCAATTAACATTAGCACAATAGCCGGAGCACCAAAGATCCCTACACACCCGACCACAGCTACACTACCATTGGGAATGCCTACTGTTACATCCCTAAACTGCATTTTGGAAAATCTGATCACTTAGCTGTCCTCTTCCTACCCACATATAGGCTGAGGCTAAACAGCAAGGTATTAGAGGTAAAAGCATCACAGGAAAAGCCCTCCCCACCATTTTGGTCCTACAAGGAGCCCTGTCACAAGAAAGCAGGATCCATCATCTAGAACCCCTACCATCCGGGCAAAGCTCTCTCCTCACTGCTGCCATCGAGAAGGAGGTGCAGGAGCCTTAGTTCCCACATCACTTGGTTCAGCAACAATTATCACCCTTCAACTATGAGGCTCCTGAATCAGCATGTATAACTTCACTGTCTTAGCTCTGAAGTGATCACGGAACACAATGTATGGACTCATTTTCCAGGACTCTGCAACTCTTGTTCTCAGTATTATTTATTTATTATCATTAATTTTTTCATATTTGCATAATTTGTCTTCCCCTGCACATTGGTTATTTGTCAGTCCTTGTTTGTATGCAGATGCTTTATTGAGTCTAATGTATTTCTTCGTTCTAATGTATTGCCTGCAAGAAAATGGATCTCATATTTACAAGGGGTGATTGATAAGTTCGTGGCCTAAGGTAGAAGGAATGAATTTTAGAAAACCTAGCACAATTTATTTTTCAACATATGTCCCCTCCAACATTTACACACTTAGTCCAGCGGTCGTGGAGCATACAGATCCCTTCCTTGTAGAAGTCGGCTTCTTAGACTTTCAGAACGTGGTCCACAGCAGAGGTGATTGATAAGTTTGTGGCCTAAGGTAGAAGGAGATGACTTATTAACTTCAAACTTGCTGCGTTTTCACTCAAAGAGTTGAACAGCATGTGCATGGTGGACAGATGGATAAAAAAGTTTGGAACTAGGGCTGCCCAACAAATAAAACACAGTGTAAACTGGTGAAACGATCTATGAATTATTCATATTAGATGATCAGATAATTTAGGGGAAAAGTCTGTCTTTTGTTTGCCAGGTAGGTCATATAAAAACTTGTATATAACATGAATAGGAAATGGAACAGGTTAACGAAAAAGGTTAGTTTAAAAAAAAAGTAAGACACATATTACATTTAAAGGTAGGAAAATGAAACACAAAGTATTCCAAAAAGCCAGTTCCACTGAAATGACAGAACAGCAATTATCTTTGTTGCTGCATTCCTACTCACAAAAACTATACGAAAGTGCTAACACATTTCCTGTGTTAACATTAGTACTGACTAATCCACATGTCATGATTTGCAAACAATGAGGGGGAAAATTGTGCCATCTGATTCATAACTTAGTAACACTATGACGAAGTGTAACAACTTACTCTTCTGCCTCTGAAATTTGTTACTATATTGCAGTCCACAGGATGAGTTGCAATGTAAAAGGCAGACAAAATTCTGAAAGGGTGAACACAGGTCTGAAGGTGCTAAATGTGAATGCGCACAGTACACAGAATAAGCCAGATGACTTTGTTGAACTTGTAGCACAGTTACAGATTGACATTTATGATGCTGTAGATATCACCGAATCATGGCTGAAAGAAGAATATAGTTTGGAGTCTAATGTCCAAGGATACACATTGTAGCAAAAGGAAGGGCAGGGAGGCAGAGGAGGTGGTGTTGGTAAAATATGAAATTAAATCATTAGAAAGAGGTAACAAAGTCAGAAGGCATTGAATCATTGTGAATAGAACTAAGGAACTGCAAGGGTAAAAAGACCCTGATGGGAGTTGTATACAGATCCCAAAATAGTAGCAAGGATGTGGTTTACAAATTACAATGGGAGACGGAAAATGCATGCCAAAAGGGCAATGCTACAATGGTCATGGGGGATTTCAATATGCGGTAGATTGGGAAAATCAGGTTAGTGCTGGATCACAAGACAGGAGTTCTCTAGAATGCCTATGAGATAGCTTTTTAGAGCAACTCATTGTTGAGTCCATTAGGAGATCAGCTATTCTGAACTGGGTGGTGCAATGAACTGAAATTGATTAGAGACCATAAAGCAAAGGAAACCCTCGGGGCAAATGATCATAATATGATCGAATTCACCCTGAAATTTGAGAAGGAGAAGCTAAAGTCGGATGTAACAGTGGAGTAAAGGGAATTATAGAGGCATGAGGGAGGAGTTGGCCAGAATTGACTGGAAAAGAACACTGGCATGGATGCTGGCAGAGCAGCAAAGGCTGAAATCTCAGGAAGCAATTCGGAAGATACAGGATATATACATCCCAAAGAAGAATTATTTTAAAGGCGAGATGACAAAACCGAGGCTAACGCGAGAAGTCAACATAAAAGCCAAAGAGTGGGCATATAATAGACAAAATTTAGTGGAAATTTAGAGGAATGCGAAGCTTTCAAAGCCAGCAGAAGGCAACTAAAAAGTCATTAAGAAGGTAAAGATGGAATATGAAAGTAAGTTAACCAGAAATATTAAAGAGGATACCCAAAGTTTCTTCAGATACATAAAAGAGAGACAAGACTGGATACTGGACTGCTGGAAAACAACCCTTCTGGTTGGCTGCTGGTGACTAATGCTATTCCACAGGGGTCTGTGTTGGGACCGATTCTTTTTATGATGAAGACAGGAGGGTATGGAACTGAGGGGGGTGTATCTGGGACACCAGGTAGCACCGTTGAGCCCTCTGGAGACGTCGTGGGCTTATCAACGAAACGTCAAAGGAGGGTACCCACCTGATGACCCTGATGATGTACCTACCCTCCCTCCTTGTCACCACTCCAAACCCACTGCCAACATCGAGTGTGCCAACTTACCATAGGGATTGAAACATTAAGTCCTAGTAGCTCTACTAATATTACATGTCAATGATACGAATGACAGAATTGAGGGCTTAGCTGCAAAATTTTCAGATGATATGAAGATAGGTGAAGGGGCAGGTATTTTTAAGGAAGTTAAGAGGCTACAGAAGGATTTAGACAGATTAGGAGAATGGGCAAAGAAATGGCAGATGGGATACAGTGTTGGGAAGTGCATGGTCATGCACTTTGGTAGAAGAAATGAAAAGATTGACCATTTTCTAAATAGAGAGAAAATACATAAAAACTGAGGCACAAAGGGACTTGGGAGTCCTTGTGCAGGATTCCCTAAAGGTTAACTTGCAGGTTGAGTCTGTGGTGAGGAAAGCATATGTGATGTTAGCACTCATTTCAAGAGGACTAGAATATGAAAGCAAGGATGTAATGTTGAGACTTTATAAAACACTGGTAAGACCTCACATGGAGTACTGTGAGCAGCTTTGGGCCCTTTAGATTAGAAAGGACATGCAAAAACTGGACAGGGTTCAAGGAGGGTCATGAAAATGCTTCCAGGATTGAATGCTTGTCCTTTGAAGAATTTTTGATGGCTCTGGGCCTGTATTCATTGGAATTCAGAAAAATGACGTGTCCTCATTAAAACCTATCGAATGGTGAGAGATCTTGATAGGGTGGATATGGAGAGGATGTTTCCTATGGTGAGAAAGTAAGACCAGAGAACACAGCCTCAGAATAGAGGGGAGTCCTTTTAGAATGAGGAGGAATTTCTTTAGCCAGGCAGTGGGAAATTTATGGAATTCATTGTCACAGTCCACTGTAGAGGCCATGTCTTTAGGTATATTTAAGACAGCGGTTGATAGATTCTTGATTGGTCCGGACATGAAGGAATAGGGAGCAGGTTGGGGCTGGGAGGGAAAATGGATCAGCAATGATGAAATGGCAGAGCAGACTCAATGGGCCAAATGGCCTGATTCTGTTCCTACATCTTATGGTCTTATATTTAGTGCTATCCAATGAATATCTGAATTAGGAATTATATGATAAATGGTTTGCCTGGTAATACACCAAAGATTTTCCACCATCTTTAGGGCAAAAGTCAAGAACTGAATGAAACTTTATTGCTGTATCCAGCTGTTTAAAAAATCTTGAATCAGTGAAAAATTGTTAGTAGCCATGCGCATCAAATGTCATTCAATATCTGCAAAAGAGAGGCTGGAAGTCAGACCTCCCAGTGTATACTTACTGCACACAAAGACCTATATTGCCAGAAACACAATTCCTTGAACTAGTTAATTTAATGTAAACATGTTTTTGTACTGCTTTATGGTGAATTCTAATAAGCTCATTAAAAGATTAATTACCATGCAAAGAGAAACTAGATAAACTCTGTACCCTAATAAAATGGATATATAGAAAAAAGCTACTGTCTCATTAATTCTTGCAGGGATTTCTGAGATGATGGAATAAAACAAAGCAAGCTTTAATAGGAAGTCTGGAGGGTAAAAAGAATCCATTTGGGGCTTTTTTGGAAAGAAATTAACACTGCCAAAGGTAGTTCTATAGAAACAAAAATCTTTCAGTTCAGTTGTTCAATACTGAGCAACTGAAAATAAATAATAGTCATGATTAATACATGCTTTTAAAATTATCTTATTGACCTAAGTTTTCTGCGGAACTTATTCTTTGGAATCCAACGTGAATATTCATTTACAAAATTATATCAAAAGAAACTATTTGGCTTATTCACCAGTTTACAATTCCCAGTAATATATAGATACCTTAAGGTATCAGTGGACTTAAATAAAAAATCAACTCTCTTCGAATCGAAATGCAGGTAACAACTACGGAAGAAAAAGAGCAGGTCCTCGCCTCTTATCGCCTGCTCCCTCCTGCTCTCCGTTGTTGCTATTGGAGACTAACGCTTGTAACTCCAACTCTTGGGGAGATTAAAGTGGCTTCGGTTGGTCCAGGCAGCTGGAAGTCATCGAAATGAACCGCGAAGTAATTCGCTTTTGCAGTTCACGACTGCGAACGATCTCTACCTCCTCTCGGTATCAGGCTCCCGAAGTGAACCAGCTGGTTTCCTGCCGCTCCCCACCACCACTTTTTCCGCGGGCCGCTCAGACGTGAATTTCCGACCAACTTTCCCGCGAGTCGATCAGGCCTTTCGGTCCTCTGCCTGACCACTTTGACGCGTTTCGGCGATGCTGGAAAACGCAAAAGCTTTTGTTCCCGTATCTTAGTAACTTGAGAAGCACCCGTAGCATTTTGATCCCCCCACTGCTGTCCACCGCAGCTAGTACCGGCGGACAAAGCAGATGTGACAATGGAGCGTCTGTGACCACCTGACGCTGACGATTCAACTACTGTTACTGTGTCCAGGTGCAACCTAGTCCTTGATTGAATTTAGGGTCGGTGTGGCGTGGGGTTCTCTCAGGACAGAAAGAAGCTGCAGAGCTAGTCGGCTCCATCTTGGGTACCAGCCTACAAAGTACCCAGGGAGCGGTGACTCAGAAAGGCAGCGTCCATTATTAAAGACCTCCAGCACCCAGGGCATGCCCTTTTCTCACTGTTACCATCAGGTAGGAGATACAGAAGCCTGAAGGCACACACTCAGTGATTCAGGAACAGCTTCTTCCCCTCTGCCATCCGATTTCTAAATGGACACTGAACCCATAAACACTACCTTACTTTTTAAATATATTATCATTTCTGTTTTTTGCACCATTTTAAATTTATTCAATATGGGTATACTGCAATTGATTTATTTATTATTATTATTTTATTTTTTATTCTATATTATGTATTACATTGAACTGCTACTAAGTTTACAAATTTCAGGACACATGCTGGTGATAATAAACCTGATTCTGATTCTCTAGCCATGTTTACTGGACAACAACTGATCCTGAGTGCAAATTCTGACAGGGTGGCTGAGAAAAAAATAATAACCTAATTATTTAACTGTAGTGTGAATGGAAGGCAAGGATGAGGCCTATGGATTTCATGTCACATGCGGGTGGTAATAAACCTAATTCTGATTCTGAACTGGGCTGTTGTGATTGACCTGCATGATGGCTCTGTCTTGTGTAATGAAAATCTTGCAATCACTCAGCATTCCAGATACATCCCTGGGAAGAAAAACAGTTAGTGTTGCCACAGCATCTGCAGAATCTCCTATGTTTATGATTTGCTCCTCCACTGCGTAGTCTCATTGAAGGATGCCTTCCCAGAAGAAGTTTAAATCTTCTCTTTCGACAGGACTTCAGTGAGACCCTCTCTCAGTGCTACCCCAAATAGGATCTCTGTTGCTCTCCCTCCCACTCAAGTTCAACTTTATGTGTCTGCCGGACAATACTAAGGATGTTCTATGAGTCTGTGGTGGCCAGTGCTATCATGTTTGCTGTTGTGTGCTGGGGCAGCAGGCTGAGGGTAGCAGACACCAGCAGAATCAACAAACTCATTCGTAAGGACAGTGATGTTGTGGGGATGGAACTGGACTCTCTGACGGTGGTGTCTGAAAAGAGGATGCTGTCTAAGTTGTATGCCATCTTGGTCAATGTCTCCCATCCACTACATAATGTACTGGGTGGGCACAGGAGTACATTCAGCCAGAGACTCACTCCACTGAGATGCAACACAGAGCGTCATAGGAAGTCATTCCTAGCTGTGGCCATCAAACTTTACAACTCCTCCCTTGGAGGGTCAGACACCCTGAGCCGATAGGCTGGTCCTGGACTTACTTCATAATTTACTGGCATAATTTACATATTACTATTTAACTATTTATGGTTCTATTACTATTTATTATTTATGGTGCAACTGTGACAAAAACCAATTTCCCCCGGGATCAATAAAGTATGACTATGACTATGAATATAAATAGAAAATAGAAAAATGGAAAGTGAGGTAGTGCAAAAAAACCAAGAGGCAGGTCCGGATATTTGGAGGGTATGGCCCAGATCCGGGTCAGGATCCGTTCAGTAGTCATATCACAGTTGGAAAGAAGCTGTTCCCAAATCTGGCTGTATGAGTCTTCAAGCTCCTGAGCCTTCTCCTGGAGGGAAGAGAGACGAAAAGTGTGTTGGCTGGGTGGGTCATGTCCTTGATTATCCTGGCAGCACTGCTCTGACAGCGTGCGGTGTAAAGTGAGTCCAAGGACGGAAGATTGGTTTGTGTGATGTGCTGTGCCGTGTTCACGATCTTCTGCAGCTTCTTTCAGTCTTGGACAGGACAACTTCCATACCAGGTTGTGATGCACCCTAAAAGAATGCTTTAGATATATATATATATGTGTGTATATATAGATATTATTCTATAAATAAGTTAATAAAATATAATTAAAATGCATGTAGTCATGCAGCACAGGTAAACAGTAGGTAGTGAACAGTTCGCTGTCCTAGTAACAAGACCTCAGTGGTGGAAGGGTATTCATTACTCACACACCCTGAGGGAAGAACCTGTTACCCAGTCTGGCAGTCCTAGTCCTGATGCTTTTGTACCTCCTTCTTGATGGTAGTGGTTCAAGGAGATTGTGGGATGGGTGGTAGCGATCCTCAACAATGCTTAGAGCCTTTCATCTGCAACACTCCTGGTAAATGTCACAAATGGGGGAAGGGAGACCCTGATGGTCTTCTCAGCATTTTTTACTGACCCCTGTAGGGCCTTGCAGTCCAATGCCTTGCAGTTTCTGTACCACACAATGATGCAGCCAGACAGGATACACTCGATGGTGCTCCTGTAGAAAGTTATTAGAATGGAGGCGGGCAGCCTTACACAAATCAATCTCCTCAGAAAGTGTAGACGCAGAAATGGCAGATGAACTTAATGGCTTCTTTGTATCTGTCTTCACTGTGGAAGATACCAGCAGAGTGCCAGAGGTTTGTGAGTGTCAGGGAGCAGGAGTGAGCGCCATTGCTATTACAAAGGAAAAAGTGCTAGGCAACCTCAAAGGTTTTAAGATGGATAAGTCACCTGGACCAGATGGACTACATCCCAGAGTCCTGACAGAGGTTGCTGAAGAAATAACGGATGCATTGGTCATGATCTTTCAAGAATCACTTGATCCTGGCACTGGAAGATTGCAAATGTCACTCCACTCTTTAAGAAGGGAGGAAGGCAAAAGAAAGGAAATTATAGGCCAGTTAGCCTAACCTTAGTGGTTGGGAAAGTGTTGGAGTCATTATTAAGGATGAGGTTTCGAGGTACTTGGAGACTAATGATAAAATAAGTCAAAGTCAGCATGGTTTTTGTAAAGGGAAATCTTGCCTGACAAATCTGTTAGAGTTCTTTGAGGAAGTAACAAGCAGGGTGGACAAGGGAGAGGCAGTGGGCATCCCAGCCGCTCAACAGATGACGCCATCGCCACCACCCTCCATCTAGCCCTCACCCAGTTGGACAAAAAAGACACATACTGTTCATAGACTTCAGTTTAGCATTCAACACAATTATTCCTCAGCACCTGATTGGAAAGCTGAGCCTGCTGGGCCTGAACACCTCCCTCTGCAACTGGATTCTAGACTTCCTGACTGGGAGACCTCAGTCAGTCCGGATTGGGAGCAGCATTTCCAACACCATCACACTGAGCACGGGGGCCGCCCAGGGCTGTGTGCTCAGTCCACTGCTGTTCACTCTGCTGACCCACGACTGTGCTACAACACACAGCTCGAACCACATCATCAAGTTCACCGATGACACGACCATGGTAGGTCTCATCTGCAAGAACGATGAGTCAGCACACAGAGAAGAGGTGCAGTGGTTAATGGACTGGTGCAGAGCCAACAAACTGTATCTGAATGTGAACAAAACAAAAGAGATGCTTGTTGACTTCAGGAGAGCACGGAACAATCACTCTCCGCTGAACATCAACGGCTCCTCTGTGGAGGTCGTTAAGAGCTGTCATGATCCGGTCCATAAAGTCCGCATTCTGGTTCACGGACTGGTCCATCGATCCTTATTCCAGGTTTTCTGGTTTTCCCTTGTTCTGTTGGTGTCTTAATTGAGGCACATGATTCTCATTTTGGGCTGGTTACATAAACAACTCCTGGGTTCAGCTTCAGTTGTTGGACTCTTCCCTTCCCTTCCCCTTCCTCTGAAGCCTTGCCTGCAACCTCGCCTGCGTCCTTGTCTGTATCGCTGTCAAGTTCGACCACCAGAGCAAGATGGAAGCCTTGCTGTGTCTAGATAAGGAACTGTCTTTTGTTGTTTGGAACTGTCTCTTTGTGTTCTTGCCTTCACTAGGTAGGTCCGGCTGTTTGCCATTATATTCAGTTGGGAACTGTCTCAGTGTCTGTGCCTTCTCTAGGTAGGTCCGGCCGTTTGCCGCTACCTTGAGTTGCGAACTGTCTCTGTGTCCACGCCTTCGCTAGGTAGGTCTGGCTGTTTGCCACTACCTTGTGTTGGGAACCGTCTCTCCGTGCCCTTGCCTCCACTGGGTAGGTCCAGCTGTTTGCCGCTACCTTGAGCGGAGAATTGTCTCTCAGTGTTCTGTGTATGAGTCCCGACCCTACGACCTGCTCCCTAGGAGGGGTCCTGACTCTTTGTAGAGCTCTGGCCCCAAGTCCTGTTCCCAAGGAGGGGTCCTGGCTCTGTGTCCTGCGTTCCTGTTCTCCCAGGTCCAAGGCTCTGTGTCCTGCGTTCCTGTTCCCCCAGGTCCAAGGCTCTGTGTCCTGTGTTCCTGTTCTCCCAGGTCCAAGGCTCTGTATCCTGCGTTCCTGTCTCCCAAGCCCAAGGCTCTGTGTCCTGCGTTCCTGTATCCCAAGACTAAGTCTGAGCTTCGTGCCCTCATCCAGTTCTGGTCCCGCGTCCAGTCCTGTTGCCTTGCCACGTCTTGTCTTTGGCTAGATCCGGAGTCCGAGCCAAGTCCCTGTCCAGTCTCTGGCTCAGAGTTCATACCCTAGCCTCCTTGTTCCTCGTCCAGGTCCTGCTTTCCTAGTCTAGTCCTAGCCCAGGCCCTGTGTCCTAGTCTTGTCAAGGGCCTGTGTCTTGTCCAGTGTCATTTCTTCCCCACTTCCCTTGCTTCCCTGACACACCTAGTCCTGTTCTACCTCAGTGTCTGTGTCTTGCATTTGGATCCATTCCCAGCATCCCCGTTATGACAAGAGCACCAAATTTCTTGGTGTTCACATGGCGGAGAATCTCACCTAGTCCGTCAACACCAGTTCCATAGCCAAGAAAGCCCAGCAGTGTCTCGACTTTCTGCGAAGGCTGAGAAAAGTCCATCTTCCACTCCCCCCATCCTCACCATATTCTACAGAGGTTGTATTGAGAGTATCCTGAGCAGCTGCATCACTGTCTGGTTCAGGAATTGCACCATCTTGGATCGCAAGACCCTGCAGCGGATAGTGAGGTCAGCTGAAGAGATCATCGGGGTCTCTCTTCCCGCCAATACATTTACACCACACGCTGCATCCACAAAGCTAACAGCATTGTGAAGGACCTCATGCACCTCTCATGCAAACTCTTCGCCCTCCTGCTATCTGGTAAAAGGCACCGAAGCATTCGGGCTCTCATAACCAGACTGTGTAACAGTTTCTTCCCCCAAGCCATTAGACTCAATTCCCACAGTCTAGTCTGACACCAACCTACACACACACACACTCTCAACTGAACACCACTCCACTCCCTTTGCAATTTTTGCTCATTTCTTTCTCAATTTCTGCTAAAACATTGTTTACATTTACATCATTTATTATATTGTAATTTGTCCTTTACTGTGCCTATTGTCTTGTTTATCAATTATTGTACTGTCTTGTGCACTTATGTAGTCCCGTGTAGGTCTGACGTCTAATGTAGTTTTGTGCTGTTTCATGTAGTCTAGTGTCGTTTTGTATTGATTCAGGTAGTTTAGTGTAGTTTTGTGTTGTTTCCTGTAGAACTGTGATCCTGGAGGAACGTTGTTTTGTTTTTACTGTGTACTGTACCAGCAGTTTTGGTTGAAATAACAATAAAAGCAACTTGACCTAACTTGACTTGAATTTACTTGGGATTTTCATAAGGTTAGGGTTAGGGTTGGCACGTGGCCAAGTGGTTAAGGTGTTTGTCTAGTGATCTGAAGGTTGCTAGTTTGAGCCTCAGCTGTGGCAGCATGTTTGTGTCCTTGAGCAAGGCACGTAACCACACATTGCTCTAGTGTCTGTGCGAGGAGTGGTGCCCCACACAGACTTCCAATCTGCGCCTTGTAAGGCATGAAAATGCCCGATGCAGGCCTCTCATGGTCTGAGTCGACATTCCTTCCTTCATAAGGTATTTGATAAGGTACCACACAAGAGGGTACTTAACAAACTAAAATCCTAAGGCGTTACAGGAAAGATACTGGCATAGATAGGGGAATGGCTGATGGGCAGGAGGCAGCAAACAGGAATAAAAAGCGCCTTTTCTGGTTGGCTGCCAGTGGCTTTTCACCGCTTTTCATATTGCTTCTCGATGATTTGGATAATGGAATTGATGGCTTGGTGGCAAAGTTTGCAGATGATACCAACATAGGTAGGGCTGAAGAAGCAATGCGATTGCAGCAGGACTTAGACAAATTGGAAGAATGGGCAAAAAAAGTGACATACAGAATACAATATTGGGAAATGTATGACAATGCAGTTTGGTAAAAGGAATAATAGTGGGGACTATTATTTAAATGGAGAGGAGGTTCAAACATCAGAGTTGCAGAGGGACTTAGGAGCCCTCATGCAAGATTCTCAGAAGGTTAACTTACAGGTTGGGTCTGTGGTAAAGAAGGCAAATGCAATGTTGGCATTTATTTCAAGGGGAATAGAATATAAAAGCAAGGAGATAATGCTGAGCCTTTAGAAGACACTAGCCAGGCCACACTTGGAGTATTGTCAACAGTTTTGGGCCTCATATCTCAGAAAGGATGTGTTGTCATTGGAGAAAGTCCAGGGGAGATTCATGAGGATGATTCTGGGAATGAAGAGGTTAACATATGAGGAGCATTTGGCAGCTTTGGGTTTGTACTCACTGGAATTTAGAAGAATGCAGGGGGATCTCATTGAAACCTACTGAATGTTGAAAGGACTAGATAAGGTGGATGTGGAGAAGATTTTCCCACAGTGGGGGTATCCAGAACTAGAGGGCACAGCCTCAAAATTGAGGGGCGACCCGTTAGAACAGAGAGTAGTGAATCCATGGAATGCTCTGCTACAGACGTCAGTGGAGGCCGAGTCTGTGAGTACACTTAAGGCAGAAATTGTTTGTTTCCAGATTGGTCAGGGCATCAAAGGATATGGTGAGGATGCAGGTGTATGGGTTTGAGTGGGATCTGGGATCAGCCACGATGGAATGGCAGAGCAGACCCAATGGCTGAATGGCCTAATTCTGTTTCTGTGTCTTGTGGTGTTGTGGGTCCAGACTAGATTGTCCATTATGCACACACCAAGGTGTGGTCTTCCCTCGCTCCAGGACAGAGCCTTCCTGAAGTCCACAATCATCTCTTTTGTCTTGCTTTCGTTGAGTCAGATTGTTATTCTCACACCATATGACAAGACTCACTGCCTCCCTCTCTTTCTGCTGACTCGTCATCGTTGCTGATGAGTACAACCACGGCAGTATCATCATCGAACTTGATGATGCAGTTTGAGCTGGATCTGGCCATGCAGACTGAGCACACAATGCTGGGGAGCACCAATGTTTAACATGATGGAATCCTGGGGAGCACCGGTGCTCAACGTGATGGGATCATGTGCTCCCTCTTCTGCACCCTTTTACCTCTCCCACCCATCTGACTAGCTAGTCCTCCTCCCCCTCCCAACCTTTTTATTGTGGCATCTTTCCCCTTCCTTTCCGCTCTTGGAGAAGGTGTCCGGCTGAATCATCGATTGTTTATTCCTCTCCATAGCTGCTGCCTGGAGTTCCTCCAGCATTTTCAATTTATTGCTCTAGATTTTCAGCATCTGCAGAATCTCTGGTCTCGGCTGCTGTCAACCAGAACTGAGCCTATGTGTGCTCCTCTCCACAGACGATGAGATGATGAGAGGGAGAGGGAGAGGGAGAGGGAGAGAGGGAGAGGGAGAGGGAGAGGGAGAGGGAGAGGGAGAGGGAGAGGGAGAGGGAGAGGGAGAGGGAGAGGGAGAGGGAGAGGGAGAGGGAGAGGGAGAGGGAGAGGGAGAGGGAGAGGGAGAGGGAGAGGGAGAGGGAGAGGGAGAGGGAGAGGGAGAGGGAGAGGGAGAGGGAGAGGGAGAGGGAGAGGGAGAGGGAGAGGGAGAGGGAGAGGGAGAGGGAGAGGGAGAGGGAGAGGGAGAGGGAGAGGGAGAGGGAGAGGGAGAGGGAGAGGGAGAGGGAGAGGGAGAGGGAGAGGGAGAGGGAGAGGGAGAGGGAGAGGGAGAGGGAGAGGGAGAGGGAGAGGGAGAGATATTTAAAGCAGTAGGATAACAGACTAAACACTTGAAGCAAATATAGAAGTTAGAAGTTAACTAGCCCAGTAAGCAGGATGGGTAGGGGGAGTACAGGGACTGAGGAAGCTCTGATAAGACCAAACTGCATTATTTCAATGCAAGGTGTATAAATTGGCTTCTTATTGTCACAAGCATCACAGTACAGTGAAAAATTTGTACTTCACACCATCCATAGAGATCAATTCATTACAACAGTGCATTGAGGTTGTACAAGGTAAAACAATAACAAAGAGCAGAAGAAAATATTACAGTTACAGAGAAAGTGCAGTGCAGGCAGATAATAAGGTGCAAGGCCATAACGAGGTATGTAGATTGTGAGCTCAAGAGTCCATCTTCTTGTACTAAGGGACCATTCAATAGTTTTATAACTGTGGTATAGAAGCTGACCTTGAACCTGGTGGTCACGAGGAAATCTGCAGATGCTAGAAATTCAGGCATGGTGGTGAGGGAGGAAGTGTAAGGACATATGTAGCACTTGTTCCGCTTACAAGGATAAGTGCCAGAAGGGAGATCGGTGGCAAGGGATGGGTGGGACAAATGGACAAGGGAGTCACGTAGGGAGCGATCTCTGCGGAAAGCAGAAAGGAGGAGGGGAGGGAAAGATGTGCTTGGTGGTGGGATCCCGTTGGAGATGGCGGAAGTTACGGAGAATTATATGTTGGACCCAGAGGCTGGTGGGTGGTAGGTTAGGACAAGGGGAACCCTATTCCTAGTGGGGTGGCGGGAGGATGGGGTGAGAGCAGATGTGCGACTTCTGCCACCTCCAGCTGGAATATAAAACATTATAGCTCCCGAGGGGAAAATAGAGTTAGACGGTTATTTTCACAAGTGGATGACTTATTAAATACATAGAAAAAATATCAGATGGAATACTTGAGTCAAACAGGGAGTCAAACAGAGTAGGAGGCAGTTATTTTAACAAATGGACTACAAATACATATGTAGAAAAATATCAGATGGAATAGGGAGATATTTGAGGGACATGAGGGAAAATGGACAGGAAATGGGTGCGATGGAATAAGATCAGGAACTTTCTTGCATTGTGAATTAACACCAGCAAAGATCTGTTGGACCAAGTGATGTGCTGTAAATTAGTTCTTGCTTCTTTGCGTGCAGATGTTAATAGACTAGAAATTTTACAGTGGTCAAGGATTTTCAAAACGGATGTTATGAGCAAAAGGCTGAGGCGCTCGAGCTAAAGTTATTTTTACTTTTAGTTTGAACAACAGAGAACAATGAAAGAGGACCTGAAAAAGCTGGCAACACTCCACAAGTCAAACATCATACACAACATACAGAGCGAAAGCAATTAGAAAATGTTAACACTTCAAATATTTCAACTGTAAGTAATTCGGCTATATTTTGTTGTGCCCAATGGAATGCAGCACATGCATTACTAATGAACTGTAACAAAAGACAGACTGGACAGTTGTGAGACAACACACATTTGTGTGTGATTAGTCAGAGTTGGACAGAACAGGACACAGGCACTTTGCCCAGCTTGTTCATGCCGATTAAAGTGCCTACTCATTTGCCCGCATTGGGTGTACATCACCATAAACCATTCCTATCCAACTACTAGACTAAGTATCCTCTCAACTTTGTAGTTGTTCCTGCCTCTACCACTTCTTCTGATAACTTATTCCATATACCTATTACTCTCTGTGCCAAAGTCCATTTAGGCTACATAGTCCTCATCAACCTTCTTGTTCAGAATACTTAATTAAATTCATGGGACACAACTTCCCACACACAAAGCCATGTTGACTATCCCTTACCAGTCTTTCTTTTTTCCAATGCAGATAGATCCTATCATTTAGAATCCCCTCAGTACCCACCATTAGGCCTGTAGTTCCCTGGCTTGTCCTTGCAGCTCTTCCAAAATAAAGGCACATCTTTAACTACCTTGCAGTCTTTTGGTACATTATCTGTGCTTCTTTTTCCCTGACAAGAACATCAATATTCCTTGTTATCCAGGGTTCACTAATTCTGCCAACATTGCCCTTCACTCTAATGAAAACATGTTGACAGCCCTGCACTCTTCATTTCTCATGTTTAAATGCTCCCGTCGACCTACAAACAGCTTCTCCCAATCAACCTTTGGAAGTTTCTGTTGAATGCCATTAAAAATTAACCTTGTCCCAATTTTGGACTTCAATTTTTAAGAACTAATCCTGTCTATTTCCATAAAAATTTTAAAACAAATAAAATTACGGTCACTGTTCCCGAACTGCTCCCCCACTGGCACTTCAGTCTCTAGACCCAACTCACTTCCCAAGAGGAATCCCATTGTTGCGCCCCTTTTAACATGGCAATCTACATATTGTTTCAGAAAACTTTCCGGGTTACAATTGAAGAAATTCTGCCCCATCTAATCCCATAGTCCGGGGCAGTCTCAGTCAATATTGGGGAAGTTAAAATTCACTATTCTATTGATATCGTTATTATCTGTGATCTCTCTACATATGTGGTCCTCTAATTGCCACTAGCTATTGGGTTCAGAGTACAGTCCCATCAAAGTGTTCACCCTCTTCTTATTTCCAAGTTCCACCTGTATAGCTTCACTGGACATTGCTCCAAGAATACCCTCTCCAAAGACCATGATATTCCAGCATTTAACACCATCATTCCCACAATCCTGATTGACAAGTTGCAGAACCTGAGCCTCTGTACCTCCCTCTGCAATTGGATCCTCGACTTCCTAACCAGAAGACACAACCTATGCAGATTGGCAATAACATCTCCTCCACGCTGACGATCAACACTGGTGTACCTCAGAGGTGTGTGCTTAGCCCACTGCTCTACTCTCTGTATACCCATGACAGTGTGGCTAGGCACAGCCCAAATACCACCTATAAATTTGCTGACGATACAGCCATTACGGGTAGAATCTTAGGTGGTGACGAGAGGACGTACAGGAGTGAGATATGCCAACTAGTGGAGTGGTGTCACAGCAACAACCTGGCCCTCAACATCAGTAAGATGAAAGAGCTGATTGTGGACTTCAGGAAAGGTAAGACAAAGGAACAGATACCAACCCTCATAGAGGGATCAGAAGTGGAGAGAGTGAGCAGTTTCAAGTTCCTGGGTGTCAAGATCTCTGAGGATCTTACCTGGTCTCAACATATCGATGTAGTTATAAAGAAGGCAAAACAGCGTCTACACTTCATTAGGAGTTTGAAGAGATTTGATATGTCAATAAAAACACTCAAAAACTTCTATAGATGTACCATGGAGAGCATCCTGACAGGTTGCATCACTGTCTGGTATCGGGGGGTAGGTGGGCTACTGCAAAGGACCGAAAAAAAGCTGCTGAGGGCTGTAAATCTAGTCAGCTCCATCCTGGGCCCTAGTCTACAAAATATCCAGGACATCTTCAAGGAGCAGCGTCTCAGAAAGGCAGCGCCCATTATTAAGGACCCCCAGCACCCAGGGCATGCCCTTTTCTTACTGTTACTATCGGTAGGAGGTACAGAAGCCTGAAGGCACACACTCAGCGATTCAGGAACAGCTTCTTCCCCTCTGCCATCCGATTCCTAAATGGACATTGAACCCTTGGACACTACCTCACTTTTTTAATATATAGTATTTCTGTTTTTTTGCACAATTTTTAATCTATTCAATATACATATACTGTAATTGATTTACTTATTTATTATTTTATTTTGCTTTTTTTCTTCTATATTATGTATTACATCGAACTGCTGCTGCTAAGTTAACAAATTTCACGTCACATGCCAGTGATAATAAACCTGATTCTGATATTCTCCCTAATCAAATTCACAACCCCCTCCCCTCTCACCCTCACTGCTCTCATACTTATAACCACCTCCCCACAAATAAAAACAGATCAGGCACATTGAACCCCCCCCCCCACCGCCCACCAGCCCGATCCCTTAACCTGCCGCCCTTTGTCTCCACCTTCCAGCCTCCGTCACTATCACTGCCATCCGTCTCTTATCTGACTCCATCTGCCAATGAATTCCTTCTCATCCAAATCCACCTATTGCTTGACAAGTCTTGCCCCAGCCCTCCACCCTCATTTCTTCATACTGGCTCTTCCATCTATCTCAGTCCAGCTGAAAGATCTCGATCTGAAAAATGGTCTCCATTTTCCTGCACAGATAATACCTGATTCACTGAGCTCCTCCAGTAGCTCCTTTTTTTTTGTTCTATATTCGAAATCTGCAGTTTCTTGTCTTCCCCCAGGTGTTATGCCTCATTGAAAAATTAAGCTGAAAATAAAGCATTTCTGGCCCTGAAACTGGTTCAATGTTTCGGATCTAATTATTTCTTGAATAAGAAAAATTATCTGTTATTTTATCTTCTGGCTTCTAATGAGTTTACATGTGCATTCCAATCTTCAATTTACCCCATTAAACTGCATATATTAATTAAAAGCTAGAGCTCTGATTATTTGTTTTGCCATGTACATGGATTCTGCATCATGATTGCCTACTCATCCATATGACTTATTGCCGAATGTCAGAGTTCTGCATGCAGGGGAAATTGGAAAGCATACTGCAAACAGAGGTAAATTATTCTGACAACACACATCAAAGTTGCTGGAGAACGCAGCAGGCCAGGCAGCATCTCTAGGAAGAGGTACAGTTGACGTTTCCGGCTGAGACCCTTCGTCAGGACTAACTGAAGGAAGAGCTAGTAAGGGATTTGAAAGTGGGAGGGGGAGGGGGAGATCCAAAATGATAGGAGAAGACAGGAGGGGGAGGGATGGAGCCAAGAGCTGGACAGGTGATTGGCAAAAGGGATATGAGAGGATCATGAGACAGGAGGCCCAGGGAGAAGGAAAAGGAGGAGGGGGGAAAACCCAGAGGATGGACAAGGGGTATAATCAGAGGGACAGGGGGAGAAAAAGGAGAGAGAGAGAGAGAGAGAGAGAAAGAATGTGTGTATAAAAATAAATAACGGATGGGGTACGAGGGGGAGGTGGGGCATTAGCAGAAGTTTGAGAAGTCAATGTTTATGCCATCAGGTTGGAGGCTACCCAGACGGAATATAAGGTGTTGTTCCTCCAACCTGAGTGTGGCTTCATCTTTACAGTAGAGGAGGCTGTGGATAGACATGTCAGAATGGGAATGGGATGTGGAATTAAAATGTGTGGCCACTGGGAGATCCTGCTTTCTTTGGTGGACAGAGCATAGGTGTTCAGCAAAGCGGTCTCCCAGTCTGTGTCGGGTCTCGCCAATATATAGAAGGCCACATCGGGAGCACCGGACGCAATATATCACCCCAGCCGACTCACAGCTGAAGTGTTGCCTCACCTGGAAGGACTGTCTGGGGCCCTGAATGGTGGTAAGGGAGGAAGTGTAAGGGCATGTGTAGCACTTGTTCCGCTTACACGGATAAGTCGCGTAGGGAGCGATCCCTGCGGAAAGCAGCGGTGGGGGGAGAGGGAAAGATGTGCCTAGTGGTGGGATCCCGTTGGAGGTGGCGGAAGTTACGGAGAATAATATGTTGGACCCAGAGGCTGGTGGGGTGGTAGGTGAGGACCAGGGGAACCCTATTCCTAGTGGGGTGACGGGAGGATGGAGTGAGAGCAGATGTGCGTGAAATAGGGGAGATGCGTTTGAGAGCAGAGTTGATGGTGGAGGAAGGGAAGCCCCTTTCTTTAAAAAAGGAGGACATCTCCCTCGTCCTGGAATGAAAGGCCTCATCCTGAGAGCAGATGCGGCGGAGACGGAAGAATTGCGAGAAGGGGATGGCATTTTTGCAAGAGACAGGATGAGAAGAGGAATAGTCCAGATAGCTGTGACAGTCAATAGGCTTATAGTAGACATCAGTAGATAAGCTGTCTCCAGAGATAGAGACAGAAAGATCTAGAAAGGGGAGGGAGGTGTCAGAAATGGACCAGGTAAACTTGAGGGCAGGGTGAAAGTTGGAGGCAAAGTTAATGAAGTAAACGAGCTCAGCATGCGTGCAGGAAGCAGCGCCAATGCAGTCGTCGATGTAGCGAAGGAAAAGTGGGGGAGAGATTCCAGAATAGGTTTTGAACATAGATTGTACCACAAAGCCAACAAAAAGGCAGGCATAGCTAGGGCCCATATGGGTGCCCATAGCTACACCTTTAGCTTGGAGGAAGTGGGAGGAGCCAAAGGAGAAATTATTAAGAGTAAGGACTAATTCCGCTAGACGGAGCAGAGTGATGGTAGAGGGGAACAGATTAGGTCTGGAATCCAAAAAGAAGCGGAGAGCTTTGAGACCTTCCTGATGGGGGATGGAAGTATATAGGGACTGGACATCCATGGTGAAAATAAAGCGGTGGGGGCCAGAGAACTTAAAATCATCGAAAAGTTTAAGAGCGTGAGAAGTGTCACGAAGTTCCACATCCCATTCCCATTCTGATATGTCTATCCACAGCCTCCTCTACTGTAAATATAAAGCCACACTCAGGTTGGAGGAACAACACCTTGTATTCCGTCTGGGTAGCTTCCAACCTGATGGCATGAACATTGACTTCTCTAACTTCTGCTAATGCCCCACCTCCCCCTCGTTCCCCATCCGTTATTTATTAATATATACACTTTCTTTCTCCCTGTCTCCTTTTTCTCCCTCTGTCCCTCTGACTATAACTGTTGCCCATCCTCTGGGTCCCCCCCTGCCCTTTTTCTTTCTCCCTCGGCCTCCTGTCCCATGATCCTCTCATATCCCCTTTGCCAATCACCTGTCCAGCTCTTGGCTCCATCCCTCCCCCTCCTGTCTTCTTCTATCATTTTGGATCTCCCCCTCCCCCTCCCACTTTAAAATCTCTTACTAACTCTTCCTTCAGTTAGTCCTGACGAAGGGTCTCGGCCTGAAACGTCGACTGTACCTCTTCCTAGAGATGCTGCCTGACCTGCTGTGTTCACCAACAACTTTGATGTGTGCTGCTTGAATTTCCAGCATCTGCAGAATTCCTCATGTTTACGTTTTTAAATTATTCTGAGTTGTTTCCTTGAAGGTCACTGTCAAGCACTATTACTTTGTAATTTCAGATCAGGTCTAGGAATGTACTCCCTTTGTAATCACTGTGGTGCTTCCTTCAGTAAAGAATGACCATAACATGCTTCATTAAGATATAAAGTGTATGTTGATGCAAAAGCACGCTTCTAAACATCACCAAAGTGAACTATGAAGGTGGTCATCATCATGAGTACTTTAAGCATGAAAGCAGTCTAGCTGTGGCCACACCATGACTTTGCATACAACTGTTGCCTGCACTATGCACAGTTAAGTCAGAAGTTTACATACACCTTAGCCAAATACATTTAAACTCAGTTTTTCACAATTCCTGACATTTAATCCTAGAAAACATTTCCTGTCTTAGGTCAGTTAGGATCACTATTTTAAGGATGTGAAATGTCAGAATAATAGTAGAGAGAATGATCTATTTCAGCTTTTATTTCTTTATCACTTTCCCAGTGGGTCAGAAGTTTACATACACTTTGTTAGTATTTGGTAGTATTGCCTTTAAGTTGTTTAACTTGGTTCAAACATTTTGGCCGGCCTTCCAGAAGCTTCTCACAGTTAAGTTGCTGGAATTTTGTTCCTGCCTCTAGGCAGACCTGGTTTAACTGAGTCAGGTTTGAAGGCCTCCTTGCTCGCACACGCTTTTTCAGTTCTGCCGACAAATTTTCTATCGGATTGATGGCAAAGAATGATGTCAAGGCTGGTTCATCCTTGGAAGCAATTTCCAAACGCCTGAAGGTGCCACGTTCATCTGTACAAACAATAGTACGCAAATATAAACACCATGGGACCACGCAGCCATCATACCGCTCAGGAAGGAGACGCATTCTGTCTCCCAGAGATGAATGTACATTGGCGTGAAAAGTGCAAATCAATCCCAGAACAACAGCAAAGGACCTTGTGAAGATGCTGGAGGAAACAGGTAGACAAGTATCTATATCCACAGTAAAACGAGTCCTATATCGACCTAACCTGAAAGACTGCTCAGCAAGGAAGAAGCCACTGCTCCAAAACTGCCATTAAAAAGCCAGACTACGGTTTGCAAGTGCACATGGGGACAAACATCTTACTTTCTGGAGAAATGTCCTCTGGTCTGATGAAACAAAAATTGAAACTGTTTGGCCAGAATGACCATCGTTATGTTTGGAGGAAAAAGGGTGAGGCTTGCAAGCCGAAGAACACTATCCCAACTGTGAAGCATGGGGGTGGCAGCATCATGTTGTAAGGGTGATTTGCTGCAGGAGGGACTGGTGCACTTCACAAAATAGATGGCATCATGAGGAAGGAAAATTATGTGGATATATTAAAGCAACATCTCAAGACATCAGCCAGGAAGATAAAGCTCGGTCGCAAATGGGTCTTCCAAATGGACAATGACCCCAAGCATACCTCCAAAGTTATGGCAAAATTGCTTAAGGACAACAAAGTCCAGGTATTGAAGTGGCCCTGACTGCAATCCGATAGAAAATTTGTGGGCAGAACTGAAAAGGCATGTGCGAGCAAGGAGGCCTACAAACCTGACTCAGTTACACCAGTTCCGTCTGGAGGAATGGAACAAAATTCCAGCAACTTACTGTGAGAAGCTTGTGGAAGGCCAGCCAAAATGTTTGATCTAAGTTAAATAATTTAAAGGCAAAGCAAACAAATACTAACAAAGAGTATGTAAACTTCTGACCCACTGGGAAAGTGATAAAAGAAATAAAAGCCAAAATAAATCATTCTCTCCACTATTATTCTGACATTTCACAGTCTTAAAACAAAGTAGCGATCCTAACCGACCTAAGACAGGTAATGTTTTCTAGGATTAAATGTCACGAATTGTGAAAAACTGAGTTTAAATGTATTTGGTTAAGGTGTATGTAAACTTCTGACTTCAACTGTAAGTGAATAACTGAACAAACTTTGTAATGTTGGATGAAAGGGAATTGTATAAATGGAAGTTTTTTTTTCTTTACTTTCAAACTAGGTAAAAGGTAAATGATGTTTTTGCTGGCCATATTGAGGAAGAATGTCAATAAGTATTTTAAATGTTGAGCTGAAACATGGTAACTTGAAAGCTACCAAAATTAAATGGTCACAGGTTTTTTTTAAACCATGGAATTCTAGTTGAAATTTTGAAGTTTTGAGTCAGAGTAATTTTTCATTTCCTCACTGCAATATTTTCACATTGGAGGACGGTCTGTATTTTCCACAGATTTACCCACAGAGAGCTCAGATAAATGACATGTAGGGCCTCAGCCAGATTATAAAGCACTGTACTAAGTAATCCTTGGTGGAGGACTCCAAAAACAGGTTTGTTCATGAAACACAAGGTTGTTAAACATTATTAGTAGCTTTCTCAATTTACATTTCAAAATAAAAGCTTGGATATCCAATGCAAAAACCAACATAGAGCAGATATGCAAAATTGGTTTCGGGTTGATGGCTTTACGTCAGAAATGATCACCAAACTGAAACATTATATCTATCAATCTATAAACTTCCTTTATTTGCCACACTCTTCATCTCTGCAATGCTAAACATGTGGTTTGTAAATTTTCCTAATGCTGAAGGTTACAAAAAATAAAAATTAGCTTTATCCATCACATGTACATAACGGTGAAATGTATCATTTATATCAAATCAAATCAGCGAGGATTGTGCTGGGCAGTCTGCAAGTATTGTCACTATAGCATGCCCACAACTCTCTAGCTCTAGCTGTACGTCTTTGGAAACATGCAAGGAAATCAGAGCACCCGAGCAAAACCCCATTGCACTAAGCAATTCCATGAACCATTACACTACCGTATAACAATTTTTTGCTGATCTGCTGATTAAGGTTTTATTTTTTTTTAGTCCAGATTAGGACTGTAAATTGTATTTTATTTCGATAGGAATCCAAAAGATTCATAGCAGATGAAGAAAAATATGTTCTCCGTGTATTTTTCTTATCTTTCCTCCCACATTCATTTCTATGAATGTTAACAGATACTGAAAGAAATCCAATTTAGCCCGTTAAAAAAATCCAAAGAAAATATGTTGTAAAATTAACAAATGAAGAAAGATTAGGATAATGTGTCACACATCAATCACTCTAAGTAAATGCTGTAGGGAACTTGTGCTAATGTTCTCATGGCATATTAAACTATTTTTAAAAATTTTATAAAGTTGAACAGCAAAATATTATATATATATAAATAAAATGTCCAATTATATAACTCCTTTAAGAAATAAACAAGAGCATTTGCCAGTTGACAATTAACAAGAATCAAAGTACAATAGTTGCTTTTATCCACATACCGCATGCCCATCTCATTGATATCCTGGAATTGTCTATGATTTCCTTTGAAGGATTTATGGAGAAACCTATTGCTTCAGGGAATAAAATGAGCAGGAAAGACCAAACTGGAAATTATTTATACAAATACTGCAAAGTAACTGTTTTGATTGACTGGTGTTCTTTTCCTAATATTGATTGACACTCCTTAGTTCAAAAGGTGGTAGATAAGGCAGAATTTGTTAGGCATGTCCAGGAAGGATTCCTGACACAAAATGTAGACTGGCCAAATGGAGGAGAGGCCATCATGGATCCAGTACAGGGGTACCCAACCTTTTTAATGCCATGAACCCGTACCATTAACCGAGGGATCCATGGACCCCAGTCTGGCAATTCCTGATCTAGCACTAGGCAATAAACCTAGTCAGCTGACAAATCCCTTCATAGGTGAACAGCTTAGTGACAGTAACCACATCTCCCTGACATTTACCATATGCTTGGCCAGGGATAGGAGCAGAAAATATGTAAAAGTTTAATTGGGGCAAGGCAAATTAAAATACTATTAAGGAGAAACAAAGCCATAATGAAATGTCACAGCAGACACAATGGGCCAAATGGCCTAATTGTGCTCCCATGTCTAATGGTCTTGTCATCCAGGAGGATCATATAACAATTATTCTTTCAAGAGCTCCCTTATTTTCTGCTCAAAACTTTGAAAAACTTAAAGACACATCTGCCTGACCTAATGGCAAAAAAGCAACCACCAAGTTTTAACACAATGATAAAATAGTGAAAATGTTTCTAGTGCACAATAATAACAAATACAAAAGTACAAGTGCCACGGTGGATCAACCCGATGCAAGGGCACAAATACCACGAACACAATAAAACAAGCAATACTTTATCAAACTTTACTCTTTACTCATAGCATGCTATGGGGGAAGTTACAGACTGATCTCCCAGAGAGCCAGTCCGGACACTACCCCCCCCCCCCCAACCAAATCACAATTCTTCACAACTCATAATATTGATCATCACGGATGCAGGAAATCTTACAATTACGCGAGTCAAGACAGGTTTAGAATAGTTTCAATTACATGTTAATAGTTTCGATCATATGCTAATATACTATTAGTTGTAAACTCATCATTGGTTAGTTATAATTATTTTCTGCCAAAGCTAGCCTGGATACGTTAGTTCCTTATATTGACACCTTCCCCTTTCTCACGAACTTTCTTTCCCCTACGCTATCCTTCCCATATTTAATTATACCTTGAGATGTTCTAGCATTTTCAGAGAACAATATCTAGTACGTCACCAGTTGCGGTGTAGGGTTTCTTTCTGACTTGCCCAGCGACAGTAATATAAGTTACTCATAAGGTTATTGATCATTAGCTAATCATTGGTCTTAGTCTATACCCATATTTACCTATCCCTCTACTCTATCACAAGCAAGTACTTTCATGGTAGCACCTTGACTATTGGATGGAATAGAAGCTAGTCTCACTCATGCACAGGTGTTCATATACATATAAACTATGTATAATTGATGTTATATATCATCACAAGAAACTGCAGAGTTGTACACAGAACTCAGCATATCATAGAAACCAGCCATCCCCTCCATAGACTTCAATGATGCTTCTCTCAGTAAAGTAGACAGCACCCACTTTCCCCTTGCCTCCCCTATTGGATGGCCTGAAAGTACAACCACCAAGCTCAAAGAAATGTATCCTGCTATTATCAGTCCCTTGAATGGAACTTGTATATAAGATACTCTTAACTTCACAGTGTACCTTGTTCGGCTCTTGTGCTTTATTGTTTACCTGCACTACTACGCTGTCTCTGTAGTGTTTACACTTTATTCTGAAGTCCTGTTGTTTTTCCTTGTTCTACCTCAATGCACTGTGTAATTATTTGATTTGTATGAACAGTGTGCAAGATACCTTTTGGTACATGTGACAATGATAAACTAACAGCAATATTTATTCTATTTGTCCTCATCTTGTTATGTACTGTGTTGCTGCTGCCGAAAAATTCTAACTTTCATGGCATTCACTCCTTATCAATGCCTATAACAATAAACTAGAACTTTGACTTGAACAGTGATATTAAACCTGATTCTGATATTACTGCAAATTATTTATTTATTCATTCATTCCTATTCAAATAAACTTTACTTATTTAGTTAAATTTGGGAACTGACCCATAATAATGTCACGTGGTAAACCACAAATACTGAATTCTCTGAAAATGAGGCAATATACTAAACAAGAATGTAAAACAATATCTGGGAGCATCATGAACATTAAAACAACTTTAGTGTAATCCAAGAGTGATTTAAAAAAAAATAGGAAAAAAAGCCAGAGCAATAAGAATACTCTTCAAAACTTTTGCAGCACTTGAAGAGGAAACTTATTCCCAAGAGACAGCCTTATTGGAATCTACTGAGTACAATGAAGGTTACAGTGAATAAACATCATAACTACTGCTGGTTAATGGATGCTGGAATAAAATAAAATGGAGAAAAATCACATATTAAGCAAGATTACAAGCAGACAATGTCCTTTGAATCTCCTGACCATAATTAAATATAAAAGTACAACATTGAAAGAAAAAGAGGCTAACTCATGCTGCCAAAATATGGAAATAAAGTCGACAACTACGGGTACTGCAAATCCAAACTAAAAACTGAAAATACTGAAAACACTCAGTAGGTCAGACTGCAGCTGTGGAATAAGAAGCAATTAATGTTTCAGGTCAAAGACACTTAATCAGAACTGGATCGAAGAATTAATTTCTGTATCCTAGCATGAGAAATGATAAATAACAACACACTGCGGGATTATTGGCCATTATTCAACACTACGCTGTAGATTTCAACATATATGGTGCATCCCTAACATGAAAGAAAAATGTACTTTGTTAATCTTAACAAAGGATATAACAACGCTAACATCCCAGACAGATCAAGCTCTGCAAATAAAATATTAAAATCCTTGGCTATAAATTTCCATCTCTATTTTAGGAGATTAGAAATGTTCTTTTTAATATCTAAGATCAAAGACTTAAGATAAATTGATGTCAGCCCTTGTTTCTGAACAACCTAAAGCAATGTAGTGTCTCATCAGCGGAACAATTGCTTTCTCCCCAATATGACGACTTGCATTCACCAGTTCAAAAATCTGGATCTAGTTAAATCCGGCACTTATCCGTGTAAGCGGAACAAGTGCTACACATGCCCTTACACTTTCTCCCTTACCACCATTCAGGGCCCCAAACAGTCCTTCCAGGTGAGGCAACACTTCACCTGTGAGTCGACTGGGGTGATATACTGTGTCCGGTGCTCCCGGTGTGGCCTTTTATATATTGGCGAGACCCGACGCAGACTGGGAGACCGCTTTGCTGAACATCTACGCTCTGTCCACCAGAGAAAGCAGGATCTCCCAGTGGCCACACATTTTAATTCCACATCCCATTCCCATTCTGACATGTCTATCCACGGCCTCCTCTACCGTAAAGATGAAGCCACACTCAGGTTGGAGGAACAACACCTTATATTCCGTCTGGGTAGGTTCCAACCTGATGGCATGAACATCGACTTCTCTAACTTCCGCTAAGCCCCACCTCCCCCTCGTACCCCATCTGTTACTTATGCACACATTCTTTCTCTCACTCTCCTTTTTCTCCCTCTGTCCCTCTGAATGTACCTCTTGCCCATCCTCTGAGTCCCCCCCCCGCTCCTTGTCTTTCTTCCCAGACCTCCTGTCCCATGATCCTCTCGTATCCCCTTTTGCCTATCACCTGTCCAGCTCTAGGCTGTATCCCTCCCCCTCCTGTCTTCTCCTATCATTTTGGATCTCCCCCTCCCCCTCCAGCTTTCAAATCCCTTACTAACTCTTCCTTCAGTTAGTCCTGACGAAAGGTCTCGGCCTGAAACGTCGACTGCACCTCTTCCTACAGATGCTGCCTGGCCTGCTGCGTTCACCAGCAACTTTGATGTGTGTTGCTTGAATTTCCAGCATCTGCAGAATTCCTGTTGTTTCTAGTTAAATCTGACTTGTTTAATTCCTCAAGTTTCAATAAAATTGAGTCCTGATGAAAAGTCTCAGATTGAAATGTCAACTGTTCATTTCCCTCCACAGATGCTGTCTGACCTACCAAGTTCCTCCAACATTTTGTATGTAGCTCAAGATTTATAGCATCTGCAGAATTTCTTGCGTATTGTTTTGTTTAGTTGCTAGAGGAATTACAAGTAATAGACTAAATACAAAAATACAGCTACCCAAGGACAATCTTAAAATCATATTTTAATGGTCATACAAATAAAATACAGGAATTAAAATATGGCAGAGGTCTGTCTCCCTATGCTCACTATCTTCTGACTTGGCACAGTATTGATATTTTCTGACAAACATATAGATGAATAATACAAAAGAGTCTATCTTGTTTGGTGTGTACAAGGTACAGAAGAATTCTGTTTACTACCACTCCCCAACTAACCTATCACAGCTTGAGCAATTATGCAAGAAATGGGCAAATCTTGCTCCATCATATTGTACAAAGACTTATCCAAAAAATTACTGGCTGTGCGTGGAATGGGCTGGCGGCGGTGGTGGAGGTGGAAACGACAGGGTCTTTTAAGAGACTCTTGGATGGATACATGGAGCTTAGAAAAATAGAGGGCTATGGATAAGCCTAGGTAGTTCTAAGCTAAGGACATGTTCAGCACAGCTTTGTGGGCCGAAGGGCCTGTACTGTACTGTGCTGTAGATTTTCTAAGTTTCTATGTTCAATAGCTGTGAACCTCCAAGAGGACCACAACCTTCTTGTGGTTTGGAGGCTTGCATGCCTCAATAACTCAGAGTCAGGGCCTTGTGCTTTGGCTCTTGGTAGTGTCAACCATGCCAAACAGGTCAAAGGGTAAAGTCCAGACTAAGAGTGGTCCACTGGTCCTCCAGGTTCAGGGGGTTCAGCTTAGGGTTAACAACCCTGACCAGTCAAACAAAACTATTACAGAAACAGCAATGAAGAATCCTACATCTGAGTGCGACAGTGCCTTGTAAAGTATTTGGCTCCCAATCCTTTCTTTACATAAATGAGTATTATATCTAGGGATTTTGATCAATTTAACTGAGAATTTTTACTTGGGAATTGCATGATCCTTTTGTCATAGTATAGCCCAAAAAAGCAGGAAAAACTAAAAATACAAAAACTGAAAAGCCAATAATTCAGAGTATCTCCCCCTCCCCCCCCCCCCCCGCTCAGTACTTGGTTGAATCACCTCTTGCAGCTATTCTTCTTTTGCCCGTTACACCACTGGAATTTAGGAGAACAATGAAGGTTCTCCATCCCTGGCGGCAGTCACAGCTTTTTTCACCAAGTCAGTAGTTTCCTCTTGGATTACTGTAAGTAATGCAAGTCCAGGATGGAGACTCAGGAACACTGTATGGGGATTGGAAAGCAGCAAATGTTTTACGAGACAGGAGTAAGGGAGAAATCAGGGAGAAATGGCCAAGGATACAATACGATCTTGGGGCCTTGTCATTTTTCTTGATGGTCTGGCGAGATGGTGAGCATGAACAACACTAGTGTCCAAGACAGAGATGCAATGGAGGTCATCTTCAAGTTTTCCTTACAAGAGGTACAGAATGTCTTCCTAGTTTTGACAAGCGCACCTTCATTCTTGGACCCGGATATATTGCATACATGGTGAAATATGCAAAAAAAAACGAGAACTACACAGATTTACAGTCAGTAAGACTCTTACCAAGCTCATTTTAAATCCATCTTGCTACCTTCCTTTTTATCTCGTGGGATTCGATTTCTGAGGAATTTGTCCAATGCCTTGGTAGAATCTATGATTCATATCTAGAATTTAACCTCTTCAACACTTGTCGTTAAATCTGCACAGCATCGCAATTAAAGTTAGTTAGAAACCATAGAAAACCATAGAAATTACAGCACAGAAACAGGCCTTTTGGCCCTTCTTGGCTGTGCCGAACCATTTTCTGCCTAGTCCCACTGACCTGCACATGGACCATATCCCTCCATACACCTCCCATCCATGTATCTGTCCAATTTATTCTTAAATGTTAAAAAAGAACCCGCATTTACCACCTCGTCTGGCAGCTCATTCCATACTCCCACCACTCTCTGTGTGAAGAAGCCCCCACTAATGTTCCCTTTAAACGTTTCCCCCCTCACCCGAAACCCATGTCCTCTGGTTTTTTTCTCCCCTCGCCTCAGTGGAAAAAGCCTGCTTGCATTCACTCTATCTATACCCATCATAATTTTATATACCTCTATCAAATCTCCCCTCATTTTTCTACGCTCCAGGGAATAAAGTCCCAACCTATTCAACCTTTCTCTGTAACTGAGTTTCTCAAGTCCTGGCAACATCCTTGTAAACCTTCTCTGCACTCTTCCAACCTTATTTATATCCTTCCTCTAATTTGGTGACCAAAACTGAACACAATACTCCAGATTCGGCCTCACCAATGCCTTATACAACCTCATCATAACATTCCAGCTCTTATACTCAATACTTTTATTAATAAAGGCCAATGTACCAAAAGCTCTCTTTATGACCCTATCTACCTGTGACGCCACTTTTAGGGAATTTTGTATCTGTATTCCCAGATCCCTCTGTTCCACTGCACTCCTCAGTGCCTTACCATTAACCCTGTATGTTCTACCTTGGTTTGTCCTTGCAACGTGCAATACCTCACACTTGTCAGTATTAAACTCCATCTGCCATTTTTTAGCCCATTTTTCCAGTTGGTCCAAGTCCCTCTACAGGCTCTGAAAACCTTCCTCACTGTCTACTACACCTTCAATCTTTGTATCATCAGCAAACTTGCTGATCCAATTTACCACATTATCATCCAGATCATTGATATAGATGACAAATAACAATGGACCCAGCACTGATCCCTGTGGCACACCACTGGTCACAGGCCTCCAATCAGAGAAGCAATTCTCTACTACCACTCTTTGGCTTCTTCCATCGAGCCAATGTCTAATCCAATTTACCACCTCTCCATGTATACCTAGCGAGTGAATTTTCCTAACTAACCTCTCATGCGGGACCTTGTCAAAGGTCTTACTGAAGTCCATGTAGACAATATCCACTGCCTTCCCTTCATCCACTTTCCTGGTAACCTCCTCGAAAAACTCCCAACAGATTGGTCAAACATGACCTACCACGCACAAAGCCATGTTGACTCTCCCTAATAAGTCCCTGTCTATCCAAATGCTTGTAGATTCTGTCTCTTAGTACTCCCTCCAATAACTTACCCACTACCGACATTAAAATTAGCCTATAATTTCCCAGATTACTTTTCGATCCTTTTTTAAACAACGGAACAACATGAGCCACTCTCCAATCCTCCGGCACCTCACCTGTAGACAGCGACATTTTAAATATTTCTGCCAGGGCCCCTGCAATTTCAACACTAGTCTCCTTCAAGGTCCGAGGGAACACCTTCAGGTCCCGGGGATTTAATTTTCCTCAAGACAGCAAGCACCTCCTCCTTTTCAATCTGTACAGTTTCCATGATCTCACTACTTGTTTCCCTTAATTCCATAGACTTCATGCCAGTTTCCATAGTAAATACAGATGCAAAAAACCTATTTAAGATCTCCCCCATTTCCTTCCGCATATAGCCGACCACTCTGATCTTCAAGAGGACCAATTTTATCCCTTACAATCCTTTTGCTCTTAATATACCTGTAAAAGCTCTTTGGATTATCCTTCACTTTGACTGCCAAGGCAACTTCATGTCTTCTTTTAGCCCTCCTGATTTCTTAAGTATTTTCTTGCACTTCTTATACTCCTCAAGCACCTTATTTACTCCCTGTTTCCTATACATGTCATACAACTCCCTCCTCTTCTTTATCAGAGTTGCAATATCCCTTGAGAACCAAGGTTCCTTATTCCTATTCAATTTGCCTTTAATCCTGATAGGAACATACAAATTCTGCACTCTCAAAATTTCTCCTTTGAAGGCTTCCCACCTACCAATCACATCTTTGCCAGAGAACAACCTGTCCCAATCCACACTTTTTAGATCCTTTCTCATTTCTCCAAATTTGGCCTTCTTCCAGTACAGAACCTCAACCCTAGGACCAGATCTATCCTTGTCCATGATCAAGTTGAAACTAATGGTGTTATGATCACTGGAACCAAAGTGCTCCCCTACACAGACTTCTGTCACTTGTCCTAACTCGTTTCCTAACAGGAGATCCAATATTGCATCCTCTCTAGTTGGTCCCTCTATATATTGATTTAGAAAACTTTCCTGAACATATTTTACAAACTCTAAACCATCTAGACCCCTAACAGTATGGGAGACACAGCCTTCTGTTAACAAATCAATATTGATGGACTTGATTGATCAGTGTTTCACTTGAGATTGATATACACTCCGAATGTTTTCCATTAATTCCCTTCCACTAATATTAAGCTGACTTACTTCTTTCTAACCATCCACACTTTGTCTTATTTTTCTATCCTTTTCAAAAAAAGATTGTCTTCATGGCCTCTGGCGCCACCAACTGTGATCAAAGAGGATTGAAAAGTAACACACAGTCCTATTTCCTCCTTGTATTCCCTCTCTGAATAGCCTAGTATATTTTATCCAAACATAATAACTTATGTTCTTTAAAAGATGTCTGAACCCTTAATAGCATACATTTCATGCTCTGCATCCTAAATATCAATGTTTTATCCTCTAATTCTGTGAAGACACAAAAAATTTCCATTTCCACAGTTAAAAATTATGATTTCATTGTCTAATAGCCCAGCCTTCTCCCCCCATTATAATTTTCTTTCCCAAAATATATCTATAAAATCCATTTCAGTTTCCCTTGATTTGACCATCTCCTAATTACATCCTTTGGTAAAGCTACCCTTACACAAATTCAGAGCTTTTTAAATTATGGTACATCTTTGCCTTTTTTCGTATCTATACTAAATATATCTAAATAAAAGACGTTGTTTCTAAAATGTTCCCCCCCCCCGCCCACTATTTTCACTTGCCTGGGTCCATTCCCTAAATTTTAATCCGATAATGCTCCTCTTTTTCTACACACTGATGGAAAAAGTTCCAATAAGCTCCAACATAACTTTCACACTGCTACTCTAAAGTTAGAGTACAAACCCCATTTCCAGAAAAGTTGGGATATTTTCCAAAATGCAATAAAAACAAAAATCTGTGATATGTTAATTCACGTGAACCTTTATTTAACTGACAAAAGTGCAAAGAAACGATTTTCAATAGTTTTACTGACCAACTTAATCGTATTTTGTAAATATACACAAATTTAGAATTTGATGGCTGCAACACACTCAACAGAAGTTGGGACAGAGTTAACATGAGATTGAAAAGTGCACAGAATATTCAAGTAACACCGGTTTGGAAGACTCCACATTAAGCAGGCTAATTGGTAGCAGGTAAGGTATTGTGACTGGGTATAAAAGTAGAGTCCATCAAAGGCTCAGTCTTTGCAAGCAAGGATGGGTCGTGGCTCACCCCTTTGTGCCAAAACTCGTGAGAGAATTGTTAGTCAGTCCAAAAGGAACATTTCTCAATGCAAGGTCAGGATTACTTCGGAAAACCATTGTCCGTCAACACAGTCCGTCGCTGCATCGAGAAATGCAACTTGAAACTGTATTACACAAGGAGGAAGCCATACATCAACTCTATGCAGAAATGCCGGTGAGTTCTCTGGGCCCAAGCTCATCTCAGATGGACCGAAAGACTGTGGAACCGTGTGCTGTGGTCAGATGAGTCCACGTTTCAGCTAGTTTTCAGAAAAAATGGGTGTTCAGTTCTCCGTGCCAAAGATGAAAACGACCATCCAGATTCTTATCAGCGAAAGGTGCAAAAGCCAGCATCTGTGATCAGTGCATCAGTGCCCACAGCATGGGCGAGTTGCATGTATGTGAAGGTACCATTGACTCTGAGGCGTATATTAGGATTTTAAAGAGACATCTGTTGCCATCAAGGCGACGTCTCTTCCCGGGACGTCCATGCTTATTTCAGCAGGACAATGCCAGACCACATTCTGCGCAGGCTACAACAGTGTGACTTTGTAGACACAGAGTGCATGTGCTTTACTGGCCTGCTGCCAGCCCAGATCTATCTCCTATTAAAAATGTATGGCGCATCATGAAGAAGAGAATCAGACAACAGAGACCACGGACTGTTGAGCAGCTGAAGTCTTATATCAAGCAAGAATGGACAAAATTTCCAATTGCAAATCTACTACAATTAGTATTCTCAGTTCCAAAATGATTAAAAAGTGTTATTAAAAGGAAAGGTGATGTAACACAATGGTAAACATGCCTCTGTCCCAACTTTTGTTGAATGTGTTGCAGCCATCAAATTCTAAATTTGTGTATGTTTACAAAATACAATTAACTTGGTCAGTAAAACTATTGAAAATCTTTTCTTTGTACTTTTGTCAGTTAAATAAAGGTTCACGTGAATTAACATATCACAGATTTTTGTTTTTATTGCATTTTGGAAAATATCCCAACTTTTCTGGAAATGGGGTTTGTAGTTGAATTCATCATTACTCGCCTTGCTAGGTTTGTATTTACTGGAAATTTACCTAAATCACTTTCCCTCAGATCGTTGAGGAACTACAGTAGCAAGATTGTCCATTCTTTGCTTTTTATTTTAACCGAGATGGCCTCATTTATCAATGTTCTATTATACTGTTGTAAACCAATGCTCTGAAGCTCCCACCATTTGTAGCCAGAGAGTAAACACCTGAATCATGGCATCCTGGAGACAACATGGCATCCTGGAATCACATCTGTGTTGTAGAAACACCCTCTTGCCCCTTACTAATTGAATCCTCAACCACTGAAGCTTTCCTCTCCTATCTATCTCAGTGAACTATTCCAGTCATGTCCTTGGCTCTGACTCAATCTCAATGGCTCTTCACATGGCTTTAGACCACCTGGACAATACAAACACCTATTTCAGGATGCTATTCATCAACTACAGCTTAGCATTTAACACCATCATTCCCACAATCCTGATTGACAAGTTACAGAACCCAGGCCTCCGTACCTCTCTCTGCAATTGGATCCACAACTTCCTAACTGGAAGACCACAATCTTGGTGATAATATCTCCTCCTCGCTGACGATCAACAATGATGCACCTCAGCGGTGTGTGCTTAGCCCACTGCTCTACCCTCTCTAGACCCAAGTGTTGCAAGATATAGGTCAAATACCATCTATAAATTTGCTGATGATACAATCATTGTTGGTAGAATCTCAGATGGAGACGAGAGGGCGTACAGGAATGAGATATACCAACTAGTGAAGTGGTGTCGCAGCAACAACCTCACTCAACATCAGTAAGACAAAAGAGCTGATTGTGGACTTCAGGAAGGGTAAGGCGTAGGAACACTTACCAATCCTCAAAGGGATCAGAAGTAGAGAGAGTGAGCAGTTTCAAGTTCCTGGGTGTCAAGATCTCTGAGGACCTAACCTAGCGCCAAGATATCAATGCAGTCTAAAGAAGGCAAGACAGCGACTATACTTCATTAGGAGTTTGAAGAGATTTGATATGTCAACAAAAACAGTCAAAAACTTCTATAGATGTACAGGCTGCATCACTGTCTGGTATGGGGGTGGGGGGGGGCGGCTACTACACAGGACCGAAAAAACTGCAGAGGGTCACAAATTTAGTCAGCTCCATCTTGGGTACCAGCCTCCAAAGTACGCAGGACATCTTCAAGGAGTGGTGTCTCAGAAAGGCAGCATTCATTATTAAGGACCTGCAGCACCCAAGGCATGCCCTTTTCTCACTGTTACCATCAGGTAGAGGTACAGAAGCCTGAAGGCACACACTCAGTGATTCAGGAACAGCTTCTTCCCCTCTGCCATCCTATTCCTAAGTGGACATTGAACCCGTGAACACTACCTCACTTTTTTAAAAATATACGTTATTTCTGTTTTTGCATGACTTTTAATTATTCAATATATTTACTGTAATTTATTTATTTATTTTCTTCTACATTATGCATTGCATTAAACTGCTATTGCTAAGTTAACAAATTTCACGACACATGCCGGTGATAATAAACCTGATTCTGATTTTGATTGCACTCCTCAGGAAATTTTGCCACTTTCACTATTAGCTATAAGGCAGAATGATGCATTTGGGACACTTCTCCTTTTGTACACATACCCACTGTGTCAGCACTTAAGTTATGGGGTGATCATCTTCTTAAGCATGCTAGATTCAGATTAGTTTATTGTCATATACAACAGGACACAATGAAATTTCTCACTTGTGTGCCAAAATCCAGATCTCTACTTTCTCTGCTTGATGACATTTCTTGCATGCATGGATGTCTAGAACACAAGGAGTTTCCTGGAGTTCACACGTGGAACTGAATATGCAACCAGTTGGACAAGGAATCTCTGTTTATTAAAATAGCTAACTATCCAACAATTCCTTCAAATCAACATACTGTCCTTAATACTATTCTCATCTACTCTTTTTTTAAACCAAGTATTTGTCATGTTCTTCTTCAACGACATGGCGGACTTTTAACATTGTAAACCAGCGAGTTGTTTATTACGTCTCCCTACTCGCTGGGAAAACAGAGACACTTCTTTCTCCCTTATTAGGGAGAGAGATAACCCGTGGTATGTTGAATACTGGTGAAACGCGAAGTCTTTGGAGTCTGTAAGTCTGTGTCTTTGCTGTTGCTTTGCTCACACTTGAGTGCCTGGTGGCAAGTGCCGATGCTATTTTATTTGCCAGTGGGGGGGGGGTATTGTTGCTTGCAGCCGCTTACATGCTGGGGGGGAGCTCGAGGGGACTTTGGGGTTCTAACATTTGACTGTCCTTCATCCTTTGGATCACTCCTCTGTTTTCGTGGATGGTTGCGAAGAAAAAGCATTTCAGGATGTATATTGTATACATTTCTCTGACATTAAATTGTACCTTTGAACTTAACCAGATTTATTGATTAACAGTTGATGCCTTCCAGTATTGTTGATTTGAGCCCTTTTGGAAACTCAGAATGAAAGCACAGTAATCAACTTTCTTCTAACTTCTCATGTCACCCAATATCCTTTAGTTGTTTTTCAAACCCACAAATTGACTTCCTTCCCTCCCCCACATATTCCCCTCACAAATCCACTGCTACACCCACTTAGATCCATTCCTCCTGTTCCTCAGGTAACACCGTCCCTGCAGCCCTGATCGAAAAGCTACAAAACCCGCACCCCTCTACCTCCCCCTGCAACTGGATCCTCGACTTCCTAACCAGAAGACCACAATCTGTGCGGATCGGTAATAACATATCCTCCTCGCTGACAATCATCAACTGGTGCACCTCAGGGATGTGTTTTGACCCCACTGCTCTACCTCCTACACCCATTACTGTGTGGCCAGGCACAGTTCAAATGCCGTCTATAAATTTGCTGATGATACAACCATTGTTGGTAAACTCTCAGATGGTAACAAGAAAGCATACCGGAGCAAGATATATCGGCTAGTTGAGTAGTATCATAGCAATATCTTTGCACTCAATATCAGTAAGACCAAAGAACTGATTCAAAAAGGGTAAGATGGCGAGGGAACCACACACCAATCCTCAGGGAGATCAGAGATGGAGAAAGTGAGCAATTTCAACTTCCTTGCTGTCAAAATCTTTGAGGACCTAACCTGGTCCTAACACATCAATGCAGCCACAAAGGCGGCAAGATGGCGGCTGTATTTCATTAGGAGTTTGAGGGGATTTGGAATGTCACCTAAAACACTCCAAAATCTCTACAGATGTTGCGTGAAAAGCATTCTGACTGATGACATCACTTTCTACACAGTGTAGAGAGTTGTAAAATTAGTCAGCTCCATCATGGGTACTAGCTTCCATAGCATCCAAGACATCCTCAAGGAGCGGTGCCTCGAAAACTAGGCATTCATCTTTATGGACCCCCACCGTGCAGAACATGCCCTCTTCTCACTGTTACCATCAGGAATGAAGTACTGCAGCCTGAAGGCACACACTCAGTGATTCAGGAACAGCTGCTTCCCCTCTGCCATCCGATTTCTGAATGGACGTTGAACCCACGAACACTACCTCACTATTTTTTAATCTCTGTCCTTGCATTGCTTATTTAATTTTAACCATTTAATATATGTACACTGCATATAATTACTGTAATTCAGTTTTATGTATATTTATCAGGTATTGCATTGCACTGCCGCTGCAAAGTTAACAAATTTCGTGACATATTCTGGTGATATTAAACCCGAATCTGATTACCAAAAGATACTCCAATTTACACGATCAGAATAAGCAAGCACATTATCTAGATCATCTTTCAGTTCATGTTAGACAAGGAAAATGATTGAGTTGTGAAATTTGTGCAGAAATGATTCCAAGAATAAATATTTCTCCTCTCCATTAGGAAGATGGTTTAGCTAGTCTGTGCTAACAACTCTCACTATTCAACCAAGAGTGCTAACACAGACAAATATCAGGAAATCTAAACTGCAGAACAACATGAAAATACAGTAATGAGCAAGGAGACAGAGAAACCTGAAGGTTTGGGTTTATAAAGAGAGATAGTTTAACACTGCAGTGGATATGAAGAAGGAAAAGTTCCTGGAATGAGCTAGAAGCCTTGTAGAAGTCCAGCTATAACCAGACAGCCAAAAGGATACCTTCGGTTTAATGCCACACATAAGGATTCACCAGCTGCTAAAACAGGAGACAATCTACAGAAATGAAACACAGTCATAAATTGGGATTTCTTCCCAAAAATCTGCTATTCTTGCTATTAAGAAAAAGCACTCAAGATTTGTGTCATTTTCCTGCAGATTGTGTTGCAGGTTTAGGACTTCTATTCTAGAACTGTTTTTTTTCTGTGCTCCTTTTTCAGTGCTAGGCATACTCCACATAATAGCTACAACTCTAAAGGTCGTCCAAATTCATTTTACTGAATTGAAAATGTTTCTGTTAAGAGAGAACATGTGTGGGGTTTCATCTATAAAGCAAATGCTCTGTAATTCAAAGAATATTTATACTTCCAGGGTTTTCCCTTAGTTTTCTGAAATCCAACAGTCAAGAGCTCCTCTGATCCTGACCAAAGTGTCACATTTACAGGCATCACAGTTGAAGAGTACATATTTACAGTCAGGAAGTCAAATTCTATGTCATAGTGCAAATTTGAGCAGGCATTAAACACTGCCAAAACAACACCTGAGTTATACTGCCTTTTGATAAGGAACAGACAATCCTCATGAATTGAACTGAAATTAGTCTCCATCCAAGACACTGATGAGGTCAAAGTATTCTTCCAATATGGATTGGGTGCTTCCTGGATATTTTCTACATCACAAATGCACAATCTTAAATCAATCTTAAATCTTAGATCATGATTAGCACAAATCTCATAAGGGCTGTATGGAGTCAAACGGTCAAATCCTACTAAAGTCATTGAAGCATCGACCAGAAAGTTGAAGTCTATAACTACCAAGTATTTTTCTTCCTCACGGCCTGTAATTTCAGAACCCTTTACATAAAGGTCAAGTTTCACAACAGTCTCATTTCTGAGCTCTTCACGAATTTTCACATTGTCAAATCTAACACCAACTAATTTTTGACAGGCCCAGTATCCTCCATGAGCACCTTTTGCAGTTACCTGTTGTTGAAGGATCTCATGGTTCATTTGACCAAGTGCAAATTCCGCAAGCAGCGCAAAACTGAAATCACTCACTACCGGTTTTTCCAAATCTTGGCAAATGCAAAAGTTCGGAGGAATCCTTGGAATGCTGTCACAGGTCCTATTTGGAGAAACTGGGCTCAGCAATCCATCAATATTTATCCCATAATTCACACTATTCTCTTCCATGGCTCCAGCACGTGGTAATAGACCTTGTAAGGTATGATGAACATCAAGGAGGCTGATCAGCCTGTGTTGGTTCGTATGCAAGGATCGAATCTTCTCTTCACCTAGTAAGGCAGCTGCTCTATCTGGGACAATGACAAAAAGTGTGGTGTGGAATAACTCTATTTGAGATTCTGTAGACATCAAGACAAACTCCCCATAGCTATTGCCATGGTCTGAAAGAATGAAGGTTAGAGTGTTTTGTTGATCAGCCAAGAAAGTTACGTGTTTGGACAGGTCCTCATCTACTTGCTTTAACCTGAGACCTGTATCTTCATGATTAGTGTCCAGCATAAGAAAGCTGAAAAAGGGCTTTTGCAGGAAAGAAAAACGCGTGACAAAGTGCTCAATATACTGGAGGAGGTAGGCGTGTTGATGGATACCATTGTAACATAGAGCAGCGGGACCATGGAACATATCCTTCACCCCATTTTCTTGAAGAATATCACAGCTAGAATATGAAACATCCATCCTGTCAATTCCACTTCTCCTGGCTGCTTCCAAAAACAGCTGTGCCCTTTCTGAAAATGGTACTTTTTTATTAAGAGCTCTCAGCTCTTTCACCAAACCCCAGTCCCACTTCCAGCACATGTCTTCCAAATATAAAGTCTCGTATCCAAATCTTTTAAAGCTTCCAAGTGTTTTGTTGAAATCCACAGCCTTTGGTGGCAGATCAAATGAACTGAATGGTTTAAGTGGCTTGAATGACTCACCACCAAACAGAGCCTGAAGAGACTCAAATGTCCTACTTTTTATACCTTGAACCAGTTCAAAGTCAAATACTTGTCCAGTTTTGAGCACATTAGTATTCAGATTTCTGAATGCATCAATAGTTTTTGATAGACTTCTATAAAAATGGTGCCTGGATACAGAATCCAAGAGTAAAATATTCACATTCAGTGCAGGTTCATTTGTAAGTTTGCTGGTGGATCTGTGATCTTCATGCAGAACAGGAGGTAGAATAAGAAGTTGTGACATCTTCCTCCCATGATGGCTGAGACAGCGTATAAAACAGTAACCATGGTGATAGGTCCTCCCATCCATCAGCAGCTCTTCATTAATAAACATCACTGTTTCCACTGTGGACGTAAACTTCAGCCACTGATTAACACCCAGCTCTTCATTGTACAATCCTACAACTACCGAGGATGATTTACTGCACAGATCGTGGCGACAGGTTGCTTCAGGCTTTGAGGGATTATATTGCTTTGAGAAAACAAAATATAAAAGGGTGTAAATTGCAAGTATTACAATTCCCACCACAACGCTTCTGATCAAACAATAAATAACAGAACCACACAGGCTGGACACATTTCTATTTGGGTTTCATTCTGCACTTAGTTAATTGATCAATGGTTAGGATACAACAAACCCACGTATTTCACAGAGACCACTCCGATTCAGAGTTTGGATTTGAACTCCGAACTCTGGTATGCCCCAAGCTTAAGGGTTGCGCTAACTGCTACACTACCATGGTGCCCAATAATTTTAGTAAGCATTCCCTCTAGTGCTGAAAGGTTATTTCTCAATTGAATTTAAAATTCATACCGTAATCGTACAAATCACATCTGAGAGCTGGTGGGAACAGTTGGCAGGCTCTTTATCGGCGAACAACTCTTTCATGATGCGACAAGAACCTGGTACAAAATCTGCTCGGATGCAAGCTACCTCCTTCTGTGGCCTCTCTTTCTCTGACTGCAGCCTGAAAACTGGACAGGTGTCATCATATGTGGAAGTTTTCAAGCTGGTGGCAACGGTGCTGAGATTCTGTATGTACTACGAAATGTACAAAATATTCAGTTAAAGGCAAAGAATACACTTTCATGTTTCTGTATCAATTCTTCAAAATTACCTCAACCATTACCACTCTCCAAGTTCAATCAAGTTCAGCAACATACACTATGGAATTATTAAATTACAGAGCCTTCATCTTAAGTAACAGTTTAAATAAAACACATATTCAAGAAGATTGGTGCATTTTTTCAGTTGGGGATTGTCATCAAATAATATTGGGCATAGTACTTTCCACCACTTTAGAATATTTATTAGCCCAATATCCACCTCAAACAACTTGCGCACAGTGGCCACTTTATTAGGTACCTTCTGGACCTAATAAATTGGCCACTGTGTGTATGTCTGTGGTCTTCTGCAACTGTACCCCATTGACTTCAAAGTTTGACATGTCATGCATTCAGAGAGGTCCTTCAGAGAGTTAACCTCTCTCGTTAACATTTTCACCCACAGTACTGCTGCTCACTGGATGATTTTTGCTTTTTCCCACCAACCTTTGTAAACTCCAGAGACTATAATGCATGAAAGTCACAGATCAGCAGTTTCTGAGTTACTCAAATCATCCTGTCAGGCTCCAACAATCATTCCATTCTCAAAATCACTTAGATCACATTTCTTCCCCCATTCTGATATTTGGTCTGAACAACAACTACTGAACCTCATGACAATGTCTGCATGCTTTCATGCATTGAGTTGCTACCACATAATTGGCTGATTAAATATTTGCATTAATGAGCATGTATACCTAACAAAATGGACACTGGCTATATTTACCTCATGAGTGGTCCAAGTGTTTTTCAGTGGCATTACTATACTATATAATACTATGATCACTGTTCTCTCAATAGAAACGTGGGTTTGCACCCATCAATGCTACTGCTCCCAGAGTTAAGTTTTGACCTTGAACTTAGCTTCTATTTTTTGGAGACCACTCGGACTTCCACCAGGTTCTCCGATTTCTTCTCAGAACCTTACGGTGTACTGGTAGATTAATTGTTGTACATTACACATCAGTGTAGCTTAGTGCCAAAGGTTTTGGAATTGACATATACCACCACATCTGGCTCAAACCCTTCCCCACCCTCATTCCAATCACAGAAAACTTGTAGTCTCCTTTGCCCTGGCACCAGAGAGACAATGCAACATAGGGACTCACATTAACTAATGCGGAAATGAGTTTCTACTGCATTTCAATGACTCACTACTCCCAATTGTCATGTTCTGCACCACACTCCTTCCAGCTGTCTCCTCCAGTCTCTCCCTCTAAACCTGGCAACATCCTCAAACCTTTTCTGAACCCTTTCCAGCTTAACCACATCTTCCCTAAAACAGGTCAACCAAAACTTAACTCCAAGTGTGGCCTCACCAACAATTTATACAACTGCAACATAATGTCCCATAATGATGAAAGAGAGAGAAGTTGCCTTTAAACTCACAAGAGAGCATAGGCCATCAACTTTTTGCTGTTGATGTTTCTGTAGCAGGCAATTTCTTTTTTACGAGGTCAAGTTGCTAGCTCGACGCTCAACCCAGCATGGATGGAAAGTGTACCAGGGAGCCGGCTGGGTTCGAACTCGGGAGCCTTCGCTCTGAAGTCCAGCGCTGATGCCACTACGCCACCAGCCAGCTATAATGATGAAAGCCAGCAAGCTAAATGTCTTTTTTTTTTAAAAAACAACCCCATCCACCTGTGACTCTTCTCTTTATCAATGAACGGTGCCCTTGTACTGAGTCCCTCTTTTCAATTACACTGCCTAATGCCCTACCATTCATTGTACAAGTCCTATACTGGCTGACTTTCCAAGTGCATCACTTCACACTTGTTTGTACTGAAATCTATATGCCATTCCTCAGCCCACCTCCCTGATTGATCAAGATAACCTTCTTCACTATCAAGAAGAACTAATTTTGTGTCATCAGCAAACTTCACTCATGTATTCACATGCAAACTATTACATAATTAATTAATAACAGGTTTCCAATACTAACCCTTGCAGTATACAAGTCACCGGTTTCCATTCAGAGAAATAACCTTCAATGATTACCTTCTGCTTCCCGTCTCCCAGCCAACTTTGAATCCACTTAAATAGTTTTCCGTGGATTCCACTGGATATCATCTTTATCTTGAAGGTACAGATTACTTGTCACATGGACAGTGAAATATCAAAACATACAGTAAAATGCATCCTTTGCGTCAAATCAAATGAGTGAGCATTGAGCTCAGCAGCCCACAAGTGTCGGCATGCTCCCAGACCCAACAGAGTCCACTGACCCTAGCCATACATCTTTGGACTGTGGGAGGAAACCAGAGCACCCGGAAGAAACCCATGTGGTCACAGAAACTCCTTACGGGAAGTGGCGGGAGTTGAACCCCAGTCGGAGATTGCTGGTGCTGCAAAGCGATGTGCCAACCACTGCGCTACCACGCCATCCATAACCAGCCTATCATGCATGACCTTGTCAAAGTCCAAAACAGACAACATCCCCCATCTACCCTCATCTACCTTTTTGGTAACTCCTTCGAAAAAAAAACGCAGATTGTCAAGCATGACTTGCAATGCTGACTCTTCCAAATAAGACCACCTATTTAAATGCTGGTAGAACATGTCCCTCAGAATTTCCTCCAGCATCTTCTGCACCACTGCCAGGCTGACCCTTCCGAAGTAATGGAAGAATAACTACCTTTTAAGGTTTGAATCTGACTAGACAAGCTCTAGACCTCCCTTACCCCTCGCACCTCACCGCCAACCAGAGACCCAAGTTAAGCAAAGGTTCACATTATCTCCTCCAACCTTGTCTACGGCACTCACTGCTCCCAATGTGACCTCCTCTACGTCAGCAAGACCAATCGCAGCTCAGTGTTCACTTTACAAAACACCTATGCTCAGTCCACAGTGACCATCCTAAGCTCCAAGTTGCAGACCATTTCAGCTCCCCTTCCCATTTCCTCAATGGCCCATCCATCCTTAGCTTTCTCTACTGCCAGGATGAATCCCAACACAAACTGGAAAAGTCACACTTTCTATGACACATACAACCTAATAGAATGACATTGAGTCTTCCAATATTAGGTACCTTCCCCCCCCTCCCCCAGCGCCAACACCACACACACTATTTTCCTTTATCCACCGCCCCCCCCCCGCCCTTTACTCCCTTCCCTTCTCCTTCTGATCCTCTGGCCCTCATATCTTTGTCCCCTTTGCACACTTTCCTCTATTCACCCAATTCACAGTTTTTGCACCCCTACACTTATTTGGTTCCAAATGTTGTACACCTCTTCCCTGGTGGTTCCCACTCTCATCTCTTTTGCATATCCAAAACTAGCTCTGATAGTGCTAAGTGGTCCTACTTATCTCTCTCCCATAGCTGTCTCACATCCTCACACTTCCCCCCACCTTGCTCCATCACAACTTAAGTCAGTGACAATAAACCCGACTATGATTCTTATTGTAGACTGTGTTGAACCTACTCTTATCTTTTTATCTTAGTTTCACAGTCTAACCTAAATATTTAAGTCAGTGATTAAACAAGTGTTAATTTCTTATTACCATCCTGCATTTTATTAGTCACCAAATAGCACTTCTTCTACTGCTTCATCAAGTTCCTGGTCTCTATGTATGGTACAAGCTACACTCTTGAAATGGTGCATTGCGCTGTGTATAATAAACACAATGAGAATCAAGGGGAAAGCTCTCAACTGGCTTGAACTATACTAAACACAAAACATGATTGTGAATTTTAGAGAGAAATCATCTCAAGCCTTGGGATATCACTACTGGAATTTCTGAGGGCAGCACCCATAAGTCCAAAATTTTGATATACTTCAGCAATGATCTGCCCTCCTTCAAAACTTCAGAAGAGGGGATGTTTGTTAATAAAGAAAAAAATAAAGGTGATAAAGATTAGCATCGAAACACCCAGTGAAATACAATCAAATTGGCAAGGACTGTGCTAGGGGCAGCTTGCAAGTATCACCACCCTCCCAGCACCAACATAGCATGCCAACAACTTGCTAACCTTAATCATACATCTTTGGAACATGGGAAGAAAAGAGGACACCTAGAGGAAACCCACACAATCATGGGGAGAACGTACAAGTATCTTGCAGACAGTGATGGGAATCAGTGCTTGCTGACGCTGCAAAGTGAACTGCCCTAATTACACATCGTTCAATCATAAGTCTTCAGATAATGAAGATCTGCACATGATAAAACCCAAATAATATTCAGGTTTCTGCTGCTACAAGGTAAGAACTAACACTCAAATTCTAGACAACAGCCAACTCCAAGAACAGAATCTAACCATCTCTTCATATTCAATGACAGCAGCATCATCATCATCAAAATCAATTTCACAGGATATCATTGACCAAAAGCTTAGTATTTTCCAATGAGTTGTTCACCTCCTACATCCCCAAATCCTTTCTATCATAGGCTTAGAGAATGATGGAGCACAGCTCTACAAATCCTCCCCAAATTGTAATTTTAACCATCTAAATGGGTAAAAGACTAAGTTCCACTTCAAATCACAGGCCATCCCGACTCGAAAATATACTGTAGTTCTTTCATCATAAGTCAATATCCCTGAATTTACTGCCAAGCATTGCGAATGCACCTTGACCACATAGACTGTAGTAATGCAAGTCATGAAATCACCTCCACCATCTTAACAGCACTGAAGAATGGCCTTTTTAAAAATGACCTCATCAATGTCCACATATCTCTATTACAATTGGATTCTGTAGTAAAATCTATAACAAAATAGGTTCGTTCCACAATTTCACATGCATTAACACCACTAAGAGAAAGGCGCTTACACCACTCAAGGAACTAATATGCCCAAACGTACTATTTCCAAGACTGGCCTGAACATGTAAAAAATCGTTATTAATAGATTATTCCTATGAAAGCATGATTTGGTGACGAATGTATACATTGGTCTTCTGAGTGTAATAAAGCAACAATCTTATATAGCAGAGCAATATGCAGTAAAATGGAAATGAATATTTATATCTTAGTTTTTAATTAAATGTTTCAGAAATCTAAATGGTGTTTCAAAGTAACTAGAAGTAGTCACATAACAGATGTTTATAGATAAATCATGACTAATGCAGGATTTATCACAGGCAGGCTAGTACTTACAGTGGTTGTCCTGTCCTTGTTTGCATGACCTGACGTATGGTGAATTTGAGTGGATACTTCAAGGAAGAAAAACTGTAAACAAGCCTGCTCAAGAGAAGTTAAGGATGCATATTAGTTAAGGATAACAATGTCAATCAATACAGAGGTGGGTGTAACATACAGTGGGACAACTGCAAATCAAGAACATTATTCAAATTCTAAAATGGAATTGTTATTTTAACAGTTCTTATATACCTATCTATTATAAAAGCAATTGTCACTTGGCATACTGATATCACAAATGTTCCAATATAATCCACCTTGGCACATTATATTTACTTTGGACAATATACACTTTCTGTGTTGTTTACCCTCACCTCCCACTTTTTCTTTCCTCCACCTCATTTTGTCAAAGTTCACTTGGAATGATAAACATCTGAAATGACCAATTAAATAGGTTAAAGGAAAGATATATAAAAATAAAAATAAAATCCAATTTATATGGTACTTTTTATGACATTGGTGAAGCCCAAAATAGCTAAGGAAGCACTTTTTAAATGAAGTTCCTTTCAGTGCCATGCAAAGCACCTTTAAAATGAAGCAACAAACAATCCAGTATCTGCAGTCTTTTGAGTCTACCTATTAAAGTGATGTCAAGTTATCAATGATACCACAATAAAACAAAGAATTGGTCGAGTAATTGGATAGATTAATCGGTTGCTTACTAATTAGATAGGTGACTATGAAACAACATCCATGGTCGACCCTGACCAACAAGGGCCTCTTCCTCAATAATCAGAAATACTAACGATGAGTAGCATCTCCCAGTGCTGTCCACTGACTGACCAGTATCTCACTAATAAAGAAAGACCAGAGTGGATATCAGACCATTGGAAAATGACAATGGGGAGGTAGCAAAGGAGGGGACAAAGAAATGGCAGACAATATGTATTTTACATCAGGGTTCAGTGTGGAAGAAACTAGCAGTATGCTAGAAATTCAAGAGCATCAGCGGGCAAAAGTCAGTGTAGTTGTTGTTATTAAGGAGAAGGGGTTTGAGTAGCTGAAAGGTCTGAAGGTAGATAAGTCACCTGGGTCAGATGGACTACACCACAGGGTTCTAAAAGAGTTAACTGAACAGTTTGTACAGGACTTTGGAATAGTTCTGGAGGACTGGAAAACAGCAAATATCACATCACTCTTTAAAAAGGAGGGGGGAGGGAGACAAAGAAAGAAAATTATAGACCAGTTAGCATTCCTTCAGTGAATAGTAGAATGTTGGAGTCCATTACTAAGGATGAGATTTCAGGGTACCTGGAGGCATTGATAAAATAGAGAAAAGTCAGCATGGTTTCCTTAAGGAGAAATCTTGCCTAACAAATCTGTTGGAATTTTTTGAGGAAATAACAAGCAGTATAGACAAAAGAGAGTCAGTAGAAGTTGTTTAAATGGATTTTCAGGCCTTTGACAAGTTGCCGCACATGAGGCTGCTTAACAAAATAAGACCCATAGTATTACAAGAAAGATACTACCATGGATAGAAGATTGGGTGACTGGTAGGAAGCAAAGTAAGAGAATAAAGGGGTTTGGTTCTGGTTTGATGCCAGTACTAGTGGTGTTCCACAGGGGTCTGTGATGGGACCACTTCTTTTTATGATTTAGATGATGAAATTGATGAATTTGTGGCTATGTACATGGGTGATGTGAAGATAGACGGAGGGGCAAATAGTGTTGAGGAAGCAAAGAGGCTGCAGAAGGACTTAAAACAGATTGGGAGAATGGGCAAATAAGTGGCAGATGGAATATAGTGCAAGGAAGTGTATGGTCAGCATTTTGCTAGAAGTAATAAAGATGTAGACTATTTTCTAAGTGGGGAGGGAATTCAAAAATCAGAGATGCAAAGGGACTTGGGAGTTTGTAAAACCATAAGATATAGGAGCAGAAGTAGGCCATTCAGCCCATTGAGTCTGCTCCGCCATTCAATCATGGGCTGATCCAATTCTTCAGTCATCCCAACTCCCCTGCCTTCTGCTCATACCCTTTGATGCCATGACTAATCAAGAATCTATCTATCTCTGCCTTAAATGCACCCAATGACTTGGCCTGCACAGCTGCTCATGGCAACAAATTCTACAGATTTACCACCCTCTGACTAAAGTAATTTCTCTGCATCTCTGTTCTAAATGGACGTCCTTCAATCCTGAAGTCATGCCCTCTTGTCCTAGACTCCCCTACCATGGGAAATAACTTTACCATATTTAATCTGTTCAGGCCTTTTAACATTTGGAATGTTTCTATGAGATCCCCCCTCATTCTCCTAAACTCCAGGAAATACAGCTCAAGAGCTGCCAGATGTTCCTCATACAGTAACCCTTTCATTCCTAGAATCATTCTCATGAATTTTCTCTGAACACTCTCCACTGTCAGTACATCCTTTCTAAAATAAGGAGTCCTTGTGCAGGATTTCTTAAAGGTTAACTTGTAGGTTAAGTTGGCGGTAAGGAAGGCAAATGCAATGTTAGCATTCATTTCAAGAGGACTAGAAAATAAGGGCAAAGGTATAACAGTGAGCTTTTATAAGGCATTGGTTGGACCACACAGAGTATCACGAGTTTTGTGCCCCTTATCTACGAAAAAATATGATGATATTGGAGAGGGTCTGGAGGAGGTTCATGAGAATGATTTGAGAAATGAAAAGTTTAATATACAAGAACCTTTTGATGGCCCTGGGCCTGTATTAATGGGTGTTTAGAAGGTGGGGTTGGGGAGCTCATTGAAGCCAATTGAATACTGGAATGCCAAGATAGAGTGGATGTTTCCAATAGTGGGGGAGCCTACAACCCGAGGACACAACCTCAGAATAGAAGGGCATCCCTTTATAGCAAAGATGAGGAGGAATTTCTTTACCTGAGCGAGGTGAATCTGTTGCCACTGATAACTGTGGACGCAGTATTTAGCAGTACAGCGTGTATAAGGCCCTTTGAACCGCATCGCCCCAGCAACTGCCAACAACCCCAATGAAACATAACCCAATCACTAGACTATTTATAATGACCAATTAACCTGCCCAGTACATCTTGGGTATAGGGGAGGAAACCAGAGCACCTGGGGATGACACATGAACTCCATGAGGAAGATGTACAGACACTCCTTACAGAACAGTGCGGGAATTGAACTTTGAACACCAACACCATGAGCTGTAATAGCGTCACACTATTATACTACCATGCGTAAGGCACGCAAGCTGCATAAGGTTCTGTTAAGCCGAGGGGATAAGGACTGAATACTAGAGGTCTCATCTTTCTAAAGCCAGTGAACTCATATTCTCTTTAAACACAGATAGTGCCCTGATTCACATCTTTACTGTTATGCTGTAGGTATTTCATTTAGCAGCTCTGTAAGAGCTGTTTGTTCTGCTTTCAGCCTGTTTAGGTTATTGTTGAAGATAAGGGATGATGTGGAATGTGTGCCATCCAATTAGCGGGAGGTTTTTCTTGGTGAGGAACAATAAGGTTGGTCTTGGGCTTTTGTTCAAGAGGAGACGAAGAGAGAAGACGCTGGGGAAAGCCAGTCGTAGCACACGATCCGCTGGAGGACCTGTTTGTTCAATGGATTATGAGCGGCGTTTGGAAGGTGGTGTGTGCTTTCACGTTGACCGAGGGCCCAGCATGTGAGCGACAGAGAAGTTCAAGATGAGCTTCAACTTGTGCACATTTGACTGTTCAATGAGAATGGGCCCTTTTCTTTTTGTTATTCCTTATTAACCCTTTAGTTAAGATTCATAAACAAAATTCCTTTAATCGTATGCAGTGTACTGTCTGATATTTCGTAGCATCAATTTGTAACAGGGTAGTGAATCACACAGCATCCACACAAACTGGGGGTTGGGGAAGGGGGCTCACGCCTTAATCTCACACGCTTGGCGGGGCCGGAGATAGTCTTCCCTAGATTTATGCAGCCAAGGAGACCAGAATGTTTCATACATAAAAAATAAAAACCAGAAATTAGTAGCTTTGTGCATTACTACAGTTCAAAATTAATTGACATGGATCTATTTGTAACATACCATAGAAAGATCACAATAATGAGTGACTGCAAGTGATCTTCCCATAAATCATGACTAAATTTAAGATGTATTTCTGCATTTTAACGAAGCAGGGGAGGAAAGAACCATCCATCATATCTTTTGTTAATTCAAATGTTGCCTATCTCATTCATACAGAACATTACAGGACAGTACAAGCCACTTGGTTCACAATGCTGTGCCAACCTTTTAACCTACTGTAAGATCAATCTAACCCTTCCCTGCGAGATAGCCTCTATTTTTCTATCATGCATGTGCCTATCTAAGAGCTTCTTAAGTGCCTCTAATGTATCTGCCTCTTCCACCACCACTGGCACGGTATTCTGTAAACTCAGCACTCTGTGTAAAGTACTCTGATATTCCCCCCTCCCCATATTTTCCTCCAATAACCATAAAATTATGTCCCCTTGTATTAGCCATTACCATACTGGGAAAAAAAATGACTCTGGCTACCCACTATCTATGCCTTTTATCGTCTTGTACACCTCTATCAAGTCACTTCTTAAACTTCTTTGCTCAAAAGAGAAATGCCCTAGCTCACTTGACTTATCTTCATTAAGACATGTCCTCTAGCCCAGGTAGAATCCTAGTAAATCTCTTCTGTACCCTCACATCCTTCTTACAATGAAGTATCCAGGACTGAGCACAATATTCCAAGTGTGGTCTAGCCAGAGCTTTCCACAGCCTCTGGATGCCCCCAAAACAATTTACAACCAAAGTACTTTAGAAGTGCTCGAAAAAAGCGACGAAACAGACTTTTAACATCGTAAACCAGCAGGTTGTTGTTATGTCTCCCGCTTGCTGTGAAAATGGGGAACACCTCCCTCTCCCTTGCCAGGGAGAGAGAGAACCTTTGGTTTGTCGATTGTCAGATGAAATGCAAAGCTTTTGGGGTAGCTTTGGTCTGTGTCTTTGCTATTGCTTAGCACACGCTTGGGCTCAGTGATGGTACCGATGCACGTTTTTTTTGGTGGTGGGAGGGGGGAATCGTTGCTCGCTGCCACTTACACACGGGGTGGGTGGCTGGGGGGATTTGGGGTTCTCACGTTTAACTGTCATTCATTCTTTGGGCACTTCTCTGTTTTCCTGGATGTTTGCAAAGAAAAAGCATTTCAGGATGTATATTGTATATATTTCTCTGACATTAAATTTGACCATTGAACCTTTGAAGTGTGATATAGTACTTTGTTTATTCAGCCTATGACCTATGCTTTATTACTTTTAAGTCAGTGGAGACCAACCAGTCACAAATGTAGGAGACCAAAAGACTATGTTTGCAAAAATTTGACCTGTATACAGTGGGAAAAATGTTATAAATTCAAAAGTCATAGCTATTTCTGATTAAATACTTTAATCTGTTTCCAAGGTGTTCCTGAGAAAGTTGCTTCAAAAAAAATCTTGGTTTACTAATACAACAAACCTTTTTTGCTGTATTCTAAGCAAGTTATATATATTTAAACTATTAAAAACATACACAAGTGAGAAAATCATCTTAAGAGACCAGTTCAAAAACAGGGAAAATCATTATGTTGCACTATTTATCCTAAATGAAGATACAGTATATTGATCAGCAATATTGGAATGGACAAAGGTCTATAAATGAGAATGTTATTGAGCAAAAAAACATCAGACTGAAGAAAAGTGGATCTCAATGTTAAAAAAGAATTAGCTGAATATGTTCTCATACCATCCTCTAGTCTAAATAGAGAATAAATATGGTACATATAAAGTCAGAGTAAAATATGTATAACAGAGGATCTACGTCACAATTCTTTGTGTGTGCAATCATTTATCCAAAGCAGCACAGCCAGTCATTGGGGACAGCATATAGCTACAAAGGTGATCATCAGGCTAGATGCAAAACAATATTCAGTGTTGATTGATAACATTGTAAATACATATCTGTTAAACTTCACCTCAGGCATTTCAACCAAAAATAGTGTATCACATAATTCACCAAAGTTATACATTCTTCACAGACAACCAAAATCTCAAGTCTCTGAAATGTAAGATCTAAATCATGTGAAAAAGAATCCGTCAGAATCTTTTTAAAAGTTAATAATGGGATTAAAAAGTGACAATTTTGTCACAATTAAAGAGGAAATAGGTAGCACTAGAAGAGTGGATAGCAGTTCCAACATTTTGAGATCCTGAAAAAGGATCTAGTACTTCCCTGGTGTAAATGACACTTAAACTCTTCTCAGGCTTCCAGCCGGGTCAGGTGTAGATTTTAACCAGCATTTTGATGACAAACTCTGCCACCTTCATGATGATGGAGAAGCCCGAGAAAAGTTTATGCATTTTGAAATCCTTCATTGAATGCAAGAACCACACACAGCAGAGAAGTAGGAGTTGCAAGGAGCTACAGAAATGTAATGACACGCTGTATAACTAAAAAGTGGGGCTGCCCAAAGAGTTCAAGTGAGAAAATCACAAAAGCCCACTAGTAGGAAACAAATCTCTAATGGCTAAGCCCCTATAAACAAAAAACCTTCTTGTTACCCCAGAGTATGGACGAGTAAGCACAGCATACAAGAACGTTATTACTAATATGATTTGATTTTATATAAAAAGTTAACACTTAGTTCATCATTACTAATCACAGAGCTCAAAGTAAGTGTTCTCTGTAAAAGAAATGCATGGATACAGTTTTAAATATTTCCATAATAGAGTACCTGAAGTTCCCAGTCATTACCAACCGATCTTGCATGTTCATTTGATTCAGCAGTGTATGCAGTTACGGTAGTTGTAAAAGACTTAGGTTTATTTATATGCATTTTTTTTACTTCCTCGAAACATTTGATTTGTCAATGTTGTTACGCAAGAAAACACGACCATTTACCTTTGCTAAGTTTAATGAGTTGAAGTTGTGGCCAGGTCATATTCCTGCAAAACTGGTCAAAGTTGACAATAACAAACTTTTCGTAAACGTAGCATGATTATCACATTGTACCTAGCTCAAGCTTTGTCAGAAATATCCCACAAGGAATACAGGGATAATACCAGTATCAACTGCACCTACCAAGGAGAAAAGGGCGCAGCACAGAAGAATGCACCAAGTACACCGTTTACGATTTCGCCGGGACATCACTGTTCACTCCACACTGCCACCTGCAGCACTTCACAACAATATACTTAACCTCTCATGCTTAGTTATTAGTTGACTTATTTGTTCGTACATCCGCTCCGGCAATCTCACACCAAGACATTAAGTTGACGGAAGGCCGATTCCTCTGAAAGTTCAGGTCTGCGCCCCCCTCCCAAGAGACAACAGCGCGCATGCGCCTAGTACAGCGAATCAAACGCTGGTGTTGGAGAACGGGAGCGAAAGGGGAAATAGTGTAACCATGGCGCCAGCATAATCGAGGGAACAGTGTAAACAGAGTGACAGTATCCTACCACTAAACTTATCTTTACCTCCCTTTCCCCTCCGCTTTCCGCAGGGATCGCCCCTCCGCGATCCCCTTGTCCATTTGTCCCTCTCAGCATTTACCCCTGTTAACGGCCAAAGTGCTACGCCCGCCCATTCTCCTCCATTCAGGGCCCCAATCAGTCCTTCCAGGTGAGGCAACACTCTATCTGCAAATATGCTGGGGTCCTCTATTGTGTCCAGTGCTCCTTTATATTGGTGAGACCCGTCGTAAATTGGGGGACCGCTGTGTCGAGCATCTCCATTCCACCGGCCACAAGCGGTACTTCCTGGTGGCCAAAGACCTTTCCCATTCCCATTCCCATGTCGGTCCATGGCCTCCTCCTGTACTAAGAGAACCCAGCCTCAGGGTTGAGGAGCAACACCTTATATTCTGTCTGGCTACCCTCCAACCTGATGGCATGAATATCGACTTCTCCTCCCGGTGAACAAATACCACCCCTCCCCCATTCCCCACTCTGACATTTCACTTCTCACCTGCCTATTACCTCCTCCTGGGTCCCTTCCTACTTCCCTATCTCTTACTGATCTCCCCCCTCTCCTAGCAGGCTCTTCTTCAGCCCTTGAACTTTCCCACCCACCTGGCTTCACCTATCACCCTCCAGATACCCTCCTTCCCTCCCCTCCCCACCTTTTTATTCAAGCATCTTCCCCACCTACCTTCTTAGTCTTGAAGAAGGGTCTTAGTCCAAAATGTTGAGTGCTTGCTATTTCCCATCCATGCTGCTTGACCTGCTGAGTTCCTCCAGCGTTCTTTGTGTTTTGCTTAGGATGAGAGTATGGTCAGAGAACAATGGTGACTGTGTAGCCCAGGGGTCAGTATAACAAGAGGGACAATATAATCAAGGCATCAGTGTAATTGGGGAACAACGTGACTAAGGCAATTGTTTAACCTGAGAACAACTGGACCAGTGTGACCGTATAACCAGCGGGACCATGGGAACCAGAGAATAAGGTAACTGATAGCAGTATAACAAAATCAGAAGCAAGTTTATTGTCACATGAAGTGTGTTTTGCTACAGTAGTGCAATGGAAATACAAAATTACTATAATTTACAAAATTAAATAGTGCAAACATCAGAATAATGGGGTAGTATTGATGGGCTCTTGAACTGTTGGAACTCTATTGATAAAGCAGAAGCTGTTCCTGAATCAATGAGTGTTGGCCTTCAGTCTCCTGTACTACAGTAACAAAAGCAGAGCATGTCAAACATGGCGAGGGTCCTTAACGATGCATGTTGTCTTTGGTGGTGAAGGTTGTGCCTGTGTGGAACTGGCTGATTTTACAACCCACTGTAGGCTCTTGTGATCCTGTATATTGGAGAGTCCATACCAGGCTGTCATGCAGCCAATCGGAATGCACGCTACAGCGCACTTACAGAAATTTGCAAAAGTCTTTGGTGACATACCAAATCACCTCAAACTCCAAACAATGAAGAGCCAGAGGTGTGCCTTCTTCTTGATTGCATCAATGTATTGGGCCCAGGACAGATCCTCACAAATGTTGACACCCAGTGCTTGAAGCTGCAGACTCTTCCCACTGCTGACACCTCCCTGAGGACTGGTGCACGTTCTCTTGACATTTCCTTTCGCAAGTCCATAATAATTACGTTGTGTGCAAGATTGTGTTGTGACACCAATCAACCAGCCAAACTATCTCCTTCCTAAACACGTCTTGTTTCCATCTGAGATTTTTTTTTACCAACAATGGTTTCATCTGTGAAATTATAAATGTCTGATGTGTGTTTTGCTGTTACCTAGGTTCTCCAAAGCAGAGTGGAGAGCCAGTCAGCTTGTATCTGCTGGAGACCTGCTGTGGCACAGGCGAATTGCAGGAGGTCCACGTCCTTGCTCAGGCAAGAGTGAATTCTAGCCATACCGATCTCTCGAAGCACTTCATCACATTAATGTGAGTGTTATCGGGCAATGATCATCGAGGCAACTCATCCTGCTCATCTTTGGCACCTGTATCTTCGAAGCCCTTTTGAAGCAGAAAGGAACCTCAGACTGCAGAAGTGAGAGGTTGAAGTTGTCCTTGAATATTCCAGCCAGTTGGTCGGCACAAGTTTTCAGTCCCTTGTCAGGTCCAGTATCAAAGCATGATGCCCCATGAGGGTTCACCCTCTTGAAGGGTGTTCTGACATTGTCCTCTGTGACAGAGATCACTGGGTCATCAAATGTGGAGATTTGCATAGGTCTAATGCTATTCCCCATTTCAATGAGTGTGTAAAAAAAATGTTGAGCTCATCAGGGAGCAAAGCATCGCTGCCATTTATGCTGTTAGCTTTTGCCTTGTAGGAAGTGATAGCATGCAAACCCTGACACAGCTGTTGTCCTTCAGATTGTATCTCCAGCTTCACAAAGAATTGCCCTTATTACTTTCACAATGGCCTTCTGTAACACTTTCCTGGATTTTGTTTAAGTTCTTGAATCGCCAGTCTTGAGTGTCACAAATCTGGCCCTCAGTAGATTTTGAATCTCCTGCTTTATCTAGGAATCCAGGTTTGGGAAAACTCAGTATGCTCTGAAAGGCACGGACTGGTCCACACAGGACCTGATGAAAGTCGGTGATTGCTGTGGTCTGTTCATTCAGATCCAAATGCAGTCTGGTCTACCAATTCAAAGCAGTCCTGAAAGCACTCCTCCAGCTCCCTTAACCTTAGTAGTCCTCCCACTGATGCTGCAGCCTTCAGTCTCCGTCTATATGCTAGGAGAAAAAGTAAAGCTAGGTGACTGGACTTGTGAAAATACGGATGTGAGATGCCATTGTCGGCATTCTTGATGGTGGTGTAACAGTGATCAATTGTGTTGGCTCTTCTGGTTCTGCAGGTGACATTTTAGTGATAGTTATCAGAGACTTCTTCAAGCCAGTCTGGTTGAAGTCCTGTACAATGATCAGGAAGGCATCAGGGTGTGCCGTCTCGTAACTTGATCACTATTGCTGGTTTGAAGTTTGCTAGAGGAGGAATGTACACTCTATCAGGAACTGCCTTGGCATTTAGTATGGACAACACTTGACCACTACATAATCCAGATCAGAAGAGAAGGTCTGAAACAGAACCATCCATCTGTGCACTGACATGTGTTAATCAGGAAGAAAATGCCACCACCTCTGCCTTTCCTGATGCCACATGAGGTGGAAGGTGAAGCCCTCATGTTAGAATGCTAAGTCTCAAGTGCTGGGATCAATCATGTCTCTGTTAAGCAGAATACATAACAGTTCCTGATGTCCCTCTGCTTTTGCTCTGAGGTCCTCAAACTTTATTCATTAGCCAAGTGGATGGTAGGAAGAAGGAGAGAGTGCTTTGAGCCCTGTTTTTTTCAGTTTTACCCGCAGCCCTCCCCACAACCAAGTTTCCTGAGACAATGAGGATGTCCCCTGAGCTTCCAACTGTTGCACTTACTCCCTGGGTAGCTGGTGTTCCAGGTCTGTCAGTTCTGAAGATTGTTAGTCCTTCTAAATGACTTGAAACGATGCTTCTTACTGCAGACTCCGAGGCTGCAGATTTCAGCTGTGGCAATTGTAAACAGGAATACTAACTTGATAATTCTCTTTGTCACACATGGATATGTTGGTCCATGGCCTCCTCTTCTGCCACAATGAGGTTACACTCAGGTTGGAGGAGAAACACCTCATATACTATGTAGGAAGCCTTCAACCTGATGGCATAAACGTCAATTTCTCCAACTAACAGTAATTTTTTCCCCTTCTCCTTCATCAGTTCCCCAGCCAGGCTTCTTATCTCTTCTCCTCACTTCCCTATCATGCTCCCTGCTGCTCCTCCTCCTTTTCTTTCTCCAATGGTCCACTCTCCTCTCCTGTCAGATTTCTTTTCTCCAGCCTTTTACCTTTTTCACCTATCACCTCCCGGCTTCTTACTTCATCACCCCTGCCCCACCCACCGAGCTTCACCTGTCACCTTCTAGCTTGTACTCCTTCCTCTTCCCCCACCTTCTTTTTCCGGCATCTTTCCCCTTCCTTTCCAGGCATGATGAAGACTCTTGGGCCGAAGCAGTGACTGTTTATTCATTTCCATATACGCTGTCCGACCTGCTGAGTTCCTTCAGCATTTTGTGTGTGTTGCTCTTAATTTCCAGCATCTGCAAAATCTCGTATCCACAAACTTTTGATATCTTGTTCTTCCTTTTTTCCCTCAGATTGCCAAAGTTAACCACAGAGAACATAGGTAATCAAAATAAAAAGAAGAATTTAACTCGAGACTAGAATGTACCTGCATGAAATATGTACCTGGACGAGCAACTGGGGAAATTATGTAGCTGGAGATATCAAAATAACCAGAAGTTGAACAAAGAGACTAATGTAATCAGAGAAATAGCAAGAGATCACCGCAAAGGACTGTGACAAAGAAAAAGATGTAATCAGAAAAGGAATAACTGCGGACTATAACCAGCAACATCAATATTATCAGCAAAGCCTGGGAAATTAATGTAACCTGGTGAGCAATGCAATTACAATGCAGCCTTTGGCAGAGACACGCATTAAGTAAAACCATGGTCAGCAGGTGTGACGTTCATGAGGTTTCTGAGAAAGTGACCCCAGGGTGAAGGCTGTGTGGATTCAACAAAAATAGGGAAACTTATAAACATTTTACCACTTAACATTCATCCATTTGTTACTTGCACACAGATTCAAAATTATCTTGCAAATATAACTTGAATTATGCTAATATGTAAATCACACTTAAGTAAGTGTAATCATTTAAATAACTGCCCATGTCTGGCATAATTAAATGTGCTGATTTTATTGTTGAGCAAAATATGAAATCACCACCACAAAGAGTAAGATCTTTTATTCAGTGTCTTTAGAGTTTTCAAAGAACCCCATTTATTACAAATCCCTAATGTAATGGAAGTAATGGAGAGCTGCCTTCTTGAGTTGCCACAGTCCTTCCATAGTGCTGTTGGGGAGAAAAGTTCCAGGCTGTAGGTGGCAGTGTTTTCATTTGCTTGGAACAATTCCTTTTCTTGGTAATAGAGGCTGTAGGTTTTGAAGGTGCTATCAATGTAAGGCTGATTTATACTTGTGCGTCAACTCAACGCCGTAGGTACGGCGTCGCCACGAATCCTACACAGAGCCTATGTGGATCCCTACGCCGTAGCCTGATGCGCACCTTTCCCAAAATGTAACTAAGCGTCGCAGCAACACAGACCACAACAACGGTGATTGGTCCACTTGGTACCATTGCATTTCCTCCTACGCTGCAATAGCTTCCCATTAGCCAACTGAAGCGCAGGGAAGGAACTCTGGCTGAAATGCTTTCCATAAAGCTTTACAGACCTCCGAAATCATGGAGGACGCATTTCGCTTTTACGAAGAAAGAAGCTCGCTTTAAACTTGTTTACCCTGAAAAAGACTACCGTGACCATGAAGCCTCGCGCAGGCAATGTCTGCACATGCGCGACGTGCCCGAATTGCAGAGCGATGCAGACACACCAACGCACAAGTATAACTGCTCACAACGCACGTAGGCCACTTGTGTAGGTTAAAGCGTCGAGTTGACACACAAGTATAAATCAGCCTGTAGCCCAGATGAGGGCTCTATGCATTAAGTCAATGTATAGAATCTGCCATCCTGGATAGTGACAAGCTTTTTGAGTTACTTGTCGAGGCAAGTGGACAATATTCTGTCATCAGTTATTGGAGCAGAATTAGGCCATTCAGCCCATAAAGTCCATTCCATAGTCTGCTCATTCTGATACAGAATACGATTCAATGATCTTGCAAACGGAATTGGAATTATGGTGGAAAAGAAATCATAGAGCTGCAGTGAAACACAGGGATGATACCATGAAAAAGTGATAATTAAAACTCTGTAACAGATTGTTTTATTACCACATAGTCAAGTTCAGTGAAACAAATTATCTGGTAAATGGCATTAAATTCTCTGTAAACAATTTAATGGTAAATTAGTGTCCCTCTGTACTTTACATATAGTCACAATGCTCTGTGCATTCTTACAAATGTTAACTTCATGTGAGTGCCATCACCAGGGAAATGGAGGACATAGAGCACGCCAACCACTGGATAGTGACTACCACCTAAAAATACAATGAACCTGCTCAGAAACAGCCTTTGTACTTCCTGGTTTGCAATATACAGCAATTGGCACTTGGCTTTCATAATTTAGAATGGCAGTTAAATTCCTTTCATTTTGCATTTTATAATCAGATGCACTTGGCCATTTTTAAATTAAAATGTATTAAAATGGTGACATTATCTTTAGACTTGGGATAAAATAGGTATGTCCAATCCTTACTGGGTGGTGGCTGTCATTGTGGGTGGACAGAGGAGCCTGCAGCTGCCCTTTCTACACACCAGCAGTCTGTCTTGTTTCACAGGCTTTGACTTAGACAGTGACCTATGTGTTGTCCTGTTCTAGCTAATGACCAGCTCAGTTTGAATTCACCCAATTGTCATTCAACAAGTATCAGTCATATTTCCTCTTTCCCTCATTTTGGGGGGAAATAAAAATTTATTTGAACCATGCATACAACTCTCCTTCAGTCGACATCTTTTGGATAGATTGTGAAACCAAATATTTCACTTCTTTTATGTCTTTTACATTTGTTTTTCACCTTGAATGTGATTGCTGGAACTGTTGGAGCCTGTGATTTGCAGTTTGGAGATCATTTGGGTATATCAGCGCTCTGCAGTCTCCAAGAGGATTCCAGGAGTCAGAGGCAGCGTGCAGGTACCTCATGGTGAGAGGGCTGCAGGGCACAAGCCGATGGTCAACCCTATTTCACTGATTAAAGCCTCTATTGTTTTCTGATTAAAGTGAGAGGGAGATTGAAATATCGAGGCGAATGCAGAAGGTGAACGCCAGCTGCCTGCCTTTTTATCACTGGTGAGATCACTCCGTTGCCCGAGAGGGGAGATTGCCTTTTGATCACTGGTGAGATCGCTCTTCTACTGGAGAGGGGAGATTGCCTTTTGATCACTGGTGAGATCGCTCTGCTGCCAGAGAGGGAGATTGCCTTTTGATCACTGGTGGGATCGCTCTTCTACTGGAGAGGGGAGATTGCCTTTTGATCACTGGTGAGATCGCTCTTCTACTGGAGAGGGGAGATTGCCTTTTGATCACTGGTGGGATCGCTCTGCTGCCAGAGAGGGAGATTGCCTTTTGATCACTGGTGGGATCGCTCTTCTACTGGAGAGGGGAGATTGTCTTTTGATCACTGGTGGGATCGCTCTGCTGCCAGAGAAGGGAGATTGCCTTTTCATCACTGGTGAGATCGCTCTGCTGCTAGAGAGGGAGATTGCCTTTTGATCACTGGTGGGATCGCTCTTCTACTGGAGAGGAGAGGTTGCCTTTTGATCACAGGTGAGATCACTCTGCTGCCAGAGAAGGGAGATTGCCTTTTCATCATTGGTGAGATTGCTGTGCTGCTGGAGAGGGAGATTGCCTTTTGATCACTGGGGAGATCGCTCTGCTACTGGAGAGGGAGATTGCCTTTTGATCACTGGTGGGATCACTCTGCTGCCAGAGAGGGGAGATTGCCTTTTGATCACTGGTGGGATCACTCTGTTACTGGAGAGGTAAAGGCCTGCCACTGTGCCCAGAGAATGTTACCCGGGTTTTCTGCATTTTGGATATGGACTTGGACTGTAGATGTTCTTTTTCAGTCTTATAGTTTTTTACATTCTGTGTTTTTCACCCTATCTCATTTTTTGTGTGCAGTGAAGGGGGATTTGGGAGTTGATGTACCTGTTCTGTTTTGTTTTTTTTGTGTGGGGAGGAGGGAATTAGGGTTTGATGATTGTGCTGCCGTCCTTTTCTTTCTTGGTTTCCTGGCTGTCCAGAGAAGAAGAATTTCAGCGTTGTATATTTTGATAATAAATGAACCTTTGAACCTTTAATATGCACAGATTTGATTTACTTAATTTTTGGAAAATATATTTGCTTTCAAATATTGTAATGAGAGTTCACTAGATGAATACCTGAGATGAAGCTTTCTCTTATGAAGAAAAGAAGTGAGGAATAAGAAAAACGAGAGCTGATCTCACTGATCTCAATTAGGTTGACCTGGAAAGGAGAGTTCCTCGTGATCGAGTCTGAAATGAGACATAACATTGGCAAAAGGAGTGACCTATTTAAGGCTGGGATGAGGAGTAATTTCTTTTCTCAGAGTGTTGTGAAACCTTCAATTGCCCCAAAGAATAGTGGCTGCTCAATCTCTGAATATATTCACAGCTGAGATGCATATTCTGCAATGTGGGTGACTCAGTGATTAAAGGGCTCCAGGAGAAAGGGATGTGGAGGTTGACTATCACATCAGGTGTCATATTGAATGATAGAACAGGTTGAAGTGGCCAAATGGCCTATTCCTGTTTATTTTTCTTTTGTTTATTTATCCACAGGAAGCCAAGAGCCCCTCCAAACATAAAATGGGAAGGAGACAGCTATAGTGGCCATTTTCAAGGCCCAAGGACATGGTAGCAGTTTTAATGACATTATAGATATAGTCAAAGTCAGTGAATGCATCTTCAAATGTCACACTCAATCAACCAGATAACCAGAGTCAAACACTGCTCAATGCACCATAGCCCATCCCCCTTCTCCACTCATTCTGCGTCTCATCATGAACCTACCAACAATCTCAGTCGATGAAAACTCATAAGTCACATTTAAAATCTCCATTGCACCAAATTTTCAGGAAGCTTCATATGGGAGACTTTATGCTCTGTCCGCCTGAAAAAGCAGGATCTCCCGGTGGCCACCCATTTCAATACCACTTCCCATTCCCATTCTGCTACACTCAGGTTGGGGGAGCAACACCTGATATTCCGCCTGGGTAGCCTCCAGCCTGATTGCATGAACATCGACTTCTTGAACTTCTGATAATTGCTCCTCTCTTACCATTCCCCCATTCCCATTTCCCTCGCACACCTTATCCCTGCCTGCCCATTACCTCTCTCTAGTGTTCCTCACCCTTACCTTTCTATCACTGTCTTCTGCCCCCTCCTGTCAAATTCCCTCTTCTCCAGCCCCTTATCTCTTTAACCAATCAACTTCCCAGCTCCTTACCTCACAATTCCTCCTCTCTTAGTTTCACCTATCACCTACCACCTTGTACTTCTCCCCACCTTCTTGCTCTGACTTTTCATCTTTTTTTCCCAGTCCTGATGAAGGGTCTCAGCCCGAAGCGTCGACTGTTAATTCTTTTCCACAGATGCTGCCTGGCCTGCTGAGTCCCTCCAGCATTTTCTGTGTGTTGCTGGGATTTACAGCATCTGCAGATTTTCTTGTGAAAGCTTCATATGATAGCTCGCAGCCAAAACACACTGCCAGCTATTCAACCATAGTGGTCCAGCATCCATACATGGCATTCATTAATAGAATTTTATTTCATGGAGAATGTTAGTTGATAATCACATGAGAAACATCTAACTGGAATGAAACAGGCAAGCTGCACTCCTTAAATGATAGTCAGCTCTTACTCTTAATGAGGTCTTTGCCATGGTAGTTCTGAAACTATAGAAGATAGTTCCTCATATCCTTCCTCCTTTTCACACTCTAAAAATCCACAGTTTTTCTGCTATACAAGTTGTGGATGGTGTAAACATGCTAAGTCTTCTGTTCCCTCTATTCACCTAATCTCACACTTGCCACAACTTTGCTGTCATGACAGCCAGGAATTGCAAACTAGCTGGATCCCTGTAGAAGAACAGGAAGTGAGTACCTAATCTAGCCTAGAAATTCCTCTGGAGAACTCTTTTTTTAAAAAAAGTTGCTGTGTTTTTGAAAACTAGCTTAATGTAGTGGAGAGGATTCGCTATTTGCCTAAGCCCTATCAGAAATTCACCCCCCCCAAATCTTTTGACATAATTTAGTTTGTGCTTGTACATTGCTTCCAGTGATAGTTCAATTACCTCACTTTTCTGCAATTTTCCACCTCACTATTCTGAGGAATGGCAATCCCATTTATTTAGGAACAGCCAGCTCTTAAAAATCCTGTTTTCCTCTGAAATCACGCTATTTAAAGAACAAATTTCAGACTGTGTCCTTTAATCTTGCTGAGCTCCGTGATTTACTGAAGCTGGTTGTTTCTTGTTCAGGTCAAGATCAAGCTTCCCTGGCTAGAGACCATTCCAGGCCAAGAGCAGCACACAATGACTCTCTGCCATGAGACAATGTTTGCTACTCACAGCTGCATCATCCAACCTGTTCATAAAATTAAAAATAACTTCTATCTGATTTTTCTTCAGCCGAGAGGAACAGGTAGATCAGGACTAGGGCTTCTTTGGAATTGCAGCATTTTCCAAAGTGAAGACATTTAAATATTAAACTTGTGCAGTTTTAGTCCTCTCAGAGATCTCCTGGTGGCCTCCTTCTAAGACCTCCTAACCGTTCATGGAGATTGCTTTGGCCTCTTTGCACCAGAGAAAGCAGTGTATCTGGATACTGTATATCACAGCTTGGTATGGCATCTGCTCTGCCCAAGAGCATAAGAAACTGCAGAAAGATCTGAACACAGCCCAGTCTATTACATAAATCAGCCTCTGTTCCCTTGACTCTGTCTACTCACCCCGCTGCCTTGAGAAAGTAGTTGATGTAATTAAGGCCCCTCTCGCCCCAGTCATTCCCTCTCCTCCCCTCACCCACTGGGCAGAAAATATAAAAGTTTAAAAGCACAAACCTCCAGACAGCTTCTATCCTAGTGTTATCAGACCTCTCATAAACTACAAGTGAACTCTTGATCCCTCAGTCTACCTCACTGTGGTCCTTGCAGTTTGACTGTTTATTGTACTGCACTTTCTCTCTCACCGTAGCAGAATATTCTGCATGCTGTTTCTCCTTTTAATCCCTTGGTGTACTTTTGTATGAAATGATCTGTCTGGATGGCACATGAACAAAAGCTTTGCACTCTATCTCAGTGCGTAGTTATAGAAAATTACAGCACAGAAAACAGCCTTTCTGCCCATCTAGTCCATTCCAAACCATTTAATCTACCCTCTCCCATATGGTAATAATAAACCAATTTCAATTCTAACATGTGCACTCAGGACCTGTTCTCCACCAATCTAAATCCCTTTGAGAACCGTGCTCCCCTCTGAAAAGCATTCTCCCACCCATCCTTACAACCTACTGCAGTCTTCATTCTTTAAGAGGAACACCCAGCAGTGTCTGGAAGAGTGCTGAATGTTTCAGGATATTTCCCAGTAAAGGCTGAATGCTGGGATGGCATTGGCAAGAGTCAGTGGTGGGGATGATGGCAGAGCTGAGATGCTGAAGTTTCTGGGAATAGTTCACAAGGCACAGGATAGATATGTCCCACAGAGAAAGAAGCTCTCAAATGGCAGGGGTAGGTAACCGTGGCTGACAAAAGAACTTAGGGACTGCATAAAAGCCAAGGAAAGGGCATATAAGGTAGCAAAAGTGAGTGGGAAGTTGGGTGATTGGAAAGCTTTTAAAATCCAACAAAAGGCAACTAAAAAAGCTACAAGAAGGAAAAAGATGAAGTATAAGGGCAGACTAGCCTATAATATAAAGCAGGATACCAAAAGTTTTTTCATTTATATAAAGAGTAAAAGGGAGGTAAGAGTTCATATTGGACCACTGGAAAACAATGCTGGTAATAGGGGACAAAGAAATGGCAGATGAACTTAATGCTACTTTGCATCTGTCTTCACTGTGGAAGATACTAGCAGTGTGCCAGAGGTCCTCGAATGTCAGGGAGCAGTAGTGAGTGTCATTGCTATTACAAAAGAAAAAGTGATAGGCAAACTGAAAGGTCTTAAGGTGGATAAATCATCTAGACCAAGTGGACTACATCCCAGGGTACTGAGAGAGGTTACTGAAGAGATAATGGATGTATTGGTCATGATCTTCAAGAATCACTCGATTCTGGCACAGTCCCAGAGGACAGGAAGATTGCAAATGTCACTCCATTCTTTCTTTAAGAAGGGAGGAAGGCAAAAGAAAGGAAATTAAAGGCCAGTTAGCCTAACCTTAGTGGTTGGGAGAGTGTTGGAGTCTATCATTAAGGATAAGGTTTCGAGGTACTTAGAGACTAATGATAAAATAAGTCAAAGTCGGCATGGTTTCTGTAAAGGGAAATCTTCCCTGGCAAATCTGTTAGAGTTCTTCGAGGAAGTAACAAGCAGGACAAAGGAGAGACAGTGGATGTCATTTACTTGAATTTTCAGAAGGCGTTTGATAAGATGCCGCACATGAGGCTGCTTAACAAGATAAAATCCTATAGCGTTACAGGAAAGATACTGGCATGGATAGTGGAATGGTTGACAGGCAGGAGGCAGTGAGTGGGAATAAAAGGAGCCTTTTCTGGGTTGGCTGCTGGTGATTAGTGGTGTTTTTCAGGGGTCAGTATGGGACCACTGCTTTTCACATTGTTTCTCAATGATTTAGATAATGGAATTGATGGTTTTGTGGCAAGGCTTGTAGATGATACAAAGACAGGTGCAGGGGTAGGTAGTGCTGAGGAAGCAATTCAATTGCAGCAGGACTTTGACAAATTGGAAGAAAGGGCAAAAGAGTGGCAGATGAAATACAGTGTGTGGAAATGTATGATATTGCATTTTCATAAAAGGAAAAATAGTGCAGACTATTATCTAAATGGGGAGAAGGTTTAAACATCAGAGGTGCAGAGGGAATTTCCTTGTGCAAGACTCCCAAAAGGTTAATTTACAGGTTGAGTCTGTGGTAATGAAGGCAAATCCAATGTTGGCATTTATTTCAAGGGGAATAGAATATAAAAGCAAGGAGATAATGCTGAGCCTTTAGAAGGCACTAGCCAGGCCACACTTGGAGTATTGCCAACAGTTTTGGGCCCCATATCTCAGAAAGAATGTGTTGTCATTGAAGAGAGTCCAGAGGAGGTTCATGAGGATGATTCTGAGAATGAAGGGGTTAACATATGAGGAGTGTCGGGCAGCTTTGGGCCTATACTCACTGGAATTTAGAAGAATGCATGGGGATCTCATTGAAACCTACCAAATGTTGAAAGGACTAGATAGGGTGGATGTGGAGAGGACGTTTCCTATGGTGGGGGTATCCAGAACTAGAGGGCACAGCCTCAAAATTGAGGGGCAACCCTTTAGAACAGAGGTAAGGAGGAATTTTTTTAACCAGAGTAGTAAATCTGTGGAATGCTCTGCCATAGACTGTAGTGGAGGCCAAGTCCGTGGGTATACTTAAGGCAGAAGTTGATCGTTTCCTGATTGGTCAGGGCATTAAAGGATACGGCGAGAAGGCAGGTGTATGGAGTTGAGTGGGATCTGGGATCAGCCATGATGGAATGGCAGAGCAGACTCAATGGGCTGGATGGGCTAATTCTGCTCTTTTGTCTGATGATCTTATGGTCTTGGACAGATTCCTGCACAGAGTGTCAGCATATTTACTTAGCCATGGTCCACCATTGGCTACCCATACACAAGATCACCAGGACAAACAAAGGAATATGGGAAACATCTGATGAAGGAAACCACACAGGGTGATTAGTTGCCATTTGTCAATTAGTATTGTTTATTATTCTGATGAAAAATAGAAAAGACCTAAGTCTGCTTTTCTGAAGCTGTATACTGCTTTGGATACTGTTGGGGAGTTGATCGAGCGGAAGAAAGCCAGTGCAATCAGGTCCCTGGCTCTGTGGCTTTGAAGGGGAGGGATGAGGGTGCAGTAGAGATAGGGGATTCCATAGTTAGAGGAGCAGACAGGAGATTCTGCTGATGTGAATGGTACACCCAGATGGTATGTTGCTTCCCAGGGGCCGGGGTCAGGGATGTCTTGGACTGGGTCTACAGCATTCTAAAAGGGAAGAATGAGCAGCTGCTGGTCGTGTATATTGGTATCAATGACATAGGTAGGGAAAAGAAGATCCTGAAGAGAGATTACAGGGAGTTAGGTAAAAAGCTGAAAAGCAGGAACTCCAGTGTAGTAATCTCTGGATTATTGCCTGTGCCAGTCAGCGTAAGAATACAATGATTTGGCAGTTGAATGTGTGGCTGAGAAACTGGTGCAGGGGGCAGGTTTTCCAATCTCTGGATCATTGGGATCTCTTCTGGGGAAGATACAACCCGTACAAAATGGACAGCTTACACCTGAACCAAGGGGGACCGGTATCTTTGTGGGCAAGTATGCTAGAGCTGTTGGGGGTGGGGGATGGGAACCGGAGTGATAGAGTTGAGGATGGGGTAGTTGGTATACAATTGCGGCACTGTAGCATAGCGGTTAGCATGATACTTTACAATACAGGCAATCCTGATTCAATTTCCACCGCTGCCCAAAAGGGGTTTGCACATTCTCCTCATGATCCAATGCTCCAGTTTCCTCCCACAGTCCAAAGATGTACCGATTGGTAGGTTAATTAGTCATTGTAAATTGTCCTATGATTAGGCTAGGTTTTAAAACTCAGGGGTTGTTGGGTAGCACAACTCGAAGGTCTGGAAGGGCCTATTCTGCGCTGTATCTCAATAAATAAGTAAAGTAGATGTAGTGTGTAGTGTTACTGTGAGGAAGGACAGGCACGTGATAGGGCAAAATTTCAGTCAGTGGGATGAGTTGAAGTGTATTATGGGGGTAAATACAGGATTGAAGGTGTTATATTTGAATGCACGCAGTTTACGGTATATGGAATAACATAGATAATGCTGTAGCGCAGTTCGAGATTGGCAGGTATGATGTTCTGGGCCTCACTGAGTCGAGGCCAAAAGAACATCATAGATGAGAGCTTAACATCCAAGGATACACTTTGTATCAAAGAGACATGCAGATAGAAAGAGAGGGTGGGGTGACTCCGTTGGTACAAAATGACATCATGCTATTAGAAACAGATAATGTAGGATTGGAAGATATAGAGCACTTGTGGATAGAGATAAGAAACTGCAAGGGCAAAAAGACCCTGATGGGAGTTATTTACATGCCTCCCAACAGTAGCCAGAATGTAGGGTACAAATTTCAACAGGAGATCGAAAAGGCTTGTAAAAAGGTCAGTATTATAATAGTCATGCGGAATTTCAATATGCAAGAAGATGAGGAAAATCAGGTTAGTGCTAGATCCCAAGAGAGGGAATTTGTAGAATGCGGAGGACAAAGCAAAGTCAAGATGGCACTAAATAGCAACTCCTTTGCTTGCATCTTGGGAAACCGCTCTATTACTATCTTTGATATCTCTTTGTTCCCCTATCAAGGTTTTTTTGAAGACCTTGACCTGGAGTTACACTCTGACTTTGGTTCTTTGCAGAAATGGGACCCGCTCTCAGGGCCTCACGACCGGCCGCTTTTTGACATCCCAAGGACGCGGCCAGGAAGACTAGTGCGCCTTCAGGGTGCTGGATTTTCGTGGTTCTAGAGACAGGCTGATTCAAGGCTGGTGCCCCTGACTGAGGCATCGCGGGAGAACACGGAACATCAGGAATAGCAGGTTAGCTGCTAGCTCTATGTCCAGAGACCTGAGCCTTTCCGGGGTTGATTCTCTGGGTGTCGAGCTCAGAAAAAGCGACACAATAGAGTTTTAACATCATAAATTAGTGAATTCTTTACTATGTTTCCCCTCTCGCTGTGAAACGGGGACCCTCTTATTCCGTTATTAGGGGGAGAGAGAGAGTCTGAACAAGTAGTCTTTGGGGTACTGCAAGTCTGTGTCTTTATTGATGCTTTGCTGCACACTTGAGTGCTTGGTGGAGGGCGCCGATGCTTTTTTGCTGGTAGGGGAGGCGGGAGGGAGGTTTGTTGCCTTTCTGCTGCTTGTGCATGGGAGGGGGGAGCTTGGGGGGGCTTTGGGGTTCTAACATTTAACTTTGGGGCACTCCTCTGTTTTCATGGATGTTTACAAAGAAAAATAATTTCAGGATGTATATTGTATACATTTCTCTGACATTAAGTGTACCTATTGAACCTATTGAATGCCTATGAAATGACTTTTTAGAGCAGCTTGTGATTGAGCCTATTAGGGGAAAGGCAATTCTCGATTGGGTGTTATATAATAATCCAAATTTGATTACGGAGCTTATTGTAAAGGAACCCTTAGGAGACAGTGATCATAACATTATATAGAGTTCACCTTGCAATTTGAGAGAGAGAAAATAAAGTCAGATGTATCAGTAATATAGTGGAATGAAAGGAATTATGGATGCATGAGAGAGGAGCTGGCTAAAGTTGATTGGAAGGGGGCACTAGCAGAGATGACAGCAGTAAAGTAACGGCTGGAGTTTCTGGGAGGAATTCAGAAGGTGCAGCATAGATACAACAATGTGGGCCGAAGGGCCTGTACTGTGCTGTACTGTTCTATGTTCTATGTTCTATCCTAAAGATGAAGAAGTACTCTAAAGGGAGGATGATGAAATTGTAGCTGACAAGGGAAGTCAAAGACAGCATAAAAGAAAAAGAGAGGGTATATAATATGGCAAAGATTAGTGGGAAGTTACGGGATTGGAAACTTTTAAAAACCAACAAAAGGCAACTCAAAAAAGATACAAAGAGAGAAAAGATGAAATATGGGGATAAGCTAGCCAATAATATAAGAGAGGATATCAGAAGTTTTTTCCCGATATCTAAAGGGTAAAAGGGAGATGAAAATGAGTATCAGACTGCTGGAAAATGATGCTGGAGAGTTCATGATGGGAACCAAGAAATGGCGGATAAAATTCATAAGTATTTTGTATCAATCTTCATGGTGGAAGACACTAACAATATGCCAGAAATTCATGAGTGTCGGGGGGTGGCGGAATAAGGAAAGAACTGACTATTACTAAGGAGAAGGTGCTTGGGAAGCTGAAAGGTCTGAAGGAGTTAAATCACCTGAAAGAGGTAGCTGAAGAGATTGTGGAGGCATTAGTAATGATCTTTCAAAATCACTAGATTTTGGATTGGTTCTGGGGGACTGGAAAATTGTAAATGTCACTCCACTTTTTAAGAAGAGAGGGAGACAAAAGAAAGGAAATTTTAGAACAGTTAGCCTGACTTCAGTGGTTAAGAAATGTTGGAATCTATTGTTACTGATGAAGTTTTGGGTTACTTAGAGACACATGATAAAATAGGCCAAAGTCAGCATGGTTTCCTTAAGGGGAAATTTGCCTGGCAAATCTATCGGATACCTTTGAGGAAATAACAGGCAGGATTGAGTAGATGTTCTGGCCTCTGGAAATTCAGTTAATTTTGTATGAACATCACTTCCTGTGTATAAGCTGTTTCTTATATAATTTCCTGAGCAAATTAATTTAGACTTAGACTTGAAGCATACAATGGTTGAAGCATACAGTGGAAAGATATCTACCTCCATCCTCCCGCTATTTGCCCTTGAAACACCAAAATCTGTGAGTCTTTCGCTGTTTCATGGGGAAATAAGGAGAGGATGGAGACAGATGACTTTCCACTGTGTGTTTCAATTTGAAATTTCCAGTAATACGTCCGGTTAAGATGGCAGTACCAAACACGTACGACAGCTCACTGGTAGTTTAAAATGGCAAGAAATTCCACTAAAAACATCACCAAAAACACTTTTCCTGAGGCAAATTGTGTTAAGTTATCATCGCAAACAGGCGAGGTTGGAGGATGAACCAAGATGGTGAGTTGCAGAATCGATACAGATGAAGTGAGCCATTCAGAGAGAAGGGGTCAGGGCAGAGAAGTTCTGAGGCCCGTACAATTGGCCCGGATGCGATGTTGGGTTGCTCTGGGCATCGAGAGGAGAAGTTGGGGCTGGGGCAGAGGGGGCTCCGATGTCTGTACGACTGGCCTGGGTGCAATGTTCAGTCCCTCTGGGCACCGAGCTAATTTGAAGAGTTTGACAGCAGCTTCGGTCTGGGCAGCGAAATCTGGGCACGGAGCGAGTTGCTGGGTGGCATGGTCAAGACCCGAGCCCTCGTGTGAGGTATCATCCGCTGTTTAGACAATTTGGGTGCCAGTTCGGAGACGTAAGCCAATTTCACTCGCTCTCTGCAATGTTCACTCATCTCTTCAGGACGTCAGAGCCTTTCGCTGTTCCATTATTTGGTCAATTTAAACACCAGCCCAGATTGACTGAAAAGACAAGGTGTCGGGATGTGAGGCGAGAGCCAATTTTGCTTGCTCTCCGCGACAGTCTCTCCTCTCTCCATGGCACTGAGGCTATGAAGACTGCCCCAGCTGCTGTGCTCCATGACCGTTAATATGATGAATTGATAAACAAGGCTTTGGGCCTACCCTGGGTTGCTGCAGGTTTTGGATCTGAGGCCTCAATATGGTTTGGGATGTTGTGGTTTGCTTCAATTGTTTGCATGATTTGTTTTTTTTCCTTTATCTTGTGTTGGTGTTGGTCTTTTCATTTTTTTCATTTATTGGGTTCTTTTGAATTTGTTGCTTTGTGGCTACCTGTAAGTAAACAAATCTCAAGGTTGTATAATTAATACATTCTTTGATAATAACTGTACTTTGAATCTTTGAATCTTGAATCTTAAGTTTTTTTTAATATTGATAAACATACAGTATGTATATTTTGAAGGGAGTATTATGTTTATTGCTTATTGTTATTAAGATATTATTGGACCACGAGTTTACTCTTGTTCACATGGCATATTTATGAAGTGTGGCATGTGTGTAATACTTTGGTTAACACCAATCATGAGAATAATCAACAGTATATATAGGCGTGTGGTGATTCTGTATTGAATTTAATATGTATTTTACATAAGCTTCTGCAGTTTCACGAGTAAGATCTCATTAAAAACGCTGAAAGAAGCTTCCATCTCGGGTGATATTTAAGAAGATGTTTAACATCGCACAGTACATATCCACTGTGAGGGCATGGAATAGAAGAACTGGGACGACATGTTGCGACTTTTCAAAACGCTGTTTAAGCTGAAAATGGGTTCTGGTGATGGGCGAATGTGATCGTGCTAGAGACAGTAAAGCAGGGATTCACCAGGCCGTTGCCTTGATTGGGGAACATTAATTGTGGGGATCGTATTGCCCAGAGTGAAGGAGGATTAGGGGTGATCTGAAAGAGGTATGCAGTATAAATTATGTGATGCATAAATAAGGTTGCGAATCAGAATCTTTTTCCTTTGTTAAGGATGTCAGAAAGAAGAAATTTAAGGTGAAAGGTAGGATATTTAAAGGGGATCTGAGAGAAGAGGGTTTTGCACAGAGTGTGGTTGCCATCTGCCAAAGGAGAGGTTGGATTCAGATACAATTATTATGTTTAAGAGATATTTAAACAAGTACATGAATTAACACATTCTCCTCCATCTGGCAAAACTCATTCTCACCCCCAACAATCGATTCCTTCTGTTCCTCCCACTTTCTCCAGGCTCAAAGGGTTGCCCTGGGCACCCATATGGGCCCCAGCTTTGCCAGTCTCCTTGTTGGCTACATAGATCAGTCCATGTTCAAACTCTTCCCTGGAAGTACTCCCCACCTCTTCCCCTGCTACATTGACAACTGCAGTGGTGCTGTTTCATGCACCCATGCTGAGCTCATCAGTTTTATCAACTTTGCCTCTAAATTCCATCCTGCTCTTAAGTTCCGTTTCTGACACCTCCCCTCCCTTCCCTGAACTCACTGTCTCCATCTCTGGGGACAAACTGTCAAATGACATGCTTTATAAACCTAAACAACAGGAATTCTGCAGATGCTGGAAATTCAAGCAACACACATCAAAGTTGCTGGTGAACGCAGCAGGCCAAGCAGCATCTGTAGGAAGAGGTGCAGTTGACATTTCAGGCCGAGACCCTTCGTCAGGACTAACGAAGTTAGCCCTGACGAAGGGTCTCGGCCTGAAATGTCAACTGCACCTCTTCCTACAGATGCTGCTTGGCCTGCTGCGTTCACCAGCAACTTTGATATGTGTTCCTTTATAAACCTACTGATTCCCACAGCAATCTTGATTATACCTCTTCCCACCCTATCTTCTGTAAAAATGTTATTCCTTTTTCTCATTTCCTTTGTCTCCACTGCATCTGTTCCCATGATGTAGCCTTCCTTTCCAGAATGTCAGAGATGTCTTCCTTCTTCAAAGAATGAAGTTTCCCTTCCTCCACTATTGAAGCTGCCCTGACCCGCATCTCCTCCATTTTCCAAACATCTGCACTCATCCCATCTTCCTGTCACCTTAACAGTGATAAAGTTCCTCTTGCCCTCACCTACCACCCCAGGAGCCTCCACATCCAACATGTCCTCCTCTGCAACTTCCACCATCTCCAAAGGGATCCCACCACTTAGCATACCTTTATCTCTCCTCACCCCCCCCGGCACTTTTCGCAAGGATCGCTCCCTCCGTGACTCCCTTGTCCATTTGACCCTCCCCACTAATCTCCCCCACCCCCACCCCCCGCAAGCCCTGCAAGCAGCTGAAGTGCTACACCTACCCAGTCACCTCCTCCCTTACCTCTACTCAGGGCCCGAAACAGTCCTTCCAGGTGAGGCAGCACTTCACCTGCAATTCGTCCGTAGTGTCTACAGTGGTGAGACCCATCTTAAGTTGGGAGACTGCTTTGTCAAGCAGCTCCCCTCCATCTGCCAAAAGCGGAACTTCACGGCGGCCAATTATTTTAATTCCCATTCTCATTCCAACATGTCAATCCAAAGCCTCCTCTTGTACCACAATGAGGCCATCCTCAGGATAGAGGAGAAACACCCTTTTTCCCCTTCCCCCTCCCTTCTTCTATTCCCCACTCCTGCCTTTTACCTCTTCTCGCCTGTCTATCACTTCCCCCAGGTCACCTCCTCCTCCCCTTTCTCCTATGGTCCACACTCCTCTCCTATCATATTCCTTCCTCTCCAGTCCTTGACATTTCCCACCCCCCTGGCTTCAACTATCACCTTCTGCTAGCCTCCTTCCCCTCCCCCCACCTTTTTATTCTGGTGTCTTTGTGGGCACATGGCCAAGTGGTTAAGGTATTGGACTAGCTACCTGAAGGTTGTGAGTTCGAGCCCCAGCCGAGGGAACGTGTTGTGTCCTTGAGCAAGGCACTTAATCACACATTGCTCTGCGACGACACTGATGCCAAGCTGTATGGGTCCTAATGCCCTTTCCTCGGACAACATTGGTGTCTTGGAGAGGGGAGACTTGCAGCATGGGCAACTGCTGGTCTTCCGCACAACCTTGCCCGGGCCTGCGCCCTGGAGAGTGAAGACTTTCCAGGCACAGATCCATGGTCTTTCAAGACTAACAGATGTCTTTCCCCCTTCCATTTCAGTGCTGAAGAAGGGTCTCGGACGAAACGTTGATTGTTTATTCATTTCCACAGATGTTGGCTGACTTGCTGAGTTCTTCCAGCATTTTGCTTATGTTGCTTTGGATTTCCAGCATCTACAGTCTTTCTCATGTTTGTAAAAGAATACGGACCTATTGCAGGCAAATGAGATTAGTATTGATAGACACAGCGGACCCAGTGGGCTAGAGTCCACTTCGGTGCTGTATGATTCTGTGACTGACCCTATAGCACCTTCCAAAAATGTCAAAGCAATTTAGAGTCGAGTTTTTAAAAGATAGACACAACTTGAAATCTGGCAGCCTATTTGTAGACACATAAAACGATGTGTTAACAAGCAGCTAATCTGTTTTTAATGGTGTTGAATGAGAACCTACTATTGACAAAGACATTGGCATTCTACAGCCATTCTTCTTTGAACTAAGGCGTCAGGATCTATTTGACCATTTGAGAGAGCAAAAAAAGTCTCAATTTTAGCTCTCTATAGAAAGATGACTACAGTTCAAAGATTTTTACCCGAGTTTCTAGAGTTGAACCCAAACCCACCACCAACTAAACTAAGAAAAAGAACAAATTAACTGGCATGTTAAACAGTTAATTAGAACCATTCCTTATGCTCAAACGTTGGTGTTTCTGAACCATGGTTCTTACAGAACAGATTATAAATCTGAACACAAAATATAGATTTAATTTAAGGGCTGAAATACATGTAGACGCTGCTCTAATCCTACTTCATATGAAGACCCCAACTGGTCTTGTCTTTGTGAAAGATATAATTCCGTAATCTTCTAAGAATATCATAAATAATTGCTACTTTTAGCATTAATTTTTCTTAGCAAAAACACATCATTTTTCTCTCTCCTCCTTCCTTCTTCTTCTATTCCCCACTCTGACCCCTTACCTCTTCTCCTCACCTACCTATCACCTCCCCCTGGTGCCCCTCCCGCTTTCCTTCCTCTCCAACCCTGTACCTTTCCCAACCACCTGGCTTCACCTATTGTAAACACAAAATAATCTGCAGATGCTGGGGTCAAAGCAACACTCACAACACACTGGAGGAACTCAGCAGGTCGGGCAGCATCCGTGGAAAAAGATCGGTCGACGTTTCGGGCCGGAACCCTTCGTCAGGACTGTAGGGGGAAGGGGCACAGGCCCTATAAGGAAGGTGGGGGAGGGTGGGAAGGAGAAGGCTGGTAGGTTCCAGGTGAAAAACCAGTAAGGGGAGAGATAAAGGGGTGGGGGAGGGGAGGCAGGGAGGTGATAGGCAGGAAAGGTGAAGAAAGAATAGGGGAAAACACAATGGGTAGTAGAAGGAGGCGGAACCAAAAGGGAGGTGGTAGGCAGCTGGGGGAGGGGGCAGAGTGACATAGGGATAGGGGAAGGGGAGGGAATTACCGGAAGTTGGAGAATTCTATGTTCATACCAAGGGGCTGGAGGCTACCTAGACGGTATATGAGGTGTTGCTCCTCCAACTTGAGTTTAGCCTCATCATGGCAGTAGAGGAGGCCATGCATGGACATATCTGAATGGGAGTGGGAAACAGAGTTGAAGTGGGTGGCTACCGGGAGATCCTGTCTGTTTTGGCGGACGGAGCAGAGGTGCTGGATGAAGCGGTTCCCAAATCTGCGTCGGGTTTCACCGATGTAGAGGCCACCGCACCGGGGGCACCGGATGCAATAGATGACCCCAACAGACTCACAAGTGAAGTGTTGCCTCACCTGGAAGTACTGTTTGGGGCCCTGAATGGTGGCAAGAGAGGAGGTGTAGGGACAGGTGTAGCACTTGCGCTTACAGGGATAAGTGCCAGGTGGGAGATCCGTGGGGAGGGACGTGTGGACCAGGGAGTCGCAGAGGGACTGATCCCTGCGGAAGTTGCGGAGGATAATGTGTTGGATCCGGAGGCTGTTGGGGTGGTAGGTGAGGACAAGGGGAACTCTGTCCCTGTTGTGGTGGCAGGAGGGTGGGGTGAGAGCCAAAGTGCAGGAAATGGAGGAGATGTGGGTGAGGGCATCATTAATGACAGCAGAAGGGAAACCACGATTCTTAAAGAAAGAGGACATTTGAGATGTCCTGGAACGGAAAACCTCATCCTCAGAGCAGATGCGGCAGAGACAGAGGAACTGGGAATAAGGAATGGCATTTTTGCATGTGGTGGGGTGGGAAGAGGTATAGTCGAGGTAGTTATGAGAGTCAGTGGGCTTATAGAAGATGTCAGTGGACAGTCTGTCTCCAGAGATGGAGACCGAGAGATTGAGAAAGAGGAGAGAAGTGTCCGAGATAGACCAAGTGAAATTGAGGGCTGGGTGGAAGTTAGAAATAAAGTTGATGAAATTGATGAGCTCAGCATGGGTGCAGGAAGCAGCACCAATGCAGTCGTCAATGTACTGAAGGAAAAGTTGGGGAGCAACTTTTCCAGCGTTTTCCAGCGTGTTGTGAGTGTTGCTTTGACCCCAGTCCAGCATGTTGTGAGTGTTGCTTTGACCCCAGCATCTGCAGATTATTTTGTGTTTACGATTCACTACTCCTCTGCGAAGTCTCTTCAAGGTATGCCTACCCTGAAGAAGTTTAAGTCCTCTCTTCGACGGGAGTTCAGTGAGACCATCTCTCACTGCTCCCCCTCTGTGATCTCTGCCTCTCTCCAACTCTTCGACCAGATCCTGACCCAGACCCGCTACCACAGCCATGTCTCCTTCCTGGGAACATGTCTCCGCCGCCATCTGTTACCGCAGGGATTCCAGCTCCGGTTCCAGGCCTCCCAGTTCGGGCCCAGCGAGGATCCCAGGTACCTCCATTTCATTGACCGCTGCTCCCGCCGGATTCTCCGCGCCACACTTGCTGCCATGCGGATTTACCTACGGGCCCTGTCCTTCTCTCTGCCACCACTTCGGGCCATGCTCTACACTGTCTGCCATGGACCTCTCATACACTTCATTCTCCGCCGGATTCACGCCTCAAACCGACGTTTCCTCTCCTTCCTCGCGTCCAAGAAGGACCAGAAGCTCGCCCGTCTGGAGCCCACGACAACGACCGGCTCCAGCCTGGACCCTGACCCCTCGGTCCTCGACTTCTCAGGCCTTCGGCAGGCTGAAGACCCATCTGCCTCTGACTGTGACCCCGACTGGAACTATGGCCTCCCGGACATGGGCATCAGCCCCTGGCGGGCCACAGACTCACTCGCCTCCGACTCCGACCTCAGGTCTGACGCCCTGCAGGCTACAGTCTCCGCCACCCCCAGCTCCAGATCCAGCTCGGACCGAGGTCCCGACCCTCTCTGGACCGGAACCGCTCTTACTGCCGCTGGGTCCTACTGCCCGTCTGATTCCCCCACTACCTTCTTTCCTCCCTGCGACTCCCAACCTTCCCTCTACCCCTCATCACCCCTCCATTCCTCTGATCCCTCATCCTCCCCTAACCCCACTCTCCCTGAACATCCCAACCCCCCTCTCCCTCCTGAGACCTCCCACTCTTCACCCTCCTCCAACCCCAGCCCCAACCCTTGCCATGTCTTCACCATCCCCTCTGACCTTCCCCTCTCTGAGGCAGAACGTTCTGTCCTTAGCAAGGGCCTCACTTTTGTCCCCCTCCGTCCACACCTCAGTGAGTTCCGTGTCCGCCATGATGCTGAACTCTTCTTCCGTCGCCTACGTCTCCGAGCCTACTTCTTTGGCAAGAATTCCCCTCCCCCTACTGAGGACCCCTCCTCCCATCTTCAACCCTCCTCCTCCTCCTGGACACCCCGCCCGGGCCTTCTACCTGCACTCGATCTTTTTATCTCTAACTGTCGCCGAGACATCAACCGTCTCATCTTCACCACTCCTCTCTCCTGTTCCAACCTCACTTCCTCTGAACACACTGCCCTCCACTCTCTCCGCACTAATCCAAACCTCACCATCAAACCCGCTGACAAAGGTGGTGCTGTAGTCGTCTGGCGGACGGATCTCTACCTCACTGAGGCCAAACGGCAGCTCTCTGACACCTCCTCTTACTTACCCCTGGAACAGGACCTCACCAAAAAACATCAAACCATTGTCTCCCGTACCATCACTGCCCTTATCAACTCTGGAGACCTTCCATCCTCGGCCACTAAACTCATAATTCCCACACCCCATACCGCTCGGTTTTACCTCCTCCCCAAGATCCACAAGCCTGACTGTCCCGGCAGACCCATAGTTTCTGCCTGCTCCTGTCCCACCGAACTTGTATCTGCCTACCTGGACTCCATTTTGTCACCCATAGTTCAGTCTCTCCTCACCTACATCCGGGATACATCCCATGCCCCCCACCTCTTCAATAACTTCCAGTTCCCCAGTCCCAGCCGCTTCATTTTCACTATGGATGTCCAATCCCCATACACCTCCATTCCCCATGAAGAAGGCCTCAAAGCCCTCCGCTACTTTCTGGATAATAGACCTCACCAATTCCCCACCACCACTACCCTTCTCCGGTTGGCAGAACTGGTTCTCACGCTCAATAACTTCTCTTTTGGCTCTTCCCACTTTCTTCAGACCAAGGCTGTAGCTATGGGAACTCACATGGGCCCTAGCTATGCCTGCCTCTTCGTTGGTTATGTGGAACAGTCTGTGCTCCAAACCTATTCTGGTACTGCTCCCCAAATTTCCCTTTGGTACATTGAGGACTACATTGGTGCTGCTTCCTGCACCCATGCTGAGCTCGTCAATTTCATCGACCTTACTTCAAACTTCCACCCAGGACTCAAATTCACTTGGTCTATCTCGGACACTTCTCTCGCCTTTCTCGATCTCTCGGTCTCCATCTCTGGAGACAGACTGTCCACTGACATCTTCTGTAAGCCCACTGACTCTCATAACTACCTCAACCATACCTCTTCCCACCCCGCCATATGCAAAAATGCCATTCCCTATTCCCAGTTCCTCCGTCTCCACCGCATCTGCTCCGAGGATGAGGTTTTCCGTTCCAGGACATCTGAAATGTCCTCTTTCTTTATGGATCATGGTTTCCCTTCTGCTGCTATCAGTGATGCCCTCACCCGCATCTCCTCCATTTCCCGCACTTCGGCTCTCACCCCATCCTCCCACCACCACAACAGGGACAGAGTTCCCCTTGTCCTCACCTACTACCCCACCAGCCTCCGGATCCAGCACATTATCCTCCGCAACTTCCGCCACCTTCAACAGGACCCCACCACTAAGCACATCTTTCCCTCTCCACCCCTCTCCGCCTTCTGCAGAGGTCGGTCCCTCCGCGACTCCCTGGTCCACACGTCCCTCCCCACGGATCTCCCACCTGGCACTTATCCCTGGAAGCGCAAGTGCTACACCTGTCCTTACACCTCCTCTCTTGCCACCATTCAGGGCCCCAAAGAGTACTTCCAAGTGAGGCAACACTTCACTTGTGAGTCTGTTGGGGGTCATCTATTGCATCCGGTGCTCCCGGTGCGGCCTCCTCTACATCGGTGAAACCTGACACAGATTGGGGGACCGCTTCGTCCAGCACCTCCGCTCCGTCCGCCAAAACAGGATTTCCCGGTAGCCACCCACTTCAACTCTGCTTCCCACTCCCATTCAGATATGTCCATGCATAGCCTCCTCTACTGCCATGATGAGGCTAAACTCAGGTTGGAAGAGCAACACCTCAATACCGTCTAGGTAGCCTCTAGCCCCTTGGTATGAACATAGAATTCTCCAACTTCCGGTAATTCCCTCCCCTTCCCCTATCCCTATGTCACTCTGCCCCCTCCCCCAGCTGCCTACCACCTCCCTTTTGGTTCCGCCTCCTTCTACTACCCATTGTGTTTTCCCCTATTCTTTCTTCACCTTTCCTGCCTATCACCTCCCTGCCTCCCCTCCCCCACCCCTTTATCTCTCCCCTTACTGGTTTTTCACCTGGAACCTACCAGCCTTCTCCTTCCCACCCTCCCCCACCTTCTTTATAGGGCCTCTGCCCCTTCCCCCTACAGTCCTGATGAAGGGTTCCGGCCTGAAACGTCAACCGATCTTTTTCCACAGATGCTGCCCGACCTGCTGAGTTCCTGCAGCGTGTTGTGAGTGTGGCTTCACCTATCAACTTCTAGCTAGACATACTCCCCCCCCACCCCACCCCACTGCCCTCAAGCCTTTTCTTCTGGTCTTCCCCCCTCCTTTCCAGTCCTGGTGGAGGGTCTCGGCCCAAAACATCAACTGTTTATTCATTTCCAAAGATGCTGGCTGGCCTGCTGAGTTCCTCCAGCCGTTTGAAAGCGTTACCATTTTTATCCTGCTCATGTTTCGATGCTTTGACCAGCAAGAACTATTAAAACTTCAGGAATGCATAGGTATTTGCTAAAATATTAAAAAAACATGAGAGCACGATATCTTAAATGCCAGCTGTGTCTTAGTGACAGAACTCCTATCATTTAGCTCCCCAAGCTGGGGTTCATGGACCCCTCAGTTAATGATCGGGGTCCATGGCACAAAAAGTTTAGGAATCCCTGGCTTAGACAGGCAGTAGGATCAAGTCCAAGAATGCAGTTTGACCCATCACGGAGTGCAGTACTAAGGAGTGTATTGGAAGTCTTTCAAATCTCCTCCCTATTGTAAGAGATTCCTTGTCCACTATTTTGCAAAAGAACAGAGAAATTCTGTCACTATCCTGGCCAATAACAAACAGCATGGACGACAGAGTCCGTGGGTGTGTTGGCTGCTGATGACCTGCAGGGGTCAGTATTGGGACTACTTCTTTTCACGTTAAATGTCCACAATTTGGATAACAGAATCGTTGGCTTTGTGGCCACATTTGAAGACATTACAAAGATAGTTGGAGGGTCTGGGAGTATTGATGAAGCAGACAGTCTGTAGAAGGACTTAGACAGATTGGGAGAATGGGCAAAGAAGTGGCAGATGGAATATAGTGTAGGGAAGTGTATGGTCATGCACTTTGCTAGAAGGAATAAACACATAGACTATTTTTTTTAGACAGGGAGAAAATTCAAAACTCAGAGGTGCAAATGAGCTTGGGAGTCCTTGTGCAAGGTTTCCTAAAGGTTAACTTGCAGATTGAGTCAGTGGTAAGGAAGGCAACTGCAACATTAGCATTCACTTCGAGAGGACTAGAATATAAGAGCAAGGATGTGATAATGAGACTTTATAAGGCATTGGTCAGTCTGCACTTATGAGTAGTTTTGGGCCCATTATCTAAGAAAAGATGTGCTGGTATTGGAGACGGTCCAGAGGTTTATGAGAATGATTCCGGGAATGAAAGGTCGACGGGAGTAGGCAGTTTAAATGATTTCAGCATGGACTAGATGGGCCAAAGGGCCTGTTTCTCTGCTGTACTTCTCTATGACTCTATGAAAGGGTTAAAACTGTACATGAGGAGCATTTGCAGCCTCTCTGGGGTTTAGAAGAATGAGTTGGGGGGGGAAGATCTCGATGAAACCTATGAATACTGAAAGGCTAAGGTAGAGCGGATGTGATGTAAAAATGCTGAGAGGATCATCGGGGTCTCCCTCCTCCCCCTATTAGTGACATTTACTGGGAGCATTGCAGATGAAGCACTCAAAGCATTGTTGAGGATCCTTACCACCCATCCCACAATCTCTTTGACACAAGCATCAGGACTAGGCTACCAGACTGGATAACAACTTCTTCAAAGTTCAAAGTCAAATTTATTATCAGAGTACATACATGTCACCACATACAACCCTGAGATTTGTTTTTAGCCAATCTGTAGAACGGTAACTGTAAATAGGATCAATGAACAACAAACTCCGCAAATGTAAATGTAAATAGATAGCAATAAATAACGAGTATGAAATAACATGAATGAAATAACAAGGTAAAGAGTCATTAAAGTAAGACCATCTGTTGTAGGAACACCAGAAATAGAATGAGTGAGGTTATCCCCTTTTGTTCAAGAACCTGATTGTAACTGTTCTTAAACCTGGTGGTGTAAATCTTGTGGCACTTGTACCTTCTACCTGATGGCAGCAGCGAAAAAAGAGCATGGCTTAGCTGGTGAGGATATTTGATGATGGATGCTGCTTTTCTATGGCAACGTTTCATGTAGATGTGCTCAATGATTGGGTGGGTTTTACCCATGATGGACTGGGCTGAACCCACTACTTTTTGTAGGATTTTCTGCTCAGAGGCATTGGTGTTCCCATACCAGGCCAGTCAGCACACTGTCCACCACACATCTATAGAAGTTTGCCAAGGTTTTTGATGACATGCCGAATCTCCACAGACTCCTGAGGAGGTAGAGGGCCTGCAATGCTTTCTTTGCAATTATATTTATATGGTGGGTCCAGGACAGGTCCTCTGACATATGACACCCAGGTATTCAGAGTCACTGACCCTCTCTACCTCTTATCCTCCAATGAGTTCTGGTTTCCCTCTCCTGAAGTCTACAATCAGTTCCTTGGACTTATTGACATTGAGTGAGAAGTTATTGTTATTACACCACTCAGCTAAGTTTTCAATTCCCCTTCTGTATGGTGATTCATCACCACCTTTGATACAGCCCACAACAGTGGTATCATCAGCAAACTTGTATAAGGTGTTGGAGGTGCACTTAGCCACACAGTCATAGGTGTAAAGGTGAGGGCTAAGCACACATCCCTGTGTTGCTCCAATGCTGATAGAGTTTGTGGAGGAGATGGTTTTGCCAGTCCAAACTGACTAGGCTTTGCAAGTGAGGAAATCCAGGATCCACTTGCACAAGTGGGTATTGAGCCCAGGTCTTAGAGTTTACTGATTAGTTTTGAGAGGATGATGGTGTTACATGCAGAGCTGTAATCGATAAAGACCATCCTGATGTATGCATCTTTGCTGTCCAGATGTTCCAGCGTTGTGTGAAGAGCCAATGAGATAGCATCTGCTGTTGACCCGTTGCTTCAGAAGGCAAATTGAAGCAGATCCAAGTCAGCACTCAGACAGGAGCTGATATGCTTCAACACCAGCCTCTCAAAACACTTCATCACTGTGGATGTAAGTGCCACTGGGTGATAGTCATTCAGACAGGTTACCACACTCTTCTTGGGCACCAGTACATTTGAAGCTTGCTTGAAGCAGATGGATACCACACACTGCTGGAGCGAGAGGTTGAAGATATCCATGAACACACCAGCCAGTTGCTCAGCACAGGTCTTCAGTACTCGGCCAGGTACTCCGTCCGGACCGGATGCTTTCCTTGGATTCACCCTCTTGAAGGCTTCTTCTGATACTGAGACCAAAAGGTCATCAGGAGACATGGGGGTGCATGATGGTTCCTCTGTGTTCTGGTGGTCAAAGTGAGCATAGAAGGCATTGAGCTCATCTGGAAACGAAGTTCTTCTGTCCCCTAGTTGCAAGATTTAACTTCGTAGGAGTTATGGCGTTTAAACCCTGCCATAGCTGTCGACCATCCCTCAATGATTCCAGTTTAGTTTGGAATCTCCATTTCACCTGAGAGATGGCTTTCCGGAAATCATACCTGAACCTCTTGTAGCATTGTTTATCTCCAGATTTGAATGCCTCTGATCTGGCTCTCAGCTAATTCTGGATTTCATAGTTCATCCAGGGCTTCTGATTGGGTAAAGCGCAGGATGATTTTGTGGGGACACACTCACCTACAGCTGTTTTAATAAAGTCTGTAACGACCCTGGTGTAGTCATTCAGGTCCTCAGATGAGTCCTTGAACACGGCCCAGTCCACTGACTCAAGGCAATCCTGTAACTGTTCCTCTGCCTCTAGCGACCACCTCTTGGTTGTCTTGATCTCTGGAGCTTTGCTCTTTAGGCTCTGTAAGGCGGAAGGAGAAGATGGCAGTGTGCGCAGCTCTCCGGTGAAATGATATCGTATTTGTAAGTAGGATGCTGTGCACAATTCTGATTTGATGGAGACAGTCGTGAGAAGGCACGGAGGAACATCTGGAGAAATTTCTGAAATGCCCGGTTCGCTGCCGCTGCTACTGTGCGATCGAAAATCTCCGGAGGGAAGGCCCTAAAATCCCCGGCTTTGCCTGCTGCTGGTGACCGAGGCTGGGGTCGAAGCGTTCAGCAGAGATGGTGCTCAGTACTTGGTATCGGAGGGCTGATCGGAGCTCGAAGTTTTTGGATGACTCAGAGTCGGACTGTGGTCGGGCATGGCAGGGAGAGTTTTCTTCCTTCTCCCGTCTGCGTGAGATGTGGGACTTTCGAGAGACTTTGAACTTTTTTACTGTGCTCATGCCCTGTTCTTCATCAAGTTATGGTAGTGTTGCACTGTTGTAACTATATGTTATAATTATGTGGTTTTTGTTAGTTTTTCAGTCTTGGATTGTCCTGTGTTTCTGTGATATCACACCGGAGGAATATTGTATCATTTCTTAATGCATGCATTATTAAATGACAATAAAAGAGGACTGCGTGTCCTCATAATCTAATCTAATGTATGCAGGTAGTAGGAGTACAGCCAATCGGTCTGATTTGCCTCAGGCTTCCCTCAGACTGTGAAATTTATAAATAAACTGCCATCTTGGCCTTTTCTCCTTGGAGCAATGGAGGATGAAAGGTGACCTCATAGAGGTATATAAGATGATGAGAAGCATTGATCGTGTGGATAACCAGAGGCTTTTTTCCCAGGGCTGAAATGGCTAACATAAGGGGGCATAGTTTTAAGGTGCTTGGAAGTAGGTACATGGGGGATGTCAGAGGTAAGTTTTTCACGCAGAGAGTGGTAGGTGCATGGAATGCACTGCCAGCAAAGGTGGTAGAGGTGGATACAATAAGGTCTTTTAAGAGTTTCTTAGATAGGTAGAAAAATAGAGGGTTATGCTGTAGGGAAATCCTAGACAGTCTCTAGATTAGGTTACGTGGTCAGCACAACATTGTGGGCCGAAGAACCTGTAATGTGCTGTAGATATTCTATGTTTCTATATTCTATCATCAAGGTCTCATCACTAGGAAGGCGAGTTATTTACTGTTTATCTGTGCTGAACTTTACTACATGCATTTGGAATTATATTTTAAGAACTTTTTGTAGTATAATATTTTGGCAACTTGACTAATCAGAAACCTATCAACCTCTGCAGTTCTAAATGGAAGTCCTTCTATTCAGATCATTTAGAACAGAGATGAGGAGCAACTTCATTTACCAGAGCATAGTGAATCTGTGGAATTCATTGTCATGGATGGCTGTGGAGGTCAAGTCATTAGGTATATTTAAAGCAGAGGTCAATAGGTTTTTGATTGGTCAAGTCAACAAAGGTTATGGAGAGAAGGCAGGAGAATAGGGTTGAGAGGGATAATGAATCAGCCCTGATGGAATGGCAGAACATCTGATGGACTGAGTGGCCTAATTCTTTTCCTATGTCTTATGGTTTAATATTTAACCCTGAACCAATGCACACAGTTTGTGTCTGGCAAGATTTTAAACCACATTAGTCTGAATTATGACTGCAAAAGAATAACAAGCTCTTAATAGCTTGAAAGGCCTAAACTGAAGGTTATTTAAAGGGTCAGACATGTCCCTGCCGTCAAAGTCTGATTGCAGCATAACTGTAGTAAACAAACTTCACATAGAGCAACCCAAACCAGAGGCCTGCTAACCACACCCTCTGGTGGTTTCAGCAGCTTCTCGTTCAAAATATAATGGCCAAAAACGCAAAATGGGAATTGATTCTCATTTCAACAAGCAATAAATGAAACTGTAAGCTGGAGAGGGACATGTGAAAAATGAGGGGGTTTATAGGAGGAAGTTGCCAAGCAGCTGTTATAGAGGCAGGAGTGCCCTCTTTAAATACCTGCACGCTCAAGAGTAACATTTATCTACTGTTGTTAGTAAAACTTTTCTAACTCCTGCACAGCAGCAATCAGTATCAAGTGCCCCTGCTGCCATATCAGAGTAGAGGGAGACTGCAAAGATCCTGAGATTGAGGGTGACGTTGACTTTGACCTTGAGAGCAGTGGAGGCACTTGCGTTTGTTTACTGGGCAAACCTCAGATGACAAACACAAGAAGCTGCGCTCCCCTCAAGGTCAAACTCATATCATCCTCACTCTCAGTACTCTAGTCTCGTGATCATTGCGGGCTCTCCCTTGCTGAGGTACGTCATGTGATACTTTGCAGGTCACTGCACCTTTGCAGAATTGAGGAAAAGTTGCACAAATAAATTAGGAACCTTTCGTTCTTGATAAATGCTGCTTTTGCATTTAGATGCAGTGCTTGGCTCTCAACTGGAAGTTACGCACATCCTTACAGACTCCTCCCTGGCAACTTCCCTGCTTGCCTGCATTTTACTAGAAGTCTGTTCTTCTGTAGCCAGTGCAGGTCCTTCTGACCCAAGAGAACCATGCCATCTGTTTTCCCATCAGTCCCATGAACATGCACTCAGGTCCTGCCAACACTGCCGAATAGCTGTGCTGGTTGTATTGTGCTATAACTCCCAAAGCAGATTGTTTGAGGTTTAGCCTGTCAGAAAAGATTGTATTAATACACACATTTCTTGTGTTACATGAGGGATCAGGAGCTGTTTTGGTACTGCCACTAAGAAATTTTGTGTTTTATTTTCTGAGAACTTTTTGAAACTATGCAATGGAGATTACTAACACCAATTTTAACTTCAGAAAGTTTGCCAAAGAGTTTATAGGCTGTAGTCTTCCAAGGTTATGGATTGCACATTCTTTTTTCATTCATTCAAGAGATGTTAGTTTCATTGGCTGAGCCAGTATTTAATTGCCCCTTGAGAAGGGGATGGCAAGCTGCCTTTTTGAAGCACTGCAGAGCCTGAGGGGTAGGTATGCCTCATACCATTTCAAAGATTCTTTCAGCAGGGAGTTCCAGGATTTTCACCCAGTGACAATGAAGGATACAGTATATTTCCATGTCAGAATGGTTTGTGGCTTGGAGAGCAACTTCCAGGTGGAGCTGTGCCCATGATTTTTCTGCCCTTGTGGGTTTATGCGTTTGGACAGTACCACCTAGGGATTCTTGGTGAGTTGCTGCAGTGTATTCTGCAGATGGTAGAAACTACTGCCGTGGGCAGTATCAGTGGAGTGAGTGAATTGTTGTGAGTGAAGTGCCTATCAAATGGGTAGCTATGTCTTGTGTGGCATCGAGCTTTTTAAGTATTGCTGTAAGTTGCACTCATCCAGGCAAGTGGAGAGTATTCCAACACAGTCTTGACTTCAGCCTTGGGGAGATAGGAGGTGAGTTACTTGCAGCAGGACCTGCTCTTGTAGTCACATTGTGTGTATGGTGACTCCAAGTCAGTACTGATTCTTGGAATCTTTGAAAGAAATATTTGCAATTTTAAAGGATTTTTCGGAAATTGTACCATTCCAAAATGCTTCAGTACTTTTGAAAGTGAGTGATTGTTTTAATGCATTAAAACACAGTAACTAGTTTGCACACAACAAAATTCCACAAACAGCAAAGTGATGATAGTGAGATAATCTCTATTAGGGAGACTAATGGATGTATGAATATTTGCCAGCACACCAGCGGATACCCTGTCTACTCTTCTTCAAAGTAAGGTTATAGGATTTTTTATATTTACCTCAGGGTGTTGAAACGTTCAGTACCTCCTTCACATGACTGCAATGCTTTGGGAGACCTAGTGTTCATCTAGATTTCTATGCTTTAGAATAGATCATGAACCCACTATTTTCGTACTCAAAGTTAAGAGTACTTCCAAATGACTTTATTTGTCACTAGCTTCATTTTGTCTGGTAGATTCATGGAGAGATACAACACAGAAACAGGCCCTTCGGCCCATTGAGCATGTACCATCCATCAACTTACAAACATACATCAATCTCAATCCTATTCTCCCCACATTCTCGTCAGCTCCCCCCAGATTTTATTACTCATCTACTTGCAAAGGGCAATTTAGAGTGGCCAGTTAATTTAACAATCCACACATGTAGGGGCTGTGGAAGAAACTGGAGCACCCAAAGGAAACCTGTGTGGTCACAGGAAGGACACGCAAACTCCACACATCAGCACCCAAGGTTACTGGAGTTGTGAAACAGCAGCCCTACTTGCTGCTTCACTGGGCCATCCTGTGATTTAACCTAACAGATTTGATTGAATATCTTTGGTTAAAGATCCTCTTTAACCCGTTTAACTTAAATTCTAAAATGAAGTTCACATGATCTGGATTCACCAAAAAGGAAAATACAGCAAATCTTCTGTCTCTTGCAATGTTCTTGTCTGCTTTGGTATATTCTTTTAATTTATAGCTGTGTGTCACTTTACAGACTTATGTTTGACTGATAATCTTGCATTCAAACATCTCCTGGCCGCTTGCTGATGGTTATACTGACACTGCATAGTTGGCCTACTATTCCCTCCACTCTTCATGCTGTGCCTCTACTATTCCACTGCTGAAGCTACCAGGCTGGGATATTAATTTTAGAGCAGTCTCATCTGGAATATTTGGCAGTTGCATTAACTCCATAACTCCATAAAAATGTTCTTTTGGCACTGAAGGACAGGTTGAGTGTTTTCTATATCATGCATGGTTGCGCAGTCCTATTATCGAGACTGCCTGCTGGAATTACTGGGATCTGAAAGCACACAGCAATAAAATTCATAGATGTGGATTGCTTTTTATGAACCATACATTAAGTTCCTTAAGGTCGTTATAGCTGGGGGTGGTGATGGGGACAAGCTCCCACTGCCTATTAAATGCTCCCAATGGCGAGTGCCTGACATAGTCTCTGGCAACCAAGTCCAGCTCCCGGCCTTCACGTGTGGCTTAGCTACTAAACCCAACAGAACCGTCTGTACTGACGGGAGAAGGGGCAAAGGCGTGTGCCTGGTGCTTTAAAACCGGTCGCTTCAGGAAGCTGGACTCATCAGCCATAGTTGGCAGCTCATCTCGGAGAAGGAAAGCTCTGATCTTACACCTCCGCTGCCTTGCAGCGATACCCATTCATGGGGAAGGTTTCGGGAGTAACCCCCAAGGGAAAAATCTGGAGCTAGAGTCCTACATTGAATTTAATGCTGACTGGCAACTCCTGCAATGCTGCTGATACCAAACTGCCATTCCTTTGGGTTCATCAGATGCATGGGGGTGGGAGAGCTTGCTGCATGGGCAACAGCTTGCTCTCCCTATTGAACTGCCCGGGCTTGCATATCTAGACAGCTAGGACGCAATATCTATGTTCAACTCTGACTAACGGAGGCCCTCACCTCATTATATCAGCAAAAAGCAACTTCTCTTAGAGAAGTTCCCATGTAGTATATGGATATACTATCTATTGTTCAGTACTTAAGCCCCACCAAAACCCTCAAATAGATTCTGGGTGGCTATTTTTCTACATTCAAGTGATATGGTTGACAAGGAAAATAAAAACTTTGAACTCTGAATCAGGTTTTTAATAAGGCTGACATTTGTTGTTTTGCAGCAGCAGTACTTTGTAATGCATAGTAATAAAGACTATAAAATTACAATAAGAATAATACGCTGTATTAAAAAAAGAAAATTAAATTAAGGACGTAGTGCAAAATGAGAGGGGAAAATACTGAGGTAGTGTTCATGGATACATTGTCTTTTCATAAAACTGATGGCAGTAGGGAAGAATCTGTTCCTCAGATGCTGAATGTGTATGTTCAGGCTCCTGTACCACCTCTTGATGGTAGCAACAAGAAGAGGGCATGTCCTGGGTGATGGGGGTCCTTAATGGTGAATGCTGCTTTTTTGGGGCATCACCTTTCAAAGATGTCCTGGATGCTGGGGGGCTAGTGCCCATGATGAAGCTAGCTAAAATTACACTTTACTGCAGTTTCTTCCAATCCTGTGCAGTGGCCCTTCCATACCAGACAGTGATGCAACCAGTTAGAACGCTCTCCACGGTAGAAATTTGCAAGTGTGTTTTGTGGCATACCAATTCTACTCACTGTGCTAATGAAATACTGCTGCTGTTATGTCTTTGTAATTGAATCAATATGTTGGGCACAAGATAGATCCTCAGAGATGTTGACACCCAGGAACTTGAAACCCGCCACTCTTTCCGTTTCTGATCCCTCATTGACGACTGGTGTGTGTTCCCTTGACCTTCCCTTCCTGAAGTCAATCAGTTCCTTGGTCTTACTGACGTTGAGTGCAAGGTTGTTGCTGTGACTCTGCTCAGCCAGCTGATCTGTCTTGCTCCTGAATGCTTCCTCATCACCACCTGAAATTCTGCCAGCTGTAGTGGTGTCATCAACAAATTTATAGATGGTATTTGAGCTGTCCCTCGCCACACAATTGTGGATGTAGAAAGAGTAGAGCAGTGGGCTAAGCACCCATCCTAAGCACGGGTCAGTGCTGATTGTCAGTAAGGAGGAGATGCAATTTCCAATCTGCACAGATTGTGGGCTCCCGGTGAGGAAGTCAAAGATGCAGTTGCAGAGGGAAGCATAGTGTCATAAGGTGGTGGCTGGGAACGGACCCAAGTGCAAGACACAGACACTGAAGTACTAGGGACAGGACTAGGATACAGGGTGAGGGCTAGGACATGGACATGAAAACTGGGAACCCGGAAAAGGACAGGACAAGAGAGCTAGGAGCCAGGGCTTGGACTCCGAGCCAGAGACTGGACAAGGACCCAGAACCTGGGTCTCGCCTCTGGCTCGGACCCCAGAACTAGGCAAGGACGTGACTTGTATGGCAGGCAGGACGAGGCTGGAGTCTTCAGGCTTGAGACTTGAGGCGAGGCTAGAGACCAGAGGCTGGAGGCGAGGCTGGGGACCAGAGGCTGAAGACTAGAAACTTGAGGCTTGGGGTCTTGAAGCTTGGCTTGGGGCTCGGCTCGGCTAGCGGCTTGGTACTCCTGGGCAGGGCGCGGATCTCCACCCGGCCAAGGCAAGGGACAGGAAGGGACAGAACCCACCGCAGGGTAATGGCAATCTGGCCTGACTTACCCAACGGAAGCAAGGGACAGGAAGGGACAGAACCAACCGCAGGGTAACGGCAATCTGGCCTGATTTACCCGGCGGAGGCAAGGGACAGGAAGGGACAGAACCCACCGCAGGGTAACGGCAACCTGGCCTGACTTACCCGGCGGAGGCAAGGGACAGGAAGTGACCTAAATACAGGGTGGCTCCAAGACAAGACTTCAGGCGAGGCGAGGTGAGAGTTACCGGCCAGACAAGGCAAGGCTTCAGGCAATGCAAGGCAAGACAAGAACTTCAGGCGAGGCGGGAGTTACCGACAAGACAAGGCTAGGCTCCAGGCGAGGAAACAGAAGGCAGGGGAAGGGATACAAGGAGTAAGGACAAGAACAATCCAGCAGCCACGCCCTGGTCTTAGGAGGTATTTATGCAGCCAGCCCCAACGAGCATCAGCTGCCTCAATTAGTGCTCAACAGGAACAGAAACAGGGTAGACAGGAAAACCTGGAGCAAGGATCGATGGACCAGACTGTGAACCGAAATGCAGACTTCACGGACCAGACCATGACACATAGAGGCCCAGGCTTTGGAGCTTGATGATTAGAACTGAGGGTAGGATTGTGTTGAACACTGAACTGTAATCAATAAATAGCAGCCTGACATAGGTATTACTATTGTCCAGTGAGAGTCCATTGGCTATAGCCCTACTGTGGTCCTTCAGAAAGTCTACCATCCCAAAATGCTTCAGTACTTCTGAAAGTGACTGATTGTTCAGCAAGTCTGGTTCTGGAGAGTTCTGAAGAAGGCTGCTAACTCTATTTCCTTTTTAATGTATGCTCTCTGACCTGCTGAGTGTTTCCAACTTTTTCTTTTTTAATGTAAGACACAACCAAGAATTGGGTGATGGAAGATTTGGAAAGGTGCCACAGAAGATGTATACTGTAGAGGTCTCAACTAGTGTTGAGAAGCTAAGCAGGCACAGAGTTCGCCCCACGTTCTTGATATGTGTAGTAAATATGTGTAGTATCTTGATATGTACAGTATTGTCCTTCGTGCAAGTATTCCAGCATTCTCAGAAGATTCAATATCCAAAACACAGAATATACTATTTTCTCTGTTCCTGTAGTTGTGTTTGTTCTATAATCCTACTAGGAAGATATGCCTGATTTTCATAAAATGTAACAGTTACACGGGCATTTAGTTTGCAACAATAGCTTGGAGACTCATCGTGTACAGTAAATAGTGTTATGAGTGCTATTTTGTAAATAAACCTCCACCTCTTGGTGATCTGTATGGATATATGCTGTTTTGTAATATATTCATGAAGACATAGCAAAGCTCAACACTTGTGTGGTATTTTGCAGATCAAAGTTACATTAGTGACCAATACACAAGGCAAAATCTCATCCTTCAGTCTCATGTGTACTGAGTTAGAGGAGTGAAGGCTTGTTATAATTAATCACAGCACCCAATGCAAAGCAGAGGGCAAGCCAGATGAAACAGCCAATCCTGGTGGTTGTGTAGTGACATCAACCAATCAAATTATTTGCTGGGTGCTGGTTGAGGAGAATAAGTGGGAGGGGTGGTAGAAAGAAGCCAAGGCTTAAATTAATTTTAACAGTGCTGCTTCACCAATGCCTTAGCCTGCTGAGACTCTCATTTAGATTCACACACTTGAAACAAGAGAAAGCATTGTGAGGACTCATGGAACTGAATCCAAAAGCCTTTTGGAGGGAAAGAGAGCAAAATGATGAAAGAACACTGCACTCTGATGAAGAATGAATTCAAAATAGCCATTCAAATTATTTCAACTGTTTACAACATCTTTAATGATCTCCTGCATGTTCAACCCTTTTAATCCATCAAAGTAACATTGGTACCATACCTTGACCAAGCCAATTTTATCTGAAGTGACGAATTATCAAAATAATGGCACATTGTATATTTTATATGGCTCTTCAAAATTGTTCTGAGCAAGATTACCAGAAAAGTTTTGGAAAGGAAACTATAATTTAATTTCATTTTTACGATTTTCATTCTTTATTAATTATTTATAAAGCAGGTTACACATACAATCCTGGATCACTATAATGGAGTTTTGGACCAAAACCCTAAAGGAGTAATTACAATGTTAGAGATATTTTAATGTGTTCATTTTTCAGGATCTAGGTATTGTTGGCAAGACCAGTATTTATCACCTATTCCCAAATACTCTAAAGAAGATGGTGGTGAACTGCCTTCTTGAGTCACTGTAGTCTTTTTAGTGAAATCTCTATGCCGTTGGGTAGAAATTTTCAAGATTTGGTCCATATGACAAAGAAGGAGCAGCAATATATTTTGGTGTAACCTATGGATGCTATTCCCCTTTGCCTGCTTTCTGTCACCTTCTTGAGGATAAGGGTTGTGAGTCAAAGAGGTACTGTCAAAGTAGCTGGGTAAGAGACTGCAGTACACTCTGCAAACTAAATGCACCGGAAATGGAGGGAATGAAATGAATTCTCAGGGTGGTGGTGGCGGGCTTTGAAAAGGCTTTGGTATGTCAGGAGATGAGTCACGGACGGATACACAGTCTGTGACCTACTCTAGAGTATCATAGTCTTTATATGGCTGATCCAGATAACTTCTGGATAACGGTGACCCCCCTCCCCCACTGTTGCTAATGTTGAAGGAATCCACAAATATAATGCTGTTGAGTATCAAGGGTGGGTACTAAGACTCATTGTCTAGCTCTTTTGAGCCTATATCTTTTGCTGATGAATTGAACAATGTGCAATCTTCAGAGAACATCCTCACTTCTGACCTCATGATGCATGGAAGGCTAGAGATGAAGCAGCTGAAGATCGTTGAGCCTGGGACAATGTCCTCAGGAAGTCCTGTGGTAATGTCCTGGGACTGGGTTGCTTCATTTCCAATAACCAAAATCATTTCACTCTGTGCATTGTATGGCTCCAACTATTAGAGTATCTTCCCCTTGACCCCTATTGATGACATCTATCAGGGCTTCTGGGTGCCTCACTTAATCAAATGCTACCTTGGTGTCAAGGGCAGTCACTCTCACCTTGCCTCTGGAATTCAGCTCATTTTGCATGTTTGGTCAACAGCAATGAAGAAATGCTGAACTGTGTAGTCCAGTAGTTAAACTAGACCTCAGTGAGCAGGTTACTGGAGTGCTGACATCAGAATCCCCTTGATAGCACTGTCAACAAACACTTCATCAGTCTGCTGATGATTGAGATTTAAATGTCTGGTTAATAATTAGAGGGATAGGATTTGTTCTGCCTTGGGTAACAAGACATACTGTACGTACCTTGGCAATTTTCCATTTTGCCGGACGGATGTCTGTCATAACTGTACTGGAACAGCTTATGTCATAACTGTACTGGAACAGCTTGGCTTGGAGCACAATGAGCTCTGCAGCACAAGCCAACATGACTGCATCCACGGTGAGGTGTTGTCTCATAGATCTTGCTCTATCCAGTACTGTCACCAGTTTCTTGAATAACATGTGGTGTGAATCAAATCAGCTGAAGATTGGCTTCTGTGATGGCGGAAATCTCAGGTGGAAGATGAGACAGATCTTCCACTTACCAAATCTGGTGAAACAAGCTTTGTAATGACTCAGCCTTATCCTTCTTGTCCTGTCAGATGTTTAATTATTATTCACCAACATTCAATAGATGTGGAAAGGCAGTAGAAATGTTGCCAGTCAAGTCAGTTAGTTCTCCAATCAAATGCTGTGTTTGCTATTTATCATACATCTTGACCACTTCTGCAGCTTCACCATCTCATTATGTTCAGGTATGCTTGGTGCTGCCCCCAGCATGCTCTGTGCAACCTTCATTGAACCAGGGTTTAACTGTAATGATGGAATGTACCATCCTCCATGATTTATGACACATTCAATGTGCTGACACCACCAGATACATTCTTTATTCCCTTTTCCTGTCACCATTCTTTCACACCAATTTGACCTATATCTTACTTCTCCACAAGTACCTCTGCCCTTTCTCTCAATTTTTCCTACCACAATTGCAGGAGATGCTACATTTGCCTTTTATTCTTTCTCATCTTCCAATGATCCAAACATAGTTTCCAAGTGATGCAGCAACTCGTTTTCACTTCTTTCAATTTATTGTACAGTATATCAATCTGTGTTCACAATAATCCAACTTTAATTATATGCCCTAGCAGTCTCAGTTGCTGTGTGGATTTGGAATGGGCTTCCCTAAAGAGGGGGAGAATGGCAGTAGATGAGTGCCATTTTACTGATGACATGAAGGTCAGTGGTGTAGTCAACAGTATAGAAGGTTGTTGCAGGTTACAATGGGACATTAGGGTGTAGAGCTAGGCTAGGAAGTGGTACATGGAGTTCAATTCAGAAAAGTGTGAAGTGATACACTTTGCAAGATTGAACTTGAAAGCGAAGTACAGGGTTATTGGCAGGTTTCTCAGCAGTACAGAGGATCAGAGGAATTTAGGGTTTCAAGTCCTTTGAAACATCAAAATTACTGCGCATATTAAGAATGGTCAAGAAGGTGTATGGTATGCTGCCTTCATTTGTCAAGGAAAAGAGTTCAAGGTCTGTAAGGTAAACGTTGCAGATCTATAAAACTCTGGCTAAACAACACTTTGAGTATTGTGTTTGGTTTGAGTATTGTGCAGTTATAAAGAAAGCACAGCAGCGTCTCTACTTCCTTAGGAGTCTGAGAAGATTCAGCATGGCATCTATCCGTGTGTGGTGGAGAGTATGACTGACTGCATCCCAGCTGGTATGGAAATGTCAATGCCCTTGATCAGAAAATCCTACAGAAAGTAGTGGATATGGCCCAGTTCATCATGGGTAAAGCTCTCCCCACCATTGAGCACATCTACCTGGAACAATGTTGCAAAAAAACAGCATCCATCGCCTATGTCATGGCCTCTTCTTGCTGATGCCTTCGGGAAGAAGGTACTGGAGCCTCAGGACCCACGTCACCAGGTTCAGGAACAGTTATTACCCCTCAACCATCAGGCTCTTGAACCACAGGGGATAACTTCACTCAGCTTCACTTGCCCCACACTATAATATTCCTACAACGCGTGGGCTCACTTTCAAGGACTCTTCATCTCATGTTTTTGATATTCATTGCTTATTATTGATTTATTTATTTGTTTATTTTTGGTTTTGCACAGTTTGTTGTCTTTTGCACTGGTTGTATGCCTAATCAGTGCACTCTTTCATTGATTCTATCAGGTTATTGGAGTCATTCAGAAAACCCACAGGAAAATGAATCTCAGGGTTGTATGTGGTGACATATATGAACTGAGATAATAAAATTATTTTAAACTTTGAACTTTTGGTTTTAATTGCTCATTTTCGAAAAGGTGTGGAAAGGTGCAGAGGAGATTTACCAAGATGCTGCCTGGATTAGAGAGCAAGTCTTACGAGGATAGGTTGAGCGAGCTAGGGCTTTTTTCTTTGGCAGAAAGGAAATGACAGGTGATTTGATAGGGGTGTATAAGTTTATGAGAAGCATAGGTAGAGTGGACAGTCAGTGCCTTCTTCCCAGGGTCACAGTGGCCAACACCATCCCAGAGGACATTCATTTAAGGTGACTGGAGGAAAGATTAGGGGAGATGTGAGAGGTAGATTCTTTACATTGATACATGGACCACTCTGCTGAAGGTGGTGGTAGACGGCAATGCAATAGAGACTCCCTGATCAGTGGCGTCTCTGAGGTATGGCAGGTGTGGCATGTGCCCTGGGCGCCACTGAGCATTTTCTATTAAAGTCAGACAAGCCATCCTCGGATAGTGAAAAAAGAACTTTCTTCAGATGTATGATCTGTCTTTGATTGTCATGGGTGAGAAGCAGCAGGATGACCTTATTTCAGAGCATTGTGTAAGAAGACCATGAAACGTTTCTTCACGAAGAAGAAGGAAAGTGGAGCTGAAGGACAGAAGAGACGAAAGTTGGAGGTGGAGGAAGCCAAAAAGTTGAGCAAGTTCTTCATGCCCTTCTTTGAAAAGCCCGGAACAAGTAGTTCGACACGTTTCATGGAGTCGCCTGCACCTGCTACAAGTTCGTGAGAATCCGAAGGTGGATAAAGTACAAATGCGTCACAAGCTGAGGAGGAAGTCAAGTCAGATAAATCCGAATATGATGAGATTAAGAGTGAGGCTGCCACAGAGAACGTGGACATGACAGGAGGGGAAGACGATGGTGGTGGTGATGGTGATGTTGAGTTTATTGACAAGATTTTACCTGGTGAGATTGAACCTGACGACACTGAACCTAGTGAACTGGATGGTGTCAAAGAGCCTCGAACTGTCATACCAGAAGTGATTGAACAGCATGACATTGGACTTCCGAAGTTCGACAAGGATACTGGAAAAACAATTCTGCCTGATGCGTTGAGAACAGAAATAATAAAGCTGGGTTCGAAGTATTTCCAGAACAGTGAGGGGCCTTTCCTACCAACAAATAACCGCTCAATGAACAAAACTTAGTTCAAGAGGAAATTGGGAAATGGTTGTGGTGAGGAAGTGACTCGCTCATGGCTGGTCTATTCCCCTTCTTAAAAAGTTTGCATTTTGTATCTGTTGTCTTCTCTATTTCCGGTCAGACCATCAATCCTCATTGGAGCAGGAAAGTGGATTCAACCAGTGGAAAGCACCTGAAAGGATTAGTGTTCATGAAAATGCCAAGAATCATCGGGAATGCTTCACACAGTGGAAAGAAATGGAAAGAAATTTAGCTGGAAACAGATGAGTTATTGACGTGGTATTTCAGTGACAGATTGAGAAGGAAAAGCAGAAGTGGTGTGATATCTTGACGAGAATCCTTCACTGCATAAAATTCCTTGCAACTCAGAACCTGGCTTTGCGAGGACACAGGGAGTCACTTCAGCTAGACAATGTGGGAAATTTCCTTGGCTTCCTGAAACTACTGGCCATCTTTGACCCTGTCATAAAAGAACACCTCACTCATTTGGAAAGTCATCCCGGACCCACGTCTTATCTTTCACTAGGTGTCCAGAACGAATTCATCCACATGATGGCATCCACTGTTCGCCAGAGTTTACTGAGAAGCATTTGTAAAGCAAAGTACTATGGTCTCATGTTCGACTCAACTCCTGATCAGGCACACCGTGAGCAGATGTCAGAAGTAATGAGGTATGTGGAAGTTGATTTTGAGAGGAAAACAGTCTGTGTTAGAGAGTCCTTCCTTGGTTTTATCCAGATAAGCCAGAAGGATGCTGAGAGCTTGGTTGAAGACATCTTGAAACAGCTAGAGAAGGATGAAATGGAGCTAGAAGATTGTCGGTCACAGTGCTATGACAATGCTGCTGTGATGGCTGGACCCAGAAGTGGTGTTCGTCAACGGATAAGTGAGAAAAACAACTGGCAGTGTTTGTGAATTGCAACAATCACTCACTCAACTTGGTGGGTGTACATGCAGCCAAGCAGGATTCAATGATGGTCACATTTTTTGGAACCATCGAAGCTCTCTACGTGTTTTTCTCTCGTTCAACACAGCACTGGGAAAAACTCAAAAATGCCATGCCTGTGGTTGTTAAATCGGAGTCCGAAACCAGGTGGAGTGCAAGGACAGAAGCAGTGAAGCCCATCAACAAGTGCCTTGAGGAGATACTTCAAGTTCTCCAGGACATGATAGACAATGAAAACAAGACCAGTGAAACAAGAAGTAAAGCAAGGCAGCTGTACAACCGCATGTTGAGTTACTATTTTCTGATTTTGCTAGGATTTTGGAACAAAGTACTGATTCGCATTGACCGTATTCAAAAGAGGCTGCAGGATCCTAGCATGAACTTCCACGATGCTGCCCTGGATTTGAAAGCTCTCCGAGATCATTTTTATGATGAAAGAGAAGTGGTGGTCAGTGAGTCACTCGGGGAAGGAGTTGGTCTCTGTCAAGAATGGAATATTGAAGTTGAAAGACGTCAGAGATGAAAGAAACGAATGGCTGATGAGAACTCGAGGGACACTGGGTTAACAGCTGAGGAGGAAATGGAAAGAGTCATGAAGGGAACACTTGACTGTCTTCACAGAGAAATGGAAGAAAGGTTTGCTCGTTTGCATTACACTGACGCCAAGTTTGGGTTCCTTCTTGATGTCGAGGGATTGTGTTACGGTGCCGACAGTAATGACCTAAAGAAGAAGTGTGAAAATTTGGGCAAATTTTACGGCTCTGATGTTGATGGACAGCAGCTATATGAAGAAATTTTGGTTTGCAGAATGTTGCTATCAACGTGGGTCAACATGAAAATATCAAGACCTGAAGAGCTTCTTGAATTTATTGTTCAGTATGGAGAAGAGAGTGTCTTCCCCAATCTTCACATTGTTATTCAGATAATGCTAACCATCGCAGTTTCCATCGCCAGCTGTGAGAGATCATTCAGCAAGTTAAAACTAATACTTTCGTATTTGAGAGCCTCCATGGGTCAAGACAGACTCTGTGATATTGGTCTGCTGAGTGTAGAAAGAGAAGAAACTGAAAAAACTGACTTTGATCACATCATAGACCAATTTGCATCAGTGAAAGCAAGGAAGGTGCAATTATAATTTTTATGTAGTGCCATAATTTGTTAATTAAAAGATTAACGAGCTTGACTTGTACTTTTGAGCTGATATTATAGTAAAGTTACCTAAAAGGTGGGTGTCAGATGTTTGGTCAGGGGCTCAATTTCAGTGCTTGCCATAGGCGCTATTTTCCATAGATACGCCCCTGTCTCTGATGTAACAAAAATGGAGGGTTTTGTCATTATTGCTTCTGTTCAGATTTGATAATAATTCCAAGGTTTACAGAGTCAGCATGAAGTATGTACTAGAAACATTTCACAAATGTGCTTTGTGTTTCAGAGGAATACATCAATAGCTGAAATTATACGTCAGGTTGTTCTTTCTCAGTACTGTACAGTACTTGGACACTGGCTGAGGGAGATTGCAGGAGACCTGGATGGACAGTGACACATTGAAAGGAGTCACAAGGAATTCGAGGCTCACGTAATAACAAACAATCTACTGGAAGAATGTGTGATTCAAGCAGCATCTGTGGGAGAAAGGAAATTGTTGACATTTTGGGTCAAAAAGTGGTATTATGCAATCATGTAATAACAGCACTGATGATGAAAGTTCTTTTGCTGCAGAATAACAGTTTGAAATACTTCATGCACAGATTAATTGGAATTCAAAAATATATTCAGCACGGTGTCCTCAGATATAGCTGAGTTGTTCCCAAGAACAGCTTTTTCCCCACTGCTGTGAAACCTCCTTCCTTGTCGCGTTGCCAGATTATTTTGGCACCACTGAACTTTGCACCATTGCACTGCTTTTGCACTTGTCGCTGTATTTATTGCTGTACTTATTTTTATCATGTACTCTATTTACTCTGAGTTTCATGCCAGCAAGGAATGTCATTCTATTTGACAATAAGCTAAAATAACAATTAACTAACATAATCAAAGAGAGTCAAACACTTTACAAATGGGTTCGGGCTCAGATATTACAACAATGTGTTGCATTTACCACTCCCCCTCAAGTGGGATATTGATATTCCACTATCAGCCTTCCAACAGCACATTTTTGTCTCATTAACGTTCATCCAGTTTAGGACTATTATAAGTAAACATGTCATTATTGCTTCAGTTCAGAATTTATTTTAAAAAATACGAGATATCAAAGAGGTGAAAAAGCCCAGTCATTTTGGGCAATCCTTCATTACACAGTTGACTTTGCTGCAAAGGCAATTTCTGTAAGCAAGCCTTTGGATCTTCTGAAACAAAAATTCAAGTTTATAGTTAAAAATAATACTGGGCAAGTCACTGTTTACATGGGTTATATCAAGAACAGACTGTCTCATCCATCTACAATGGAGAAATATAACACCCAGAGAAACACAGGTTATAGTTCAGTTTAAATTAATAAAACAGCTCTGGGAAGATTGATTTGTTTACTTTCATTCACAAGAGGTAAAGAGGGCTCTAGCAAGAATAACCATTCATTCTATCTGTAATTATCTACGAGAAGGTGTTTGTCTTATTAAACCAATACAGTCTTAAGCTCACCCATTCTGGTTAGGGAACAACAGGATTTAGACCCAGGAACAGGAAAGAAGTGGGGATATATTTCCAAGCCAGAATGGCAACTAGAATGGCAATCTTCTCATGGGTGAGACTTCCAAGTCCATGTTGTTCTGTGCCACTTTCTCTGAACCCATTAATACCCCAGGATGAGGAGACTGTATCATGGAGAGCATTCTGACAGGCTGAATCACTGTCTGGTGTGGGGGGGGGGGGGCTACTGCACAGGATCAAAAGAAGCTGCGAAAAGTTGTAAAATTAGTCTGCTCTGCACTGGGTACTAGCCTCCGTAGTATCCTAGACATCTTCAAGGAGCGGTACCTCAGAAAGGCAGCATCCATCACAAAGGACTGTCATCTCCCTGCCTTTTCTCACTGTTACAATCAGGAAGGAGGTACAGAAGCCTGAAGGCACACACTCAGCGATTCAGGAACAGCTTCTTCCCCTCTGCCATCCGATTCCTAAATGAACATTGAACCCATGAACACTACCTCACTTTGTAAACTTGTTTATGTGCTATTTTGAGTTTAGCTATTTTACTGTAATTGATATTTACTTTTTCTCCTATATTAATGTGTACTGCTGCCACTAAGTTAACAAATTTCACGACATGTGCCGGTGATGTTAAACCTGATTCTGATTCTGATATTTGTGAATTCCCATTTGGTAGGGAGCTGTCTGCCAAAGTTATCAAGGGCAAAATAAAGCAGCATCCTACATCCATGTCTGAAGCACTCAAGTGGCCTTTTACAACTACAAATATAATCAAATGCATGCTTGAGATTCTGACACCAGCTTCATTTTCTCCGAGACAGAGGAACTACAATCCGGAAAATCAGTCCTGAGAAATAGTGAATGAGCAAGTCGGTAATAAAATCACCCGAACGTGCAGGCAAACCCCTCGTTCCCACTACAGTCATTCCCAATCCCCACATCCGATTCCAACAAAATCCTCAACACATAACACGACCCTGACAACTTGATTCATGTTCCCAGCCCAGTCTCCTGAGGATTACTGTGACACCAGCAATGACATGCTTTTGCTATGGTGAGTTAATGTGTCATAAAACTCTGTGAAAATCTGGTGCAAAAGGCAAAAATATCAGCAGTTAAGAGACACGATATTTACCCTTCAGCTTCTGAGCCCTGAATTTCTAGGCCACAGAACATCAGCAACATTTCCACAAGGGCCAAGACAAAATAAAAACAAAGTTAAAAGACACTGTAAGACGGAAGAGAAAAAAGATGTAAAACTGTGAAGAGACTACTTCTGAGCAGTTACACATTTAGTGGCTGGCTCATTCATGAAGTCTGTTGGCTCTCACCACTTGAGGCCAATCACATACATAAGGCATCTAAATAAGATACCACAGAGCCCTCTGTTCCCAAGGTACTGGACCAGAAGGGTGGGTAAATACCTTCAGGGGAACATTAGGCAGGAAAGAGAAAAAAATACAATAAAATGCCAATAGCAAAAATTTTTGAACTATCAGGTAGAAATTGTAAATTGTTGTAATGGATGTTACACATGGGTGGAAGCGGATTAAAATGTGTGTGTTTTAACAGAGAAGGCCATTACAGTTAATGTTCCAGCTTCCATGATGTGACTGTTTTACACAGTAGATGAAAAACAAATTTGCCAACCCCACTAAAACCATTGTAAATGGATTTGGTAGTCCACACTGCATACCCTAGTGCCATCAGTGCAATTACTATGAACAAGATTTATTGGATTTTTTTAAGGATTAGCTCAGCATATCATCTTCAATAAAAGTAAACATTAAAAGTGACATTAGCAAATTTGCAGATGACACAAAGCTGGGTGGCAGTGTGAAATGTGAGGAGGATGTTATGAGAATGCAGGGTGACTTGGACAGATGCATAGCAGATGCAGTTTAATGTGGATAAATGTGAGGTTATCCACTCTGGTGGTAAGAACAGGAAGGCAGATTATTATCTAAATGGAATCAAGTTAGGAAAAGGAGAAGTACAACGAGATCTAGGCGTTCTTGTACATCAGTCACTGAAAGCAAGCATGCAGCTACAGCAGGCAGTGAAGAAAGCTAATGGCATGCTGGCCTTCATAACAAGGGGAATTGAGTATAAGAGCAAAGAGGTCCTTCTGCAGCTGTACAGGGCCCTGGTGAGACCACACCTGGAGTACTGTGTGCAGTTTTGGTCTCCAAATTTGAGGAAGGATTTTTTTGCTATTGAGGGAGTACAGTGTAGGCTCATGAGGTTAATTCCTGGGATGGAGGGACTGTCATATGTTGAAAGATTGGAGCGACTGGGGTTGTATACACTGGAATTTAGAAGGATGAGAGGGGATCTGACTGAAACATATAAGATTATTAAGGGATTGGACACGCTAGAGGCAGGAAACATGTTCCCAATGTTGAGGGAGTCCAGAACCAGAGGCCACAGTTTAAGAATAAGAGGTAGACAATTTAGAACGGAGTTGAGGAAAAACTTTTTCACACAGAGGGTTGTGGTTCTGTGGAATGCTTTGCTTCAGAAGGCAGTGGAGGCCAATTCTCTGGATTCCTTCAAAAAAGAGTTAGATAGAGCTCTTAAAGATAGCGGAGTGAAGGGAAACGCAAACAACAGGAATTCTGCAGATGCTGGAAATTCAAGCAACACACATCAAAGTTGCTGGTGAACGCAGCAGGCCAAGCAGCATCTATAGGAAGAGGCGCAGTCGACGTTTCAGGCCGAGACCCTTCGTCAGGACTAAGGGGTCTCGGAGTGAAGGGATATGGGGAGAAGGCAGGAAAAGGGTACTGATTGTGGATGATACGCCATGATCACAGTGAATGGTGGTGCTGGCTCAAAGGGCTGAATGGCCTACTCCTGCACTTATTGTCTATTGTCTATCGTCTATTAATAAAAATAATTCTACTTGAAAGATTTTTTTTTTGAAAAGTTAGGTTAAGGTTCTGTGATTCAGAGGATCAACAATAATGTGATCATTATGGTGTAATCTGAGACAATCCAGTTCCTCAAGATCAGATGTGACAGGGCTAGAAATGGTGTAAAGCTTTTTCCTCATAGACATAAATCATTTCAGTGCAATATAATCAATCTGACAGAATCAAACTGATTTTTAAAAAAATCATTCTGCGTGAACTAGAACTGAATTAGGCTCATAACCTCTTCAATTAAAAAAATGACATTCATTCCTAAGTATGAACCATGGATTTCTTTCATGGATTCAACTGGGTTGATAAAGTAGATTCCTTGGACCATTAGCCTAACCTACATATGAATCACAGCTTTGAAGGAGAATGTTGAAATTTTCAATTCACTGTTTCACCCATCATATTACTAAATGGTCAACAATGCATTTGTAACAAAAATCATACTTAGAATCAAAGCTTGAAATTAAAACAGATTGCATTTACATCGTGTTTGCATAATGGGAAGAATATGCCCAAGATCTTCTGTAAAAACTTAAATCAATAAAAAAAATGTCATGGCAGAAAGGATTTTGATTGATAATCAAAAGTTTGAAAGAATACTTGGTTTCCAGTAAGATTATGAAGGAAAAGGAAAGGGAGCGAGTTCCAAACTGTGCAATCACGGCTTCAATATTCAAATTTAAGGCACCATCCTCTTCCTTTGCCCCAAAATTGGTTACTGTGCCTACAGCTCAATTGGCTTCAAGCTCTATGATTCCTTCACTAAAATGCATTACTTCTCTACTACATTCGCCTCTTGGTTAAAATTTACCTCTTTGACAGATTACCCCATCTCTTGTCTCCTACTGAGGCTCAGTATCAGTTTGCATAATTAAAGCATTTTGGGATATTTCACAGTGTTAATGATGCTTCAGGTGTACCGTGTACTGCTGAGGTATTTAAAAATGAGAGTTTTAAAATAGAGACAGGAGAGATGGAACAAAGCAAAGTGGTCAAAATATGCAGCCTGAATTGAGTCACTTGGCTCATATAAATTATTTGCACAGATGTGAAGGACAGTATCTTCAACTCATAATTAGCAAAAATGTAGAAGGTTTAGAAAAGCAAGTTACTTAAGAGAAGAATAGATAGATTATTGGAATGAGCGAGCAGTCAGATGGAAGACTCATTTTATGGATAAATATTACTCAATGCATTTTGGATAGAAACTCAAGAAAGAGGATGATCCATTCCGTTGAGAGATCATGAAAAGGGTAAGGATGTAGAGTTTAAATGTGTAACTCCCTGACACTACAAATACAAGGAGATTGCAGCCAACCACATTTGAGATCTATAAAAAGGGCACTAAAAGTAAAGCAAAAGTTATAAATTTTACAGAATATCAGCAAAGACACAGTTATATCTTTGCAGTTTGGATGATCTATTTAAGATTCATCAAGTTGTGCATCTAGGCACAGAAAACCACAGGTAAGAGGACTGTGAACATACTCACAGTCAAACCATGTAAGAGGAGGGAAAAGAAATGAAAGATGGAGTAAAATAGTGAAATAAGGCTGTCTAGCTTTCCGTGCCCAGAAAGGCATGTTAAATTGTCAGTGTGTGTTAGGGTAACAAAACATTTCCTGAGGATACACTGATGCAAAACTCTACAGTGCACAAGACCCAAATGTTTGCTGCTATAGATCTGGTCTTAGGCTAAAAGACCTTCCTTCCATTGCATTATTATGAAACACGTATAGATGAAGGGCCCAGTTCACTGCTCAAATAAGGTGAATTTGTGGCGATGCAAGGCTGAGGTAGGTCAGGAGGAATTTGGTTGGGCCACCATCAGTGAGGGGATCAGGACCTCAAGGGTTAATTCAGGGTACTGGAAGAGATGCCACCAGCTCTATTGGAATTGTGATGAGCTTGGAAGGTTTGAAGATAGGAAGAGTTAAGAGGACCAAGGCAGGTCAGAATCTGTCTGCATAACTAAAGCATCTTGGGATGTTTTACCGCAATACAGGTGTTTTGTTAGTGTGGTTAACCATGAGATAGAAGAGGAGAAGTGGTCAAAAAGTGCAGTAAGTATTGAGTCCACCTGACATATATAAACCATTTGGATAGCATAGAGAACACTGTCTTCAGCTTACTGCTGGCAGATTGTGCAGACCACTTGGAAAAGTAAATTACTTATGAAAATGTGGTTAGGTTAGAGGAATAAGCAGTCAAGGGTAAGACATGTTTTATGGAAAAATATGGAAACACAAGAAACACAAAAAATGGTGTAATGCCCTGGGTAAGACTTTTACTGCTATGCTGTAGGTATTTCATTTTAGCAGTTCTGTAAGAGCAGTCTGTTCTGCTTTCAGCCTGTTTGGGTTTGAGTTGAGATAAGAGGCTTTGTTGTTCAACTTGGGAATGTGGTGTCTGCCTATCAGGATGATGAAATTGGGAGAAGGTTCTAGAGATCGCTGGGCGGAGAGGTTTTGTGAGGGACATGGGTGTGGGTCGAGGTCATTTTTGGCGGGAGCTGGGAGAAGACAGGAGCGAAGATGGCTGAGGATGCCGTCCCTGTTTCACAAGGCGCTTTGTGCAGATGTATGGCTTCAAGGAGGAAAGACCAATACTTGCGTGGGGGAGCCCGTTTTCTTCAAGATAGATTTCGAGCGGCATACGGAAGGTGGTATGTACTTTCATGTAGACCGAGGGCCCAGCACGTGAACCCTGTCCAGAGGGTTCGAGACAGCATTCACACAAACCAGAGTTTGGGTGGGCGAGACCAAAGTCGTAAACACTCTAGACATATGGAGTGAGAGAAAAGTTCGTCCAGATCCCAGTGGCTGTTAGCAAGGGGCTAATGAGCCACATTTCCAGAGATAACATAGAAACATAAAAACATAGAAAATAGGTGCAGGCGTAGGCCATTCGGCCCTTCGAGCCTGCACCGCCATTTATTATGATCATGGCTGATCATCCAACTCAGAACCCTGCACCAGCCTTCCCTCCATACCCCCTGATCCCTGTAGCCACAAGGGCCAAATCTAACTCCCTCTTAAACATAGCCAATGAACTGGCCTCAACTGTTTCCTGTGGCAGAGAATTCCACAGATTCACCGCTCTCTGTGTGAAGAAGTTTTTCCTAATTTCAGTGCTAAAAGGCTTCCCCTTTATCCTCAAACTGTGACCCCTCGTTCTGGACTTCCCCAACATCGAGAACAATCTTCCTGAATCCAGCCTGTCCAATCCCTTTAGGATTTTATACGTTTCAATCAGATCCCCCCTCAATCTTCTAAATTCCAACGAGTACAAGCCTAGTTCATCCAGTCTTTCTTCATATGAAAGTCCTGCCATCCCAGGAATCAATCTGGTGAACCTTCTTTGTACTCCCTCTATGGCAAGGATGTCTTTCCTCAGATTAGGGGACCAAAACTGCACACAATACTCCAGGTGTGGTCTCACCAAGGCCTTGTACAACTGCAGTAGTACCTCCCTGCTCCTGTACTCGAATCCTCTCGCTATGAATGCCAGCATACCATTCGCCTTTTTCACCGCCTGCTGTACCTGCATGCCCACTTTCAATGACTGGTGTATAATGACACCCAGGTCTCGTTGCACCTCCCCTTTTCCTAATCGGCCACCATTCAGATAATAATCTGTTTTCCTATTTTTGCCACCAAAGTGGATAACTTCACATTTATCCACATTAAATTGCATCTGCCATGAATTTGCCCACTCACCCAACATATCCAAGTCACCCTGCATCCTCTTAGCATCCTCCTCACAGCTAACACTGCCGCCCAGCTTCGTGTCATCCGCAAACTTGGAGATGCTGCATTTAATTCCCTCATCCAAGTCATTAATATATATTGTAAACAACTGGGGTCCCAGCACTGAGCCTTGCGGTACCCCACTAGTCACCGCCTGCCATTCTGAAAAGGTCCCATTTATTCCCACTCTTTGCTTCCTGTCTGCTAACCAATTCTCCACCCACACCAATACCTTACCCCCAATACCGTGTGCTTTAAGTTTGCACACTAATCTCCTGTGTGGGACCTTGTCAAAAGCCTTTTGAAAATCCAAATATGCCACATCCACTGGTTCTCCCCTATCCACTCTACTAGTTACATCCTCAAAAAATTCTATGAGATTCGTCAGACATGATTTTCCTTTCACAAATCCATGCTGACTTTGTCCAATCATTTCACCGCTTTCCAAATGTGCTGTTATCACATCCTTGATAACTGACTCCAGCAGTTTCCCCACCACCGACGTTAGGCTAACCAGTCTATAATTCCCCGGTTTCTCTCTCCCTCCTTTTTTAAAAAGTGGGGTTACATTAGCCACCCTCCAATCCTCAGTGAAAGGGGGATGCCCAGTGAAAGGGAGTTTCAACTGGGTTATATATTCAAAGGAGAGGCCTGGAGGTATAAAGGTATAATTCAAAGTTCAAAGTAAATTTTATTATCAAAGTAGAGCATAGAAGATAACAAACTCTGCAAATCCAAATCCAAATAAATAGCAATAAATAACAAGAGCATGAAATAACAAGGTAAAAGTCCTTAAAGTGAGATCATTTGTTGTGGGAACATCTCAATAGATAAGTACAGTTATCTCCTTTTGTTCAAGAGCCTGATGTTTAAGGGATAGTAACTGTTCTTGAACTTGGTGGTGCGAGTCCTGAGGCACCTATACCTTCTATTTGATGACAGCAGTGAGGAAAAAGCATGGCCTGAGTGCTGAGGATCTTTGATAATAGATGTTTTTCTTTCCTATGACAGTGTCTCATGTAGATGTGCTCAATGGTTGGGAGGGTCTTACCCATAATGTACTGAGCCGAATTCACTACCTTTTGTAGGATTTTTCATTCAAAGGCATTGGTGTTCTCATACCATGCCATGATCAGCCAATCAATATCATCTATAGAGAGAATAAACATCTATAGAATTTGTCACAGTTTTCGGTGTCATGCTGAATCTCTGCAGACTCTATAGCAAGAAGAGGTATCGCTGTGCTTTCTTTGCAATTATATTTATAAGATGGGTCCAGGACAGGACCTCTGAGGTAGTAACACAGAGGAATTTAAAGTTACTAACCCTCTCCATCTCTGATCCTCCAATGAAGACTGGCTCATGTATCTCTGGTTTTTCTCTCTCCTGAAGTCTACAATCAGTTCCTTATTCTTGCTGACATTGAGTGAGAGGTTAGTGTTATGACACCACTCAGACAAATTTTCGATCTCCCTCCTGTATGCTGATTCATCATCACCTTTGATACAGCCCACAACAGTGCGTCATCAGCAAACTTGAATATGGTGTTGGAGCTGTACTTAGCCACACGGTCGTAGGTGTAAAGCCAGTGGAACGGGGGGGTTAAGCACACATCCCTGTGATACTCCTCTGCTGATGGAGATTGTGGAGGAGATGTTTTTGCCAATCCAAACTGACTGGAAACTGTATCTGAGGTATCCAGGATTCAATTGCACAAGCAACTGTTGAGGCTTTTACAATTTGAAAAGAATAAATCAAGGAAGGTAGTGCACCCGTGGCTGACAAGAGAAATTAGGGATAGTATCAATTCCAAAGAAGAAGCATACAAATTAGCCAGAGAAAGTGGCTCACCTGAGGACTGGGAGAAATTCAGAGTTCAGCAGAGGAGGACAAAGGGCTTAATTAGGAAGGGGAAAAAAGATTATGAGAGAAAACTGGCAGGGAACATAAAAACTGACTGTAAAAGCTTTTACAGATATGTAAAAAGGAAAAGACTGGTAAAGACAGATGTAGGTCCCCTACGGACAGAAACAGGTGAATTGATTATGGGGAGCAAGGACATGGCAGACCAATTGAATAATTACTTTGGTTCTGTCTTCACTAAGGAGGACATAAATAATCTTCCAGAAATAGTAGGGGACAGAGGGTCCAGTGAGATGGAGGAACTGAGCAAAATACATGTTAGTAGGGAAGTGGTGTTAGGTAAATTGAAGGGATTGAAGGCAGATAAATCCCCAGGGCCAGATGGTCTGCATCCCAGAGTGCTTAAGGAAGTAGCCCAAGAAATAGTGGATGCATTAGTGATAATTTTTCAAAACTCGTTAGATTCTGGACTAGTTCCTGAGGATTGGAGGGTGGCTAATGTAACCCCACTTTTTAAAAAAGGAGGGAGAGAGAAACCGGGAAATTATAACGCAAACAACAGGAATTCTGCAGATGCTGGAAATTCAAGCAACACACATCAAAGTTGCTGGTGAACGCAGCAGGCCAAGCAGCATCTATAGGAAGAGGCGCAGTCGACGTTTCAGGCCGAGACCCTTCGTCAGGACTAACTGAAGGAAGAGTGAGTAAGGGATTTGAAAGCTGGAGGGGGAGGGGGAGATGCAAAATGATAGGAGAAGACAGGAGGGGGAGGGATAGAGCCGAGAGCTGGACAGGTGATAGGCAAAAGGGGATACGAGAGGATCATGGGACAGGAGGTCCGGGAAGAAAGACGGGGGGGGGGTGACCCAGAGGATGGGCAAAAGGTATATTCAGAGGGACAGAGGGAGGAAAAAGGAGAGTGAGAGAAAGAATGTGTGCATAAAAAGGAGTAACAGATGGGGTACGAGGGGGAGGTGGGGCCTAGCGGAAGTTAGAGAAGTCAATGTTCATGCCATCAGGTTGGAGGCTACCCATACGGAATATAAGGTGTTGTTCCTCCAACCTGAGTGTGGCTTCATCTTTACAGTAGAGGAGGCCGTGGATAGACATGTCAGAATGGGAATGGGATGTGGAATTAAAATGTGTGGCCACTGGGAGATCCTGCTTTCTCTGGCGGACAGAGCGTAGATGTTCAGCAAAGCGGTCTCCCAGTCTGCGTCGGGTCTCACCAATATATAAAAGGCCACATCGGGAGCACCGGACGCAGTATATCACCCCAGTCGACTCACAGGTGAAGTGATGCCTCACCTGGAAGGACTGTTTGGGGCCCTGAATGGTGGTAAGGGAGGAAGTGTAAGGGCATGTGTAGCACTTGTTCTGCTTACACGGATAAGTGCCAGGAGGGAGATCAGTGGGGAGGGATGGGGGGACGAATGGACAAGGGAGTTGTGTAGGGAGCGATCCCTGCGGAATGCAGAGAGAGGGGGGGAGGGAAAGATGTGCTTAGTGGTGGGATCCCGTTGGAGGTGGCGGAAGTTACAGAGAATAATATGTTGGACCCGGAGGCTGGTGGGGTGGTAGGTGAGGACCAGGGGAACCCTATTCCTAGTGGGGTGGTGGGAGGATGGAGTGAGAGCAGATGTACGTGAAATGGGGGAGATGCGTTTAAGAGCAGTAGGTTTATAAGCCTACTGACTCTCACAGCTATCTGGACTATTCCTCTTCTCACCCTGTCTCTTGCAAAAACGCCATCCCCTTCTCGCAATTCCTCCATCTCCGCCGCATCTGTTCTCAGGATGAGGTTTTTCATTCTAGGACGAGGGAGATGTCTTCATTTTTTAAAGAAAGGGGCTTCCCTTCCTCCACTATCAACTCTGCTCTTAAACACATCTCCCCCATTTCACGTACATCTGCTCTCACTCCATCCTCCCACCACCCCACTAGGAATAAGGTTCCCCTGGTCCTCACCTACCACCCCACCAGCCTCCGGGTCCAACATATTATTCTCCGTAACTTCCGCCACCTCCAACGGGATCCCACCACTAAGCACATCTTTCCCTCCCCCCCCTCTCTGCATTCCGCAGGGATCGCTCCCTACACAACTCCCTTGTCCATTCGTCCCCCCCATCCCTCCCCAGTGATCTCCCTCCTGGCACTTATCCGTGTAAGCGGAACAAGTGCTACACATGCCCTTACACTTCCTCCCTTACCACCATTCAGGGCCCCAAACAGTCCTTCCAGGTGAGGCATCACTTCACCTGTGAGTCGACTGGGGTGATATACTGCGTCCGGTGCTCCCGATGTGGCCTTTTATATATTGGTGAGACCCGACGCAGACTGGGAGACCGCTTTGCTGAACATCCACGCTCTGTCCGCCAGAGAAAGCAGGATCTCCCAGTGGCCACACATTTTAATTCCACATCCCATTCCCATTCTGACATGTCTATCCACGGCCTCCTCTACTGTAAAGATGAAGCCACACTCAGGTTGGAGGAACAACACCTTATATTCCGTATGGGTAGCCTCCAACCTGATGGCATGAACATTGACTTCTCTAACTTCCGCTAGGCCCCACCTCCCCCTCGTACCCCATCTGTTACTCCTTTTTATGCACACATTCTTTCTCTCACTCTCCTTTTTCTCCCTCTGTCCCTCTGAATATACCTCTTGCCCATCCTCTGGGTCACCCCCCCCCGTCTTTCTTCCCGGACCTCCTGTCCCATGATCCTCTCGTATCCCCTTTTGCCTATCACCTGTCCAGCTCTCGGCTCTATCCCTCCCCCTCCTGTCTTCTCCTATCATTTTGCATCTCCCCCTCCCCCTCCAGCTTTCAAATCCCTTACTCACTCTTCCTTCAGTTAGTCCTGACGAAGGGTCTCGGCCTGAAACGTCGACTGCGCCTCTTCCTATAGATGCTGCTTGGCCTGCTGCGTTCACCAGCAACTTTGATGTGTGTTCCGGGGAATTATAGACCGGTTAGCCTAACGTCGGTGGTGGGGAAACTGCTGGAGTCAGTTATCAAAGATGTGATAACAGCACATTTGGAAAGCGGTGAAATCATCGGACAAAGTCAGCATGGATTTGTGAAAGGAAAATCATGTCTGACGAATCTCATAGAATTTTTTGGGGATGTAACTAGTAGAGTGGATAGGGGAGAACCAGTGGATGTGGTATATTTGGATTTTCAAAAGGCTTTTGACAAGGTCCCACACAGGAGATTAGTGTGCAAACTTAAAGCACACGGTATTGGGGGTAAGGTATTGATGTGGATAGAGAATTGGTTAGCAGACAGGAAGCAAAGAGTGGGAATAAATGGGACCTTTTCAGAATGGCAGGCGGTGACTAGTGGGGTACCGCAAGGCTCAGTGCTGGGACCCCAGTTGTTTACAATATATATTAATGACTTGGATGAGGGAATTAAATACAGCATCTCCAAGTTTGCGGATGACACGAAGCTGGGCGGCAGTGTTAGCTGTGAGGAGGATGCTAAGAGGATGCAGAGTGACTTGGATAGGTTGGGTGAGTGGGCAAATTCATGGCAGATGCAATTTAATGTGGATAAATGTGAAGTTATCCACTTTGGTGGCAAAAATAGGAAAACAGATTATTATCTGAATGGTGGCCGATTAGGAAAAGGGGAGGTGCAACGAGACCTGGGTGTCATTATACACCAGTCATTGAAAGTGGGCATGCAGGTACAGCAGGTGGTGAAAAAGGCGAATGGTATGCTGGCATTTTTTGCGAGAGGATTCGAGTACAGGAGCAGGGAGGTACTACTGCAGTTGTACAAGGCCTTGGTGAGACCACACCTGGAGTATTGTGTGCAGTTTTGGTCCCCTAATCTGCGGAAAGACATCCTTGCCATAGAGGGAGTACAAAGAAGGTTCACCAGATTGATTCCTGGGATGGCAGGACTTTCATATGAAGAAAGGCTGGATGAACTGGGCTTGTACTCATTGGAATTTAGAAGATTGAGGGGGGATCTGATTGCAACGTATAAAATCCTAAAGGGATTGGACGGGCTAGATGCAGGAAGATTGTTCCCGATGTTGGGGAAGTCCAGAACGAGGGGTCACAGTTTGAGGATAAAGGGGAAGCCTTTTAGGACCGAGATTAGGAAAAACTTCTTCACACAGAGAGTGGTGAATCTGTGGAATTCTCTGCCACAGGAAACAGTTGAGGCCAGTTCATTGGCTATATTTAAGAGGGAGTTAGATATGGCCCTTGTGGCTACGGGGATCAGGGGGTATGGAGGGAAGGCTGGGGCAGGGTTCTGAGTTGGATGATCAGCCATGATCATAATAAATGGCGTGCAGGCTCGAAGGGCTCAATGGCCTACTCCTGCACCTATTTTCTATGTTTCTATTTATTATATAATTCTTTATATTAAAAAAACTACCATAGTGCAAAAATATTTACATTCTTAGTGTCATACTATCAATACATTCAATAGTGTTAAAGCATAACACCACTGGCGCTCATGTGGCCCCCTGGGGTGATGCACCTTTCAATGTTTAAATGTGTAATTCACTGAAAGTGCAAATACACAGTGTCATTAATTAGATCAGATTACTCGGGAAAGCCTCTTTTAATTAATGATGAAAATAAACTCACGCGCTGTGAAGTCTGCCCATGTCATCTGTCAACCCTTGGAAATTATGGAATGGTGATCGGAGATACAGTTGACACAAAAAGATGCAGAGATAGTGAGGTGCAGTCAATGTGCTACGTTTCCTGCCATGTCATGATAGGACAATTGTTATCACCTAGACAGACCAGATGTCAACATCTGATCATCAGACTTCAATTTACAACTTCCCATCTGCATGCAATTCAAAGGCAAAAAAAAACTGCACATGTTGGAAATCTGGAATCCAAAGAAACATTCTGAAAATACCCAGCCAGCCAAGTAATGACTGTGGTTAATAGAGTTAACTTTTGAGGTCAATAACCTCTCATCAGAATATGGAAAGTTAGGAAACAGGCACATTTTCAATTATAGAGATGGGGAGGAGAGGAGAAGACAAAGAGAATATCTTTGTTAGAGTGGAAACCAAGAGAAGGTATGTGACATTCTGTAGATTGGCTTCAGCTGGAAGAGCATGGTGGAGGGTCTATTAATGGCAGTAACATATCTGGGGAGATCTAACTGGAGCCGGATGACTGAGAACAGAGGAGAGCTTAAAAAAATCAATACTGCAATTGTAATTTAACCCAGCATTTGATTGAAACCTGCAAGACATCAGGGACTGCAGTGTACTTTGCTTCATGGAAACATGGCTATTCTCCATCATTTCAGACCCAACACTGTAGTTTGATGCCTTCAGCATTCTTTACAAAGACAGGACAGTTCAGTCTCTTAAAGGCAGAGGATGTGGAATGTACTTTATAATTAACTCATCGTAGTACACAAACGTGGCTGTTCTGTCTCAGTCCTGCTTTTTCGACCTGGAACATCTGGTGGTCAAATGTCATCCATTTTATCTGCTGAGGGAGTTTCTCGCCATCATCCTGGTAGTGGTGTACATTCCACCTCAGGCCAATTTCAGGCAGGCACTGGAGGAGCCAAGCAACCTAATCAGCAGGCACAAAACTGAACAACTTGATGCATTCCCTATCATTGCAGGAGCTTTCAACCAGTCCAGCTTGAAGAAGTTTCTGAACAACTACCACCAACATAGCAACTGTAGAGCCAGAGAAGCCAGCACACCTGTCACCGACTTCCTTAAGATCTGTGTGGATGAGTATGTGCCTTTGAGAACATACTGGACCAAACCGAAACCATAGAGGAACCAGGAGATTTGTAGTCTGCTACATCTGTGGCATTCAAGTCTGGTGATCATGAACTATTGTATATACGACATCCAGGTACAGACTGCAGAAGGCTATTTTAAGAGCAAAACAATAATTTTTTGAAAGAAAGAAAGAAAGAAAGAAGCAGTCTTTTCTCTCTAATTACATATGCTCTAAAGAGATAAGAACCCTCGACTACTGTGTCTGAAATAATACTAACTGGTGTAATCTATTTCTCTTGGCCTCCACTCAGTTAGGTACATTTCCTTTGTTCTTTACCTTTCTCCCATTAAAGCACATTTCCCAGATCTGATGTGTTGTTTTCCTCCCACAGGTGCTGCCTGACCAATCGCATGTTTCCAGCATTTTTTGTTCTTATTTGGTATGTAGCTTTTTAGTCATAACATACTCTGGCCAAAGGAAAGAAGATATCCCATTGCTACTTTTCAAAAGAAACAGTTGTTGTCTTTGGAAAAGAAAAACAAAAGTTTAATTAAAATATGTTGGATGGGGAAGCTTCAGGATTTATGCCCATTCTGGTGATATGATTCAAGTGTCCTTGTCAATATGTTTCACTATATCTGTTCAATAGAAGGCAAGATTTGATTATTAGTTTGTCCCTTATTGCTTTAATGCGCATTTAATATTTGCAATAAAGTTTGCACTCCTTTTAATGCATATACAAATGATACCAGGCCAATCAATAATTAATGTTATTGATTGCAAAAGCATTGCTCTACCACATTGTACGCCTTACAGCCACACCTGACCCTGCGATTTTCCCATAGCCACATTTATTTTTTGCAGCTTTAAAGGACAGATTGAAGTTCTGAATGCTGTCACTGGTGAATGGCAACTGGGCCTCAGGCAATGCATCTCGAAGCCCCAATGAACCTTTAATTGGTCACCATTGCTGAACGCCTTGAACTACATTAAAATATTGCTGAAAATCAGACATATTTAAAAACATCTCAAATAAAATTAAATGAAGAATAAATAAATTAATTATTAAAAATAAGAAGTTACTAGAGCAACACACACACAGAGGACATTTTCAACCTCTCACTGCTACGGGCGGAAGTTCCCACTTGCTTCAAAAAGGCAACAATTATACTAGTGCCCAAGAAGAATAATGTGGGCTGCCTTAATGACTATCGCCTGATAGCACTCACTTCGACAGTGATGAAATGCTTTGAGAGGTTGGTCATGACTAGATTGAACTCCTGCCTCAGCAAGGATCTGGGCCCAATGCAATTTGCCTATTGCCAAAATAGGACAACAGACAGACACAATCTCATTGGCTCTTCACATGTCCTTAGACCACCTGGACAATACAAACACCCATGTCAGGATGCTGTTCATCGACTATAGCTCAGCATTTAACACCATCATTTCCATAATCCTGATTGAGAAGTTACAGAACCTGGGCCACTGTATCTCCCTCTGCAATTGCATCCTCAACTTCCTAACTGGAAGACCACAATCTGTGCAGATTGGTGATAACATATCCTCCTTGCTGATGATCAACACAGGTGCACCTCTGAGGTGTGTGCTTAGCCCACTACTTTACTCTCTATATACACGTGACTGTGTGGCTAGGCATAGCTCAAATACCATCTATAAATTTGCTGATGATACTACCATTGTTGGTAGAATCTCAGGTGGTGATAAGAGGTCGTACAGGAGTGAGATATACCAACCAGTGGAGTGGTGTCACAGCAACAACCTTGCACTCAACGTCAGTAAGATGAAAGAGCTGATTGTGGACTTTAGGAAGGGTAAAACAAGGGAACGCACACAAATCCTCATAGGGGGATCGGAACTGGAGTGAGTGAGTGAGCAGCTTCAAGTTCCTGGGTATCAAGATCTCAGAGGACCTAACCTGGTCCCAACATATCGATGCAGCGATAAAGAAGGCAAGACAGCGACTATACTTCATTAGGAGTTTGAAGAGATTTGGTATGTCAACAATAACACTCAAAAGCTTCTATTGATGTACCATGGAGAGCATCCTGACAGGCTGCATCACTGTCTGGTACGGAGGGGCTATTGCACAGGACCAAAAGAAGCTCCAGAGGGTTGTAAATTTAGTCGGCTCCATCTTGGGTACTAGCCTACAAAATACCCAGGACATCTTCAAGGAGCAGTGTCTCAGAAAGGCGGCACCCATTATTAAGGACCTTCAGCACCAAGGACATGCCCTTTTCTCACTGTTACCATCAGGTAGGAGGTACAGAAACCTGAAGGCACACAGCAATTCAGGAACAGCTTCTTCCCCTCTGCCATCCAATTCCTAAATGGATATTGAAGCCATGAATTCTACCTCATTTTTTAAATATATGTTATTTCTGTTTTTGCAATATTTTTAATCTATTCCATATATGTACACTATAATTAATTAATTTATTTATTTATTTTTACCCTTTTTTTCTTTTCTATTACGTATTGCATTGAACTGCTGCTGCTAAGTCAACAAATTTCGCAACACATGCCGGTGATAATAAACCTGAGTCTGATTTCGATTCTGACATCTAACTACGAGATTTTAATTAAAAAGCATAACAATATAAAGTAGTGTAATATGTAATATAATGTGTACACCATCACCACCTCAGCCCTGGACACTGCTGAGTGCCCGCTGACAATATAAGAACTGGATACAGAGCCGACCCTAGAGGAGCTCAGCAAGGCCATCAGCAGCTCGGTCTCAGGAAAGACACCAGGCAACGATGGGATTCTCCCAGACCCAGTCAAGCACTACACGACTACCCCACTGTCAGTGATGGCAGGAATCAACAAATGCATTAGGAAGTCTGCAACAACTGCTGCCTGCCTCACCATATGAGTCTGGGTGAGCTCCAAACTCTCAGTCAAAGCAAAGTTGGCAGTATACAGTACTTGTGTCACTGTACACAGCGAGACCGGGGCAACATATACTGAGCAGTAGAGAAAGCTCAAGACCTTCCAGTTAAGGTGCCTTCATTTATGGTGAGCTGGCTTTAGGCAAGAGAGCCACTGGCCTCCCACAATGGCACCACAAGGATGTCTGCGAGCGGGACATGAAGGCGCCCGACGTCAACGTTGAGTCCTGGGAGGAACCTGCAGCTGGCCGCACCAGATGGAGAAACTCCCTGAAACAACACCTTTAAGTCAGGCAAGGAAAGAGAAGACAAACGTGCCCATGGGAAGGAGCACTGCATCTCCAGCAGGTCCAGATCTGATACTACACAGATGCGACCCCCGCAACAGAGACTGCCACTCTCGCATTGGTCTCGTCAGCCACGGACGGCACTGAACCAATAATGCAGGTAACTAGGATGCAACATCCATGGTCGACGTCAATCAACGAGGGGCCACACACATAAGTGTAAAGTATAATAAAGGAAAACAAACCACTTAGCTGCACTTAACCTTCGCAAGCAACTCCGATGATCCTGGTTACGCTTACTGTGCCTAGCGTAAAGTTAAAGGGGCCGATGCCAGATTCTTAGCCCAGTAGCTTTTTGATCTGCTGCTGGACCCAATGGGTGTCCAGAATGAAAGAGGGAAGTCAAATGTGCCGGCACAGGTATGTTATAATGTACAGTCAGCAAGGACAGTGGGAAGCTCATCCACAGAGAGGAATCCATGATTGGTTTTCTACCAGATCACCAGCTAGAGGTGAACACATTTCAGTCCAATGTGGCTGGAGACTGTGAGTCAGGGATCACAAGTAAATCAAACAACAGCTTGAAGGCCCTATGACCCAGAAAACAGAATGCTCGCATGTCAGATCACAAGAGATAACAAACATTGTTGAGCTGGAAACAAACGAGAAAATAAAAGCTGAATAAATCATATTAACAAAGACAAGTAAATGGAAGAAAGCCAAAAATGGAGAATAAACAAGCTATAGATTGAAATAATAAACACAAGAAATTCTGCAGATGTTGGAAATCTAAAACAACACTGACAAAATACAGGAAGGGCTTAGCAGGACAGGCAGTATCCATGGAAATGAACCGTCTGCATTTCAGACTGAGACCCTTCTTCAGTACTGGAAAGGAAAGGGGAAGACGCCAGAATAAAAAAGGTTGGGGTGGGGTGCGGTGAAGGATAGGTAGAAGGTGATAGGTGAAGCCAGGTGGGTAAGAAAGGTAAAGAGCTGGAGAGGAAGCAATCTGACAGGAGAGGAGTGTGGATCACAGGAGAAAGGCCGGGGGGAGGTGATAGGCAGGTGAGAAGAGTTGAGAGGCCGGAGTGGGGAATAGAAGAAGTTGGGGTGCCTGAGAGTGGCTAAATCCATCATGACCATGAACTGACATGTCAGAACAGGAATGCGAATTGTATTTAAAATGTGCAAGTTGCTATAGATTGAAATACAGTGCCTTGAAAAAGAATCAGAATCAGGTTTATTATCACCGGCATGTGACGTGAAACTTGTTAACTTAGCAGCAGCAGTTCAATGCAATACATAATCTAGCAGAGAGAGAAAGAAAAATAATAAATAAAGTAAAACATAATAAATAAACAAGTAAATCAATTATGTTAATTGAATAGATTATTTTAAAAAATGTGCAAAAACAGAAATACTGTATATTAAAAAAGTGAGGTAGTGTCCAAAGCTTCAAAGTCCATTTAGGAATCGGATGGCAGAGGGGAAGAAGGTGTTTCTGAATCACTGAGTGTGTGCCTTCAGGCTTCTGTATCTCCTACCTGCTGGTAACAGTGAGAAAAGGGTATGCCCTGGGTGCCGGAGGTCCTTAATAATGGACGCTGCCTTTCTGAGACACTGCTCCCTGAAATTCAGACCCCACAACTATTTTCACATTTTATTGTCTCATTTTCTAAATTTAAAATATTTTGAAATAGATTTTTAAGCTATCTACAAAACATTGTGCATCATGGCATATAAAAAGAAAAATTCCAAAAGGCTGTCAACAATTTACTAAAAATTAAAACCAAAGTTGTGAGGACAAATAAACGTTTATCCTGTTTGTAATTCCTATGCTGACTTTCCTCAGGTGCAATATACATATTACCTTACCAGTTCACCCAACTTGTTGATGCAGAAAATTGGAGGATCACTTGTTTTCAATGAATTCATAAGAATAAGTACACCCTCTCCAAGGGTTGGGGGCTAAATACTTTTACAAGGCACTAAGGGGTAGGTGTTTGTTCACCTGGGTCTGTGGGACAGTAGTGTTGAATGCTGAAATGAAATTCAGAAACAACATTCTGACATACAGTAAATGTTCTTGTTTTCTAAGTGTGTCAGGGCCAGATGCTATAAGACCATAAGATATAGGAGCAGAATTAGACCATTTGGCCATCGAGTCTGCTCTGCCATTTCATCCCAGATGATCCAATTTTCCTCTCAGGCAAAATCTGCTGCCTTCTTCCAGTATCCCTTCATGCCCTGACCAATTAAGAATCTATCAAGCTCTGCCTTAAATATACAGTACATAAAGACTTAGTTTCAATAGCTGCCTGTGGCAAAGAATTCCACAGATTCACCACTCTCTGGCTAAAGAAATTCCTCCTCATTTCCTTTCTAAAAGGAAACCACTCTATTCTGAGGTGGTGTCCTCTGGCCTTAGACTCTCCCACCACAGGAAACATCCTCTCTATCGAAGCCTTTCACCATTCAATAGATTTCAATGAAGTCATCCCTCATTCATCTGAATTCTAGTGAGTACAGGCCCAGAGCCATCAAATGCTCTTCATATGACAAACCTGGAATCATTTTCGTAAGCCTCCTTTGAATCCCTTCTGGTTTCAGTACATCCTTTCTAAGAAAAGTGACCCAAAACTGCTCACAATACTCCAAGTGAGGCCTCATCAGTGTTTTATAAAGTCTCAACATTACATCCTTGCTTTTATATTCTAGTCCTCTTGAAATGAGTGCTAGCATCGCATATGCCTTCCTCACCATGGACTCAATCTGCAAATTAACCTTTAGGGAATCCTGCACAAGGTCTTCCAAGTCCCCTTGTGCCACAGTTTTTTGTATTTTCTCTCCATTTAAAAAATAGTCAACCATTTCATTTCTTCTACCAAAGTGCATGACCATACACTTCCAGACCCTGTATTCCATCTGCCACTTCTTTCCCATTCTCCTAATCTGTCTAAGTCCTTCTGTACTCTCTCTACTTCCTCAGCTATCTGGCCCCTCCACTTATTTTCACATTGTCTGCAAATGTGGCCACAGAGCCACCAATTCCATCATTTAAATCATTGACCTGCAATGCAAAAAGAATCGGTCCCAACAGAGACCCCTGTGGAATACCACTAGTCACCAGCAGCCAACCAGAAATGACTCCCTTTGTTTCTGATCTTTGCCTCTTCCCAATCAGCCACTGTTTTATCCATGCTAGAATCTTTCCTACAATACCAGGGGCTTGTAGGTTGTTAAGCAGCTTTATGTGTGGCGTTTTGTCAAAGGTCCTCTGGAAATCCATATACAATATCAACCAATTCTCGTTTATCTATCCTGTGTATTACTTCTTCTAAGAATTCAACAGATTCATCAGGCAAGATTTTCCATTGAGGAAAACATCCTGACTATGGCCTATTTTATATTGTGCCTCCAAGTACCCTGAGACCTCATCCTTAATAATCAACTCCAACATCTTTCCAGCCACTGAGGTCAGACTAACTGGCCTATAGTTTCCTTCCTTCTGTCTCTTCCCCTTCTTGAAGAGTGGAGTAACATTTGCAATTTTCCAGTCTTCCAGAACCATACCAGAATCTAGCGATTCTTGAAAGATCATTACTAATGCCACCAAAATCTTTTCAGCCATCTCTTTCAGAACTCTGTGCTGTACACCATCTGGTCCAGGTGACTTACCCACCTTCAGGTCTTTCTGCTTCCCAAGAACATTTTCTCTGGTAAGGGTAACTTCACACACCTCATAACGCCTGACACTTGGAATTCCACCAAACTGCTAGTGTCTTCCACAGTGTGAATTCAAAATACTTATTCAGTTTGTTCGCCATTTCCTTGTCCCCTGTTACTATCTCTCCAGCATCGTTTTCCAGCGGTCCAATATCTACTTTTGCCTCTCTTTTAAACTTTATATACACTTTAAGTTTCTGAAGAAACTTTTGGTATCCTCTTTAATAGTATTGGCTAGCTTACTTTCACATTCCATCTTTACCTTCTTAATGAATTTTTGGTACGTCCTGTTGGTTTTTATAAGCTTCCAATCCTCTAACTTCTACTGCTTTTTGTTCTATTACATGCCCTCTCTTTGGCTTTTTGTGTTGACTCGCCTTTAGAATACTTCTTCCTCTTTGGAAAGTATATATCCTGTGCCTTCCAAATTGCTTCAAGAAATTCCAGACATTGCTGCTCTGTTGTCATTCCTGCCAGTGTTCTTTTCCAATCAATTCTTCTCTTATGCCTCCGTAATTCCCTTTACTCCACTGTAATACTGATACATATCACTATAGCTTTTTCTTCTCAAATTTAAGGACGAATTCAGCCATATTATGATCACTTGCACCTTAAGTTCTCTAACCAATTCCAGTTCATTGCACAACACCCAATCCAGAATAGTTGATCCCTTAGTGGGCTCAACCATGAGCTGCTCTTAAAGGCCATCTTGTAGGCATTCTAGAAATTCCACTCTTGGAATCCACAATCACCTACATATTGAAATCCCCCATGACAATTGTAACATTGCCCTTTTGGTATGCATTTTCTATCTCCTGTTGTAATTTGTTTATCACATCCTTACTACTGCTTGGGGGTCTGTATACAACTCGCACCAAAGGCTTTTTACCCTTGCAAGTCCTTAGCCCTGTGCACAATGATTCAACACCATCAGGTAGAAGGTACAGAAGGCTGAAGGCACACACTCAGTGATTCAGGAACAGCCTCTTCCCCTCTGCAATCCGATTCCTAAATGGACATTGAAGCTTTGGATACTACCTCACTTTTTTTAATATGCAGTACTTCTGTTTTTTGCACACTTTTTAAAATCTATTCAATATACGTGATTGATTTACTTGTTTATTTATTATTATGTTTTATTTTACTGTTTTTCTCTCTCCCTCTGCTAGATTACGTACTGCATTGAACTGCTGCTGCTAAATTAACAAATTCCACATCACATGCTGGTGATAATAACGCTGATTCTGATTATGATTCTGAACACCTTTCAACCCTGGCAACTGTCGTGGAGTGGCTCAGTCGGTAAGCATATTGGTGAGTGTCTAGTGTGACAAGAACAAAGTTTTTGATGTGTGCTATTACCAGCCGTTCAAAGTACTTCACGATGATTGGCATCAGTACCACCGGACATTAGTCATTTAGTTCTGAAGGAGTCGAGTTCTTTGATACAGGGATAATGGTGGCTGATTTGAAGCATATGGAGACAGCAGCCAGGATGAGTAATGTGTTGAAAATGTCCATGAAGATGTCAGATGCTCTTCATATTATTTCTTTCCCAGATAATGCAGCCCGCATTGGACACTTCAAGGAAAATTTGGTCTTCAGGATGCTCCACTGTTCTGAGACCCCCTTCTGGTAAATCCCATTGGTTTATCACTTCCACTATTCCTCAAGCTGGGCCAACTCAGCTTCTGTGCACCCATCTCATTGATCCATCCTGACACCCTGAGAACATTATGGGGACCATGAATACTAACCCCATCCTCTTATTACCACTTATGACCGTCTAGTTTCTCCTTTAGGTGGCATGCAAATTTCTAGGCCAGTGTCATTAGCCAAAATCAACCTCTCCACAACTAACGCAATCCCATTTCAATCATCTGGACCTGAAATTAATTAATTCTTGTAAATAGCTCAGGATGAGGGGAGGGTTGGTGAGATGTTCCCTTATTTGGATTATTAGTATTGGCAGTAACTTTTACCAGGTCAGCTTTGCACAAGATGGCCATTATCCATGTCCACGCATGGATATGTGTGTATACATGCCCACACTGTACATTTGCATTTGTTCAATACGTGGGTTATGACCAAAGGAAAAAAGTGGCAGGAGTTGCTTAGCACTTTCGTGCAAGGGTGTTTATTAGGTGCGTCAAAAATCAAACTTATAATAATTAACAAAAATAGCAAAAATAAACCTGCCAAAAAGATATCTACCAGAAAACACAATAATAGCTCCATACTATTTATCCAGCGTGAACTCCTGGCAGTCCCCGTCTCTCTCTCCCACTGAGAGCACTGAGCCCCATTTTCTAGGCACCAGGACATACCATCCTTAACTACCCACAAAATTAACTTGAGACTAAACATGAATTAGAACATAATGCCTCCCACAATGTAGCTACAATCCTATTACAAAATAAACAGAAGTATCTACCCTAAATACAGTAGCAAACAAACATCTGCACATCCCCCATTACTAAAGAAATGGAATATTCTGCTGGGTGTGGCAGAAAAGACACCACAAGCCAGCCCTTAATGAGAATATACCGGGGAAGACATTGAAGTATGCACACTCCATGCAACGAGAGCAGAATGACAAGGCCATGTCTGTGTGTGTGTGAGTGTACATGTGTAAGGAGTGTGTTTACCGACCACTCTCCGCCACACTGCTGATGCTACTTTTCTAACTAAATACTCCTGCACTTTTATTTTGGGCTGTGGGCATAGCTGGCAAGACAAACATTTATTGTTGCCTTGATCTGTTGGTGACCTGCTGTAGTCTTTCTGGTGAGTGTAGTCTCTGATTGGATATCAGCAAATTAAAGCTGTCAATATAAGAGTCAAGGCTTATGGAAACATCCATAACATTGAGCCATTGAATTATGTTATGTTTGCTGTAGAATATGGGATTGAGGCAGGGGCTACTCCATATAATAAATTTAAGTGTGCAAGACAAAAAGATTTTTTATAAATTGCTCTAACAAAGCACCAGTAAAGACAGTGAACATAATCTCCTTTTGCTGCAAAATGCTTCGATGCACAGATATTAATTATCTTGTATTCTTCATTAAATTTTAAAATATCATGTTGTTTTTATTATTATGTGCTGTTTGCTATGTCTGTAGATCTATGGTAATTATCAGGAACTAGAAAAGTGGGGGTTTCCACAACAGACAGGGTATGCAGAAAATTGCTGTCACAATCATAAGCTTAAAATGCAGAACAATGTTTACCTGATGCTCTAAAAAAATCTCCACGTCCCTCACTGATGACCCCTTCTCTCATCTCCAACCCTCCTCCTCTTCTTGGGCACCCTGCTCTGGTTCTCTGTCTGCTTGGGATCTTTTCATCATGAATTGCTGACAAGACATCCTACCACCAAATATATCTTTACCTCCCCACCTCTCTCTTGCTTTCTGCAGTGATCGCTCCCTCTGGGATTCCCTTGTCCATTCGTCCCTCCCCACTCATCTCCCTCCCAGCAATTATCACTGCAAGCAGCCGAAGAGTTACACCTGCCCATTCACCTCCGCCCTCACCTCCATTCAGGGCCCCTAACAACCCCTCCAGGTGAGGCAACACTTCAACTGCGAATCTGCTGGGATTGTCTATTATGTCCAGTGCTCCCAATGTGGCCTCCTCTACATAGAGGAGACCTGTCGTAAATTGGGTGACTGTTTCGTCAAGCTCCTCCATCCATCTGCCAAAAAAGAACTTCCTGGTGACCAAACATTTTAATTCTGATTCCCATTCCCATTCCCATTCCGGCATATCACTCCACAGCCTCCACTTGTGCCACAATGAGGCTACCCAAGGGTGGAGGAGTAACACCTTATACTGGGTACAAGTAGCTTCCACCCTGATGGTAGGAATATCAATTTCTCCTTTTTGTTAAAAAAAAATCCCTCCCCTTCTCTTCTTCTATTTTCTACTCAGGCCACTTAACTCTTCTCACCTGCCTATCATCTCCCCTGAGGACCCTCCTCCTTCCCTTTCTCCTATAATCCATTCTCCTCTCCTAGCAGAGTCTATCCTCTCCAACCCTTTATTTTTCCCACCCACCTGGTTTCACCTATCACCTTCTAGCTAGACCTACTCCCCCGCCTCCACCCCAGCCTTTTATTCTGCTGTTTTCCCCCTTCCTTTCCAGTTCTGATGAAGGGTGTTGGCCCAAAACATTGACTGTTCATTCATTTTCATAGATGCTGCCTGATCTACTGAGTTCCTCCAGCACTTTTTTTATGTTGCTTTGGATTTCCAGCGTCTGCAGACTTCTGCGTGTCTCCAAACATTGTTTTAGTCAGATGTTCTGGAATCCCATTAGTTACAGACCTTCATGGATAATCCACTTGTAGGTTTTTCTCCAAGCTTAATTTGTATTCATCTACTCCAGCTAAATCTTGCACCTTGTACACTAAGATTAACTTAATTTTTAGATTTAGATTCAACTTTATTGTCATTGTGCCGAGTACAGATACAAAGCCAACGAAATGCAGTTAGCATCTGACCAGAAATGCAAAGAATAGTGTTATTTACAAAATAACAGCAAATAAAAAGTAAGTGCTACAGCACACAAATATAAAAGTACTGAGACAGTACAATACGGATGCAATACTGCTTAGTGCTGTGATGTGAGGTTCAGCAGGGTCACAGCCTCAGGGCAGAAGCTCTTCCTGTGCCTGCTGGTGCGTGAGCGGAGGCTCCTGTAGCACCTACCGGATGTGAGGAGAGTAAAAAGTCGATGGTTAGGGTGAGATGCATCCTTGATAATGCTTTTCGCCCTGCCCAGGCAGCGTTTATGGAAGATGTTCTCAATGGTGGGCAATTGGATGCTGTTAATCCGCTGGGCAGTTTTCGCTAAACGCTGGAGTGCTTTGCGGTCTGATACGGGACAATTGCCATACCACACTGAGAGTATGTTGGTGAGTTGGTGAGTATGCTCTCAAAGGTACGGCAGTAAAAGTCTATCAGTATCCTGGGACAGAGGTGAGCTTTCTTGATGCTCCACAGGAAATAAAGGCTGCGCCTTTTTGATCAGGATGGAGGAGTTCAGGGACCAGGTGAGATCCTCGGAAATGTGGACACCAAGGAATTTGAAGCTTGATGCACGCTCCACTACAGCTCCGTTGATGTAGATGGGGATGTGAGTGTGGCTCCTGGCATGCCTGAAGTCCACATTGATCTGCTTGGTCTTCTGGAAGTTAAGGACAAGATTGTTGTCGGCATATGCAGCCAGGTGCTGGACCTCATCCCTGTAGGCCGTCTCGTCATCCCCAATGATCAGGCCAACCACCGTGGTGTCGTCTGCGAACTTGATTATGGAGTTAGAACCATGTACAGGAACACAGTCATAGATGAAAAGGGAGTACAGAAGAGGGCTCAAGTGGAGGAGGAGAGGTTGCCTAACTTAACTGATTGGGGTCTGTTAGTCAGAAAGTCCAAGGTCCAATTGCAGAGGGATGAGCTGATACCAAGCTGGCGAAGTTTGGCGATCAGCTTGGAGGGGATCACTATACTGAATGACAAACTAAAGTCAATGAACAGCATTCTGACGTAAGAGTTGGGTCTGTCCAGGTGGACCTTGGTGCGATAGGCAAATTGATGGGGGTCCAGGGTAGTGGGCAGACAGGATTTCAGATGTGATACAACCAGTCTCTCAAAGCACTTTGCAATGATGGGGGTGAGTGTAACTGGGCGGAAGTCATTCAGGCCCGTGGCAGTGGAATCTACTTAATCAAACTTAATACTCTGGTTCTCCGTCTGCTCTGGATCTTTTCATCCCGAATTGCTGATGTGACATCCTACCACCAAACATACCTTTACCTCCCCACGTCTCTCTGCTTTCTGCAGTGATCACTCCCTCTGGGATTCCCTTGTCCATCCGTCCCTCCCACTCATCTCCCTCCCAGCAACTATCCCTGCAAGCAGCCAAAGAAAGTATGATCTTTATAATTACCTCAGAAACAATGATTTTTTTTTGCAACAAGCAGCAATCCTGAACAAATGATGGGTTATATCAAGTTCGGACGGATACTCATGGGAAATCTAATGTGGCTAAAATAGAATCCAGTGCTTTCCCAGCATATTTGACGAATCGACTATAAATGACATTTCGATGGCAAACTCTGCCATCTTCAGCCTGAGCAAGTCTAGTCCAGTGGTATTTATAACCCCGTAGTCTGTCCCTCCTGATTCGTTAGTCCTCACCTAATTAGGTTTCCAAGAGAAAATCTGCAGATGTTGGAAATTCAAGCAACACACAGAAAGTGCTGGAGGAACTCAGCAAGCCGGGCAGCAACAATGGACATCCCACGCTGTTTACAATCAAATTATACTTTATACTTTATTGTCGCCAAACAATTGGTACTAGAACGTACAATCATCACAGCAATATTTGATTCTGCGCTTCACACTCCCTGGATTACAAATATTAAATATTAAAAATATTAAAAATAGTTAAAATTAGTAAATATTAAAAATCTAAATTATAAATCATAAATAGAAAATAGAAAAATGGGAAGTAAGGTAGTGCAAAAAAAACCAAGAGACAGGTCCGGATATTTGAAGGGTACGGCCCAGATCCGGGTCAGGATCCGTTCAGCAGTCTTATCACAGTTAGAAAGAAGCTGTTCCGAAATCTGGCCGTATGAGTCTTCAAGCTCCTGAACCTTCTCCCGGAGGGAAGAGGGACGAAAAGTGTGTTGGCTGGGTGGGTCGTGTCCTTGATTATCCTGGCAGTACTGCTCCGACAGCGTGCGGTGTAAAGTGAGTCCAAGGACGGAAGATTGGTTTGTGTGATGTGCTGCGCTGTATTCATGATCTTCTGCAGCTTCTTTCGGGCTCCAGTTGTTACTTAGAGCAAGACCTTAGGTTTTATTAAAATTCTTTGCCTCTAGTTTTATTTCAGTAATTTTGTGCTGTCGAGGGTAATCCTACAACCATTGTGAATGCAATGTTCTACCGCCGATTTTTCCAGGTAACCCAAACAGATACACCTCCTGTGCTCCTTGATGTAGGTTTACACCGTGCATCCCACACCAATAGCTTTTGGGACCATCTGGTAAAGGGAGCCATTGAAATAAAGCTAGAGGAAAAGAATTTTATCAAAGCCAAATGTCTCGCTCTAAGTAAGAACTGGAATTCGATTATATACAAGGTGGGAGAGGGAAAACCTGATTGGATGAAGACTAACCAATCAGGAGGGATGGACAAGAGGGCTATAAATACCACCGGACTAGACCTGACCAGGCATCATCCCTGATAAAGATGGCAGAGTTTGTCATTGAAATATCGGTTGTAATCGATACCTGTAACCAGCTGGAAGCCCGAGAAGAGTTTATTCACTTAATGTGGCTAAGTTTAGATTGGAAATTAATAATCCTTATTTCCAGGTATGCCTGCACTCGGACAGCAGTTCTGCCACATTTCACATTGAGCTGTAGAAGTTAACAGAGCTACAAATAAACAAAGGCTGCAACTACTCTTATATCTGATACCAGCAATGCCTGCTGGTGTCTATGATTAAAAACAAACCGGGTGTTACTTTGTGCTAGACTAGATAAGTACAAGAAGCAAACACTAAATCAGAAGATGCATTGAACAATTTAGAAAATTCAGAAAAAGAACGGTGCAGCAGTGGCCCCTGATGTGTGTACCAACCATGACTCCGGCATCTGCAGAGTCTCTGGTGTTTATGATTCCAATTTAAACTGCATGTCTGCCTGCATTTGGTCTATTTCACTCATATTCATGTGTCTATCTCAAGATTAGTCCAATGAATAAAAAATCCAAAACAACTCTTGCTCTGAACATAACAGTGCCCAGTCCGTATTTTCTTCTGGCATATTTAAATTGAGATTACATTGATAGTGAGCACTCAAAGACCCTGGTGGGGTGACATCCATGGTCTATAAATGGGAGTAGGAATTATATTCTGAAGACAACATAGCAGTGTTTAGAAAGCAGTTAGTGTTGATCTTCTGAACAATAATACAATCATCTGTCTGTTCAGTTCTCTCATTATCATTTGTCACCTTTGTAAATAAGGATAGGTTGCTAAGGTAGATGGTAGTAGGGTATGGGGGAGAGGAGTGCTTCTACAGTCACTTGATAAACAGTTCAGTAGCCACAACCTAAAAACCTGATGTATTGATTGGCTATCCTGTCCCCACTTCTCAATTTATCAAGATAAAAAACCACTGTGGTTAGGCAAAACAATAAGAAGTTAGTAAATTAGTGCATCGTACATTACTTCTGTTTTGGAAAAGGTATGACAAAGAAATTCTTCAAAAAATGGAATTAGTTTGAATTGACTTTGCAATTTTTGAATATATTTTTGGGCTGCAGCTAAATTGATTGCTAATCTAGCTTATTAAAAATGATATTCATTTGCTTAATGTTTTATCAGACACCCTTTGGGCTGCACTTCACAGCAGAGAAACAGTTAGTGCAATGCACTCTTGAAGGAACCTGTCCAGGATGATCTTTGACTCAAACACAAACAAGTATTTGAATCATGATTCTCATCAACGGCACATCTACAGAATTGCAACCAGTGTTTCTCTTAAATTTACCCTGCACTGTTAACGTGATGAATTCCATAGTGCTTGCAGCCAAGGAATAAAGCAGTTTCTTTCAGAGAAGGTATACTGTAAATGGATAGAAAACTCACTAATGTTGAGGGAAAGCAACCATTTTGTGCAACATCATTATCATTATGTGCCGTGTGTTTAATGGCGTGGGTGATCATGGTCTATGACCATGGTTGTTCTAGACAAATTCTACAGAAGTGGCTTACCATTGCCTTCTTCTGGGCAGTGTCTTTACATGACAGGTGGCCCCAGCCATTATCAATATTCTTCAGAGATTGCCTGCCTGCCGTCAGAGATCACATAACCAGGACTTGTGATATGCACCAGCTGCTCATACCACCAACAACCACCTGCTCCCATGGCTTCACGTGACCCTGATCAGGGGCTAAGCAGGTGCCACACCTTTCCCAAGGGTGACCTGCAGGCTAGCGGAGTGAAGGAGTGCCTTACACCTCCCTTGGTAGAGACATATCTCCACTCTGCCACCCAACTTTGTGCCTATTCTAGTTCACCAAATAAAGCCAGACACAACTCATTTATAATAGTCTTCTCTGTTTTCTGATGGTTAATATCAAAATATGGTTTACCCATGCCAGTCACGAGCAAATATCCACATGGCTCATAAAACTTGAGCAATATTGTAGGTAAATAATTATCATCATCTTGACGCAGGTTGTTATCAGTAACTCAGTAGAAAAAAGCAAACAGCAATAGAGCGATAGCAACATTTATCAATGTGCTATTTTTGAAAAGGTCACAATAGTATAAACACAGTTGTTTGGAATTTATCCCAGATCAGTGGCACTAAATGTGCTGTAAAGTTTCGTTAGTGCATGGTACTGGACTGAACCAGGTCCACCACTTTTTGTAGGGTTTTCCATTCAGGAGCATTGGTGTTTCCATACCAGGCAGCGTTGCACCTAGTCAATATACTCTCCACCACACATCTATAGAACTTTGTCAAAGTTTTAGATTTCATGTCAAATCTTTGCAGGTAGAGGAAATAGAGGTGCTGCTGCTGATTCACAGCTGTGCCGCCAATGGCTGTGATGGCTGTGAGTGGTGCGATTTCTCCTGAAGTCAATAACAATCTCCTTTGTCCTGTGGACATTGAGGAAGAGGTTACTTGCCTGGCACCAGGCCTCGAGCTTTTCCACCTTCTCTCTGTAGGCCATCTCAGCGTTGTTGGTGATGAGCCTCACCACTGTTGTGTCATTGGTGAACTTTACAAAGGTGATTACTCGGGTGTTTGGCCGCACAGTGATGTGTGGGCAGAGTGTACAGCAGTGGGCTCAGCACACAGCCCTGGGGAGCACCCATGTTGAGGATGTTGGGGAGGGAGGAGCGGTTGTGCATCCTGACTCTCCGAAGTCTATTGGTTAGGAACTCCAGCACCCAGTCATACAGTGATGTACTATATGTGAATTGAAGTTTCCGATGAGGAACAGGGTCACCAATGACAACCTATTGCAGGAGGATGGAGGTGAAGTAGGTTAGAGGAGCCCTCAACAGGAAGCCTTATCGACAAGTGCCATTCCTCTCTTATGTGCCCTAAACTGAGCAGCAGTGGCTTGAAAGCTTCACTTCACTGAAGTGAGGGTTATTGAATTTACCACATCCTACAGCAATGGCTGTACCACATAGCAAGTTCAGAAGCGGGAGCCCATCATAGCCACAACTTGGCAGTCAGTCTATCTCTGCAACAGGATCATTCTAGCCTGCAGAGGCAGAAATATGCGCCATCTTGCAACCTGCAGCCAACCAGTCCACCTCAGAGGTCGCCAAAGCACCATCAATAGTATGAAAGGAAGAGCTGACAGTGAGTTTTACAAAAAATGTGCCTTCTCAGCTGCCCAGTGAACAAAAGACTAAACATACAGAGTGCCTCTTTTCAACTCAAACAGCTACATCAACCAGAGGCAACGCCACTTTATTAATATTCAGTTGGTCCTCATTCACAATCAGAGGATCCTTATGGTCAATTCAAGGTACCCAAGAATTCCCAGAACTCCTTTAAAGCAACATACTGTGCCTTTACTTTATGGACTATCGGGTGAAATCAGCAACTGGTTACTAGTGACAAGAATACAAGTTGTCTGGCAAATTACACTGCTGTGCTATCCTTGCAATGCAGAACAATTGTTTTATCACTATCATTCCACTATACGTTTCTGAAAGCTGGACTACTGACAGCAGGCATCTCAAAGCACAGAATAAAAAACAGGCACTGCTGGATAAGCTACACAACAGGATTAACAGGGCATTTTTCACCAGCAGGGCTTTGTTCCTTAGAGTTTTCAAGCCTCATAAATCTGTTCAAAATACATATTATAGGGGTTGACACAAAGAAATTCTGTTGTCCTGAAATTTATGAAACTCTGCCATGGATGATCCCAAGCCCGACGGTGAAAGGAGGAGGGTTGGACATGGGGCTATCAACGACATCCTGTAACAACCCAGAGCTACAGAAATGCCAGCTGAGGCTCTGAGGGAGAGGAGGGATCTTCACCTAGAAGATAGGGTATACCCGGGGATAGCTTGAAGGACTGGCCCGGGACAGAGGACCCTGGCGAGCTGTTGTCAGTGGCCTATGGGGTGATGGGCTTAATGTAAAAAAATGAAATTAAATTTCTCAGTTGGGGCTTAATTGGGAGTTCACTATGTGTTTTTTTAAATCAAATTCTATGCTGTTATTTCTTGATGCTCATTATTATTTGTTGCATGAATGACTGAAAAGTGGCAGTGAAGCCCTGAATACCTTTACTGCTCTGGTCTGTACTGAGCTTAGTAGTTCCGGCTGAGATGTGACTAGTGCCATTACAATTGGTAACAATGCCCCAGGATAATAAGGCAGAAAATAGATCATCATAAACACATGAAATTCTGCAGATGCTGGAAACCGAAAGCAGCACACACAAAATGCTGGAGGAACTCAGCAGGTCAGGCAGCGTCTATGGAACCGAATAAACAGTCAACATTTCAGGTTGAGACCTTTCATCAGTTCCATTGTCATCATCATCATCATTGTCATCACAGATCATCAGCAAGGATTTCTGTTCCTGACCACGTGCAACAGCTGTAATTCAGATTCTTCCCTCTCCTAGCCTTTTTTTTTGTGCAAATGATTTGATAACAGCTGCTATAAAACAGTCCACTCCCATGTTTCATTCTCTTGATTAACCATAATTCAAGTTTAACGAATAATCAAAATCAATACATATACAAAAAAGGCATGCACTTCATCCTATTTATCTGGAAACTACAAAATATGGTTGCATTTGATTCCGTTTATTGCAGGACAATACAATAAAACACAATGTTTGTTCAAAAATTCCAGTTAGCTCCTCATCCTTTTTTTTGCATCAGGACCTGTCACTGCTATCCAATTTATTCTTCCTCGTAAATGGTGCTACATTATGTGGAAGACACTTAATACTCACAGGAGAGTCAGCAGTGGGCAATAAATATTGCCTTGCCTGTATCATTCACAACCAGCAACTTCTATTTAACTCAGAATAACATTCTAAGGAAATTCATAGGGGTATGAATCAGACAAAAATAAAGAACCAGAGCAAAGAATTTAGGAGAGATGTTGAAGCTGGTCAAAGAGGAACTGGTGCAATTCAAGAGAATTTACCACCTGAGCTACAACTGGGTAATAAATGAGACTGTTAGCATTGTCCATCATTCATCCATATACTTTGTCAAACTGACATTGAAGTTGCAATTTGAAGCCAAGAAAATTATTGCAAGGGGCAGATTGAGTGCTGTATTTCATCCTGTTGTAAAAGAGTGACAAGGCCATGCTACTACCTCTTAGCTTTAGATTCATAATTGACCTTGGATATCATCTGGAGGTCAAACATTCACCCTGTGACTGTGCTGTTTCCTCTCAATACATGGGTTTCCTCCCATGTCCAAAATTTTTGCTGGTAGGCTGGTTAACTACCATCTTCTTCTGAGGCAATCCCTTGGGATTGAGGACAACCTACTTCCACTGGTTTTGTTTGTGTTCTGAGGTGTTGTGAGTTAGTGGGTAGGTTAGTAGCTTTTGAGATCATCCACTCCTTATGCCACTTACACAGGGCCTTTTTGCGTTCCCAATGCATAGCCACTAGGCTGCTCATCACCATCCTGAATGCTGCTTCACTTCTTTGTGCTGCCATGGGCCAGAGATTCCCATAAGTTAGTGGAAATGTGGCATTCCTTCAAGGTTTTACCACATCCTTTATACTTCATACTTTATTGTCGCCAAACAATTGATACTAGAACGTACAATCATCACAGCAATATTTGATTATGCGCTTCCCACTCCCTGGATTACAAATATTAAAAATAGTAAAAAATTAGTAAATATTAAAAATTTAAATTATAAATTATAAATAGAAAATAGAAAAATGGAAAGTAAGGTAGTGCAAAAAAAACGAGAGGCAGGTCCGGATATTTGGAGGGTACGGCCCAGATCCAGGTCAGGATCCGTTCAGCAGTCTTATCACAGTTGGAAAGAAGCTGTTCCCAAATCTGGCCATACGAGTCTTCAAGCTCCTGAGCCTTCTCCCGGAGGGAAGAGGGACGAAAAGTGTGTTGGCTGGGTGGGTCGTGGCCTTGATTATCCTGGCAGCACTGCTCCAACAGCGTGCGGTGTAAAGTGAGTCCAAGGACGGAAGATTGGTTTGTGTGATGTGCTGTGCCGTGTTCACGATCTTCTGCAGCTTCTTTCGGTCTTGGACAGGACAACTTCCATACCAGGCTGTGATGCATCCTAGAAGAATGCTTTCTATGGTGCATCTATAAAAATTAGTGAGGGTTTTAGGGGACAGGCCAAATTTCTTTAGTTTCCTCGGGAAGTAAAGGCGCTGGTAGGCCTTCTTGGCAGTGAACTCTGCTTGGTTGGACCAAGTCAGGTCATTTATGATATTGACCCTGAGGAACTTAAAGCTTTTGACCTGTTTCACTTGCACACCACCGATGTAAATTGGGTCGTGCAGTCCACTACTCCTTCTGAAGTCAACAACCAATTCCTTCATCTTACCTCTATTCAATGTGCTATCTTTTTGCATAAAAGAGCTCAGAGTAGTGTCTATTCTGAGACTCCAGTCCCAGTCTTGTGAACATCATGAGACTATAAGATATAGGAGCAGAATTAGGCCATTTGGCCCTTCAAGTCTGCTCTGCCACTGGCTGATCCAATTTTCTTTTCAGCCCCAATCTCCTGCTGTCTCCCTGTGTCCCTTCATGCCCTGACCAATCAAGAATCTATCAACTTCTGCCTTAAATACACATAAAGACTTGGCCTCAACAGCTGCCTGGGGCAAAGAATTCCACTGATTCACCACCCTCTGGCTAAAGAAGTTCGTCCATATCTCCATTCTAAATGGAAACCCCTCGATTCTGAGGCTGCATCCTCTGTGCCATCATGGCCTACCTAAAGCAGCCAATTGAGTGTACCAAGGGCTGCAGTACAGGAGAAGTTGGCCTGGAGGTGTCACAACATGGACTTTACTGCAGGGTTGACATAACCTCAGAGACAGGTTGCAGAATGGGTTCATCAATCACGCTTGTGGGTATGTATGTTCCATTGTATCATTGTGGTGGTATTTAACTCCCTTCCTCTCCTTTCAGTCTTGTCGAGGCTTGACCAAAAGCACAGCAATGTCTATGCGCCCAGTTAAACTTCGTGCTTGATCCGGGAAAGAAGACTACCATTTAGATTGACACTGTAAAGGAGTGGTATTCATGTAATATAAGTTACTGCTTCCTAGCGGTAGTGTCAGTGTTAGCTTTCAGTTTGAGAGTTTTAGGTAACAGCACTGTTGGCCGAGCAACTACTGTTTTTCCTTTAACTCTGCATGGCTCTTATTAAAAGTCAGGGAACTGTTCATCTGTTTCCGTGTCTCTCCGTCTGCTTATGGGCCAGAACCACAAATCCCTGTCAAGGAGAGGACTTTGACATTCACTTTAATCTTCTAGTTAATCTAGAGGACTTTGCCAAGATAGGATTGGTGGTATTTTCCAGTATCTAGAAATATTTGCTGTAGATGACCATTAAAGGAAGGCAGGGCTCACTGCTGCCCTGAACACCATGAATTTTAAGACATGCTTGAGGTCTTAATCTTCAAGTGACCAAAGGATACATTAAATTTCAAAGTAAATTTATTGTCAAAATATACATATATCACCATATACAACCTTGAAATTCATTGTCCTGCGTAAATACTCAATAAATCCATAGAATAATAACCGTAACAGAATCAATGAAAGATGGCACCAACTTAGCCAATCAGCTTGTGTGCAAAAAAAACAACAAACTGTGCAAATACAGAAAGAAAGGAAAATTATAATAAATAAATAAATAAATAAATAAATAGATAAACAAACAAACAAACAAACAAACAAGCAAGCAAGCAAGCAAGCAATAAATACCAAGAACATGAGATGAAGAGTCCTTGAAAGTGAGTCATAGGTTGCAGGAACATTTCAATGACAGGGCAAGTGAAGTTGAGTAAAGTTATCCCCTTTGGTTCAAGACCCTGATGGTTGAGGGGTAGTTACTGTCCCTAAACCTGGTGGTGTGAGTTCTGAGGCTCCACTACCTGCTTCCTTACTAACACTGAGTAACAGGTAGTTGTGGCACCACTCAGCCGGACTTCCAATCTTCCTCCTATGTGCTGATTTATCACCACCTTTGATTTGGCCTATGACAATGGTGTCATCAGAAAACTTAAATATGGAATTGGAGCTGTGAATAGCCACAGAGTTGTAAGTGTAAAGTGAGTAGAACAGGGGCTAAGCACAGAGCCTTGTGGTGCTCCTGCGCTGATGGAGATTGTGGAGATGCTGCTGTTGTCAATCTGAACTGACTGGGGTCTGCACATGAGGAAATAAAGGATCCATTGCAAAGGAGGTATTGAGGCCAAGATCTTGGAGTTTACTGATTAGCTTTGAGAGGATGATGGTATTGAACACTAAGCTGTAGTCAATAAAGACAATCCTGATATATGCGTCTTTGCTGTCCAAATGTTCCAGGGTTGAGTGAAGAGCCAGTGAGATGGCATCTGCTGTTGACCTGTTGCTCTAGTAGACAAACTGGAGCAGATCCAAGTTGCTCCTCAGGCAGGAGTTGATGTATTTTATCACAAACTTCTCAAAAGACTTCATCACTGTGGATGTAAGTGCTGCTGGATGATTGTCATTGAGGCAGGCTCTTCTTCAGTACCAATATAATTGAGTCTGCTTGAAGCAGGTGGGTACCCCAGATTGCCAACGCAAGAGGTGAAGGATCTCAGTGAACACTCTCATATGCTTCAGGAAATGTATTGTGAGTAGCCTGGAGCTTAGGTTCTGAGCATGCACAATTGCATAACATGCATATTGTCAACTGACTAGCAGTTTGGATAACCTTGATTCTGCAGCATAGTTTGGAGTAACAGCTTCCCATTAATTCTGAAGATTAGCTCTTCTCCACCAGGAAATTGGTTGGAGATGTAATTTAGTGGCAAGAGGGTCTGAGAAATGTGGTAATCCTAATGTGCATTAACAGTACATCACCCTTCCTTGAGAAGGGTCTCACTATAGATGCATTGTTTAATATTGCGCCCTGTATGTCATCATGGAACAAGCGCAAAATGCAAATAAACTACTGAGGGCAGCTACATTTTAGGAAGGTGTTCCACAGTCCCTGCCAAATGATAAATACATGTATAGCGAATGGTCCAGCTGCCTAAATCTTTATTAGATTTATAGGGTGGTTAAGATATTTTCCTACTGTGTCTCTGGTGGCCCTTTATCTAGATAAGGGAATTTGATATGGATGTAAGAAATCTCAAATTGCAATGCTACAGGGAGATTGAAAAAGGAATAGCTTTAATGGGATGGCTCTGACAGAAGCCAGTATGGACATGATGGGCCAGATAGTCTCTTTCTGTTTTGTAGCAGTAAATACAATTGATCTCGTTGCAGACATTACAGAATGTAAACCACAATCATTCATCGTCAACACAGTTCAGCTTGTGTTTGTATTATAAATACCACCAAACAAAAACTATATTTGAACTTTTGTTTAATAATCTGGATAAACACTGAAAAAAATGAACCCACCTCCCTTCCTTTCTCATTCAAAATTGCGCCAATTAATTATGTTTAACAGAACAATCAAAGCATTTCTCACATTGGACCCCACCTCCCAGAGCATGTATAGGCCTACTTTTCCTTCAATGATCAGTTTATTCAAACTGAAATCAAGTAATTCAATCTACTCCAAGAATTCGATCAGTAACTGTCTGGTCTTTTAGTTCTCAGTGTCATAAACTCTGCAGTCAGCAATTGAACCATTAAGGCAAGCCTGCCACATTAAACAATATTAATAGGTTGCAGCTGGAAACATAATTCGGCTTCAATAATAAGTTCTCAGAAAATGGTCTCACATTTCAATTCAAGTTAGAAAACAGAAAATATTGGCTGGTAAATTAGAACAGCAGGAAGTTTGACCTAGTTTTCCTTCCCAAACCTAAAGGGCTTGCTCACACTCAAAGCTTCAAAAATTTTCTCGTTCCCTCTCTCCAGCAAAGGCAGATCAACAGTAAAACTTTCCTAAACGGTTTCTCAGAATTGAATGTAAAGAGTAGAAAATTAGACAACAAATTCAAGTTCAAGTTGATTGTCATCTGACAGAACATACATACAACCAAATGAAACAATAGTTCTCTGGCCCACAGTGCACCTACAAAACTAATATCACACATCAAACAAATTTTACCATAAGGTCATAAAATTTAAATTACCTGCAACGTGCAGCACACGTAAACAGTAAACAGCTTGCTGTTCTAGTGATGAGACCTTGGTGGTGGCAGGGTGTTCATTAGTCTTACAGCCTCAGGGAAAAGCTGTTATCCAGTCTGGCAGTCCTAGTCCTGATGTTTCTGTACCTCCTTCCAGTTAGTACTGGGTCGGAGATTGTGGGATGGGAGGTAGGGATCCTCAACAATGTTTCAGGCCCTTCTTCTGCAACACTCCTGAGAGAAGTCACAATTAGTGGGGGATGGAGGCCCCAGTGATCCTCTTGACAATTTTAACTATCTTCATAGGGTCTTGCAGTCCCATGCCTTGCAAATTCCATACCACACGATGATACAGTGAGGTGGGACATTCCGATGGTGCTCCCGTAGAAAGTTGCTAAAAAGCGGAAGGGGAGCCTTGCACGCCTCAATCTCCTCAGAAAGATTAGTGAGGAGGTGTTATGGGTCCAGGTTAGATCGTCCATTCTGTGCACGCCAATGAAGTTTGTGCTCTTCACTCTTTCCACAGAAGAGCTATTAATATCAAAGTTCAAAGTAAAAATTTTTATCTGAGTACTTACATGTCATCACATATAACCCTGAGATTCTTTATCTACGGGCATACTTAGCAAATCAATAGAACAGTAACTGTAAACAGGACCTGTAAACTGTAAACAAACTGTGCAAATGCAGATATAAATTAATAGCAATAAATAATGAACATGAAATATCAAGATGAAAGAGTCCTTAAATATAGTCTAGTTATCCTCTTTTATTCAAGAGTCTGATGGTTGAGGGGTAGTAACTGTTCTTGAACCTGGTGATGAGAGTCCTGGGCACTTGTACCTTCTACCTGATGGCAGCAGCAAGAAAAGAGCATGGCCTGGGTGGTGAGGATCTTTGGTGAAGAATGTTGCTTTTCTATGGCAACGTTTCATGTACTGTAGATGCGCTCAGTGGTTGGGAGGGGTTTTATCCATGATGTGCTGGGCCCTTTGTAAGATTTTCTGCTCAAAGGCATTTGTGTTCCCGTAGCAGGGTGTAATGCAGCCAGTCAGCATGCTTTCCACCATGCTTCTATAGAGGCTTGCCAAGGTTTTCAATGACAGGCCAAAACTCTGCAGACTCCTGAGAAAGTAGAGATGCAGTTGTGCTTTCTTTGCAAATATATTTATGTGGTGGGTCCAGGATGGGTCGTCTGAGATAGTGACACTAAGGTATTTAAGATCCTCTCCACTTCTGATCCTCCAATGATTACTGGCTCATTGACTTCTGGTTTCCCTCTCCTGAAGTCTACAATCGGTTCCTTGGTCTTATTGACATTGAGTTGTTATGACACCACTCAGTCAAATTTTCAATCTCCCTCCTATATGCTGATTCATCATCACCTTTGATACAGCCCAGGAAAGTGGTGTCATCAGCAAATTTGTATATGGTATTGCAGTCATCCCACCTCTCCCAGAAGTTGCGGAAGTCTCCTGCATATTGATAGCGGCTCCCTGACATCTGCAAATTATATACAATATCCCAGAAATCGATTTTTTTTGAAAGCGAGCGAGGGGGGAGAGAGAGAGAGAGGGAGAGGGAGAGAGGGAGAGACAGATAGACGGAGAGCAAGTGACAGATGTAGCGAGAGAGTGACAGAGAGAGCATCCTGATTGGCCTCTCTTTGTGTTAAGTAGACCTATCAGTTTTCTCTGTGAGTGGGCTTTACAGTCCACCTCTCTCTCTCCTTCATTGTCCATCAGTTCAGTTTAGTGTCCCGCAGTGCCATGGCAGAGAGTTCCAAAAAAAAGAAAATATAAAACGTACTTCGCCCCAGACTACACTAAAGTGTACCCCTGACTTATAGGAGTCAAAAATAATGACAGTGTTGCTCACTGCACTGTTTGCAACAGTGACTTTTCTATTGCCCATGGTGGGTTAAATGACTGTAAAAGACATGTTGAGGTGAGTCCTGGATTATGTCTCAACTAACCTTGAAGGACTGGTGCCAAACTACAAAAGTTTGCCAGTTGATGAGTTCTGGGGGAAGCTGTCCAAAGTAAAATCTGTGAGCACGGGGCAGTTGAGTTTCAAAGAGTTCTGCCAGTTGATGAAGCTGCTTTTGGTGCTGTCAAATTCTAATAGTGATGTAGAAAGGGCATTCAGCATGGTGCGTCACATTAAGACAGAATTCAGAAGTCAGCCGTCTCACAAAACACTTGTGAATCTGATGTCTTGCAAAATTAACAAATTCATCGACACAGACTGCTATGAGGTTGAGACTTCCGGTTGAGACCTACCTGAAATGAAGTTGAGATCTCCCCGAAATGCGTTTTTGCAGGGTGGGATATCTGGTATTGGAGCTGTACTTAGCCATACAGTCATAGGTGTAGTGTGAGTAGAGCGGGGGTAGAGCATCTCTGTGGTGCTCCTGTGTTGATGGAGATTGTGGAGGAGATGTTTTTGCCAATCCAAACTGACTGGGGCCTACAAGTGAGGAAATCCAGGATCCAATTACACAATTGGATATTGAGGCCCAGGTCTTGGAGTTTACTGATTACTTTAGAGGGGATGATAGTGTTAAATGCCAAGCTATAATCAATAAAGACCGTCCTGATTTATGCATCTTTGCTGTCCAGATGTTCCAGGGTTGTGTGAAGAGCCAGTGAGATAGTATCTGCTGTACTCCTGTTGCTTTGATAGATGGATATGTAATGGAGAGTGGTCAACCCGTGTTTTCCTGAAGTCCACAATCATCTCTTTTGTCTTGTCCATGTTGAGACTCAGGTTGTTGTTGAGACTCAGGTTGTTGTTGAGACTCAGGTTGTTGTTGATCTCACACTTTTTAACAACCTCTCTTAAATATGCAAATTGAGAGGGTACTTGATCTGACAAGATGTTGAGCTCAAATATTTGAATATCAAATGAATTAATTATCAAGACACTCAACGAAAAGATATTACCACCCCATATCCTAATCTCAGATATCTTCTCATTTATCTCATGTGCTTCTAAGACATCAAATTCAATTCATATTGCTGCATAAAGCAATGTGATAAAGAGATCAACTACCAAATCAATGGGAAGAAGAATGAACTGAAAATCAAATGTTAGTCAATTGCTGACAAGTAGAATATTCAGTGATGATGAAAAGCATTATCAATTGAAGGTAAAAAAGGTCAAAAAGTTTTTAAAAATCTGTAATATAAGTAATAACACATAAAAAGTTAAATTATTACTTCCAGTTGGTTTCCTAATATACCACAGCTCTAGTTTCCATTAAAATGCGAGAAGTTTATCCCTAATGTAAATGCTGGGGAATGGCAGGAAAACTGAGCTCTGCCAGGGGACTCCTTGAGCTAACTGATGGATTTGAAACTCCAATTCTGTCAACAGCTATGGTGCAGCTATACATGTCAGCTGCATAAATAGCTAAATGCCAATAGTTTCAAATTCATGTGGTCACAATCACCCACAACCAGAACATGGATGGCAAGTGTATTTGCAATGAAGTAGATATTCCAGAGAAGGGTACAGAAAAGCCAGTGGTTGTCAACAAATATCCAAGGGATCGGCAGTGGTTACATTGTGAAATGGAAAGAAAAATGATGAGATTTGTCCCCGAAAGAAAACCAACTGGAGGCTCATTGGTGGAAAGAATTGATGTGGCAGTAATGTAATGGTGGTATCACTGGTAAAAGCCAACACTGGCAAGAAGTGCAGCAAAGTGCATTTAGCTGTGCAATGGCAGCTGAAGAGATAAGGAATAGTGAAAAGGTGGGACCAGGAGATGACTAAATAACTGAGTCGGTAGATAGCACAAATTAGATCAGTGATGAGAAGTGGATAGAGTTTAAAAAAGCTTAGGGAAATTTTAAGGAGAAAGACAGAATGGAAAACAAGATGCATAAGAGAGTGAAATACAGACTTAGATAGAGATGTTAAGGATTAGACATGTAGTAGTTATAAACTGAAGACAGGGAGAAGAAACATGAAAAAGCCTAGATTCTTGATGACAAAAAATAAGTGAGACAACATCCACTTGTGAACGTGGACTGCCATATAAAAAATAGTGCTATGTGGAGATAAGGACCCAGCAACCTTTGGCGAATCGGAGTTATCAACTGAACTCCCAATGGGGGTAATACATTGGACTACAAGTCAAGATGGAGCAAAATGTTTTCCACTTTGCTTATAATGATGCCTCACTGAACACAAAATGGCTGCCAATTTCCAAACAACACTGAGCACACTTCAAAGGTAATTCATTGGGATTTTAAGTCACTTTATAAGTTTTATTTATATTTAGATTTTTATTATAACGTAATCAACAGCACACTTTTACAAAACAGGCTGAGTTCAACTGCACTCTAGATGAACAAGTCATCTCCATGAGTAGGAAATTTGATCAGCATTGTATGACCAAAACTATATTGCACCTTCTAAACCAATGACCTCTATCAGTCAGAAAGGAGAAAGGCATCAGAAGTATGGCAATGCCACCACCAAGAATTTGCCATCCAAGCCACACACCATTCTGAATTGGAAATACCTCTTGTTAGATAAGATGGACTCTTGACATCATAATCTACCTCACCATGGCCTTGTACCTTCTTGTCTGCCTGCACTGCACTTTGTCTGTAACTTTAACACTTTATTTTGCCACCTGTTGTTGCTTTCCCTTGTGCTACCTTAACATGACGATGTGATGAAACGACCTGTATGGATGGCATGCAAACTAAATTTTTATTGCACCTTGTTTACATGACAGTAATAAACCAATTACCAACATATTGCTGTTGCTTCGTTGTCACTGGTCAAAATCCTGGATCACTGTTCCTAACAGCATTGTGGTACAATAACACTTCAAAGAGTGCAGCTAAAAACGGCAGCTCAATGCCACTTCCAAGGCCAACTGGGGAAGTGAAGCCGATATCCTTGAATGAATGTATACATTTTTTTAAATCCCCTAATGTTGGAGGGAAGAAATATAACAAACAAAATGTAATTCCACAACCTCAGGAAGGAGGGCCTCAGATTTTCAGATCATTGGGCTCTCTTCTAGGGAAGGTGGGACCTGTACAGAAGAGGCAGTTTGTACCTAAACCACAGGGCGACTAATATCCTTGTGGGAAGGTTTCGAAGACCTGCACGGGGGTTGGGGGGGGGAAGGGGGATTAAACTAAAAGGTGCAGGGGGTGGGATCCAGAGTACCAGAATAGATGGTTGAGTGGCTGAGTGGTTGTGGAGACAGATACTTTATACTTTATTGTCGCCAAACAAATGGTGCTAGAACGTACAATCAGCACAGCGATATTTGATTCTGCGCTTCACACTCCCTGGATTACAAATATTAAAAATAGTTAAAATTAGTAAATATTAAAAATTTAAATTATAAATCATAAATCGAAGTTAGAAAAATGGGAAGTAAGGTAGTGCAAAGAAAACCGAGAGGCACGTCTGGATATTTGGAGGGTATGGCCCAGATCCGGGTCGGGATCCGTTCAGCAGTCTTATCACAGTTGGAAAGAAGCTGTTCCCAAATCTGGCCATACGAGTCTTCAAGCTCCTGAACTTTCTCCTGGAGGGAAGAGGGACGAAAAGTGTGTTGGCTGGGTGGGTCGTGTCCTTGATTATCCTGGCAGCACTGCTCCGACAGCATGCGGTGTAAAGTGAGTCCACGGACGGAAGATTGGTTTGTGTGATGTGCTGCGCCGTGTTCACGATTTTCCGCAGCTTCTTCCGGTCTTGGACAGGACAACTTCCATACCAGGTTGTGATGCACCCTAGAAGAAGGCTTTCTACGGTGCATCTATAAAAATTAGTGAGGGTTTTAGGGGACAGGCCAAATTTCTTTAGTTTTCTCAGGAAGTAAAGGCGCTGGTGGGCCTTCTTGGCAGTGAACTCTGCTTGGTTGGACCAAGTCAGGTCATTTGTGATATTGACCCCGAGGAACTTAAAGCTTTTGATCTGTTCCACTTGCGCACCACCAATGTAAATTGGGTCGTGCGGTCCGCTACTCCTTCTGAAGTCAACAACCAATTCCTTCGTCTTGCTGACGTTGAGGGAAAGGTTATTGTCTTCGCACCATGCCACCAGGTTCTTAATTTCCTCTCTGTACTCAAACTCATCATTACCCGAGATATGGCCTACAAGATGCTGTTAAGACTTCAAAGTCAGTAATCAAAAGGTTGAGCATGTGGAACTAATGTTCTGAGCTGCATATATTTCAATGCAAGATGTACTGTATTGTAGGAAAGGCAGATAAACTCAGGGCATGGATCAACAGATGGAATTATGATATTGTAGCCTTTAGTGAAACTCGGTTGCAGGAGGGGCAGGAGTGGCAGCTCAATATTCCAGTCCTCCATTGTTTTAGACGTGATAGAGTGGGAGGGATGGCGCTATTAGTCAGGGAAAATGTCACAGCAGTGCTCAGTCAGGACAGACTGGAGAACTCATCTAGTGAAGCTTTATGGGCAGAACTGGGAAATAAGAAAGGTTTGACCATGTTAATGGACTACCTAACAGGTTGCGGGATTAGAGGAACAAATTTGTAGCGAGATTGGAGACTGTTGCAAGAATCATAAGGTTGTGACAGTAGGTGACTTTAACTTTCCACATATTGACTGGGATGCCATACTGTAAAAGGACTAGATGGGATAAAGTTTGTCAAATGTGTTCAGAAAAGTTTCCTTAATCAGTACATGGAAGTCCCAATGACAGAGTATGAATTACTTGACCTCCTATTAGGGAATGAGACAGCGCAGGTGACAGAAGTTTATTTAGCGGAACACATTGCACCTAGTTATTATTTAGCCATTGGTTTCAGGGTAATTAAGGAAAGGAATTGGTCTGGTCCATGGTTTGAGATTCTAAATTGGAGATAGGCCCATTTTGATGGTATCAGAAAGGATCTGGCTGGTATTGATTGGGACAGGTTGTTTTCTGGCAAAGGTGTACTTGGTAAGTGGGAGGCCTACAAAAGTGAAAATTTGAGAGTACAAAGCTTGTACGTTGCCTGTCAGAATAAAAGGTATGGATAACAGGTTCAGGCACCTTGGTTTTCAAGATATTGAGGGCCTGATTAAGAGAAAAAAGGGTACATAACGGGTACAGGCAGGTAGGAACAAATGAGATACTTGAGAAAAGATGAGAAGTGCAAGAGAACACTTAAGAAAAAAATGGGGGGGGGCTAAAAGCAGGCACGAGGTTGCTCTAACAGCCAAGGTGAAGGAGAATCCTAAGGACTTCTACAGATATGTTAAGAGCAATAGGATTGCAAGGGACAAAATTGGTCCTCTGGTAGATCAGAATGGTAATCTATGTGTGGAGTCAAAAGAGATGGGAGAGATCTTAAAAGAATTTATTGCATTTGTATTTACTTGGGAGATGGTCACAGAGTCTCTAGAAGTGAGGCAGCAATGAGGTCATGGACTCTATACAGATTACAGAGGAGGCAAATTAGGTTGCCCGACAAGGTGTCCCCTCAGACCTTTTGGGAGGCAAGTGCAGAAATTGCAGGGGCCCTAGCATGATATTTAAAACATCCTTAAGAACAGGTGAGGTACCAGAGGATTGGAGGATACCTAATGTGTTTCTGCTGTTTAAGCAATTTTATGAGAATAAACCAGGAAATTATAGGCCAGTTAGCCTTACATCATTAGTGCAAAAATTATTGGAAGGTATTCTAAGGTACGGGATATATGAGTATTTGGATAGACGGGGACTGGTTAGGGATAGTCAGCATTGCTTTGTGAATGGTAGGTCACGTCTAACCAACCTTATAGAGTTTTTCATGGAAGTCACCAGCAAAGTTGATGAAGGCAAGGCAGTCGATGTTGTCTACATGGACTTCAGCAAGGCCTTTGACAAGGTCCCACATGGGAGGTTGTCATGCACTTCAGTCACTTGGCATTCAAGATGAGATAGTAAATTAGATTAGACATTGGCTTTGCAAGCCAGAGAGCAGTAGTAGATGGTTGCCTCTCTGACTGGAGTGCTGGAATGCACAGGGATCACTGGCTGGATCCATTGTTCTTTGTCATCCATATCAACAACCTGAATGATAATGTGGTTAACTGGATCAGCAAATTTGTGGATGACACCAAGACTGGGAAGGCTATCGAAGCTTGCAGACTAGATGAACTGAAGGGCCTGTTTCTGTGTTGTAGATTTCTATGACTCTATGAATCTGACCTTGTAAAATATGTAAAAAAATGGGCTCCATTATTATTAGTTAAGTTGAAAGGTATCTGCCCCAGCGTATGGGAGATTAGATTAAGTGAGCAAAATTTTAGGTGAATGCAAATACAGTAGTGCTTTGTACTGATTGGCTAGTAGAAAAAAATAGGTAGTTGCTTTCTGGAAGCTCCAGTCTTTGCTTTGATTGCAGGGCACTATCTTGCTGAAGGCCCAGATATCAAATAAAATGTGGCAGATGAAGGACTAACGTTAATATTGAAGACAATCTGACCCGATTATCATTCCCTGTAACTCTGCACCATGCCATGGAAATACAGCAGATTCTTTGTAAATCTCTACCTATCACAGTACCACTGGCAGGTTCACTGCATAATCCAAATACCCTCCATTCACCTCCTCGAACCTTCCCTGCATCACTCTTCTCCCCTCCTGCTGCACCTTCCCAGCATCACACCTCCTCCTCCTGCACCTTCCCTGAATCACTCCTGCTCCTCTTCCATGCAACACTGGACACCGAGATGCAACACAGTATCATAGGAAGTCATTCCTGCCTGTGGCCATCAAACTTTACAACTCCTCCCTTGGAGGGTCAGACACCCTGAGCCGATAGGCTGGTCCTGGACTTATTTCCTGGCATAATTTACATATTACTATTTAATTATTTATGGTGCAACTGTAACGAAAACCAATTTCCCTCGTGATCAATAAAGTATGCCTATGACTATCTCCTGCAACATTCCTGCATCACCGCTCCACCTCACAGTTCCTGCTTCTCCTGTACTATCTCCACACCCTTCTCTTCTGCCACAAGTCTGCATCGCTACCCCTCCTGTACCTTCCCTATATCACTCCCCTTTGTCCTCCTGCAGCGTCCCTGCATCACTCCTCCTCTTCCTGTTCCTTCCCTGCATCATACATTGACTTACTCCTATTTCTGCATCTGCCCTGCATCACTCCCCTTTCTGCATCGTCCCTGCATCACTCCCCTTTCTGCATCATCCCTGCATCACTCCCTTCTTCTCCTGCAACTTCCCTGCATCACTATCTCCTACAGAGGCTTTCACTCCCATACTACCCATCCCCCTCCCCCTTCCCCTTCCCACTTTGGGAGGACAAACTGCCGGACCGCCGCTAACATCATTGCCCAAATAAGGAAGCAAGCGGACTGCACCATTCCGCCATCGGCGAGACTTCCCCGGGCGCAGAGCGGTTAATTCAGCCATCATTGTCGGGGCTGCGAGGCGCGGGCCCAATCGTGAAGGGGAGATCGCGCACCAACCGTGGCGGCGGCGGCGAGGTCAGCGCTGATTTGTTCGCGTGGCAAGCGGGGCCACTGGGCGGGCAGGCGGGGTTTGGCCAGGGGTCACCGCGGGTTGCCGCGGCCGCTGACTGGCTGGTTGAAAGAGCGGCTGCCTCTGCCGGAGGGCCCGGATGGTGCTCGGCGAGCCCGTCAGACCGAGCCGCTGCCCGCCCCGCTGGGCTCGGTGACCGAGTGAAGCGCAGTCGCACGATGCGCTGGCCCCCTCGGCCCGGCTGCAGCACCAGCACCAGCAACCCCTTCAGCTTCAACCTTTTCACTCGGAGGCCGGTGGCGCAGCGATGTCTAAGCCACTGAGGAGCAGCTGTCTCTGAAGCTGATGGCAAGCCGCGGGCAGCTGCTTTCTGCACTATGGCCACTCACTCCAGGTAAACAGGATAACCAACAACTGCCTTAACATCATCGGTCAGTCTGTTTTCGCTTTAACTTGGCGGCTGGAAACGTCCCTCAAAAATACACAGACTGGTAGTGAGTGGACGAGTTAATGTAATCGGTGGTGTGGGGAAAATAGTTACAGACGGATTGAAGTTTGCTGTTTGAAATATCTATAGATTGGGAGATTTGTTGGTGACGGCCGCGGAGGGTTTTGTTAAAAGTTCAGAAACTTGTCACTTAGGCTGGGGTAACCAAAAAAGAATTTCATTTGGTGTGTGTTAATCTGCTGATTTGGCAGAGGACAAATATACCAGAGTGAAAATTAATTGCTTTACTGTTCAGTCACACTGTTTTAATCAATCGAGGTTGGATTATCGCAGTAAAAACGGTTTTTATGACATTGATTTTAATTTTGAATTCTCTGATCTAATTTGCGAAATTGTGCACGTACTGCAATGCAACCTGTTTCACTATTGTGTTTCTACAGCGTTTGTATTTGTGCATTTTCTGAACTAAGTAAGAAATTGGTTATTGTCTCTTTGCCCCACCCCCAAAATTTTTTGATCAAAATAATGCCGTATTTTTGATCTGCAGAAATTATCCAAACATGTGTTGGTGTTTTGGTATAAAACTAGTTCAATTAGAGAAGTACTTACTGAAATTTTTTAAATAATTTAAATAGTCCAAATCAGTTTTATAAGCTTGATTGTAAATAGTAGAGAAATGTTTAAAATCCTATTGGAACATAATAAGTCTTGTTGAGCTACTGTTAAATTCAATCATATTGCATAACTTCCTTTTTCTAGTTGCTATCTGCCCTATGATTTTGCTTCTCATTTCTGTGTATATTTTTTTCTTGTGCAATAACTGATCGCTCAGGTTTTTTTTAACCTTAATTCCAACAATTTTTTTCATTTATTGCTCACTACTTGACAAGACAAGTTTCCTTTTAATACCAATCCAATATTTTTGAAGACTAAAACTCCTATAAATTTTTGTCAACTAGTAATTGAGCAGATGTGCTCATTGAAATGACGAATGTGTCTGAAGTGGATTGTTATAGTTTGGTACAGTTCTGAAGCTAGATCTGTCTGATTTTTTTTTACACATTACATTAATTTATCTTTAGCTTACTCTCTTGAAATCTGTTTTAGTTTTAATTTTCACAAGAACCAAACTGAGACCATTTTGCAGTCTGGGCTGGATTCCAATTGTCATCCCAGAAGTGAAAGAACAATCTGGTAACTCACAGTGCTGTCCAGACTCTTTCGCCTGGTCCTGACTTCCACTGCTCATTCAAAATATACATTTAAATTGTGCTGCTTTAGAGCAATTTTTAAAAATCTTCATGTATATTTAAGAACTATTAATTTCTCAGGTTAACATTAGAAATAAATAATTATAAAACATCTTTTAAAAGTTTTGGTACATGCAACTAAAGATTACCTGATCTAAGTGACTAAAGACAGCTTGATTTTACGTGTTGCTGATCTAACTGCTTGTAGCCATGACTGCTGTGTGGCTGAAGTTGTTCTTCTGTATCTCTGAGTAGGGGTGGGAGGAATTAGCTGAGGTTTCAACTCTCATTTTTATCTAGTATTCCTTCCATTAATGGTATGTCTGTGTATGTGGACGTCATAAAGTAAGATTGGTACCAGCTGTGATTTTCCTTGGTGTTTATATGTTTGAATAATCATCTGTATGATTATTCAAATATATTTGATATAATTATTCAAATTTACATATATTTACTAGTTCAAAGTAAAATTTATTATCAGAGTACGTACATGTCACCACTTACAACCCTGAAATTCTTTTTCTGCGAGTGTACTTAACAAATCTTAGTATTACAATTTAATAGTCAGAATTTTTTAAAAACACATTTTGGCGTACTCAGTGTTAGTGGTGCAGTAAAATAATTACAGCTTAATCTATATACCCTATAATCCTGTTGTATTTATTTATTTGTTTATTGACATTTAGTGCAGAATAGGCTCTTCCGGTCCTTTGAGCCGCGCTGCCCAGCAATCCTAGATTTAATCCTAGCCTAATCACGGAACAATTTACAATGACCAATTAACCTACGGATGGATGTCTTTGGACTGTGGGAGGAAACCACACAATCACAGGGAGAACGTACAAACTCCTTACCGGCAGCTGCTGAAATTGAACCCAAGTTGCTCGAACTGTAAAGTGTTGGGCTAACCACGATGTTACCATGCCACCCCACGGTTTATTTTTTGTTTATTGGTGTTGCTAATATATTACCTCTCCATTGGTTTGAGTGGTGAGGCTTGTTTGCATTGTAATTGTCGGCTCGCCTACAGAGATCACTGATCACAGTAATATTTCATTGAGGAGGCAGTGAAACTTTGCTGTTGAGTGGGAACAGCATGGTAATAGTTGGGTGGAATTGGAGCCTACCACTTTAACCAAGACTTAATTGCTTATTTATTATTGTGCATCACTGTTCTATTTTACTTGGGTTTAGGACATGTGAGCACAAAGGAACATAAGGAACAATGTTTTTCCTTTGATCTAGTGAATGTTAGAGTACTGCCACTTTGAACCCCTTGTTCAAATGAATGTCAGTCTTTGCTTTGAGTATATCCATTATAGCAGCTCCCACAGTTGTCTGGGAAGACATTTCAAAGATTCTTGACCCTCTTAAGAGAGGTTTTATACTAGGCTGATGCTGACTGGTGGTGTAGTGGCATCAGCACTGGACTTCAAGGCGAATGGTCCCAGATTCGAATCCGGCTGGATCCTTGCACGCTTTCCATCCATGAACATAAGAAAATATGAGCAGGAGTAGGCCATCTGGCCTGTTGAGCCTACTCCGCCATTCAAAAGATCGTGGCTGATCTGACCATGGACTCATCTCCATCTACCTGCCTTTTTCCCATAACCTTTAATTCTCCTACTATGCCAAAATCTATCCAACCTGCCCATGCTGGGTTGAGCATCAAGCTAGCAACTGGGCCTCGTAAAAAGAAACAGACATATGCTAATGAAATAGCAAGGTTGCTTCCCGCTACACCACAAGGCACAGAAAAAAGTGACAGCAACAATATTAGGCAGAAGTGGACGACTTTATTTTGAAACTGCACTCTCTCTAGTTCTAGATAGATTCCGGGTGGCACAGTGGAGGAGCTAGTAGAGCCACTGCCTCACAGTGCCAGAGACCTAGGTTCATTCCTAACCTTGGATGCTGTCTGTGTGGCATTTGTACACTCTCCCTGTGACCACATGGGTATCCTCCCACACTCCAAAGTACGATCTTCAGTGAGTTAGTTGAGCTCTGTAAACTGTATGTCACTGAGCAACAGAATTTGGGAGAGCTGCTGAGAAGATGTGGAGCATTTTAAAAAATGGGATCAATGTAGATGAGTTTCTGTACATATCCATCCTGTCAAAGTTCAAAGTACATTTATTCTCAAAGTATGTATACATTATACAACCTTGAAATTTGACTCCTTACAGACAGCCATAAAACAAAGAAACCCCAGCGGAACCCATTTAGAAAAGAAAACGGTCAAACACCCAATTTGCAGAGAGAGAGAGAGAGAAAAAAACAAATCATACAAACAATAAAAGTAAGCAAATAACATTCAGGACTGAAGTTTTACAAAAGCCACGAGGCTGGGCATCAGAGCAGGCCACAGCATCAGTTCAGCACAGAGCTGAGTAAGAATGATATATTTTCCATTTTTCGCTATTCAATAGAGTACAGGCCCATCATTCTTGTGCCAATCCCTCAATCCCAGAAATTGATCTACTCAACCCTTTGTGCACTGTGTCCAGTGCAGGATCATCCTTCCTTAAATTGGAGGGCAGAACTGCACACAGCACCCTGACTATCTTGCAATATTCCTTTCTCCTTCCAAGTTCCTGTGGAAGCAAGTGAAGGCAGAGCAATGTGATGAACAGAATACCAGGTGTTTGCCTCCACAGATGCAGTATTCTGTTTGTTCTTCCAAATTCAAGCATTTGTAGTCTCTTTTGTTTTCTGTCCCAACATCAAGACACTATTTGAAAGGTAAACCTAGTGTTATAAGGGTAGAAAATAGGGAGTAGGCCAGGGGATTTTGCAGTGCAATAGGTCTGTAATGCTTTCATGGATATCACAACTATTGGGTTCCAGAGCAAAACTGATGCTCACCTAAAATGGGATAAGACCAATGATAAGTGACTCCAGAGAGCCTAAAAAACTTTATTTTACCAATCCAAATGCAATTGCATACAATGCTAAAGTACTGTCTACAAAGAGGGAAACATTTTATTAAATACATCTGTAAATATTTATTGTAATTGTAAAACAGTGGCACCTTTTAGGAGGAGTTTAGTATAATCTAAACTGGTCTATACAATACGCCAAAGTAAATGTTGATTTAATTTTACTTGGTCAGTTCAAGCTCCACCGGCTGTTGCTAGCTAGCAATTTCGGACTGTTCACGTTCCACCTTACATTAGGATGTAAAAGGAAAATACTAAAAAACATTGGTAAAGGCCTATATGTATCGCGGATTTGGCGGGGGGGGGTTGGTAGAGTTGTAAGTGGAAAAGGAAATGGTAGAAAAATTAAACAAATATTTTGTGTTTCCATGGAATAAATGACCCAGCAGAAACATGAGATTCTGCAGATGCTAGAAAATCCAGAAATACTGCAGAAATAAGTGTTTACAAGAATGAAGAATTATTAGTGAAGAAATGGCAGCAGGGAAGTTGAAGAGGCTAAAAATCAATAAATCTGAAGATTATAGGTTCAGTGTAGGATGTACAGAGATGGTCTAGAATGTGATCATGCTGTTTAAGAATGGAGGGAGTGAGAAAATTGGGAACTGCTGATTTTCTTTGGTCACTTATCCGTAGCACAGATAATGTTGGAATTTATAAAGAAAAATGAATTAGCAAAACACCAAGAAAAAAGGCAGTGGAATTGAAGCAACACACACACAATGCTGGAGGAAGTCAGCAGGCCAGGCAGCATCTACGGTCGAAATTTTGGGCCGAGACCCTTCATCGGGACTAGTTTAAAAAAAGATGGTGGGGAGAGGAGGGGAAGAAACACAATGTGATAGGTGAAACTGGAAGGGGGGAGGTGTGAAATAAATAGCTGGGACGTTGATTGGTGAAAAAGATACAGAGCTGGAGAAGGGAGAATGTGATAGAAGAGGACAGAAGGACGTGGAATAAAGAAGATGGGGAGGAGCACCAGTGGGAGGTGATGGGCAGGTAAGGAGGTAAGGTGAAAGAGGGAAAAGAGAATGGGGAATGGTGAGAGGGGGGCCATTATCGGAATTTTGAAAAATCGACATTGATGCCATCAGGTTAGGGGCTACCAGCTACCCAGACAGAATATAAGGTGTTGCTCCTCCAATCTGAGTGTTGCCTCATTGCGACAGTAGAGGAGGCCATGGACTGGCATGTTGGAATGTAAAGTGGAATTAAAATAGGTGGCCATTGGGAGATCCTGCTTTTTCTGGTGGAATGAGCATAGGTGCTCGGCGAAGCAGTCTCCCAATCTATGTCAGATCTCACCAATGTACAGAAGGCCACACCGGGAGCACCAGATACAGTAGATGACCCAACAGACACGTAGGTGAAGTGTCGCTTCCCCTGGAAGGACGGTTTGGGCCCCTGAATGGTAGTGAAGGAGGAGGAGAGTAGGGGCAGGTGTAGCACTTGTTCAGCTTGCGAGGATAAGTGCCAAGAGGGAGATCAGAGGGGGGGAAACAAATAAACAAGGGAATCGCATTGGGAGTGATCTCTGCGGAGGGCAGAAAGTTGGGGGGAAGAAGTGCTTGGTGGTGGGATCCTGTTGGAGGTGGCGGAGGTTCTAGAGAATTACGTGCTGGACGCAGAGGCTGGTGGGATGGTAGGTGAGGACAAGAGAAATGCTCTCCTTGGTGGTGTGGCGGGAGGGTGGGGTGAGGGCAGATGTTCACGAAATGGAGGAGATGCGGCTGATGGTGGAGAAGGAGAAGCAGCACCAATGCAGTTGTCGATGTACTGTAGGAAAAGTTGGTGAGTGACACCACTGTAGACTTGGAGCATAGACTGTTCCACATAGCCGACAAAGTGACAGATATGGCTGGGACCCATGCGAGTACCCATGGCTACACCTTTTGTTTCAATGAAGTGGGAGGCACCAAAAGAGAAATTATTGAGAGTGAGGACAAGCTCCATCAGATGGAGGAGAGTGGTGGCGAAGGGGAATTGGTTGGGTCTGGTGTCCAGAAAGAAATGGGAGAGCTTTGAGACATTTAGTGGGGGATGGAGGGATATAGGGACTGGGCATCCATGGTGAAAATAAGATCCTCGGGGCCAGAGAACTTGAAATTTTTGGAAAGATCAAGATCATGTGAAGTGTCATGGATGTAGGTAGGAAGGGACTGAACTGGGAGGATGAAACTGAATCAAGGAATGCAGAGATGAGTTCAGTGGGGGCAGAAATGAGCAGAAACAATGGGTCAACCTGGACAAGCAGGTCTGTGGATCTTGGGTAGGAGGTCGAAATGGGAGGTGCAGGGCTGAGGGAACTACGAGGTTGCTGGCAGTAGATGGGAGATCCCCAGAGTTAATAAGGATGGTGATGGTACGGGAAACAATGGCCTGGTGCTCCTTAGTGTGTTACTTTTCAAGGGGTAAGTGAGAGGAGGTGTCCATAAGACATAGGAGCAGAATTATGCCATTCAGCCCATCAACTCTGCTCCACCCTGGGATCCCACTCAACCCCATACATCTACCTTCTCACCATGTCCTTTGATGCTCTGACTGATCAGGAAACAATCAACTTCCGCCTTAAATATACCCACAGACTTGGCCTCCACCGCAGTCTGTGATAGAGTATTCCACAGATTCGCTACTCTCTGGCTAAAAAAAAATTTACCTTACCTCTGTTCGAAAAGGTCAACCCTCAATTTTGAGGCTGTGCCCTCTAGTTCTGGATATCCCTACCATAGGAAACGTTCTCTCCACACCCACCCGATCTAAATTCCAGTGAGTACAGGCCCAAGGCTGCCAAACGCTCCTCATATGTTAACCCCTTCATTTCTGAAATCATCCTCTTCAACCTCCTTTGGACTTTCTCCAATAACACCACATCCTTTCTGAGATATGAGGCCCAAAACCGTTGACAGTACTCCAAGTATGGCCTGATTACTGTCATATAAAGACTCAGCATTAGCTCCTTGCTTTTATATTCTATTCCCCTTGAAATAAATGCCAACATTGCATTTGCTTTCTTTACCACAGACTCGACCTGTAAATTAACCTTCTGGGAGTCTTGCACGAGGAAGCTTAAGTCCCTCTGCTTGATCCTTTTCTCCATTTAGATAATCCGCACTATTCGCGGTAGGACCTAACTAGCACATACGGGAGGGGAGGGAAGGGCTGGGAAGGGAAAGAAGACAGGGTGGTAGGGTTTCCTATTCTTTTTGTTTATTTACTATACATACATTCATTTGTTTTTCATTATGTTATAAGAAAGAAAAGAAAAACGAGGTATTGTACTTTAGGACATTGTCTATTGTGGTTAAGCTGATGTTGCTTCACAATAAAAACATTTGAAACAAGCAAATAGTCTGCACTATTCCTTTTACCAAAATGCATTATCATACATTTCCCAACATTGTATTCCATCTGCCACTTTATTGCACATTCTTCCATTTTGTCTAAGTCCTGCAATCACATTGCTTCCTCAGCACTACCTACCCCTCCACCGACCTTTGTATCATCTGCAAACTTTGCCACAAAGCCATCAAGTCCACTATCCAAATCATTGACAAACAATGTGAAAAGTAACGGTCCCAATACTGATCCCAGAGGAAGACCACTAGTCACTAGCAGTCAACCAGAAAAGATCCCTTTTATTTCCACTCACTGCCTCCTGCCTGTCAGCCATTCCTCTATCCATGCCAGTATCTTTCCTGTAATGCCATAGGATTTTATCTTGTTAAGCAGACTCGTGTGTGGCACCTCATCGAGTGCCTTCTGAAAATCCAAGTAAATGACAGCCACTTCCTCTCCTTAGTCCACTCTGCTTGTTACTTCCTCAAAAAACTCTTAATAGATTTGTCAGGCAAGATTTCCCTTTACAGAAACCATGTTGACTTTGACTTATTGTCTCCAAGTACCCCAAAACCTCATCCTTGATAATAGACTCCAACATTTTCCCAACCACTGAGGTTAAGCTAACTGGCCTATAATTTCCTTTCTTTTGCCTTCCTCCCTTCTTAAAGAGTGGAGTGACATTTGCAATCTTCCAGTCCTCTGGGACCATGCCAGAATCAAGTGATTCTTGAAAGATCATGACCAATGCATCATCCGTTATGTATTCAGCAACCTCTCTTAGGACTCTGGGATTTAGTCCATCTGGCCCAGGTGATTTATTCACCTTAAGACTTTGCCATTTGCTTAGCTCTTTTTCCATTGTAAAAGCAACGGCACTCACTCCTGCTCTGACACTCACAGACTTCTGGCACACTGCTAGTGTCTTCCACAGTGGAGACAGATGCAAAGTAGCATTAAGATCATCTGCCGTTTCTTTGTCCACCATTACTACCTCACCAACATTGTTTTCCAGTGGTCCAATATCAACTCTTACTTCCCTTTTACTCTTTATATAACTGAAAAACTTCTGGTATCCTGCTTTATATTATTGGCTAGTCGGCCCTCATATTTCACCTTTTACCTTCTTGTAGCTTTTTCAGTTGCCTTTTGTTGGATTTCAAAAGCTTCCCAATCATCCAACTTCCCACTCACTTTTGCTACCTTATATGCCCTTTCCTTGGGTTTTATGTAGTCCTTAACAACTTTTGTCAGCCACAGTTGCCTACCCCTGCCATTTGAGAAGTTCTTCCTCTGTGGGACATATCTATCCTGTGCCTTGTGAATTATTCCCAGAAACTTCAGCATCTCTGCTGTGCCATTATCCTGGCCGGTATCCTCCAATCCACCTGGGCATTCTCCTCTCTCATGCCCCTGTAATTCCCTTTATTCCATTGTGATACTGTTATATGTGACTTGTGCTTCTCCCTCTAAATTGCAGTATGAATTCAATCTTATTATTCTTAATGCCTCCTAAGGGGTTCTTAATATAAAGCTCCCTAATAAGATCTGGCACAACACCCAATCTAAGATGGCCTTTACCCTAATAGGCTTGAGCACAAACTGCTCTAAGATGCTATCTTGTAGGCATTCAACAAATTCCCTCTGTTACGATCTGACACCAAACTGATTTTCCCAATCCCCTTGCATATTGAAGTCCCCCATTAGCATTGTGTCATTATCCTTATTACATGCCCTTTCCAGCTCCCTTTGCAATCTCAACCCCATCTTGGCTACTGTTTGGAGGCCTGTATATGATTCCCATAATGTTTTTTTTTACTTTTGCAGTTTATTAACTCCACCCACAAAAATTCAACAGAGAGGTAGGGAAGACATAACCTATGAAAGAAAAGTCTCTGAAGATGTTAATGTTAGAAGGGACTGGGGTGAACCAGTGAATGTTTATTTACAGAATGATCAAATGATCAAGTCACAATTGTACAGCATTGAAAATGGCATGCCTACCTATGCTAGTCCCACTTGCCTATATCAATTCAATGTCCCTCTGTCTTGCTCATTCATGTTCCTAACTAGATGCCTCTTAACTAATGTTAGTGTTCTTGCATCCACCAACACCACTAGCAAATCAGATAGCAGTTACTCTTTGTGAAAAATTTAAACCACACCCCTCTCACCTTACACCTATGCTCTCCAGTATTAGACAACTCTATCATGGGAAACAGACTGTGGTTGTCTAACCTATTTATACTTTATTGACGCTTCTCATTAATATGCAACAGAGAACCCAGCACCACTGGAAAAACAATCCTCCACTACCACCATCTGTCTCCTATCACCAAACTAATTTTATAAATAATTGGTAGTTTGGCCTGGATCCTATGTGCTATAACCTTCTGGACCAGCCTATCATGTGGAAGCATATCAATAATACCATAAATAACATCTACTACCCCACCCTCATTGAAATTTTGTAGCCTCCTCAAAATTCTGAGTTACAGGACATGATTTCCCATGTAGAAAGTCATGCTCACTATCCCTAATTATTCCATGCCTTCTGAACTGCAAATAAATGTCTCTTAGAATCCCTTCCAATCTTTTCACACCACTGAAATGAGGCTGACTAGTCTGTAGTTCGCTGGATTACCCCTGTCCTCCCCTTCTTAAATAAAGGCATAGTACTAACTGTCCTGCAGTCTTGGGGTTCTTCACCTATGGCTAACAAAGTCACAAAAATCTTAACCTCAGCAAGTGCCTCCCTTGCTTCCTGTAAAATCTAGATGCATCTCGTCTGACCCCAGGGATTTATCCACCTTTATTCATTTCAGGGCTTTCAATATTACCCCTTTTGTATTGCTGATGCGCTCTAGATCTTCTTCCCTGAATTCACTGGCCACCATGTTTTTCCCTATAGTAAGTACAGATGAGAAGTATTCATTTAATACCTTATTCATGTCATCTGCTAGGACTACCTGATGGCTCCATTTTTTGCCCAACTAATTTCCTTCTCAAATGTACTTCTACATCCCTTTTCTCTTCAAGAGATAGCTGCCTATGCCTGACATATGCCTCCTTTTCCTGACCGGACCCTCAATATTCCTTGACAGCTAAGGTCCCCTAAGAGTGATCAATAAGGTTAGATCATGTAGAAATGGGGATAATACACAGGCAATGAATTAAGATTTGGTTTACAGGCAGAAAGCAAAGAGCAAGACTAACTCAGTCTTTTTCAAGTTGTCGGGCTGTAATCAGCCAGGGACAACAGGGAGTGATACTTCCATCCTAGCTATTCCAACCTCTGTCAGCAATTTGGCTGAGCAGATTTTTGCTGATGATACGAAACTAGGTGCTATTGTGAACAGGGAAGAGGATGTAAATAGGCTTTAAGGCTTTAAGGCTTTAAGCCAGGTGATTGGATGAGAATGTGACGGATAGAATCTGTTATAGGAAACTTGCAATGTCATTCACTTCAGCCCACATAACGGAAAAGCAGATTACTTTGTAAATGCTGAAAGTTTGTGAAATGACGTTCAAAGACATCACTTTGTCCTTGACTTGAAGTGACTGCAAACTAGCATGCAGAGGCATCAACAATTTGGAAGGCAGTTGGATTATTGCCTGTGGAGCACCTAGACAATAGCAAAGCATACATCAGGTTGCTGTTTATCAATCATAGCTCTGCGTTCCACATCATCATCCCCTCAGTATTGATCAACAAGCTTCAAAACCTGAGTCTCTGTACCTCCTCTGCATCTGGATCCTCAGCTTCCTTATTGGAAGACCATATTCAGTTTGGATTGGTAATAATATCTTTCTCATTCCCACTGATGCCTGTAAGGAGTTTGTATGTTTTCCCTGTGACTACGTAGGTACGTTAATTGGTCGTTGTAAATTGTCCGGTGATCACGCCAGGATTAAATTGGGGATTGCTGGGTGGCACAGCTTGAAGGGCTGGAAGAGCCTGTTCCTTGCAGTACCTCCAATGTATAGTCAACGCAGACCACGCCTCGGGGGTACGTACTTAATCCTGTTCCTTGCTGTACCTCAAATATCTAATCAACGCAGACCGCACCTTGGGGGTACGTACTTAATCCTGTTCCTTGCTGTACCTCAAATATCTAATCAACGCAGACCACATCCCAGGGGTACATACTTAATCCTGTTCCTTGCTGTACTTCAAATATCTAATCAACGCAGACCGCACCTCGGGGGTACGTACTTAATCCTGTTCCTTGCTGTACCTCAAATATCTAATCAACGCAGACCGCACCTCGGGGGTACGTACTTAATCCTGTTCCTTGCTGTACCTCAAATATCTAATCAACGCAGACCATACCTCCGGGGTACGTACTTAATCCTGTTCCTTGCTGTACCTCAAATATCTAGTCAACGCAGACCACATCTCAGGGGTACATACTTAATCCTGTTCCTTGCTGTACCTCAAATATCTAGTCAACGCAGACCACACCTCGGGGGTACATACTTAATCCTGTTCCATGCTACATCTCAAATATCTAATCAACGCAGACCACACCTCAGGGGTACATACTTAATCCTGTGCACTGATCTATGCTCATGATTGTGTAGCCAAGTATAGCTAAAGTGCCATCTATAAATTCACAGAAGACACCACTATTGTTGGTAAAATCTCAGATGGCAATGAGAGGCGCATAGGAATGAGATGGTTCACTGGGTTGAGTGGTATTGCAACAACAACCGTGCACTCAACAAGTTTGACTTAAGTAAGAGGAATTTGGGAGAACACAGATCCGTCCTCATTGAGGGATCAGCAGTGAAAAGGGTGAGCAGCTTCAAGTTCTGGATGTTAACTTCTTAAAGGTTTTAACATTGTTATTCTGGGCCTAGTGCATTAATACAATCATAAAGAAGGCACATCACTGGCTCTAATTTATTAGGATTTTGAGGAGTTAGGAATCTGGAAAATACCCTCTCTTCCCCACCCCTACTTACTGCTTTCTATAGGGGTGACTCTCTAAGTGATTCCCTTGTTCATTCATCCCTCCCTTCTGATCTACCACCTGGCACTTATCCTTGCAAGTGGAACAGATGCTACACCTGCTCCCACCTCTCCTCCCTCACCACTGTCCAGGTCCACAAACAGTGTTTCCAGATGCTTTGACACTTCACCTGCAAGGTTGTCAAGCTCACTTATTGTATCCACTGGGTCCCATTGCAATGCAACCCAACGTGATTAGGGAACTGTTTGGCGAACACCTTTGCTCCATCCGCTGTAAAAGGCGGCTACCTATTTCGATTCAACTTCCTATTTCCATTCTAATATGTCAGTCTGTGGCTGCCTCTACTGCCAAGATGAGGCCACACTCGGGTTAGAAGAGCAACACCTCGTATTCCTTCTGGGTAGCCTCCAACCTGATGGCATGAACATCAATTTCTTTAACAGCTGGTAAATTCTCTCTCCTCTCTCGTCTCTTTTTTTTTCATTATCCATTCTGTTACTCTTCTCACCTCTTCTCCTCACCTGCCCCTCCTCATTTCCTTTCTTCCATGGTCCACTGTGCTCTCCAATCAAATCCTTTTACCACTTCCACCTTTCGCCTCTCAACTTCTTATCCTCCCCTCCTCCACACCTTCTTTCCTCCTCATCTGGTTTACCTATCACCTGCCAGCTTGTACTTTTCCCCACCTTATTCTTGCCCCCCCCCCCCTTTCTAGTCCTGATAAAGTATCTTGGCCTGAAACATTGGCTGTTTGTTGCTGGCTGACTTGCTGAGTTCTGCCAGCATCTTTTGTATAACAGCATTTCTAGTATTTTGGTAATCAGGAGGAGAATAGTATTAATATGCTAGTATTCTTTAATTTTTAAAGCTTTGATGCAGCCACTGGGATGAAGATGAGCAGTCTATTGGTGAACTACTAAATGTTGGATGAAAGAAATGGATTCTGCATACATGCAGGCAGCTAAATCTTGCCTTTCTTTGTGTTCTTAAAGTCTGGGCTGTTTTAAAATGATCTGGTTTTGTGGTACCATTATCGATACCTTGAAGGTACCATTTTAGACATCAATTTTAAAACGAAACTGACCTTTGAAAAGAATTTGCATTGTTAATTGACAGTTTGTAGCGATGATTGAGAGTTCTTTTTCGTGCTGGTGCAGATTTAAGCATGTTTTTGCTGTTTTCTTAGAACTAGTACAGTCCTGTTCTCTAATGCCGAACCCAAAGTATTCCATCTATTTTTAAGGTTAGTCTAATAATTTCAGACCAGCAGTAAGGACATGTAGTAAGGCCATGTAGTAGTTGTTCATTATCAATGTGCAATGCATTGGAAAATGACTCGTGTTTTTGGTTGTATTAAAAGTTTGTATAAATCAACAATACTTTTTATTTAAGGTATACATTTAAAATAATATATAACTGCAGGCTATGTGTGCAAGTATAAAGTATCTTGTATCAAAATCACAGTGCAGTTATGAGATTACTTGGGCAAGCATATCTTCCTTTCTTGTGAATATTGGCACAGCAATGGTCCCAGTATCTTATCAGTCCTGATGGATGAAGGGTCTCGGCCTAAAACGTCGACTCTGTATTCCCATCTATTGATGCTGTGTGACCTGCTGACTTCCTCCATGACATTGTGTGTATTAATAATTGCTAACTCAAATTTGGCATGTAAGTCAGAATTTATTTGCCATTTAAATTTGGAAAATCTTGATTCCAGCATGCACACATTTTCATTTTTTTCTCTGTATAACAACCTCTTCAGTTACAGAGCAATTTGTGCTACAGTTACTAATCTTGTGCTGGTTGGTGTAGTATCTGTTTTAACTAGACCAGATCTGTGAGTTTGAGCTTGGTTCATGCGTATCATGTGTACTCAGTTTCTTTCCAAGTGGTTAAAGTTTAAATATCTGAATCGTGTAGGCGGTTCAACTCACATTTTGCAAACATTTAGCTCAATCTGTTTTTTTTTGAATTTACAAGTGGTCCAAGGGGCTCCCAGGGCACTTTTAAATTCTTCTTTAAAACTAAACTCACATTATAAATTGCATTATGAGAAAAAGAAGTAGTGTAAATACTCCCCACTGCTCCTGGGAATGTCTGTGCAGTTGTTTTGTGACTTTAGCATTTAACAAATCAAACTTCTTGTACTGTTGTGTAAATAGTGGACTGGTTGTACTGCCGCATTGGACACTGTATTTCTTTGATATTTAGTGGGATTGCCTTGCACAGCAGTGAGCAAGTGTGCATTTCATAATATCCAACAGGTAGTGTGGAGAACTTCTCTTTAAAGATAGTTAACATTGTCTCTCAGACTTTCCTTATATTAGCTTGCCCCTAGATCATAAACCATATAGAGGTTTGCAAAAATAGTGTTCAGGTGGAGAAAAAAAATTAAATGGACAAGAAAGTTGAAATAAAGTCATAAAGTATTGGGACTATATTACAGCTCTGTAAAGACAGGCTTTAAATCTAATCACTGAGTCCAAGTACTAACTTGCAAATTCTTATTCTTACAGATGGCAACACATCATTTGCACATCCAAAATTTGTATATGTTATTTACACTGTATCTTATGTTATTTTCTCTCCTTCCCCTTTCTGATTTGACTGGTGTGCACCTGCATTGACCAAAAGGGAAAAGTTGATTTGCTTCAAGCTTATGAGTTTTCTTTAGACCAAAAATGTGCTACATTTTGTTTGTCTTCTCTGTGCATCCCAACCTTGATTGGGTGAACATCAGGTGTGTCTCGTGGTTAGAGTAGTGTTCTTTGTTCGTGGTGCAGTTCATTGAATCTTCTCAATGCTTCACCTTTTCCTTTTTTCTCCATCTGTAAGCATTTACACAGAATAAGGGAGAGAAGCCTGACACTGTCTGTAAGGAGTTTATACCTTCTCCCTGTGTCAGCGTGGGTTTCCTCGAGGTGTTCTGGTTTCCTCGCACATTCCAAAGATGTATGGGATAGTAGGTCAATTGGTCACATGGGTGTAATTGGGTGGCGTGGGATCGTTGTACTAGATCGTTGTTACTGTGCTGGATCTCTTTTTTTGGGGTGGGGAGTAAATAGAACAGTAAGACAGAGATGGATACGATGGGTGCTGGAAATCTTGAAATGAAAACACAAGATGCTGGAAACTCTCATGTCAATCAGCATCAGCAGAACAACAGAGCCAGCATATAACCAGTGTATTTATTGGGCTGCAATATGTGAATACTGGCTTCCTACCTGGAAATAACACCCACACTAGTAAGTCCTTGGCGACCATGCCAAACTTCCTTTGGAATTTGGCAATATTTCCAAGGAGCGAATCCTTCACCATGCTGGTCTCATCAGTGTGTGGTAAGTTACATAAAAGCTGAAAACCATGAATATATATTGATTAATGCCAGTATTAATGACATTCTCTCTTTGCCTTCCCTTAGCCACTTGGAAAAGTTGTTGACAGGTCAGCAGTTAGTAAATTGGCTCTGCCAATCCAACTCCTGACCCAAATTAAAGCAATTAATTATAATTTCAACAGGCCAAGTATTTTTAGCTAATTCTGATTTGAATTTCACATCCACGTTTCTGTATGTTGATTCTAAGGAAAGTAAATGAATGAATGCTTGTGTGATTTTTCTTTCCAGCATAGATTCAGAGGTTACATTCCAAGTCCTTCTCCCAAATCCTAGTAATTGATGTCACCACATCCACTTCCTGAAAGTAACATCAATTAAAGTGTTAGACTACAAGCTTTATGCTGCAACTAAATAGTATTTGGTATGTATTTACAATCTACCATCATGTAGATGCCAAATATTTTCAAGTTTATCTCTTATTGTTTCTCTGCAGTTCCTCTTTATTGTCCTGTTGTGTTAGCTATAACTATAAATTTTTAGGAAGGGCTGTTCACACTGGTTTGCATTCTTTCAATCTTGCTTTCTTTCAGTGTATTTTGTTCCAGATTAATTTCCTGGAACAATATTCATTACATCCGTGTTGTACAGTAAATTTCTGCTTCATTAACCAAAACACTTAGGTGCATGAATATTACCATCATGTTGTGCCTGAATTTCATCGATTATTGGGTGCTGCTCCCAACTAGCATCTGTTGTACACCACTTTACTGCTAAAGATGGAAGGCCTTACGAAATATTATTAATACAATTTGCTGTTTTAATCCTTGTTCTAAATAAGGGTAACTTTATCGTTTTTTTTTAAATGAAGCACTTTAGAATCTAAAGTGGTATAAGTGGTTTGAAGTAAGATGTTGAGAATATTAACACAGTCCATGCAGGGTGGTATTAGCCACTCAACCTCATTCTGATTCAGGAGGGCCAAGCTGCAGAATAGTTTCACCCACAAGTCTGATATTTTACATGATAATAGAAGAGAAACAAAAAAGTAAACTGTGTGTAGATCAAGGTTCTGTAGCTAATCAGCATGTAGATTTTTACTATCAGTTCATGTCTCAGTAGTACCAAAACGATATATGCCATTATTTTGCTTTAGATGGTTTCTGTTTTGTTGAGGCAGAAACATTCTGGAGAAGATCTCGGTTATGTCCAGAACTCAAATCATTCTAAGATTTCATTTTCATTTTCTTCTTAACCGTATAACACCCTCTAGTCAAATAACCACTGTTATCAAATGACCTCTACACAATACTTTAACCTATTTGTGCTAAAATCTTGCCAATAAATTTCAATTGTGGTATCACATTTTTATTTAAAATTAAACTAGACTAAGCCCTGGTTATTTACAAAGGACAGGAGTATGGACTGCCTGTGGGTAACAGAATAATATGGGTAATGATAAGGCCCCAGAAATGACATCAAGGCTGTAATGAAATGCAGTGGCCATATCCTGTCGTGGGTATAGCAACTTCTGTGTAAGTTTCAGTTTGTTCCAAGCTTGTTATAAGCAGCCTGGAACCAAATCTGGCTTTTAGCTACCCATAATCCCAAGCCTCCCACCAGTCACATTTCAACTTTAAATTTATTGTCTTTCAACTGTTTACAAGTATACCACTAAGTTAAACAATACTCCTTCAGACCAAGGTGCATAACATGTAACTCACACACAGCACATAAGCTAATAATATCACAAGTAAATTAACAAATAATAAAGTACGTTTTACGACACAAGTTTAAAAAAAATTACAGAATAACACTACCGGCACTACTTACATGATGAGATCTGGGTGGTGGCAGGGAGTTCAGTAGTCTCTCGGTCTGAGGTAAGAAGCTGTTTCCCATCCCAACAGTCCTTGTCCTAATGTTACAACACCACCTCCCTGATGTTAAGGGTCAGTGAGATTATTGGATAGATGGGAAAGATTACTGACATTGCTGAGGGCCCTACATATGTAGCGATCCAGATAAATATCTCAGATGGGTGGAAGAGAGACCCTGATTATCGTCTCAGCAGTCCTCACTTGTGGTCAGATGCCTTGCAATCCCCATACCAGACAGTGAGGCATCTGGTCAGGACACTCAATGGTGCTCCTATAAAAATTGTTAGAATGGGAGGCATGCCTCAATCTCCTCAGGAAGTGGAGGTGCTGTTGTGCTTACTGTCTTAGTGGTGTGGTTTTTCTTTTATAAATTCTATTGCATTACTTTTGATTTCTGGTTGCCTGCAAGAAGATGAGTCTCTTGGTTGTATACTCTGATATTAAATGTACTTCCAACCTTGGTTGTCTCCCTGTTCCAGTCTGTGTTTTCGAAAAGGGCCTGTAACACTGAGGTTGCTCCTTCTGGCCAGGTCTTTTATCTCCCTTTGGACTGATTTAACTCACTTAATCAGTGGTTTGTGTGCAGGAATTATCATAACAGATAGGAGGTCAGTGTGTCCGAAGTGTGGGTGGGGAGCAGCCTTGTATGCACCACGGATGTTGGTATAAACCGGATCTGATGTGTTCTCATCTCATGCAACATGCCCCAGCAACACAAGTCAGTGGACAAACATGATCTAATATTATCAACGTCCATTCTATTTCATTTATCTTGTCAGGTGGAACCGGATCAAGGATTTGCAGTTTTTCAACTAAGGATTCTATACCTCTAAAGGGATGAAGAGGTTGTCCTCCTTTCCCACTGACTGTAAAGTAAAATGGGGTGAAATGGGATTGTTTCCTTCTCTTGTATTTTCTCTGTTGATTTTTATTAAGACAAACTTAAAAATGACCTGAAGTTGAAATCACAAAGAGAAACACAGATTATAGGCTTGAAGTTTTAACCTTATATTTGATATGTTACTGTTTTTGTAGTATTGGTGTTTCTTGGGCATATTTTCCACTTGTTTTTACCTCTTGCCTCATTTTCAGAAGTGTGCTTTTTTTTTTCTGGACAATTCCTGTTAAGAAAAATCCTTTTTCTTCCAAGTTTTCAGTTTACAGGGGAGAATGGTACTTACACATTCCACTGATTAATAATGTAGCCGTTAAGATCGTCTGTGCCTATATATAATCATGTGTTTCATCATGTATTCTAACCCATATTTTGGCTACATGCTGCACATGGAGACGTGGTAGTGCTGTCGAGACATGTTAAAGATAGACTTTGTCAGGAAAAGAACCAGCAAACCTGAAGGTTGTTTTTAAAAAAAAATAAAATTCAGAGAGCCAAGGCAGAGAAGAGGAAAGTGAACACAACATTCTATTAGGTTAGTAAATGAGATAAATTACAAAATTGTGAGTTTTGTAAGTACATTAAAAGAAAAGCTGGCATTAGATTAATGAATTAGATAAAATACAAAACTAAAAGCTTTGTAGGTACATTAACGGAAACATTTTGCTGAAGTCTGTAATAGACTTTGGAAGAATTATGTTGGGGAAATAAGGAAATAAAGAGAATTCAACATACTGTCTTCATGAAAGGAAGCACAGAAAATCTGGGAATAGTGGAGAATTATGAATGAGCGGTTGCTGAAAGTCATCAGTAATCTTGAAAAAATATTAGAAAAATTAATGAAAGGACTGGATTGGGGGTTTAAAGGAGGTGAACATAGAGGCAGTGGCCTCACTGGTTATCATCTTACAGAATCCTGTAGATTCTAGAATATAAAGTAGCATGGGTAACCTCGCTATTGAAGAAAGGAGGGAGAGGAAAATGGAGAACTGTTGACCAATTCACTTCACATCTATAGTAAACAAAAATGCTGAAAGATAATATTAAGGAAATGGTAACGTGACATTTAGAAAAGCATTTTTTCCCTGATAGATCTATTTTCTGAGGTGATAACTGGCAATGTGGATATCTAGATGTGGTATATTTGGACCTATTCAAATTTATTTACTAAATTCAAGACACTATAGTGTCGGGCCTATATAATGGTATAAGGTGTTTTGAGATTAAATAAAATTCGAATTCAGACTGAAATAAACAGACATGGCACAAGGATAGGTTAATGGACAGGAAACAGAGTAGAACTGACAGTGTCATTTTGGTGTTAACTGTCCACAACTAGAGGTGTGTTGGTTACAATGATCCATGTTGGAGCCCATCTGTTTGGTCTGATTTGGATGTGGGGATCAAATGTCCAGATTTGGTAATGAAACAAAACTCAGTAATATTGCGCCACGGTATCCTAGCAGTTAGTGTGACGCTATTACAGCTCGGCAAAGTTCAATTCTGACATCATCTTACGGAGTTTGTACGTTCTCCCCATGGAACGTGTGGGTTTTCTCTGGGTCCTCCTGTTTCCTTCCACAGTCCAAAGATGTACCACTTAGTCATTGTCAATAGTTCAGTTATTAGGCCAGGATTAAATCGGGAGTTCCTGGGCGGTGTGGCTCAAGGGGCTGGAAAGTCCTATTTCACACTGTATCTCTAAATAAATAGGACCTTGAGGAGGGTTTAAAGAAACTTCATAGGTATATGGGTAGGTTGAAGTTGTAGAAAGGCAGAGTATTTTTTTAAATGTGTTAGACTAGAGGGATCTGATGTTTTTGTACTAGAATTACTGAAAAACAGCAAGTCATGATGCAAGATGATTTGTGTGCAAGACCAAAGACATCTTGCTCTAGTTGTATAGATCACTGATGAAACCACATATGGCGTATCTTACACAGATGTAGTCTCCATGGATAAGCAGGTGTGTAGCAAAAGTTCGCCAGATTGATTCATTCGATGGGATAGCTTTGTTGTGTGAAGAGTTTAAAAGAGTGAGAAGTAATCTAATTGAAATGAAGAAAGTGCTTCCAGACACGAGACTGCAGATGCTGCAGTCTGGAGCTACTCAATAAGTCAAGCACCACCTATGGACTGAAATGGAGAGTCAACAATTTGAGTCAAGACTCTTCACCTAACTGGTCCAGATAAAATGTTTTTGACTCAATGTTGACTGTCCATTTCCTTCCAGAGACATTGTCTGAACTACTGAATTGCTCCAGCTTCTTGTGTGTAGAAAATTCTTACATTGCTTGACAGAGTAGATATGGAGCTAAGTCGAAGATAGAGATTTATATACTTCTAGATATCAAGAGATAAGGAATTATTACACAGATGTGATGCAAAGATGAAAGATCAGCCATAATCTGATTGAATGGCAGAGCAGGATAAATGGCTTGCTCTTGTTTCTATTTGTTTTGTTCTTAAACTATTTACTATTGGCATAACTAGTTATAAATTATTGTAATTTTGCTCCAATGTTGTAAGAATTATTGATCTTTAACAATTTAGAGAAAAAAAATCACAATTTCAATGCAATGAGGTAGTCAAAGCAATCAGACTTGCAGCAACAAACTGCTGGGTTAACCCCACAGATTTGGGTAGTTTAGAACCGGCAATAGTTCACTGATGATGCCAGCAGTAAACTGTAAATAGCAGTACCATGGTTAGGGTGACTGTTTGATTAATCTGGGAATTTATTGTGGAAAATGAGATCGGGGAGGTCACATTCAAATGTGTATTGTGCAGATCAGGGGTTCCCAGCCTTTGTTTATGCTATGAACCCTTGCCATTAGCCAAGGGGTCTGTGGACCCCTGGTGTAGATATATAAAACATTTGATTCGTACAGACTGAAGAATGTATGAAAGTTATGACCAACTTAAAATAAAGCCTGCCTAAAGTAACAGATCTGTGCAGTGCTCTCAGAACTGAGCATCAATATACAGAGAGATTCCCCAGTGGCAACTTCCCTTGACACCTGGTGGGAGAATGGACCACCACTGTATATCAAAGAGAAGGAGGAAATGGAGAGTACAGGGAATGGCCTGTACAAGAAATCTTTCCATCCTCTGTGGAATGAAATAGAGGACCTCATGGGTCTGAGCCTGCTTCTGAGTTTGCATTGATGGTCATGTCCCTGGGCTTCCTGTGACCTCTGTTCATCATAGTGTATATCCTGGGCAAACAGAACAGCATCTAAGTGTTTTGAAATTCAAATAAGAAGAACACAAGTGTACTTCTGGAAAAAGACAAAAAATGGTGTAGTAAATGAGCATCACTTGCAATATAGCTGGTCACTAGCATTTGGAAGTTCAAACAAATATCATTTATCCCTTCCTGAAATACTATAAATCGACCAACCCTCGCCCCTAATCCCCATTGTCAGAAAATGCACATCAGATCAGGTTTGACCGTGGGACTCTTGTGTTATGAATGTCCCGACGATGTTTATCATGATGTATAATTACCTGAGGGGAAATGCCAGCTAGGCAATGAAAAGATCTTCTTGGTAGTTGTTGGCACTATTTCTTTTCAGTATGGCCACCTGTAATTTGCTGAATATTTGATGTTTGGGTTAAAGTTGTAGAGTTTATACTGCACAGATACAGGGCCTTCACCCCAATTTGCCTACTGGCGCTGGTTTCATTTGCCTGTGTTGGATATTCATTTAAACTTTTCCTGCTCTTATATACCTTTCTTTTAAAATCTGCATATCTGAGAAATGTGTTTTGGAAGACAAAGAAAGAGAAATTCACTGGGGGACTGGGAAGAAGTTATTTGAAACACAATAGCTCCACAGCAGTATTCATTTAGAGCAGGAGTTCCCAGCCTTTTTTTTTAATGCCATGGACCCCTACCATTAACTGAGGGAACTATGGCCCCAGGTTGGAAACCCCTGATTTAGAGCAATACCTCCAAATTATAACCGATGTAATTAATGTAAAATTTGACATTTACATGATGTTACTTTAAATGAGGTGTGAGACAACATGCTAACATTATGTTTACAGTAACCTTGGACAATGCATTCGTAGTAAAACAGTTTATTTTAAGAGGAACGGTAAGGTTAGTCAACCTGTTGTTGGAGTTTTCTCAATGTTTACATTTGATAATTAGGATAGTGAGTTTCATGTATTGTGAAAGCTGAAGTGTCTATTTCCATGTTTATGTTTCCGGAAGATAAAGTCCATCATCAGAGCATCCTTTCTATAAATCTTTATAAAATCTTTTTAAGAAAAAGCATGTCATCCTTGTGCGACTTTCAGAAGCTCCAGGTGAAAATAAGCATTCTACAGAAAATACGACTCTTATCTGGCCTTGGCATGGCAATATTTTCTAGTGCTGGGGAGAAATCTCCTGACGTCATACTTTGTTAAAACAATATATTAATTCCTCACTCTCAGTATTAAGTGTATAGTCAGCATAAACACTATTCATGGCGTAATGTCTAGGATCTAGTGACTTATTTGCAGAAAAATGTGTTGTTATTTAAAGCCCAATGGCATATTCAGGCTGAAAATTTCCTATCATTGCTTTACTTGGCTTGAGCACGTAGAGATTTAGGCAAATTTGTTTGGTTGGCATGGACCAGTAGGGCTGAAGGGCCTATTTCTTTGCTGTATAAATCTAGTAAAGTCTTGCTGTTCTGCATGAAATAGTGATGTGAGCCCAGGTGTGAGACGTTTATTTTCAGTTTTTGTATTAGACATTAGCACTTATTTCAGGATTTCAGGGGAGTGAGTAAATACATTTTTACCTATTCACTCTGGCGGGATCCCATGACATATTTGAAATGTATAGTTCAGATCTAAGTGTTGATTGGATCTTGTAATGTTGAAGCTTTATAAAGCACCGGTGAGGTCTCACTTGGAGTATTGTGAGCAGTTTTGGGCCCCTTTCTTAGAAAGGATGTGTTGACATTGAAGAGGATACAAAGGATGTTCACAAATGATTCCAGAATTGAAAAGCTTGTCGTATGAGGGAAGTTTAATGGCTTTGGGCCTGTAACTCACTGGAATTCAGAAGAATGAGGGGGAATCTCATTGAAACCTATTGAATGTTTAAAAGCCTAGCTAAAATGGCTATGGAGAGGATGCTTCCTATGATGGGAGAGTCTAAAACCAGAGGGCACACCCTCAGAATAGAGGGATGTCCTTTAAGAATGGAGATGAGGAGGAATTTCTTTCACCAGAGTCTGGTGAATCTGTGGAAGTCATTGCCATGGGCGGCAATGGAGGCCAAGTCATTGAGTTATTTACGGCAGAGGCTGATAGATTCTTGATTGGTCGGGACGTGAAGGGATATGAGAAGGCAGGAGATTGGAGCTAAGAGGGGAAATGGATCAGCTATGATGAAATGGTGGATCAGACTTCATAGGCCAAACGGCCTAATTCTACTCCTATATCTTATGGTCTAATGAGATCTTCAAGTCCAAGCTTTACACAATGAGCAAAACTTGTTAGGAACTGTGAGGCCCAAAAGTGAAATTTTAAACACTACTTTTAGATTTCTGTGAGGAACATGAATAGTTGACAGAGTAGCTTCAAGTGAGATACTCTTTCCCCAATTGCTAAGACCCCACAGCCCCTCACCATATTGCAGACACAGACATAATGCCTCAAGTCCCGGCTATAGCAAGTTTTACTGTGCTTTATATATTTATGAATGTTTATTTATATTTGCATTTCTACCTATTCACACTCACCAGCAGGAAAACCTGTCATATTTGAAACTAAATAAGAGAATATTCCAACAAAATAGTTTTTTGGCTTTGTTCAATCAGTAGGACAAAGTCTCTGCTGAATGGATGTGACTTGTGGTCACAATGGTTTGCAGCATCCTCATTTGCTGAGGACAGCCATGTATATTGAACAAATTGTGCAAAACAAAGTTCAAAGTAAATTTATTATTGAAGTACATATATGACACCATATATAATTCTGAGATTCATTTTCTTGCCAACATTCACGGTAAATACAAGAAACACTATAGAATTAATGAAAGACCACACACAACTGGATGGACAAACAACCAATGTGCAAAATATATCAAACTGCAAATATAGAGACAGGAAAAATAGTAATAAATAAATAAGGAGTAACTATCAAGAACATGGGATGAGGAGTCCTTGAAAGTGAATGCATAGCTTGTGGGAACAGTTCAGTGATGGGGCAGATGAAGTTGAGTGAAGCTATCCCTCTGGTTCAAGAGCCTGATGGCTGAGGGGTAATAACTGTTCCTGAACCCAGTGGTATGGGTCCTGATGCACCTGTACCTTTTTCCTGATGACAGCAGTGAGAAGAGAGCGTGGCCTGGATGGTGGGAGTCCTAATGATGGATGCTGCTTTACTGCGACAGCACTTAGTGCTGATGTGCTGAATTTTGGGGAGGGCTTTACCCATGATGGACTGGGCTGTATATGCTACTTTTTGTAGTCATTTCCATTCAAGGGCAATGTACTCTCCACTGCACATCTGTAAAAGCTTGACAGAGTTTTAGATGACTTGCCAAATAGTCACAGACTTCTAAGAGTATAGTTGCTGCCATGGTTTCTTCATAATGGCACGTATGGCTAGACCCAGGACGGATCCTCTTGAAATAATAACACTGAGGAATTTAAATTTACTGACCTTCTGCACCTCTGATTCCCCCCAGTGAGGACTGGCTCATGAACCTCCCAGTTTGTTCCTCCTGAAGTCAATAATCAGCTCCTCGGTCTTGCTGACACTGAGTGACACTGTTGTTGTGGCACCACTCAGTGAGATTTTCAATCACCCTCTTATGCTGATTCATCACCACCTTTGATTCGGCTAATGATAGTGATGTCATTAGCAAACTTAAATATGTCATTGGAGCTGTGCTTAGTCTCACAGTCATAAGTATAAAGTGAGTAAAACAACTGGTTAAGCACACAGCCTTGTAGAGCACCTGGACTGATGGGAGTTTGTGGAATGATGTTGACAATCCAACCTGACTGTGATCAGCAAATGAGGAAATTGAGGCTCCATTTGCACAAGGAGGTATTAACGCTTGGGTCTTGAAGCTTATTGATTATTTTCGAGGGCAGGATAGCATTGAATGCTGAGCTGTAGCCATTGAAGAATCTCCTGATGTGTGCACCTTTGCAGTCTAGATGTTCCAGGGTTGAGTGAGGAGCCAATAAATGGCATCAGCTGTTCACCTGTTATGACAGTTTGACACATTGGAGCGGATCCAAATCACTTTTCAGGCAGGAGTTGATGTGTTTTATCACCAACCTCTCAAAACACTTCATCAGAGTGGAGGCATGTACTACTGGATGATTAGTCACTGAGACAGGTTATCATGTTCTTCGGTGTCATTGAAGCAAGTGGGTACCTCAGATGGCTGAAGCGAGAGGTTAAAGATATAAATGAACTCCAGTCATTTCTTCTTGTCAGCTTCAATTACAAATACTCCAGTTTAAATACGTTCAGTTCAGTTTATTATGCTGTGACCTTTTCAGTCTTTTTATAAGTGACTATATTCAATCTAAATGGGTAGAACTACAAAGAATGATAACAGAACCAAAATTTTGGATTAGCAGTTAACCTGATCATTTGTTAATTTTATCAACTGATACTAATTCAATGTAAATTATTTCTTAAGTATGTTACTATATGCTACTTTGAGGCTGATTTTCTTGAGACATTAACAGGAAAATAAAGAATGCAATAGAATTTATCAAAAGTTATGCATAATAAAAGACTGGTAAACAACTAATGTGCAAAAGATGACAAACTGTGAAATACAAATAATACTGAGAAGATGAGTTGGAAAGAGTCATTGAAAATGAGTTTGTAGATTATGGGATCTGTTCAGAGTTATCTACACTGGTTCAGGAGCCTGGTGGTTGTAGGCTGATAACTGTTCCTGAAGCTGGTAGTGAGAGACCTAAGGCTTCTGTATCTCCTGCTGATGATAGTAGCGAGAAGAGAGCATAGATCGCCTGGTTGATGGGGAGGGGGGGTTTTGAGGATGGATGCTGCTTTCTTATTGCGGCGCTCCTTGTAAGTGTACTCAGTGGTTGGAAGGACTTTGCTTGTAGTGGTCTGGGCTGTATCTACCACTTTTCTGTAGTCTTATCCATTCCTGCTATTGACCTTTTGCTCCAGTAGGCAAATTGAAGTGGATCCAAGTCTCTTTTTAGGCAGGAGTTGTTTCATCAGCAACCTCTCAAAACACTTCATCACTGTGGGTGTAAGCACTACTGGGCGACTGTCTGAGGCAGGTCACCACGCTCTTCTTGGGCATCAGTATAATTGAATTTATGTTGAACTAATCGTTCTTTGACTTCCCATGTCTGTCTTAAACTATACTTGTCTTTTGAGTTAACTTTACTGCAAATTTACATTTTCTGTGAAAATATCCTTTGCTTTTACCTCCTAATTCTTTGCATTTACATTAAGTTGGTTGAGCAGATAACTGGGTAGATATGTCAAATATGAAATTTCCTTTGTGTATGTATGTGTTCTGCAGGTATGTGTCCATGTACTACTGTTGTGAGGTTTAAATGTCACTGGTGATGAATTTTGATCTTGTCTGAAATGAGTCATGATGAAATAATATCTGGACTGTTATACTTAACAGCAGAGAAGACCAAGGGAAGATTTTTTTTTAGAGGTGCTCAAATCTGAGGGATTTTGATGAGAGAAGTAACAGGGAGAAAGAACAAGAAAGAAGCTGGGTTTTTATGCAGCATTATGTTATCTGCTTGCTGAGTAGGTTGTGATAGCACATTCAATAGTATCTATTAAAGGGGAATTGATAGTAAAAATTGAAGAATGGAGCAATAACTGGAAATTTGACTAATTGGATAGCACCTTCATGCGAATCATTTGCTTAATTCTTGTTCTGTGATATCCCATGAGAAAATACACACCTTTGCTCTCTTTGCTTGGGGGGGAATTAAAAAGAAATATTGGGGAATGTTTTTAAACTGCTAAAATTTTGTATGCAATGTGACGTTACAATATGAGGGGTGCACTGTGAATGACCCCACGCACCCCTCATTCAAACTCTTCTCCCTCCTGCCATTTGGCAAAGGGTACCGAAGCATTCGGGCCCTCAGGACCAGACTGTGTACCAGTTTCTTCCCCCAAGCCGTTAGAGAGAGAGAGAGACTCACACTCCCACTCCCACTCACACTCTGTTTATTAATTATTGTACTGTCTTGCACTGTTTTGTGCACTTTATGTAGGCCTGAAGTCTAGTGTAGTTTTGTGTTGTTTCAGGTAGTTTAGTGTAGTTTTGTGTTGTTTCATATAGCACCATGGTCCTGGAGGATCGTTGTTTTGTTTTTACTGTGTTCTGTACCTTCAGTTATGGTTGAAATGACAATAAAAGTGACTTGTTATTCTGGCTTTTTTATAAGCCACTTTGCAGTTGCTGACTAAAAGTGATGTGATTGCTCTTTATTCTTCCACAGATATTCCTCTTGTTAAGCATGTTAACATAAAGCATGTTCGAATGGTAAAAAGTTGAAGGGCCTGTGATGTACTGTTCAATGTTCTGTGGTTGCAGTATGCAAAACACTTGGACATGTACAGACATTGAAGTGGAAGGAACAGTACTATAGTGCTAGGTTAACCAAATGTTTAAAGACAATTTAATGCAGCTGTACAGGGCCCTGGTGAGACCACACCTGGAGTACTGTATGCAGTTTTGGTCTCCAAATTTGAGGAAGGACATTCTTGCTATTGAGGGAGTGCAGCGTAGGTTCACAAGGTTAATTCCCGGGATGGCGGGACTGTCATATGTCGAAAGATTGGAGCGACTGGGCTTGTATACTCTGGAATTTAGAAGGCTGAGAGGGGATCTTATTGAAACATATAAGATTATTAAGGGATTGGACACGCTAGAGGCAGGAAGCATGTTCCCGCTGATGGGTGAGTCCAGAACCAGAGGCCACAGTTTAAGAATAAGGGGTAGGCCATTTAGAACGGAGTTGAGGAAAAACTTTTTTACCCAGAGAGTGGTGGATGTATGGAATGCTCTGCCCCAGAAGGCTGTGGAGGCCAAGTCTCTGGATGCTTTCAAGAAAGAGATGGATAGAGCTCTTAAAGATAGTGGAATCAAAGGTTATGGGGATAAGGCAGGAACTGGATACTGATTGTGGATGATCAGCCATGATCACAGTGAATGGCGGTGCTGGCTCGAAGGGCCGAATGGCCTACTCCTGCACCTATTGTTTATTGTCTATTAAAATGTCAGAGTAATATTAATGGTATATTTTTACAGCGAAGATTGTGTGTTGGTGCTTTTGATTTGAAAGTTGTCAATGCTTAAATGGATAATTATGCTGAAGATTTGATTAGTCAGAAGAGGGGAAATTGCTGTATGGGAAACAATCTCAGAATAAGCATTTTGTTCCATTCTATTTTGTATCATTGATTTTACTGCTGTTACTTTTTAAAAATCGTCTTTCCATGCTGTCACATACACACTTGCCAGCAGCTCTCCCAGTTAAGGACAAACCAGTTTGAAGTCTTTGGGTGAGGTGATCACAATTGAGCCAGACTTGAATCTAATTGAAATTAATAGTGCACATGCAGTTTCCAGTGCTTGTGTTGCTAAACAGTTGGCAATGCAGGTTCCAATGTCTATTCCTTCGACCCTCACAACTGCAAGGTACTGAACGAGCTACCTAGTTTGCTAGAGATGGTAAACTGATTCTGCAAAAAATGAGATTTAGAATTTTGTTTTTGCTTTTGCCCAGTTGGTCATAATGCCAACTTTGTCATTTTCATTTTCTGCTTAAAAGTAAGGTCAGTTGAATTTGAAGAAGTGATGACAATATATCGCAACATAATGTGTCCCAATTCCCTGAAAGTACCAATAAAAATTACATTACAGATGACTAAGCCTTAGTCAATTGACTTGCTGCCATGTTGTTGAGATTGTCTTTTGAATAATGATTACAGTTCCCTTTTGAAGTGTTCTGGGCTTCATTTTCTCCAATCAGATATCTAGGATAACTTATATTGGTGAAGAAAAAGAGTGGCGGACATGCAGATACATAATTTTTAGAACTGGTTTGTGTATTTTAGTCAAAATTTTCTACTGATTTCTCATTGTCCTTTCTTTACTCATTCATTGTATATGTGATAATTATTTTAAAGTTTAAAAGCAATAACATTGATTCTGGTAATGTTTGTTGACCTAACAACAACAACATGTTTTGAACTGAAAAAGTATATTTGAAGTAGAAAGCTTAGGGTGTGGCAAATTCATTTCAAATTTTGTCCTATTCTACCTCCCCCTCTCCATTATCTTGTAGACTTTTAATTATATTTGATTACAAAGAAACTGCTTAATATTTGCTTAGCAGGATCAATTGTAACAATCAATGGATTACACTTTGGTATGTGCTAATTTTAAAGGAGTGTAATTGCACAGCCGATGTTTGTAGAGTGGTTTGCGACGTCAACAGAATTAGTTTAACAGCTGCAGATGTGGCATTTGTCAAGAGATTATGTCTGGCCAAACCATGTCATTCATAGATAATTTAAAGCAGTTCACCAGGTCAACAAAAAAGTTTGAATTTAATGCGATTATAATTTAGCCATTTAAGTGTAAAACTTAAATGCCTGCATTCATACAGTTTTGTATTTAATAAGAAAATCTTTCAATAGGAAGCTGTTGCATGTTTAACCTAAAATTGGATTTTATACAGCTTCCATTGATGAAACTCGTGAAATGATTGCAGTTTTTGAATTTGCTGTTTCCTTGAGCTTTTCATGTCAGTATAATTTTAGTGCCGTTTGGTCTTAAATCCATGAGTTTAGTTTGTATTATCTTAGTTTAATTTAGCCATATTTCCACTTTATGGTATTAAATTATGTTGCTTAATTAGAATATGTAATTCATTTTTTAAAAGAAATGATATGCATATTTCTATTGGAGATTCTAATAAAATATTTAAACATTAACGTTCAAACATCTGCATGAATGCTTTATTACATACTCTTCAGGAACATTACTCATCAAAAAATGATTTTTCTTTTGCTGTGCTTGTTGACATATTTCCTCGCTGACACTTTTGCTGTGCATCCAGCATCACAAGTCTTTTTTTTTGGCCAGTTGATGCTGTTTTCAGTTTAGATTGATAGTATGGTGCAAGGGGGTGTGTACACGGGGTCCACTTGGCTATCAGCAAGAGTTTGGGAAGGCGGGATGGGAATGATGTAATAGCAGAGCAAGTTATAGAACTGGGGAAGGATGAAATCATGGAAGTATGAGATTGAAAAATAAATGAGGATCAACGAGTCAAAAGCCAATGTAAGTTGTTAGCTGGTTTGTGGTCACGTACTAAGCTACAGTGGGAAAACTTTTTTTATGCCATCCAGATGATTTCATCACATCAGTGTATTGAGAAAGTCCAAGAGCAAGTGCAATAGCAGTATGTGGATTACTGTTACAATTAGAAAAAGTGCAAAGCTATTACAAGGAAGATTCAAGGTCAAGAGTTCATCCAGATATTCTTATAACAGTGGGTTAGAAGCTGTCCTTGAGTCTGGGGGAAATGCTTTCAGTCTTTTCTCCCAGCTCCAATGGCCAGGAGAAAAAGAGAATGTCCAGAGTACATGGTGGCCTTGTTTAATGTTGGCTCCTTTATGAGACAGCAAGTCCTTGGAGGCGAAGCTGGTTTTTTGATGTGCTGAGACATGGCTCTCTGCAGCTTCTTGTGGTTTTGGTCATATCAAGCCATGATGCACCCAGCTAGAATGCTTTCTGTAGTACACCTATAAAATTTGAGGATCAGTGGGGATATGTGAAATTTCTTCAGCCTCCTGAGGAAGTAGAGTCCCTGGTACACTTTTTCTTGGCCGTGACATCTATGTGGTTGGACCAGCAGAGGCTGTTGGTGATGTTCACTTCCAGAAGCTCTCAACCTCAACATTGTTGATATAATCGGGAGTCTGTGCACCACCCCCTTCCCCCATCCTGAAGTACTGGTCATCTGTTTTATTTTGCTGACATTGAGGGAAAAGTTGTTATCATAACACCATGCCACAGGCTCTCTGTCTCCTTGCCGCACTCCAACATCATTATCTGAGATTTGGCAAACTGTGGTGGTGTCATTTACAGACTTGTAGATGGAGTTAGAGCAGAATCTGGCAGTGCAGTCATGAGTGTACAGGACATAGAGTAGGGCTGTGAAGATGTAACCTTGTAAGGCACTGAAGTTGAGAACAACCATGGCGGAAGTGTTGCTGCCTTTCCTTGCAGATTGTAGTCTGTTGATCAGGAAGTCGAGGATCACGGATGAAGTAAAGGTCATGAACTATAAAGAAGGGCAGATAACACTGAAGGATGTTCTAATCTAGATGTCAAAAAAGCTGGTTATGGACTTGGGTGCCAATGAAGGCAGATGACGTTGAACATGCAGGTGAGTGATTTTGTGATGGAGTACGTGGATAGAAAATCTTTAGGCATTATTCTGTGTGAACCATCTTCATGTTTCTCCTTGTATTTTCAAAAGAAGCAGTCTGTTCTGCAGGCTCTATCATAGAACTCTTCCCATTTCTGACCCTTTTTTTTTGTAAAGAAAGGCTTTACTTTGTCAAGAGGTGAGTCACTTGCCAGAGGTTACTCAGCCTCTAATTTGCTCTTTCTTGGCAGTTTCTGATCAGCAGTGATAAAAGAGGTGCAATGTTTATGTGATTGAATGTTGGGGGTGGGTGGGAAAGGAAATGGGCAAAGGAATGTCAAGAAATTGGACATTTATGAAACAGATATCACTTGTGTTGGTTGTGGGGATGTTTATGGAGCGTCCTCCTCCTGTTAGCTGTTTACTTATCCACCACTACTCAACATTTTTTAGCTCTGCCTGGTGCTGCTATGGGATATCCCCATCTGCTCTCTTCTGGCTTGCAAAAGTAATGATTATATTAGCCTGCAAGGTTGTGGATTGTAATGACATATATTTCAGCTGTTGTTTGTAGCTCCTTATGAACACCCGGTTTTGAGTTGCCAGGGTGGCATGGAGGTGTAGTGGTTAGCACAACACTTTACAGTACCAGCGACAAGAGGTTCAATTCCTGCTGCCTGTAAGGAGTTTGTACGTTCTCCCTGTGACCACCTGGGTTTCCTCCCATAGTCCAAAGACCTACTGGCTGGTTAATTGGTCATTGTAAATTGTCCCATGATTAAGCTAGGGTTAAATCAGAGGTTGCTGGTGGAACAGCTCAGGGGGCCAGAAGGGCCTTCTCCACACTTTATCTCAATAAAATAACAATCTGGACTCAATGTATTTCATCTAATGCAACTGCAGTACCATTTATCACTGACCTCATGATGGACAAATATATCTGCTACAGTAGGTTGCTAAGAAGGGCCAAGCAGGTTATCTCCCATTGGTTCACTCACTTGCTGCGGCAGACCCAGTATGGCATTATTTCTTTCAGAGGGATATGAGCCAAACCCGGGCAAAGGATGGTCACCATAGTTGACATGGATGAGTTGGGTGAAGGGTCTCTTGCTGTGCTGTATTACTCTGACATGGTGATGGACATTGCAATCTCCCATGCTTGCTGTGCCTGTGCAACTTTAAGTGATTCTTTCAAGTATTGATCAACATGGAGTAGCTAATGGAAGACAACTTGTTGGTCATCCAGAAAAAGGTTTCCTTGCCCAGGATTTTTTTAAAAATACCTATTATAAGGAAACAAAACTGAGAGTTAGAACTTGTCTTTGAAGATGGTCATGGAGTCCTAATTTAAACCAGTGGCATCTCAGCATTCAACAGGTCTTCCCCATCCCACCCCCAGCATAAATACTGAGGAATTCCAAGGAGACTTCAGTCTGTCGCTGGGTATGAAATGATCTAACAACAAAGCACACTAATATATGTGATACCAATTGTGCCTCCAAGTTCCGGATTATCAAAGCATGCATTCAGTTCCAGGACTTGCATTTGAAGGGCAGAATGTCTGCAATTTACATCAGACCTGTAGGCCACAGCCAGAGGATCCTGTGCACTGGTGATATTGCATAAGTACACTGTTGGCTGTGAAATAGTTTGAGATATTTTAAAGCTGTAAAAATGTGAGATTTCAATGCAATTTAGTTTTTAGACTTTTGAATCTGAGAGTAATTTATCTGAGTTTTTTCACTAATCAACTAGTCCTTTCATCTGTAGAGTTATGAGAAGAGTACAAAATTAAAAACACAGTAGCAGGTTTTATGTCTGTAATGTTTTATCTGATCCATTTTATGTAGAATTGTATCTGAAAGTCATGTATTAAGAATTCCAGGTACTGCAGGTCTACCTGTCAGTGAGCTGCTCAGCAGGGGAGCTGGACGTGGTACGGACCATGTTGCTGTCTGCTATAGGAAGGTATCAGAGTCTGTGCTCAGTCTAATTGTGAGAGATTATTTCGGATGTTTCTCTTGTGATTGCAAGACCCTGTTGGACATTTGTATACATTCATTTATAGACTGCTGAGAACTTGCCAATAACAAAGTTCAAAGTAAATTTATCATCAAAAGTATAATTATGTCACCATATACAACCCTGAGATTTATTTTCTTCTGGGCATACTCAACAAATCCACAATAGAATAATGACCATAATAGAATCAATGAAAGACTTTACTGATTTAGGTGTTTAATCAGTGTGCAGAGACAATAATCTGTGTAAATACATAGAAGATTTAATAATAAATGAACACAATTATTATGGAGAACATGAGACGAAGAGTCCTTGAAAGTGAGTCCCTTTGGCTCAAGACCCTGATGGTTCAACCCCAATATACCATCAATTTATGGAATATGTCACACAGGGACTTGGGCTATATACAGTGCCTTTAAAAAGTATTCACCCTCCCCCCCCCCCCCCGGAAGTTTTCATGTTTTATTGTTTTACAACGTTGAATCACAGTAGATTTAATTTGGCTTTTTTGACACAGATCAACAGAAAAGCCTCTTTCATGTCAAAGTGAAAACAGATCTCTACAAAGTAATCTAAATTAGTTGCAAATATAAAGCACAAAATAATTGATTGCATAAATATTCACCCCCTTCAAGTCGGTATTTAGTAGATGCGCCTTTGGCAACAATTACAGCCCTGCATCTGTGTGGATAGGTCCCTGTCAGCTTTGCACACCTGGACACTGCAATTTTCCCCCATTCTTCTTTACAAAACTGCTCAAGTTCTGTCAGATTGCATGGGATCATGAGCAAACAGCCCTTTTCAGATCCAGCCACGAATTCTCAATTGGATTGAGGTCTGGACCCTGACTTGGCCACTCCAGGATGTTAACTTTGTTGTTTTAAAACATTCCTGTGCAGCTTTGGCTTTTTGCTTGGGGTCATTGTCTTGCTGAAAAACAAATCTTCTCTTAAGTCACAGTTCTCTTGCAGACTGCATTAGGTTTTCCTCCAGGATTTCCCTGTATTTTGCTGCATTCATTTTACCCTCTGCCTTCCAGGGCCTGCTGCAGTGAAGCATCCCCACAGCATGATGCAGCCACCACCATGCTTCACGGTGGGAAAGTGGTGTGTTTTTGATGATGTTCAGTGTTTGGCTTATGCCAAACATAGCGTTTAGTCCGATGGCTAAAAAGCTCAATTTTGGTTTCTTCAGACCATAGAATATTCTTCCAACTGACTTCAGAGTCTCCCACATGCCTTCTGGCAAACTCTAGCTGAGATTTCATGTGAGTTTTTTTCAACAGTGTCTTTCTCTTTGCCACTGTCCCCTAAAACTGTGACTGGTGAAGCACCTAAGCAACAGTTGTATACACCAGTCTCTCCTATCTCAGCCACTGAAGCTTGTAACTCCTCCAGAGTTGTCATAGATTTCTTGGTGGCCTCCCTCACTCGTCCCCTTCTTGCATGGTCACTCAGTTTGTGAGGATAGTCTGCTCTAGACAAATTTACAACTGTGCCATATTCTTTCCATTTCTTGATGATTTACTTAACTGTATTCCAACGGATATTCAGTGACTTGGAAAATTTCTTGTATCCATCTCCTGACTTGTGCTTTTCAATAACCCTTTTCATGGAGTAGCTTGGCGTATTCTTTTGCCAGGATACTGACTTGCTAGCAGTTTGACCTTCCAGATACAGGTGTATTTTTACTACAGTCAATTGAAACACCTTGACTACACAAAGGTGATCTCCATTTAACTAATTATGTGACTTCTAAAACCAATTGGCTGCACCAGTGATGATTTGGTGTGTCATATTAGAGGGGGGTGAATACTTATGCAATCTATTATTTTGTGTTTTATATTCGTTATTACTTTAGATCACTATTTAGAGATCTGTTTTCACTTTGTCACAAAAGAGTGTCTTTCTGTTGATCAGTGTCAAAAGAACAAAATTAAATCCACTGTGAGTTAGTTGTAAAACAATGAAATGAAAACTTGTGGGGGTGGGGGTTGGTGAATACTTTTTATAGGGACTGTATATATTCTTGTGTGACTATGTTTTATATGCTGTATATGACTTGTGCTAGGTAGGACTATTGGTAATGTGTTTTGCACCTTGGCCTCAGAGGAATGCTCTTTCATTTTCCCCCACCTTCATGGCCTGCTCATCACTTTGACCAGGGATTCCCAACCTGGAGACCACAGACCCCTTGGTTAATAGTAGGAATCCATGGCATAAAGAAGGTTGGGAACTGCTGACCCAGATCATAAGAAATACGAATAAAAGCAGGCCATTCGACCCATCAGATCAATCATGACTGATTTATTATCCTTCTCAACTCAATTCTCTTGCCTTCTTCCTGTAACCCTTGTCACCCTGACTAATTACGAACCTCTGCTTTAAATATACCCAACGACTTGGTCTCCACAGCCGTCTGTGGCAATGAATTCCACAGATTCACCACCTTCTGTCTGAAGAAGTAACTCCTCATGCTGTCCTAAATGGACATCCCTCTATGCTGAGGTCCTAGAATCCCCCACTATAGGAAACACCCACTCTATCTAGGCCTTTCAATATGCATTACATTTCAATGAGATTCCCCCCCCCCCCCCAATTTTTCTAAACTCCAATGAGTACAGGCCCAGAGCCTCATATACTAACCCTTTCATTTCTGGAATCATTCTCATTAACCTCCTCTGGACCTTCTCCAATGACAGTACATATTTTGTTTGATAAGCAGCCCAAAACTGCTTAAATACACCAAGTGTGGTCTGACCAATGCCTTATAAAGCCTCAATATTACATCCTTGCTCTTATATTCTTGTCCTCTCAAAGTAAGTGCTAATGTTGCATTTGTCTTCCTTACCACCGACTCAACCTGCAGGTTAACCTTTAGAGAATCCTGCACGAAGATTCCCAACTCCCTTTGCACCTCGGAATTTTGAAATTTGACCCTGTTTAGAAAATAGTCTACTCCTGTATTCCTTCTCGTAAAATGCATGACCATACATTTCCCTACACTATGCTCCATATGCCACTTCCTTGCCCATTGTCCTAACCTGTCTAAGTCATTCTGCATAACTCCCTGCTTCCTGAGTACTTCCCGCCCTTCCACCTATCTTCATATCGTCTGCAAACCTGGCTATAGAGCCATCAATTCCAAATCATTGGACATCCAAATCTTTGACATATAATATGAAGAGAAGCAGTTTCCATCACTGACCGTTGCGGCACACCACTAGTCATTGAAAGCCAACTCGAAAAGGATCCTTTTATTCCAACTCTTTGCCTCCTGCCAATTGGCCAATCCTCTCACCTTGTCAAAGGCTTTCTGAAAATCCAAGTAGACAATTCTCTTTTGACTATCCTGCCTGTTATTTCCTAAAAGGATTCCAACAGATTTGGCATGCAAGAAATCACCCAAGGAAACCATGTTGACTTTGGCCTATTTTGTCATGTGCCTCCAAGTATCCTGAAACTTCATCCTTTATAATGGACTGCAACATTTTCCTAACTATTGAAGTCATGCTAACTGGCCCATAATTTTCTTTCTTCTGCCTTCCTCCCTTAAAGAGTGGAGTGACATTTGCAATTTTCCAGTCATCCTGAACCATTCCAGAATTTAGTGATACTTGAAAGATCACAACTAATGCCCCCACAATCTCTTCAGTTATCTTTCAGAACCTGGGATGTAGTCCAACTGGTCTAGGTACCTTCAGACCTTTCAGCTTCCCAAACACGTTCTCCTTAGTAATAGCAACTACACTTACCTCTGTCCCCTGACATTCTCAAATTTGATGACATATTGCTAGAGTCTTCCACAGTGAAGGATGACAGATAATACTTATAAAGTTTGTCTGCCATTTCTTTGTGCCCCATTGCTACCTTTCCTGGGTTATTTTCTAGCAGTTCAATATCCATTCTTTATATAGCTGGAAGAAAAACCTCCATTGGTTCTCCTCCTTCCCTTTGTTCATCTCCTCTTTTATTCCACTGTCATCTTCTATCAGATTCCGCCTTTGGTCCTTTACCTCTTCTACCTTTCACTTCCCAGCTCCTCTGTTCATTTCCCATCTCCCACCCACCCACGTTCCCCTCACCTGGCTTTACCTGTCCCCTGCCAGCTTGTACTCCTCCCCCTCCACCCACCTTATTCTGGCTTCTGCCCTCTTCCTTTACATTCCTGATAAACTGGTTTGGCCCAAAGTGTCAACTGTTTATTCCCCTCCATAGATACTGCCTGACCTGCCAAATTTCTCTAGCATTTTATGTGTGTTGCTCAAGATTTCCAGCATCTGCAGACTCTCTTTTGTGAAGTATCTGCTTAGCTTGTTGGGAGATTTGTATTGTTGGAAGCACATCCATTTTAACTGCAGTGTTTGGGACTGGTTACATTCTTTGGCCATTTTATTATCATACTTTCTAATGACATATTGTGACTGTATGGTGTTGCCTCCCTGTGAACCAGTTGGCTAAATCTCCTTTGTAGTTCAGAGCTCTTGAGCTTAGTTTTTTCCCCTAAATTAACCTGTATAGGCTTTGTAGCTGTTTTTAGAACCAGTTTATCAATTGCATTAAGCTAACGATTGCCACAGGAGAGGTTCACTTTAATAGTTTAATTAGATGTGGCTCCATTGAAGTCATCCTTTTATTTGTTTCTGTTCCTACTAGCACCTTCCTCATCTCAAAATGATGAGATTTATTTAAAGCTAGGTGTATCATGACAACGCATTTTACAAGAACTAAATTAAACACTGTTTTCTGGTTTGGCTGTTCGAATAATTTGTACCTGTTACTTTTCAGTTAACTCTACATTGCTCCAAACAGGCAAAGTTGTTTAGCTAATCAAGTATTTTACCTAATATGCTAGTGTCTTAGAGCAGTTTTTAAAATACTTTCGTCAGTAGATTGTCTACACCAGAATGTTATTGTTACAGTCTTTACCAGAGTATGTGATTTGGATAGGAGCTTTGTTTTGGGTACAAGTGTGGATAGTTATCATTGTTCAGAGATGTAGGTCTGTGTGATATTTGTGAGGATTCTAGGTTGCATGGTAAAGTAGTGGGGATAAAAGATCATTAATTTGCAAGAGCAGCATACAGTTAAGGAAAATGGTATGTTGGTATTTTATTACAAGAGTATTTGAGTACAAGATTATTGATCCTTACTACAATTATAAAAGGCAGTAAAACTTTGCCTTTCATGGGAAAGGATAGTAGTAGGACAACAAAAGTTTACTAGACTTACTCCTAAAGTGTTGGGACGATTGGTTATGCCTCTGTTTTCGAAATAAAAACAATGAAGTGACCTAATTGAAATATATAACATTTTAAAGGCCTCAGCAGGGTGAAGGCGGGGAGGCCGTTTCTCCTGACTGAGTTACCTAAATGTAGGGGCTAAGTCTCAAAATAAGGAGCCAGTTAAAATTAGGAATAACCTCTTCACTTGGATAGTGGTGATTTGTGGAATTCTGTTGCGCAGAATGGCTTGCTCATTCCATTCAGAACAGCGATAGATTTTGAGTCATGTAAAGGAATAGAGGTGAGGGCAGGATATATGGGGATAGGGAAGGAAAATGGTCTCAGAAGCAACGAGAGGGCTATGAAACCTCTAATACTCGCCCCATTATTTAAGAACATGTTAGCTGTTCTTCTACTCCTATTTTTTCAAATAAAAAAATCCCACATATTAGTTTCTTTGCTGAAGTAATACATTAATTAAGATTACTACCTTTCCATCTTCCTCTGTTGGATTTTGAAACTATTCTATAGTTGTTGCTTTCAACTATTTGCCCATGCCTCTAACTAATAATTTCAGCCACAAAAACATGAAATTTACAGAATTCAGTTAATGAACTTGGATGTTGATTGTTCAGTACAACAGATTATAGGTCATCATAGAAACATAGAAAATAGGTGCAGGACTAGGCCATTCGGCCCTTCGAGCCTGCACTGCCATTCAGTATGATCATGGCTGATCATCCAGTTCAGAACCCTGTACCTGCTTTCTCTCCGTACCCCCGATCCCTTTAGCCACAAGGGCCATATCTAACTCCCTTTTAAATATAGCCAATGAACTGGCCTGAACTGTTTCCTGTGGCAGAGAATTCCACAGATTCACCACTCTCTGTGTGAAGAAGTTTTTCCTCATCTCGGTCCTAAAAGGCTTCCCCTTTATCCTCAAACTGTGACCCCTTGTTCTGGACTTCCCCAACATCGGGAACAATCTTCCTGCATCTAGCCTGTCCAATTCCTTTAGAATTTTATACGTTTCAATAAGATCCCCCCTCAGTCTTCTAAATTCCAGCAAGTATAAGCCTAGTCGATCCAGTCTTTCTTCATATGAAAGTCCTGCCATCCTAGGAATCGATCTGGTGAACCTTCTTTGTACTCCCTCTATGGCAAGAATGCCCTTCCTCAGATTAGGGGACCAAAACTGCACACAATACTCCAGGTGTGGTCTCACCAAGGCCTTGTACAACTGCAGTAGAACCTCCCTGCTCCTGTACTCGAATCCTCTTGCTGTGAATGCTAACATACCCATTCGCCTTTTTCACCGCCTGCTGTACCTGCATGCCCACTTTCAGTGACTGGTGTACGATGACACCTAGGTCTCGTTGCACCTCCCCTTTTCCTAATTGGCCACCATTCAGATAATAATCTGTTTTCCTGTTCTTGCTACCAAAGTGGATAACCTCACATTTATCCACATTAAATTGCATCTGCTATGAATTTGCCCACTCATCTAACCTATCCAAATCACCCTGCATCCTCTTAGCATCCTCCTCACAGCTAACACTGCCGCCAGCTTCGTGTCATCCGTAAACTTGGAGATGCTGCATTTAATTCCCTTGTCTAAATTATTAATATATATTGTAAACAAGATAAATTGTAAATCAGACTGTGATAGAAGCAAAACTCGGATACCATTTGAGTTCCTGATTTCAAACCCCTTTTTCCCACCATCCCCAATAATCTTCCTTTTTGCTGTTTCCCTCCTCCCATCTCCAAAGCCACAAAACACATCTGGTACCCCTCTTTGGTAAAAATAACATTGTAAGACAACATTCAACAATGATGTGGCCCAAACTTCTCCTGATATCAACTGTTAAGATCAAAAGATGTGGTGAAAGGACATTTTGCTTCTCCCATCTTGTAAGGAAATGTGTAAGGAAATTTAGGTGTCTTATAGAGGCAAGACCATTCCAGATTAAATAATTTCATGCATCACTGTTCTCCTTACAGTCACATAATTACTAAGACAAACAAAAAAAAACAAGTGCTAATAAAGGAAAAATGTTGCCTATCCTCCAAAAAACTAAGTCAGCAACTCCATTCTAGCCAGGACTGTTTTCCAGAGGTTTACTATTCTTTGGGGAAAGAATTAAATGCCTAATGTTCATTCATTTCCAATTCTTGCACAATTTAAGTTGATCTTGCTGCATTTCTCTGGTTCGTACCCAACATTAGTCCAAAAGCTTTTCAACACTTATTGAACGCTCATTTGGATTAATGTGATTGGACTGTTGAGCTGTGGTCTCAGCATGAATAAATGAAAATGAGATTCTGCAGATGTTGGAATCTTGATCAACACATACAAAATCCTGAAGAACTCAGCAATTCAGCCAGCGACTATGGAGGGGAATGAACAGTCAATGTTTTGGGCAAAGACACTTTATTAAGATTAGAATGGAAAAGGGCAGAAGCCAGAATTATCATCTGCCAGCTTGTATCCCTTTCCCTTCCTCCAACAACTATTTTGGCTTCTGCCCCCTTCTGTTCCTACCCTGAAGGGTCTCAGCCCAAAATATACTCTGTTGATTCATCTCCATAGATGCTGCCTGAGTTGCTGAGCTCTTCCAGTATTTTTTGTGTGTGTTGCTCATGAGAAAGTACGAGTCGTGTTCTGACAATGTTAATTGCCGGGTGTGTCACTGACACTAGAGGCAAAGAGTAGATGTCAAAAAGGGCAATACACATAATTAGCTGACTGCTGTTGGAGGAGGGGAAGAGAACTGCAAAAAGTTAGGAGAGACTATTTATCATAGGGCTTGGAATGGGATAACTTCTTCCTGGTTTGATCTTGAATGTATTTTATTGCTCAGTGCCTATTGTTTACACAGCTGAAATTGATCTAATAAACATTGAGTTGTGTGCTGATAATGTTGAGTGGGTGTATGACTGACAGCGACAAAGAGCAGATGTCAAGAAGATCAGTACATACAGTACAAGCAGCTGAACCCTGCGGTTGACTTCCAGTGCAGAAACTTAATTTGTGAATGCCTCCATTGGAGATTTTCTTAGCTCTTGCAGCCTTGATCCTGTTGAAGGAGGATGCACTAGATATGCCATTTTGAAGTGTAACCTGAATCCATTTGTGTATTTCAACATTACATTAATATATAAATATGGGACATGGAAGAAATTGATGTAATATAATAGTTACATATTGCAATATATTGGGACGGCACGGTAGCGTAGTGGTTAGCACAAAGCTTTACAGTTCAATTTCTGTCGCCTGTAAGGAGTTTGTGTGTTCTTCCCTTGACTGCTTGGGTTTCCTCTGGGTGCTCCAGTTTCCTCCCACAGTCCAATGACATACTGGTTGAGAGGTTAAATGGTCATTGTAAATTGAACTGTGATTAGGCTAGGTTTAAATTGGGGTTACTGGGCAGCGCGGCTAGAAGGGTCCATTGCGTGCTGTATCTCAATAAATAAATAGAAGGATTTTGAGTTGTGATCTTCATGACCTTGGAGTATCAAAGTGTTTGCTTGGCTATTAAGTACTTGTGAACAGTAACCTTGTAGTTAAATAGGGCGATGTGACAGTTTATATGTGCATATGAAGGTATCTCAAATCACAGAGAGTTCATCATAAAGGAAAACTGGATAAGTTGGACCTGTAAATGGGAAAACTGGATAGTTAAATGAGTCACTAAGAAAGCCTGCATGCATGCTCAGTTCCAACTTGTCTAAACAACTATTGGTTTTGATGCCAAGAAATCTGTGCTGTCTCTCATCGATAGTACAGTAAGTGTGTGAGTGAACTGATGGCCATCCAGATGTAAACAAGGGTGTGATTTTTGTTTATTCTCTCGGAAAGGCAAGGGCAAGGCCAGGTACAGAAGTTGCAATTTAACATAGTTTCAGAAACGAGCAGCCACAGAAATGTTGTCTACGCAAGTGATAAATGAGGAGTCAGCTGTGTACCACTGTCTGTAATCTAGGACGGTTGTTGCCATGGCAGCGCCAAGTCACATTTAGTGGTGATGCATGACTAACCTTGTTTAGCAGGCTAGTTTGTGTGAGAACACTCCAATCATAGCGAAAAATTGAAAAGCATTAGTATATTTTGCTCAATTTTTACTTTTTACCTTGGCTCCTGACCCCACCATCAGTCTCCCTTCTACTGGGGGTTTCTGAAGAGTATGGATTAGCTTTTGATATCGAGGAACCATTTATTGTGGATGAATTTTCCTGGATCAGTTTGTAGGTCTGTCTGACATTGATTCAAGCAAAATAGTTTTAATAATGTCATTTTATATGCAATATTGGTATGTAACTGAGTTATAATCTTTTTTATATAAAATCTGTAAAACTAGATGAACTGTATAAGTTGTTGCAATAGTAAAACTTGGTTGCTTCCTCTCTCCCTCCCGAACTAAGTTATTAGCTTGCCTAAAGACTGTCAAATTCTGAAGATCAAATAGAGCTTTAAGTTCCTCTTTTATGTTGCTTCAGAATTTTTTTTACTTTTAATAGAAATTTGCAGAAGAGGAAAGGATGATCAGTTCTTTGCCTTTTTCTATTTGTCAGGCAGATTTTGGAAAGAATTTTATAGCTAACTAGACAACGGGGTGATTCGTTGGGGCACCCTTTGAGAAAAGTGTAGTGCAGTCTGATGTGACCAGAATGAACATTAAATTTTCCTGAATGATATTGGTATTGCTTTGCTTTGGAAACTGAAGTAGAAAACCTCAATTTATTAAAGAAGAACGGCGCGTAGCAAAACAAATATAGCTGCTCCTCATTTAACGAAGGACACTTTTGATGGCATCATTTCTGGTTTATCTGCCACCCTTGTGCATCTCGTTGTCATTCTGGAGATGTGCAGTCCTTTCATCCCCCGTCTTTTCATCTCTTCTGCTGTCTGTTGTTTGTCTCTGATCCTGGAGATGTGCATGCCTTTCCTCCTCCTTCTCTCATTTTTTTTTGTCCTGACTGTTTTATCCTGGAGTCGTGCGGCCCTGGCCTCATCCGATTCTTGTTCTCTTCCTCTCCTTGCTTCTTCCCGACAACGTTTGGCGTCATCTCTTGACCACGCGGCATAGTTAGGCTGACCATTTTTTTTTACCCTAATGCTGGATAGAAGATACGAAGCAGTAATACCAAAGGATGCTGATTATTCTTGGTGATGTGGTTGGCGCTCTCCTAAATGGATATGATACAGTCACCACTGTCCTTTGACTACAGCAAAGGGTTTTATGGGTGTCTCGAAGTACGTCATTACAATAAGATTTAATTAACTCATATTGATGAGTGGCAGTTAGATCTGTCCCAATCCTGCACATGCAGTTGGTGTTTAGCAGAATGTGACCCCTCAAAATAGAGCTGCTCTGCCCTTTTGGTCCGGTAGGTGTCGCTGCTGAGGCTGGCTGTGTGCATGCATCGGGCTGTCGCGTCCCAATTTCTATGATGGCGGATCGGCTCTTGGGTTAAAAGGGAGCTTGTTAGTTTTGGCGAATGAGCAATTTTATACGAATATGTAACCCTGAACTTTGCCTGCATTCTGTAAGTTAGCACATTTTAATTTGGTTTAGCCAAAAAAAAGTGCTGCTGTAATGCATCATTTGCGCTAATTGGAGGTCACAAACAGACAGACAGAGCATGGGAGTTTTAGTATTATATAGATATTTCAGTTACTGTTCTGAAAGTGCATTGATGTGGATGTATAATTGCTCTGAAGTCTTTGTTATGTTTGAAATGGATATTTAGATGTTAAACTGTATAATACAAAAGCATACACTTCCTGTGTGATCTAGCACTTGCATTCCAGATACTGTGATTTATTGTTAACGTGGCCACTAGTCTCCAATAAGAAACCTGTTCATTAAAAGGCCTGAAGTTATTTCTGTTTTGCATCTGTAATAGTGTTACAAGGTCGAATGAAGGATGTATTGAGGTATGATGTTAGCAAATTAGAACTACTCAGTCTGTAAACTTCAGTTATTTTTAAGATGCACGAAAAGAAAATAATTTAATTCTACATTAAAGAGTTAGTTGCATCTTCATTGGGCCAAGTTCCTGAAGCCACACGATCATTAGTTCTTAAAGTTTTAACTCCGCTAGCCCTGTTGTCTTCAGGTAATTCAAACCTAGTTGTCCAGCTACAGAGGTACTCTTGTTTATGGAAGACTTATGAAAATAGGACTTCTTGCAAATTCCTCCATGGATGATTTATTTATTTTATTTTTTTGGAGGCTTGTTGGACAATCCACACCAGGGGTGTGTGAAAAGAGCTACTTTTTAATCAATTCAGCGGTTGAGATTTTGAAGGAGATTCATGGCAGTTTTTCTGATTTGAGGAGTGACCAATCAGCAAGCAGGATTCATTAGAAAGGCCAATAAAAATACTTCAAATGCAAGCTGAACGGCTATTCTTTTGGAGTGTGTCAATGTTAAGAGTGGCTTCGGGTCATCAGGCTTGGGTGAGGTACATTGTCTTGTAAGTTACTCATCTGTTAGGGCACGGTAGATTTGTGAGAATGGTTCCAGGAGCAGTGCTTTGTACTCTGTGTGGGATGTGGGAAGTCTGGGAGACCTCAGTCTCCCAGATAAAGGCATCTGCACTAGGTGTGCCAAGTTGCAGCTCCTGAGAGAACGTATTCAGGAACTGGAGCTGCAGCTCGATGACCTTTACTCATATGAGAGAATGAGGAGGTGATATGCAGGGGCTACAGGAAGGTAGTTACCCCTAGGTTGCATAGGACAGGCATGCAATCTGTCAGGAGAAGGAGGGGAAATGCACAGCTAGTTCCGAGTACACCTGTAGCTCTTCCCCTCAGTAATAAGTGTACAACTTTAGATATTATTGAGCGGACGACCTACCAGAAGGGAGCCTTAGTGAGCAGGTCTCTAGCTCTGAGTCTGGTGCTGTGGCTCAAAATAGCAGAGAGGTGAAAAGGACTTCAGTGTTGAAAGGAGATTCCTTAGTCGGAGGTACAGAGGTGAGGTTTTGTGAGTGCGATAGAGACATCCAGATGGTATGTTGCCTCCCTAGTGCCAGGATCACAGATGTCTTGGATCGGGTCCATGGCATTCTCAAGGGGGAGGGTGAGCAGCCAGAAGTCTTGGTACATATTGGCACCAATGACATGGGTAGAGAAGGTGAGGAGGTCCTGAAGAGAGATTTTAGGGAGCTAGGTAGAAAACTGAGAAACAGAACCTCCAGGGTAGTAATCTCTGGATTGCTGCCTATGCTACATGCCAGTGAGAGTAAGAATAGAATGATATGGCAGATGAATGCATGGTTGAGGAACTGGTGCATTGGGCAAGGTTTCAGATTTATGGATCATTGGGATCTCTTCTGGGGAAGGTGTGACCTGTACAAAAGGGACTGGTTACACCTGAACCCTAGGGGGCTCAATATCTTTGCGGGCAGGTTGGCTAGAGTTGTTCGGGTGGGTTTAAACTAATTTAGCAGGGGGATGCGAACCAGAGTGATAGTGTTGAAGATGAAGTAGTTGGTTTACAAACAAAGGCAATGTGTAGTAAGACTCCATGTAAGGAGGGGCTGATGATAGAGCAAAATTGCAGTCAACAGGATGAGTTGCAATGTAAAAGGAGGACAAAATCAAAAAGGGCCAGGTGTTATACTTGAATGTTCACAGTATACGGAATTGTCGAACTGCCTCTTTACCAGAGGACTTTCGGTTCAGACCCAGGGAATAATTGTTAAACACAGTTTGCTTAAAAGTACTTGCTGTTTTAGTAAGCTTGCATCGCTCACTTGAGCTACAGAGTCCCTGCTCACAGAACCTGAGAAAATCTGCAACCCAATTGAGCCCCGAATACTGTCTGGAGCTGCTGATGTACATTTGTTAGCACATAGGAGGGTAGACAGAGAAGCTTTCTCATGCAACAAACACTTCTTTGTTCATACATTATTCTCAAAGCATGACTTTTCAAGCTGCCCATAAGTCAGTTAAGTTCTAGCCCTTTTAATTCTGCATACAATTCCTCATTCCCTCCTTTTGTCATTCCATGACAGCTAGGATTATCAGTGGTGGGGTTATGGTACATCTTAATTTTCATATTCGTGTAAGAAGGGTGGATAGTAACTCTTGGGATAAGTCGAACGACTTTCTGTTTCATTGAAGTCTCTATCTTCATCATTTGCACTTCGGTCTCTCTGGGGTTCCCTTCCTTCTCAGGGGACTCTTTGTATAAATATCCCTGTGGGTGTAGGGCCAAAGCACCCACTGACAAGGGGCCAGAAGCATTGCAAAAGTGCAATCAGTACGAGTACTCTTGCGATGGTGATGGCATAATGTAGCAGAATGCTGCTCCATCCTGCAAAGATGCCACTGAAGGGCCAAATTCCCCTTTTGAGCTAAAGCCATGTAGGTCAGCCCCAATTTTCCAGATTTTATTTGCCTCCATTTGAATGGGAACGTAGAGAGAGGTAATGTTCTCTGATTCATCTGGGATGTAGGTGCGGCATTCTTGTCCTATAATGGCACATGCACCTGCTTTTTCAGCCAGAACAAAATCAAGGACCATTCGGTTCTGTAAAACAGTCTGTTGTAGTGCCATCATTTCAGTGGTGATGGCCCTCACCTGATCCTGAATGCCATCCATTGCCTTAGCTGTATTATTGACCATCCCCTCCAAAACTGTGGCCAGGTTGATGATTTCCCTTGAATTGCAGGCCCACCCGTAGAAGGGGAAAGCTATCATCCAGAAGCACTCTGGTTGTGAGATTCCTCGTTTTTTGCTGTGGGAAGGAAGGGTGCTGGTCCAGGGTTTTCAGCATTCACATGTGGGGTATAAGGTAAGCCAGGAAGCAGCATCCCATCCAATTTCTGCTCTCTTGTTGGGTGTCGCATTGGCTAGCTGTCTCTCCTGGGGGCTACAAATAGGCCCTTGTCCCGCAAACCCATTGAGTTCCGTTCAGGGGTGCAGTGGTTCAGCTGTTGTATAAATGGCACAAGTGCTATTGCCCAGAAAGTAAGTCTCCTTACCTTTGGAATTATAGTAGCAGATAGTATTTGCTGGTTGGTCGGATTTGACAATGGTGGAGAACCATGATGTCTGACCTCCCCATCAGATCAGATGGCTTTTTTTCTGGGAGCGGTGGGTGGGGGGGGAAAACGAATGTACCAACCATCAAAGCAGTGGCACCCACGGTCTCCAGTCGTATCACTGGTGCAGTTTTGGGCCTCACTAGTCTGAGTGTCATTAGAAAAGGCTCAGACTGACCGTAGTTCACTGCTGTTCAGTGGAATGGCTATTAGGGGAACCCCTATCTTCCCATGGGGGGGGAATTGCTGCACACACCCAACAGGCAGATGAGTTAGTTTTCCTAGCATAACTATAGCAAAGCGACAGGAAGGTGTTTGGCTTGGTTACTGCAATACAAGTGCTTAAGATTACAAGTATAGACAGAAATAGCTTAGTCATGAATGCACACATCTGACTTGTCCTAGATATGTCCATTTCGGAAGTCCTTGTAGTTTGACTGCTGTCAGAGTGGTCAGTAACACTTGGCAGCGTCCTTTCCAGTGAGGCTCAATCTTCTTTCTAAGATGGTTCTTTACAAGAGCAAAGTCTCCTGGGTGAACTCTGTGTTCATTTTCCAGTTCCTCTCCTTCCTGGTGGGCTTCCTTCACCTGCGAATGCAAGATCTGGAGAGATTTGTTTAGTGCCAGGATATACCCTGTAATTTCATTGGACATTTGAACCATCTTAGGTAATTTTGGGGTCGGCAGGGCAGCCTTCCAGTGGGTTCTTAACGGTCTGCCATATACTATTTCGACTGCCAACAGACCATGTTTGGTCTGATAATGAGTTCTCATCTGGAACAAGACTATTGGTAGCACTTTGAGCCAATTTTGTCCGTTTCCTTGTCCGAGTTTAACCAATTTGTTTTCTGGCGTCCCATTAGCCCTTTCAGTCAGGCTGGCAGCCTGCGGTCTGTGGGAGCAATGGAATGTCTGTTTAATACCCAGAGCCTGGCATAGTTGGGTATTAATCTCGCCCAGAAAATGAGGGCTGTTGTCAGATACAACTTGCTCCAGTACCCTGAATTTGGAAATGATTTCTTTCAACAAAATATGCACCACGGTATTGACTTTGTTATCTGTGGTCGGATATGCTTCAATCCATCTGCTAAAAACGTCAAGAATTAGAGGACAATACTTGTAACAGTGTGCGCACGGTAATTCGATAAAATTGAGCTGTAGTTGGCAGAAAGGGTATCTTGGCAATGGAGTATATCCCTTTGGGGTGCCTTTTCCTGGATTATGTTCTTGGCAAATCAGATATCGTCTAGCAATGTTCTCTGTTACTTTCTTCAGGTCCGGGTTCCACCATGATTCCAAACATTGCCTTACCATTCCCTCCTTGCCAAGGTGAGTATTGGCATGCACAAAATCTACAATATAGCCCAGTATAGTTTCAGGTACGCAGACCTGACGGGCAGGAGTAAGCCAGAGGTCCTTGGTCGGTGAGTAAAAACATCCAGCCAATTCCCAGGTGGCTTTCTGTTTTTCAGAGGCATCCCTCTGTAAAACATGCACATCCTCAATTCCAGGCATACCCTTTGATTCAGAAACGGGGGATTCAGTTTTTCCCCAGTGATTCATCATTTGGGGAACAATCAGTGCAATCAGGGAACAAGTAAGGTCAGCTTGTTTCACCGCTGAGTCATCTCTGTTATTTCCACAGTCAATCTTTGTCGTATCTTTAGTGTGTGCAGAGTGTTTAATGATGGCCAATTGTGAAGGAAGAGAAATGGCGGACAAAAGGTTGTCGACATAAATTTTATTAGTGATGGGCATACCAGAGGAGGTGACGTAACCCCTAGCTTTCCAATGTTGGCTGACATGAGCGACTCCAAAGGCAATTCTAGAGTCTATAAAATATTGGCTGATTTCCCAGTGGCTAGGATGCATGCTCTAATGAGTGCAAAGTGTTCAGCTTGCTGCGCCGAGGAGAAAGAAAGGAAGCGGACTCCACGGTTTCTATGTTGGAAACAACAGCATAGCCTGTACGGCACTGGCTTTGGTTGTCTATAAAGGAGCACCCATCTACATAGAAGACTAAGTTCGGGTTAGTGAGGGGGAACATCAGTCATGTCAGGTCAGACTTCTTGTCAGTTAGTGATTTATTGTTGCACAATCATGGGGCAGTGAATCTAGGTGCTCAGGTGGGCATTCTAAAACAAGTGGCTGGGTTCGCAGCAGAACAGGGGAAAATTGGAGAAAGGGGTTCTGTAGGAGAAGGACCTCCTATTTATCGTGGCGGAAATTAACAAGGCCCAGGAATTTGTGCATCTGAGTCAGCGTAGTGTATTAACAATGGGGTTAATTAGCACAGGTCAAGGGCTGAATCTGGTACCTTCTGGTCTATTAAGACCTGTAGTACATTGGTGCCACACTTGATAACAAATCCTTTTAAAAACAAATAGTTTTTTTTTTCTGACAATTTTTAACACACTAGATTTTTTAAAAAAATGTATAATGTAGTCCTTATATTTGTTCAGAATTGGACAAAATCAAAAATCAGCCTTTCCTCACTAGGAAAGAAAACCATTATTAAAATATAGAAGATTGCATATAATTCCTGTGAATAAGGTAGATGAATTTCTCACACAGTCAGATATTGGCATGTATAAAGTTGTAGGCATCACTAATTCATGGCTGAAAGAAGACTGTAGCTGGGAGTCTAATGTCCAGGGATACACATTGTATCGAAAGGATAGGCAGGAAAGCAGAGTGGGGTGGCATTGCTCTGTTGGTTAAAAAATGAAATCAAATCATTAGAAAGAGGTGACATAGGGTCAGAAAGTGTTGAATCATTGTGGACAGAGCTAAGAATCTGCAAGGGTAAAAAGATCTTGATGGGCGTTGTATACAGACCCCCACTCCTCCCCAAACAGTACTTAAAGACGTGTTCTACAAATTACAATGGGAGAGAGAAAATGCATGCCAGAAGGGCAATGCTACAATGGTCATGGGGGATTTCAGTATGTAGGTGATTGGGAAATTGGGTTGCTGCTGGATTCTAAGAGAGGAATTTCTAGAATACCTATGAGATGGCTTCTTAGAGCAGCTCATGGTTGGGCCTACCAGAGGATCAGCTCTTCTGGATTGGGTGCTGTGAAGTGATTCGGAATTGATTAGAGAGCTTAAGATAAAAGAACCCTTGGAGGAAAGTGATCATAATATGATAGAACTCACCCTGATTTTTGAGGAGAAGCTAAAACCAGATGTATCAGTATTACAGTGGAGTAAAAGGAATTACAGAGGCATGAGAGAGGAGTTGGCCAGAATTGACTGGGAAAAAACACTGGAAGGGGTGATAGGAGAGCAGCAATGGCTGGAACTTCCGGAAGCAATTTGGAAGACACCAATTTATACATCGTAAGGAGGAAGAAGTATTCTAAAGACAAAATGACACAACTGTGGCTAACAAGAGAAGTCAAAGCCAACATAAAAGTCGAAGAGAGGGCATATAATAGAGCAAAAATTAGTGGGAAGTTAGAGGATTGGGATGCTTTCAAGTACTAACAGAAGGCAACTAAAAAAGGTTATTAAGAAGGTAAAGATGGAATAAGAGGTAAGCTAGCCAATAATATTAAAGAGGATACTAAGAGTTTCTTCAGTTACATAAAGTGCAAAAGAGAGGCGAGAGTGGATATTAGACCACTGGAAAACAATACTGGAGAGGTAGTAATGGGGGACAAGGAAATACCGGATGAACTGAGTAATTATTTTGTGTCAGTCTTCACTGTGGAAGACACTAGCAGTATGGTGGAAGTTCCAGGTGTCAGGGATCATGAAGTGTGTGAAGTTGCTGTTACTAGGGAAGAGGTTCTTGGGAAACTGAATTGTCTGAAGGTAGATAAGTCACCTGGACCAGATCGTGTACACCACAGGTTTCTGAACGAAGTGGCTGAAGAGATTGTGGAGGCATTAGGAATGATCTTTCAAGAATCACTAGACTTTGGAATGATTCCAGAAGACTGGAAAGTTGCAAATGTTACTCAATTATTCAAGTAGGGAGAGTGGCAGAAGAAAGAAAACCTTATGCCATTTAGTCTGACCTCAATGGTTGGGAAGATGTTGGAATCGGTTGTTAAGGATGTGATTTTTGGGTTACTTGGAGGCATGTGATAAAAAAGGCTGTAGTCAGCATGGTTTCCTCAAGGGGAGATCTTGTCTGACAAACCTGTTGGAATTCTGTGAAGAAATATCAAGCAGGATCGACAAAGGAGAATCGGTTAATGTTGTGTACTTGGATTTCAAAGGGTCTTTGACAAGGTGCCGCATATGAGGCTGCTTAACAAGCTACCAGCCCATGTATTAAAGGGAAGATTCTAGCTAGCATGGTTAAAGCAGCGGCTGAATGCCAGGAGACAAAGAGTGGGAATAAAGAGAGCTTTTTCTGGTTGGCTGCTGGTGAATAGTGGTGTTCCACAAGGGTCTATGTTGAGACTGCTTCTTCTTACATTATTGTTAATGATTTGGATGATGGAGTTGATGGCTTTGTTGCAAAGGTGGAAGACGATAGCAAGATAGGTCGAGGGGCAGGTAGTTTTGAGGAAGTAGGGAGGCTACAGAAGAACTTGGCCAGATTAGGAGAATGGGCAAAGAAGTATCAGACGGAGTACAGTGTTGGGAAGTGTATGGTTGCGCACTTTGGTAGAAGAAATTGAAGGGTTGTCTATTCTCTAAATGGAGAGAAAGTATAAAAAGCTGAGGTGCAATGGAATTTGGGAGTCTTTGTGCAGGATTCTCTCAAGGTTAATTTGAAGGTTGAGTCTGCAGTGAAGAAGGCAAATGCAATGTTTGGATTCATTTCAAGGGGGCTAGAATATAAAAGCAAGGATGTAATGTTAAACCTTTATAAAGTACTGGTGAAGCCTCAGTTGGAGTGTTTGTGACCAGTTTTGGCCCCTTATCTTAGAAAGAATGTATTGGAACTGGAGAGGGTTCAAAGGAGGTTCACAAAAATATGAAAGAGCATTTGATGGCTCTGGTCCTGTATTCACTGGAACTCAGAAGAATGGAGGATGACCTCATTGAAACTTATTGAATGGTGAAAGGCCTTGATAGAGTGGATGTGGAGAGGAGTCCAAGACCAGAGGACACTGTCTCAGAATAGAGGGGCATCCCTTTTAGAACAGAGGTGAGGGATTTCTTTAGCCAGAGAGTGGTGAATCTGTGGAATTCATTGCCACGGGCAGCTGTGGTGTCAAGTCTTTATGTATATTTAAGGCAGACGTTGATAGGTTCTTGATTTCTTTCAGGGCTTGAAGGGATACAGGGAGAAGGCAGGAGATTGGGGCTGAGAGGAAAAATGAATCAGCCATGATGAAATGGTGGAGCAGGCTCGATGGGCCAAATGGCCTAATTCTGCTCCTATATCTTATGGTTTTACAATGTCAAAATATTTTAATTAACGAAAGGATAAAGTACATGTTCCATTAGTTTAGTTATGAATGGAGTTACTTGATCAGACAGACATTTGTTGAAGTGGAAGGAATCATGGGAAGGCTAGGTAGAGCAGTACGGGGATTTGTTCATTTCCAATTTGGGGGGAAAATCAGTTTACACACATTTCTCAGAAACCAAACCCTTGCATGTACTGATATTCATTCAGCATCATAACCAGATCTGCATTCTGATATACAGTAGAATTTTGACAGTTCCATTATTTGAGGGAATGGACAAGCAGGAAAAACAATGCTGCAATGTTTTGCATGCAACACTGCAAGCATTGCATGTCATACATGATGGTTGTTATTATAAGTGTACAAATGTAAACCCACTTTCCTTTCTCACTACTGCATCCCTAGTCAAAGCTGCAAGCTAACTGCCTGTTACATAGCATTTTGCAATATCTCCATGTAATAAATTGTGGATTACGTTGCCCTTGGTCATATGATATAGACAGATAGGGCAGGGAGGCTCACTTCTGCAATCCATTGCATTACAACACCTACGACAACTGGTTAAAAAGCTAACTTTTTATTTTTAAATGTTTTTCTTGGTAGCTTAATTTAAATGCCAACTTAAACATGGCTAAAATGATGATGTTGCTAAACATATGCAAAACTTCCTTTTAACTAATTTGTTCATTTTTCATAGTTGGTAGGGAGAATTGCCTCTAATGATCTTTTCTCCTCTGGCTCTCAAGGTATCTCCTTTTCTAGTGGCTTTTGTAATGTGTGTCAGAAAAGGAGCTCTAATCACTTACATTTAGGGTAGGGGTTAGAGTAAATGTGACCACTTATAGCAATTCTGGCTCCTCAGTCCAAGGTGTTTTGCCTACTCCTCGTTCTCCCACCCATGGGCTTTCCACTCCAGCTTTTACCTTCACCCCTTTTTACTTTCTCCTTCCCACTTAATTTGCCTATATCTTTTTCAGTCTGTATTTTGTCGTGGTCCTATCTTTCTCTACCCGCAGAGCATTTTTTGATTTGCTTTTTTCCTCATACTGTCCAAGAGTTTAGGGCAGCACGGTCGTGCATAATGCTTTACAGTACCAGTAACCCGGGTTCAAATCCTAGCACCTTCTGTCATGAGTTTGTACATTTTCCCCATGACTGCATGGGTTTCCTCTGGGCGATCTGATTTCCTCCCAAAGTTCAAAGACGTACCAGCTGGTAGGTTATTTGGTCATTGTAAATTGCCCTATGATTAGGCTAGGGTTAAATTAGCAGTTGCTGCATGGTGCGACTCAAAGAGCTAGTAGGACTTATTCCATACTATATCTCAATAAATCAAAAAATAAATAATTTCATTATATTCTATCAGTACATCTGCTACAGATGCACCTTAGAAAGCTGCATTAACAGTGTTCATTGTTATCAGAAATTTCAGCTTTTGAGAGGTCGGAAAGAGAAATTAAACAATGAAAGTGTTGCAGGAAAATAATATATATAATCTGATGAAACGCTGTGGTTATGCTATTGAAATTACAAAATGGCTTCTGTTATTAATGTAGGATTTTTAATATAAAATGGGCAAACGTCCAATAATAGGTTAAGATATGGGAAGCAGAAAATACATACAAAGTTTTTAATAAAGTTCATTTTGGGGGTTCTAGAACATCTATAGATGATAATCGCATGATATAATATGTACCTTATAACCTGCTCGATAATGCAAATATCTAAGCAGACAAACATGTAGCAGCAACTCCATGCATAAAAGCATGTTAGACATGGTTAAGATGTTCAGTTGTTGTTCAGATCAAACATCAGAATGGGAAGAAATGTGATCTAAGTGATTGTGACCATGGAATAATTGTCTGTGCCAGACAGGGTGGTTTGAGTATCTCAGAAACTGCTGATTTCCTGGAATTTTCACATATAGCAGTCCAGAATTCACACAGAATGGTGTGAGAAACAGTCAAAAAAGCCTCGTGAACAGCAGTTTTATGAATTAAAACACCTTGTTAATAAGAGAGGACATAGAATGGCCAGACTGGTTCCAGTTGACAAGAAGGCAACAGTAACTCAAACACGAGGAATTCTGTACATGCTGGAAATTCAAGCAACACACATCAAAGTTGCTGGTGAATGCAGCAGGCCAGGCAGCATCTCTAGGAAGAGGTACAGTCAACGTTTCGGGCCGAGACCCTAATGCGAAGGGTCTTGGCCTGAAACGTCAACTGTACCTCTTCCTAGAGATGCTGCCTGGCCTGCTGCGTTCACTAGCAACTTTGATGTGTGTAACAGTAACTAAAATATGCATTACAACAGTGATATGCAGAAGGGCATCTCTGAATGCACAGCACGTTGAACTTTTAAGTGGATGGGCTATAGCAGCAGAAGACCAGTAATGAGGTCACTGAGTGTGAATATTCAGTCACGTTTGCTATTACTGATATAGTTATGAAAAACTCATTTCTTTCATCAGCCTTTTTAAGTTTGGGGATATTTTGTTTGTTGCTTAAATAATAAGTAATTATTCCACGTAAGTTAGGAAGGTAGTTTCTTTGATCCTCAGTGATTCCAGCTGCAGTGGAGATCCTGTGGCAGTCTGAATACTTTTGGCTTGTTGAATACAGAATATGTTGGAGTTTTTGCTGTTCTTGATTGCAATCAAATGCCATAATGAAAATGAATTGAGGAAGTCAATTGGGCTTTGTTGTCCCCATGTCATTGTATTCGGTCACTTCATTTATCTGACACTAATGTATCTTTAGAAAGTTCCATAGATTTCGTTCATTGTCATCAGAAATTTCAACTGCAGCCAAATGGCCTACCAACACATGACTGTGGCTACACCATCATTGATGGACTTCGTGAAAAGCTGACACTTAGCAAGGTGTCAAATTTACAGAAGGTGGAACAGGAAGTTGACTTAAGGAGATATGGAGTCATGATAGGGTAAAGGGGATGCAGCTGCAAAATACTATACTATATACTCCATGCAAAATGTGTTTCCGTTTAAATTTAATTCATGCAAAATCTCAACCTGAATAATAGGATTATTGTAATTGCATCGTGTTCATTAGCTAAGGAGGGGAAGGATTGATCTACTGTCAGGTGACACTTTGGGAACTATGTAAGTTAACACCTAGTTCTGGACAGATTGTTTTAAATTCCTGACTCGATCGGTTACCTAATGCTGACTGTCAGAGTAGTGGTCTGATGTTGTGGGATTGGCATGCAATTAAGGTATTTACCTTGTATGTTAGGAAAATGGAATAGGTGCGTAGAGTTGAGCTGGACCCTCTACTTGGAGCTAAACTATTGGAGGGATATGCAATCTAATGAGTGTGAGTAATGTTTGAGACAAATTGAAATCCTGTTAGAAAGAACTGCAGTCTTTCAAATTGAAACTTAATAGAAGGGATTTTTTTCTGTCCTGCTTTGTATAAAGTTTCTGTTATATTATTTCTGGTTTTGCACCCCATTATATATGATAAGGCCAAGTTCAAGATAATTGCTTTTCACCTTTTATGCAATCGTACAATTTCTCCATCGTGGTTAACAATATTATACTTTCTGCTCTTGTTCCTTCATTGAACCACCACATTCAGTGGATCGCTTTGTACCATTTCTGACAGCTCCAGTGTGAGGCAAACATCAGAATCAGGTTTATTATCACTGACATGTGACATGAAATTTGTTAACTTAGCAGCAACAGTTCAATGCAATACATAACATAGAAGAGAAAAAAATAAAAATAATAATAAGTAAATCAATTACAGTATATGTATCTTGAATAGATTAAAATGTGCAAAAACAGAAATACTGTATATTAAAAAAAACTGAGGTAGTGTCCAACGCTTCAATGTCCATTTAGGGATAGGATGGCAGAGGGGAAGAAGCTGTTCCTGAATCGCTGAGTGTGTGCCTTCAGGCTTTTGTATCTCCTACCTGATGGTAACAGTGAGAAAAGGGCATGTCCTGGGTACTGGAGGTCCTTAATAATGCGTGCTGCCTTTCTGAAACACTGCTCCCTAAAGATGTCCTGGGTACTTTGCAGGCTAGTGCCCAAGATGGAGCTGACTAGATTTACAACCTCCTGCAGCTTCTTTCGGTCCTATGCAGTAGCCCCTCCATTCCAGACAGTGATGCAGCCTGTCAGAGTGCTCTCCACGGTACAACTATAGAAGTTTTTGAGTGTACCTATTGATGTGCCAAATCTCTTCAAACTCCTAATAAGCTATAGCCGCTGTCTTGCCTCCTTTATGACTACATCAATATGTTGGGACCAGGTTAGATCCTCAGAGATCTTGACACCCAGGAACTTGAAGCTACTCACTCTGTCCACTTCTGATCCCTCTATGAGGATTGGTATGTGCTCCTTAGTCTTGCTTCTTCAGCCTCCAAAATATTGCCTCTTCAACTTCCAAAAGGACCATCCCTTCCATAGCATCTGGTCCACTCTTTAATCATCCCTATATCCTTCCCCTGTTTTTCCTTTCTCAATGTCTAGAACCCAAATTGCTTTCCAGGTAAATCAGTTCAGTTTATTTCCTGGGGCAGAGCATCCAAATAACAGACAGGCATTAGTTTGTACCTAACTTTGTTTCTGGTTTGATAGCAGGTAGATTGTAGAATCAAGTAGTGGACCTATTGCTGAGACCCTGATCTACCAGCTGCATTGTCTTTTACCAGATTGAGGCTCCCCTCTGGTGGGGGGAGACCTTGGAATATGTGAGACCCCAGGAAGGAACTGGTCTTTTCTTCAGCCAGAGGCCTTGTGGAATGTGCGTTAGGAAGAGTGTAGCAGTAGATAATCGAGTTCAAAGTTGTTTCACGTGGATGATATTTCTTCACGATTTGTAGTGAAAGGTCATATACTTGAAACCCTTCCACAGATGCCTGGATTATCAATTATTCATTTTGAACTTGGAGTGCTGAAGTTTGTTTTAATTGTTCTCAATTATTCTTGAGTCTCTTAATTTCTAGGCTATTTATGCAGCAGTGTAACTTGCCTCTTGTTATGCCATTTGCTATTCAGGTTGCAGACCCTGTTGAAATGGTGGTACTTTGACATGTCGCTATTGTGCTGAGTCCTTAGTGTTTGCATTGCATTTAAGTAAGATTCCTCCTTTTATCTGTCTCAATACATTTTTTAAACTATCTTCTGTCTTGTCATCTCTGCTTTGAAAACATTGTGAACACTTGACTTAATGAGGTCGCATGAAAACTATGAATATCTTTAGAATAATGGAAATCGAACTTGCCTTTTAGAATGTGATCTGTTGAAGTTTGTACTTTCCAAGTTGCAACAATTCCCCTTGATAACTGCAGCATATTTAGAAAAATAAATCATTTGATACTGTCAGATTGTGCTTAAACTGTTTAAAGCATAAGCTCAAATGTTCTTTGTGTGTTTTTCAGATTGGTTACTTATTAATTGTTCTGAATAAATTTATTCTGCTGAAACTGGAAAATGTCCTTCAATACTAAACTTAAACACAGTGCCTTTTTAGTTGATGATCAATGTATAAAATATAGTCAAATAAAAAAAAATCCTCCATAATTAAATGGTGGAGCAGACTCGATGGGCCAAATAGCCTAATTCTGTTCATATGTCTTATGGCCTTATTAGAAAATGTGAAAACTATTGATTCTTTCTTCAGGAATGATTCTGCTTTCTGGACACAAACTTTCTTCGCTACTCCCTTGTTGGCTCCTTGTTCTATTCCTCCTGTAGTCTTCAGTTAAAACTCTCCATCTGTGGTTTTTTTATCTGCGTAATTAGCCAGAGTCGAAATTGAGTTTATTATCACATGTATGTCATGAAATTTGTTGTTTTGCGGATGCAGTGCAGCACAAGACTAAAGGCTGATTTATACTTGTGTGCTACGCCATATCTATGCTGAACCCTACGCCATAGTCTAACGCTCACCTCTCCCAAAATGTAACTAAATGTCGTGGCGTCGCAGACCGCAACAACTGTAATTGGTCCGCTTGGTAGCATCACATTTCCTCTACGCTGCAATAGCTTCCCATTGGGCGACGGAAGGGAAGGAACTCTGGGCTGCAATGCTTTCCATAAAGCTTTACAGACCTCCGAAATTATGGAGGACCCTGTGTTTGACGCAAGTTTGTAGCTAGGTGCTACGGCCTGTTGACTTCCACCTGAAGCTAAAAGTCGAATGGTGATTGCCAGTCTCTGATTATACTGTGCGTACACGGATTGGAAATAAATGGTTGGAGACAATGATCCAAATTGTCAAACCTACCTGCCGACATTCGAAAATATTTGAAATGCATTTCCTCGTCCATGTCTCTCAGTGGCTGGACGAGCACAGACAATTGACCCTCCTTCAGTTTCAGTCGCCATTGTTTGAAGTTTGAGTTTCTTCGTGTTGAGTTTCAACACGAAGAAACTCAACACAGTGGCATAAAAACCCCACCGCCAGCTAGCGTTTTGGCGGTGAATTGCAGAGCGATGCAGACACACCAATGCACAAGTATAAATGCTCACAACGGTGTAGGCCACTTGTGTAGGCTATGGCGTAAGCTAGTATGTACAAGTTTAAATCAGCCTTAAATTACAAAAGCATGGTGCAAAAGTCAAATAACGAGGTAGTGTGCGTGGGTTTGTGGGCTGTTCTGAAATCTGAGGTGGACAGGAAAAAGCTGTCCCTAAAACAGAGCAACACACACAAAATGCCGGAGGAACTCAACAGGCCAGGCATCATCAATGGAAAAAAGTATAGTCAACATTTCGGGTAGAGACCCTTCAGCAGGACTGGAGGAAAAAAGATGAGGGGTAGAGTTAAGGGGGGGGGTGATACCTAAAACAGAGTGTGGTCCTTTCGGCTCCTGTACCTCCTCCCTGATGGTAGTAACGTGAACAGGGCTTGTCTCAGATGATGAGGGCCTAATAGATGCAATGCCGCTTGAAGTCCTCAGTGGCAGGGAGGTTTGTACCTGACAGAACTGATTGATTACTACCCTGTGCAGCCTCTGTCATTATCCTGGGCATTGGAGCTATGTAGCCGAGTGTGATGCAAGCCAGTCAGAATGTTGTCCATAGTACATCAGTAAAAATTAACTCCCCCTTTGTCTTCCAGCAACCATCTCCTTTTCTCACTTAATCTGTTTACCACCCCCTGTCAAAGCACTTTATATTTTCGCAAACATGAGGAAATCTGCGGATGCTGGAATTTCAAGCAACACACATAAAAGTCGACTGTACCTCTCCCTAGAGATGCTGCCTGGCCTGCTGCATTCACCAGTAACTTTTATGTGTGTCACTTTATATTTTGCTCTCTTTCGCTGGCCTTGTACTACACCTTAAATCCTGATGAAAGATCAACAACTTGAAGTATCTATTGAGTGTTTACAAAATGTGGCGTACAAAATTAATTACTTTGTCCAACAGGAATTTCCAGGTAAAAGGCCTAACCACTTTGTGTGTTTCATTTAGATGAATGACTAATCGGTATTTGTAATTTTTAAGCAAAGTGCAATTCTGATGTTTGTCAGAGGTTCAGGGTGATATCCATGAGTGTTACCATATGGCAATGTGGTTTAAGTTCAACAATACTTGGTCTTTTATTGCATGAAGATTCTTCATTAAGTAATTGTGTTTAACTAGTAAGTAAAGGTAGAAAATGTGCAGCATGTGAAACTGTAGGAAAGCTTGTGGTGAGTTAAGGCTGATTTATACTTGTGCGTACTAGCTTACACCATAGCCTACGCAAGTGGGCTACGCCATTGTGAGCATTTATACTTCTGCGTTGGTGTGTCTGCATCGCTCTGCAATTCACCGCCAAAACGCTAGCTGGCGGTGGGGTTTCTGTGCCACTGTGTTGAGTTCCTTTGTGTTGAAACTCAACACGAAGAAACTCAAACTTCAAACAATAGTGACTGAAACTGAAGGAGGGTGAATTTTCTGTGCTTGTCTGGCCACTGAGAGACATGGACGAGGAAATGCATTTCAAATATTTTCAAATGTTGGCAGGTAAATTTGACGATTTGGTTCATTGTCTCCGACCATTTATTTTGCATCAGTGTACGCACAGTATACTCAGAGACTGGCAATCACCATTTGAGTTTTAGCTTCTGGCTGTAGCAGCTAGCTACAAACTGGCGTCAAACACAGAGTCCTCCATAATTTCAGAGGTCTGTAAAGCTTTATTGAAAGCATTGCAGCCAGAGTTCCTTCCCTGCCCTTCAGTCACCCAATGGGAAGCTATTGCAGTGTAGCAGGAAATGTGATGCTACCAAGCGGACCAATCACAGTTGTTGTGGTCTGCGACGCCGCAATGCGCAGTTACATTTTTGGGGAGGTGCGCATCAGGCTACGGCGTAGGGTATGGTGTAGGGTACATGGCTACGCCGTACCTACGGCGTTGATTTGACACACAAGTATAAATTGGCCTTTCAGGGCACGCCCCCTGGTATGTAGCTCCAATGTGTAGGTTTGAAAGCTTATAGTGAGTCAAGCTTCTAATGGTAGTCACAGGTGACTTGAGTAGCAGTTAGGTTTAAGATATCTTTGAATCAATTGAACTGCATATAATGTATATTTATTCTCTGTATACTGAGTGTAGAGACTGAAAAACTGAAATTTCAAGGAATGCATTTTGTTAAGATATGGGTGATATTTGGGCTTGGAGTCATATTCTCAAATAATTGTACATGATTGTACTTGTTGAGATGACTATCATAATACTATGACCAGTAGAAGAGATGCCTTTTTGGTGAGTTCATTTGGTGACAAGTGACTGATCCCTGATTTCTACTCCCCCATCTAAATTCCTCTCTCTCCCTCTGCATTTTATAAGCTGCTTGTCCAGGAGATTAAATCTATGTGGAGAAGTTTGAAATTTCATTTGTTCTGGTCTTCAACAGCTTGTACAATGAGGACAGAAATTTGCTTCGAATTAAAGAAAGGGAAAGAAGAAACCAAGAAATTCATCTCAACAAGGACCCTTTCCTTGAAAATGCCCCCCTCTTTGGTGAGCCATACAAGGTAAAGTACAGAATCTGACTATTCACTAATTGTGAACTAGTTATAACTCCACTTGAAAACAAACCAGCTGACAGGATTCTGTTTAAATTAGCAAACAATGGTTGACTACATCACAATATTCAAAAGTGTAATTTTAATTGGAAGTTTGAGCAAAGGGGTAGTGATGGTATCTGTAAAGGGTAGGTTTGCCAGGGAAGGGAGAAAGTGGATACAACAATTCTGAGTATTTCTAGTTGTCCTTGTGAGTACTGGAGGAAATAGCAGCTGCTGCACTAGTCCCCTCGAAGTCATAGACAGCGTATTTTCCCCACTCTCTGTTTCACCCCTAGAGGTTAGTCTTGCCGTTGCTTCACTTGGGCAGAAAGGTACTGAATTTGGCCAACTTCATGCAAACCACCAAAGAATGTTTGCTTTTTGGGCTTGAGTAAGTTAAAAATTCAAAATTTATTATAGTATGTAATAGACAACCTTGGGATTCATTTTCTTGCAGGCACCCAAAGGAAAATAAAGAAATAAAATAGAATCTGGAGGAAAAAACACGCAGCAAAGACTAACAAACACGCAGTGTTCATAAATAGGACAAATCGTGCAAATAACAAAAAAAAACAAGTAATATATAGAACATGAGCTGCAGAATCCCCGAAAGCTAGTCCACAGGCTGCGGAGTCAGTTCAGCGCCAAGGACTGCTCTGTTACCAAACTCAGTGGATGTGGTTCTCATTTTGAGGCAAGCTTCATTGTACCTGTCCCTTCCATTAAAATCAGGATGTATAAATAGAACAAGAAGAGTTTTGTGGTTTGAATGTTTGTGAGCTGGAAGGTTTTCTGAATAATTTATGTTGAAAGTTTCTCTGTGGATTTAAAAGTAAACTAAGCATTCAATAGATTTTTATTTCCCCTTGAATGAAGTTATAATATGCTAAGTAAGTATAACTTTTTATTACACATACGCAAGACTAAAGGATATTTTAAATATTTTGGCCAGCTACTGTATAAAATTGTTACTAAATGTATTGCTTCCGCTGTGTGAAGTCGTAACCAACAAATGTTTTCTTTTGAGAACTTTGTTGGATGCATTTTGATTTTTTAAAATACAGTATTTGGCCATTGCAAAACTGTAATTAACACGAAACTTGAATTATTTTTGGTCGTTGATTTTGTATGAAGATGTGAGCCATCAGTAAAGATTCTTCTTGGGATTGGCTTTGTTAATTATTTTATCTGTTTTTGTGCAGACCAATAAAGGGGATGAACTTTCCAGCCGTATTCAAAGTATGCTGGGCAACTACGATGAGATGAAAGATTTAATAAATAATATGTCTCAACAGAATTTCATTGGAATACCCAAAAGGGCAGTCCCTTTGATATCACAAGAAAAATGCTCGCTTGGTCCAAACAGAAGTAATAGTTCAATGCAGCCTTCCTTACACAGTAAAAATCCACGCTCAATGGGACCTCACAGCTCTGCATCATCAACAGTCCACTGTTCTTCTCAAAAAGGCACTGCATTAACAAAACAAAACAGCCAAAGGTCCAAACATAATGTTCAAAATTACAAATCACTTCATAATCGAAGCCAAAATAAGGGCAACTCCTATAATGACAGAGAAACTTCCAATAGCCATCGCAGGAGGGATGATAAGCAGGTGGATGCCGACAATCAAGCTAAGGTCCAGTTATCCCATTTGCAAGACTTTCAGCCATTGTTACAGTTGTCCTCACTTGTACAGCCCTTGTCTCCTCTGACACCACTATCCCCCTTACATTCCAGTGTGTTTACCAATTCCAGATTACAGAGTAGCAATAGCAAAGACTGTTCGCCATCAAAATCTCCGCATGAACTGGGTGTACACTCCAGTGATTCTGACAGTTTGTCTTCTGGTCTGAATGCTCCTGTTACCAACCAACATGCATCTCAAACCTTTCCACCATCTTTGCCATCGAAACCAAGCATGATGCAACAAAAGCCTACAGCATATGTGAGACCCATGGATGGTCAAGACCAAGCCCCCAGTAAATCCCCAGAACTAAAGCCTCCTTCAGAGGATTGCAATGAGGAGTCATTTGGAAACATAGCAGAAGTGAAAGTATGTGCCAGGACAAAGTTATCCAAACTTAAGATTCCTTCTCAGCCAATTGAGGTGGGTGCACAAATACTTCCATTCTAAATATGCTTTTTCTGCAATGATCTTGATAACTGTGGTATCCACCAGCCAGATGACAATTGTGTATTTTGCTTTAAGATTAATGTCGGCATTCAGGGTTATAAGGTAATCTTAAAAATTACAAACAAGAAAAAATCTGCAGCTGCTTGAAATCTGAGCAACACCCACAAAATGCTGGAGGAACTCAGCAGGCCGGGCAGCATCTATGGGGGAAAAAAGTACAGTCGAAGTTTCAGGCTGAAACTCTTCAGCAGGACAATCTTAAAATTTAAATTTAGATAGTTTGAGTTGTTAAATTGCTTGAAACTTGTATTGCTTAGTAGGTGGTCATGATCACTGCTAAAGTTATCTTAATTTGTTAATGCCAATAACTTGAAAACCCAATTTTAAAAAGAAACTGGTCATCTTAATTGATAGCTTAGCACATCCAGTAACCAGGATCTGCAATGTTGTGTCCACTTGCACCAATACCAGAATTTAGTTATCCCATTTTTAAAATTGTTCTAAAAAGAAATGCCAACTTTTGAATAAAACTGTACTGAAAATAACCAGAGTAACTATTAATCTGGTTCTGGTTCTAAAAGAACTTGAATTGCTTTGATATATTTCAGATGGAATATGTAAGAGAAACCTCCACAGATGCTGTTTGACCTCCTGACTACTTCCAACAGATTAATTGCTGAATAATTTATGAATAATTTCCAGACTTGAAATGAAACATTTATGTCTGATGTTAGTTGTGTAATCGGAGTAATTTTTTTGAGACACAGGAGATTCCAGGAACTGTAAACCGGCAGACAATCTGATGGAGGAAATCTGGGCCAAGTAGTACCTGAGGGAGGAAAGAAACTTTCAATGTTTTGGGTTGAAATCCTGCATCAGGGCAAAGACTTTTCACCCAAAACATCAACCATTTCTTTCCTCCCACAGATACTGCTCGACCTCCTGACTTCATTTAGCAGATTGTTTGTTGCTGAATAATTTATGAATAATTTTCTAAATGACAGCAATTTTAGATCTTATTAACATCAACAAAACTCTGACATACTCTGGGTGATTTGGCTACTGGGAGGTCTCATTAACATATTTAAAGGAAGCTAGTCCCTTTTAAAGTAAGCATTTTGTCTTTGAACATTACTTTTTTATATATAAATTTAAAAAATAGAACTTGTGTTCAGAGAACCTTTTAGGGTCTTCATGGTATCCTCAATCACATCACAGCCAATGGAATGAAATACCTTCTTGGTGAATGCAACAACCAATTATGCATGTAACAAAACTCCTCAAACAATAAAATCTAATCATCATTGATTGAAGGATAAATACTGGGCCAGGAGAAGAGGAAAATTTCAGTTATTCCAAACTGTACCACCTTAGTTTAGAGTGTTACCCAATGGATAATACCTTGTTGGAAGTCCAGACTAAATCAGCAGGTGGGATCATGTTCTTGAGTCGTATGTTTGAATATGAAGAATTCTGACACTGAGGTTTCAGAGCCAGTTGAGGTTTGACACAAAATACTGCAGTAGTACACATTTGACATTGGGATAAGGACACATTGTTTGTCTTTGTTATGAACTGTGCTGCATTTGGCTGGGAGTATTTGATGCAGGCACGAGGTGGTCATTTTTAAGATTTTTGTTTTGCTTTCTAGTCATTGAAATACATTAAAATCACTTTTCATTCAGAGCCACTTTATGATGGAGATGTTATTCCATCTGTTTTGGGTTTCTTTGTATTTAGTTATAAATTGTGCTTTAGAGATGTCAGAATGGAGTTTTAATTAAACAATATTATTGCTGTTGATGTAGTAAAAGAGTGCAAGTTCATTGATTATGCAAATGATAACTAATGAATATTACAAATAAAACTCTTCTAGGGCTTCCAGTGCTGGGTACAGGTATTGATTTTTGGATGGAAATGGCAGAGTCTGTCATCAAAACGTCAGTTAAAATTGATTCCTGTACCTGGCTGGAAAAGTTTATTCAAATATTATGTTGCTAGTTTAGGCTGATAAATGGGTCCACAGAGTAACAGGTTGCTGTCTAGGTCTGAAGGTCCGATATTCTCCATGTACACTCACCTGTTTTTTTTTATCTCCTCCTGTTCATCTTTCCTGTTCCTTCCTCTTGCCCAGTTCCCCCCCAGTTAGGGGGACAGATAGGCGATTATGTGGGCATGAAAAAGGAACACAGATGGTACTTTGCCTCCCAGGTGCCAGGGTTCATGATGTTTCTGAACGAGTGCATAATATCCTGAAATAGGAGGGTGAGCAGCCAGAGGTTGTGGTACCTATTGGTACCAGCAACATGGGTAGAAAAAGGGCGGGGGTCCTGAAAGCAGAATACAGGGAGTTAGGAAAGAAGCTGAGAAGCAGGACCTCAAGGGTAGTAATCTTGGGCCTGTGCCATGCGACAGTGAGTATAGTAATAGAAAGAGGTGGCGGAGAAATGTGTGGCTGAAGGATTGGAGCAGGGGGAAAATTCAGATTTCTAGATCATTGGGACCTCTTCAGTGGCAGGTGTAACCTGTACAATAAGGATGGATTGCAATTGAATCCTAGTGGGAGCAATATCCTGGCGGGGAGGTTTGCTAATGCTTTTTGGAGAGGGTTTAAACTAGATTTTCAGGGGGTGGGAGCCAAAGTGAAGAAGCAGAGGATGAGGGAGGTCGGAGCACAAGTAGAGACAGCTTGTAGGGAGTTTGTGAGGAAGGATAGGCAGATGATAGAGCAAAGATGTACTCATCCTGATGATTTGAAATGCATCTGTTTTAATGCAAGGAGTATCATAAACGAGAAGGATGAACTTGGAGCATGGATCAACGACGTTGTGGCCATTACAGAGACTTGGATGTCTCAGGGGCAGGAATGACTTCTGAATGTTTCCAGGCTTTAGATATTTCAAAAAGGACAGGGAGGGAGGCATGAGAGGTGGGGTGTGGCATTGCTAATCAGGGATAATGTCATGGTTGCAGTAAAGGAGGAAGACATGAAGGGATTGTCTACTGAGTCAGTGTGGGTGGAAGTCAGAAGCAGGAAGGGGATAATAGCTCTACTGAGTGTTCTTATAGACCCCCCCCAGTAGTGATAGAGACATCAAGGAGCAGACAGGGAGGCAGATTCTGGAATGGTGCAATAATAATAGGGTTGTTGACGGAGATTCTAACTTTCCTACTATTGACTGGCATCTCCTTCAAGCAAAGGGTTTAGATGGGCTGGAGTTTGTTAGGTGTGTTCAAGAACGTTTCCTGATGCAATATGTAGATAAGCCTCAAGAGGAGAGGCTGTACTTGATCTGGTACAGGTTTCCCCCGCCATCCGAAGGTAGAGCGTTCCTATGAAATGGTTTGTAAGCTGGAATGTCGTAAAGTAAAGAAGCAATTACCATTTATTTATATGGGAAAATTTTGTGAGCGTTCGCACACCCAGAAGTAACCTACCAAATCATGCCAAATAACACATAAAACCTAAATTAACAGTAACATATGGTAAAAGCAGGAATGATATGATAAATACACAGCTTATATAAAGTAGAAATACTTTTCCACAATCATTTCCTGAACTGTTCTCCGTAGCGAAAATCTCACGCAAGCGCCGTCGACAAAAACACGGCGCAAGCGCTTTCCAGTAACCTTTAAGCTGTGAAGCTGCCAAATTGTACCAAATAACACGTAAGAATACACAGCCGATATAAAGTAGAAATAATGTATGTACAGTGTAGTATCACTTACCGGAATTGGGAAAACGCGGAGCACACTGATGATGGTGTGTTAGACTGAGTCGTCGGAGTTTGGGTGGTGCAGTGGCCCCCACCCTGTGGGCAGTGAACCGATACTGATCTGCGAAGCATGCAGCGGTAGCTGGGAGGCACACAGCACATCTTTAAGAAAAAAAGCTGAAATAAACATGCTAATTAATTAGGTGCCACCCGGCACGTAATTGTCGACCCAGATCAGTGCCGATTGCATCGCCTCTGATCTGGGCTGATAGTTGCGTGTCGGGCAGCACCTAATTAATTAGCATGTTTATTTCAGCTTTTTTCTTAAAGATGTGCTGTGTGTCTCCTGGCTACTGCGTTCTCCGCGAATCTGTATCTGCCCGCGGCCTGGGTGTTGGGGTGGTGGGACACTGGGGTGTCATCTTATCGTCTGTTTCCATTAGAGCAGGCAGCTCATCTTCCCCTGTGACTGCCCACCTCGATGTCAAAGGTCAAGGTTTGTCATCTGCAGTGGCTGATGTGGAAGGCTTGCTTGACTGCTGAGCTTCACGTATTTTTCTATCATACAGTTCTTTGTAAGCACTCAAACCATCCTGCAAATATCCCCTAAACCGACGTACCCTTTCAAAATTAAAGTCATACTTTATCATTACTCATTTGGTTTTGATTGTTATCCTTTCCTCTTCCAATTGCATCAGCTCTTCATCTATCAGTTCTTCGTCATGGGATGCCAAAACCTCTTCAACATCATCTTCGTCAGCTTCCACAAGCCAAACTCACTTCATCCTTACTTCGCTCACCACGATGGAAACGCTTAATTATGTCTAGTTTTACGCTGTGTAACACCCTTACGAGCTCTTTCAGGCTTTTCCAATACCATAGAACTCATCTTGCAAACGGCTGCTCACAGGCACGTGTTTAAGCAATGCCGGCGAGAATGCCGTTCCGAATCCGGGGGAGAGCGGCTGCTCGGGGCGTGCGCTGTCTTCTATCGCGCGCTTTTTTTGTAACAGTGAAAACACCTTCCGTTAGCGAAAACAGGGTACTAGTGTAGGTCTTTCGTAACAGTGAGGTTTCGCGAAGCGAATGTTCGAAAAGCGGGGGACACCTGTATTGGGAAGTGAACCTGGTCAGGTGTCAGATCCCTTGGTGGAAGAGTCTTTTGGAGGTAGTGATCACAACTCTTTCTCCTTTACCATAGTGCTGGAGAAGGATAGGAGCAGACAATTTGGGAAAACATTAAATTGGGGTAGGGGGAAATATGATGCTATTAGGCAAGAACTTGGGGGCAGATGTTCTCAGGGAACTGCATGGCAGAAATATGGCAAATATTCAGGGAACATTTGCATGGAGTTCTTCATAGGTATATTACATTGAGGCAGGGAAAGGATAGTAGGGTAAAAGAACCATGCTGTACTAAGGATGTGGAAAATCTAGTTAAGAAGAAAAGAAAAGCTTACAAAAGATTCAAGAAAGTAGGTACTGATAGAGTTCTAGAAAATTACAAGGTTGGCAGGAAGGAGTTTAAGACTGAAATTAGGAGAGCTAGAAGGGGTCATGAGAAGGCCTTGGTGAGCAGGATTAAGGAAAACCCCAAGGCATTCTACAAATATGTGAAGAGCAAGAAGATGAGCCGTGTGAGAATAAGACCAATCAGGTGCAATAGTGGAAACATGTGCATGGAGTCGGAGGAGGAAGCAGAGGTACTTAATGAATATTTTTTTTCTGTATTTACCAGGGAAAAGGACCTTGGCAATTGTGGAGGTGATTTACAGCGGAATGAAAAGCTTGAGCGTATAGACATTAAACAAGAGGATGTGCTAGAGCTTTTGAAAAGCATTAAGTTAGATAAGTTGCCAGGACCGTTTGAGACGGCTACTGTGGGAAGCGAGAGAGGAGATTGCTGAGCCTCTTGCGATGATCTTTGTATCATCAATTAGGGATAGGAGAAGTACCAGAGGATTGGAGGGTTGCAAATGTTGTTCCCCTTTTCAAGAAAGGGAGTAGAGATAATCCAGGAAATTATAGACCAGTGAGTCTTATTTCAGTGGTGGGCAACTTATTGAAGATCCTGAGAGGCAGGATTTATGAGCATTTGGAGAGATATAATCTGATTAGGGATAGTCAGCGTGGCTTTGTCAGGGGCAGATCGTGCTTTACGAGCCCGATCGAATTCTTTGAGGATGTAGCAAAACACATTGAAGGTAGAGCAGTGGATGTAGTGTATGTGGATTTCAGCAAGGCATTTGATAAGTTACCCCATGCAAGATTTCATGAAAAAATAAGGGAGGCATGGGATCCAAGAAGACCTTGCTTTGTGGTTCCAGAATTGGCTTGCCCACAGAAAGCAAAGGGTGGTTGTAGATGGTTAGTATTCTGCATGGTCGGTGACCATAGGACACTCAAAGTTGCTGCACAGGTTGACAGTGTTGTTAGGAAGACTTATAGTGTTCATCAGCTGTGAGATTGAGTTCAAGAGCCGTGAGTAATGTTACAGCTATGTAAGACCTTGGTCTGACCCCACTTGGAGTACTGGGTTCAATTCTGGTCACCTCACTACAGGAAGGATGTGGATACTATTGAGAGAGTGCAGAGGTGATTTACAAGGATGTTGTCGGGTTGGACAGGGTGCCTTATGAGAATAGGTTGAGCGAACTTGGCCTTTTCTCCTTGGAGCAATGGAGAATAAGATGATGAGAAGCCTTGATTGTGTGGATAGCCAGAGCCTTTTTCCTAGAGCTGAAATGGCTAACACAAGGGAGTATAATTTTAAGGTGCTTGGAAGTAGGTACAGAGGGGATGTCAGAGTTAAGTTTTTCCCACAGGGAGTGGTGGGTGCATGGAATGCACTGCTGGCAACGGTGGCGGATGCAATTGGGTCTTGTAAGACAGGGGTCCCCAACCTTTTTTTGCACTGCGGACCGGTTTCATATTGACAATATTCTTGCGGACCAGCCAACTGGGGGGGGGGGGTAGGGTTGCCAACGGACAAGAGTAGCAGTCAAATACGTTGTTTACCATGAGAGACTACAATGACCATGAAACCTTACGCGGGCACTAGTGCGCATGCGTGATTTGCACATGCATGTACGTGCCGATTTTTTTTTTCTATAAATCGTTTTTGGCAATTCTGTACGGGGGTGGGGGTGGTGTTAATCACGACCGGAATATAGGTGATAAGTGGCTAATACACTCAATTTCATTTCTAAAAGGGTTTATCTAACGAATTTAATATTAAACATACAGCACATATTTTCCTCGCATGAATATAGTGATAAGTCAATTATCGGGAAGGACAGGGGCTTGAAGTAAATGTTGAACGAACTTCCAGTAGAAGTGGTAGAGGCAAGTTCGACATTATCATTTAAAGAAAAATTGGATAGGTATATGGACAGGAAAGGAATGGAGGGTTATGGGCTGAGTGCAGGTCGGTGGGACCAGGTGAGAGTAGCATTCGGCATGGAGTAGAAGGGCAGAGATGGCCTGTTTCCGTGCTGTAATTGTTATATGGTTATGTAAGTCAATAGCATCATAACATTTTAAGTAACGTTTGGATATTAAACACACGGCACATATTTTCCCCATATGAACATATAAAATCATTGCAACAGACCAATATCGCTGAATCAGTGGGAGCCCTGGGCTTGTTTTCCTGCAACAACGCGGTGCCATCGAGGGGTGATGGGAGACAGCGATACTCGAAGGAGGTTCCTTATGTCCAGTCTATTCTGCAATTTAGTTTTCGTTGCATTCATTGCAGAGATATGTTGGAAATGGAAGCAACGTTTTCAGTGCTTTCCTGGCTATCTCAGGATATTTAGCCTTGACTTTGATCCAGAATACCGGCAGAGATGTTATGTCAAACATGCTTCTCAGCCCGCCGTCATTTGCAAGCTCAGAGTTGATCTCCTTCCCGCGCTGACATGAATAACGCGTGCATAATGACCTCGCATGTTTAATGGCTCAACAGTGTGTGACAGGGAATGAGGAAAGGTGCAGCTGACTCATATCGCCAAATCATATCGTTTTCTTTCGGCCCGGTAGCGCATGCTTTGCGGCCTGGTACCGGTCCGCAGCCCGGTGGTTGGGGACCGCTGTTGTAAGAGACTCTTAGATGGAGCTTAGAAAAATAGAGGGCTATGCAGTAGGGTAATTCTAGGCAGTTTCTACAGTAGGTTACATGGTTGGCACAGCATTGTGGGCTGAAGAGCCTGCAATGTGCTGTAGATTTCTGTGTCCTACCCATTTTCCCATTCCTATCTGGTTCCACTTGTCATCCGATGAAGGGTCGGTCTCAGGCCGAAACGTCGATTGTTTACTCTTTTCCATAGATGCTGCTTGGCCTGCTGAGTTCCTCCAGCATTTTGGATGTGTTGCACTTATCAGCTTCTATCCCACCTTCTCCCCTATACTGCTATATACCAGTAATTTTTCCTTTTTCCTCCGTACAGATGCAGGACCCAAAATTCGACTTGTATCCTTTGCCTCCACAGATGCTGCTTTACCTGTTGAGCTCTTCCAGCAGGATGTTTGTTATTCCTATCTGGCTTGTTATGTTTTTTTTAGATGAGGAATAGAAATTGTTTGAAGGACTGTCTATGAAATATTTATTAATATTAGTGTAAGTTCTAGTGAAATTGGGAAAATTAGTTACAGCCTACTGTTTGGAAGTACTGGCCATATAAGAAGTTTTGGCAGCTGGAATAAAAGAAGATACCTTTGTATTTCTTTAGTATTCCATCATCTTTGCCAATTGCAAGGTACTTTCCAGCTGATGAAGTGGTTTACGTATTTGGTCACCATTGAAAGGCAAGAAATGCAATGGCCAGTGTGTTCACAACAGGCCCCGCAAATAGCAGTTGTGTTAATTATCTGTTAGTAATGCTAATGAGGGCTAAATATTGCTCAAGGCAAATGCATGACCAGATACACGGCAAAACCTATACAGAAGATGTTGACGTAACTGTAATTACCAAGGCATTTAAAACATATTTTCTATTCTGTGCCCTTCATTTTGAAGACTGAAAATCACATGGATGTTCTGTGTCAAAGGAACATCTTCATCATAGAACCCAAGGAATTGTCTCTGTTTTAGGGACATAAATAGGAACTATTGAGAAGGAAGAGGTGTAGATATTGAGTAGTGGTCACTTTAAATAGTATGGATTTTTGAGTACTCTGTATTTTGTTTTCCAATTATGGCATTGCTTTCTCATTTCTACCAAGGCACCCAATGATAAATTGCTATCTCTTTTGTATTTATTTTATTATTTAGTTATTGAGGTAATCCTGTTCATTCAGAACAATGTACATTACATTATTAAATCTCCAGACAAGCAAAGTCAATGCAGACCATCTTCTGTTTTGACAGTTGACTTTGTGTACTATGCAGTCTAAGCCATCTGTTTTCAATTTTGTCTTGTTCATTAGTCAGCATTATTACAAAATAATTTATCTATACTCTTCAACCCTTGAGGTTTTGTAATGTAAATCTACCGTTTGTAGTTTTTGACAGTTTCCTGAATAACAAAACTATGCTTTTTGGCGCATTATTTGAAAATGCCTCCGTTGATTTGCTTTGAGAATACATAGTAATTAAAGTAAATTTTTCAGCTCCTCAAGTCACATTCTATAAAATTCCTCTGTGATTGCCACTCATGATGGCAGTGTTTATTGTTCACCTCTAGTTGTGCCTATTCAGTCACATTAATGTGAGAGATAGTACAAGGACATTTCTATCCTTAAAGGACATCTCAAACTTAGATACAGATCATTTAAAATTATTCTGTTTGACAAGAGTCATGTTGGTAAAGCACAACTCTTCCCACAAGCCAGAATGTTTCCACATTGGTGTTACTTGGTTAATGTTAGGACCAAGAACCATGCCAAATTTCCCTTCCATTTTCACTCAGTTGTGATTACGCTGATCTCATTCCACTGAAAATAGCATAGAGCACTGCCAGCGGTTTAAACATGGAGCCATGCATGTCACATTGAATGGGCAGTTTCTTTCTAAACTCCAATTGTGTGGAGTAGACATGCTTCCAAAGAGTAAGTAATCACTGATCGATAAGGAGAGAGAAATGCTTTCAGACTACATCTGCTTTTTTTTTTTGTTTTCCTGGTGACCTTGTTAAGTTAATTTCATTTACCTTGCACTACTTTCCTTCCCAATGTGAGTGTTAAGCTTTGATATTACCAAGTACCTCGGTCCCTTTACTTTTCCACAAATCCACAGGCAATCCCTGAACATAAGGTCATAAGATTTAGGAGCAGAATCAGGCCATTTATCCCATTGGGCTGCTCCACCATTTCATCATGGCTGATCCATTTTTTTTTCTCTCAGCCCAATCTCTTTCCTTCTGCCCATGACCCGACTAATCAAGAAATTATCATCCTCTGCCTTACATACACCCAATGAATTGGCCTCCACAGCCATTTGTGGCAACAAATTCACAGATTCATCACTCTCTGGCTAAAGAAATTTGTCCTCATCTCTGTTCAAAAAGTATGTCCCGCTATTCTGAGGCTGTGTCATCTGGTTTTAGGACTCCCCCCCCCCCCCCCCAAACTATAGGAAACATCCTCTTCACATCTACTTTATCGAAGCCCTTCAACATTTGATAGGTTTCAATGAGTTTACCTCTTATTCTTCTGAATTCCAGTAAGTAGAGGCCCAGAGCCATCAAACGTTCCTCATATGACAAGCCTTTCAATCCTGGAATCCTTTTTGTGACACTCCTTTGAATCCTCTCCAATGTCAGCACATCCTTTCCTAGATAAGGGGCCCAAAGCTGCTCTCAGTACTCCAAGTGAGATGTCACCAATGCTTTATCAACATTACATCCTTACTTTTATAGTCTAATCCTCTTGAAATGAATGTTAATTTTGTACTTGCTGTCCTTCCCACTCAAAGTTCCAACTGAAATCTGATTTGCAAAGCCTCATCATATTCTGAGGTTCAGTTCAGCTACCAAAACAAGGTCCAAGACTTTTTTGCTCACATCTTATTTTCAGTGCTCCTGTGCTACTTGTACATTCTGATTTTTCCCTATTGTACAATGTCTTGATATTGAATATGATGGCATTCCCTTCTTTCTTCCATAATTTCTTAATGCTAATTCTGTACCTTTGTTTTACATTTCTGGTTAATCTTTCAATACTAATACTGAACACTTCATATTTCTATGTATCTGTAAGTCATTTCTGAACTGGTTATCTGATTTAGTAATGGATGTAAGTGTTCTGCAGAATTTTAATAATAACTTATTTATAGAGCACTTTTCATACAAACAATGAAGTTCAAAGTGCGTTGCAACGGGATAAAATACAAACTTGAAAATAAAAGACGAGATGTTAGTTTTGACTGGCATTTAAGTGTCAGCTGAGTGTGCATCCCTTATAGTCTTACGTACTGAGTTCCACAGTTTCAGAGTGTAGCTCAAAAAAACTGACATGCCAATTATCTTTTAAGAGAGATTGTTTTAATTTGAGACCAGCGAAAGAAGTCTTGAGAGCTCGAGCAGGATTATAGAATGAAAACAAATCCTTCATCCTTTGTGAACTACATAACTGTCGAATATTTTTCTTTGTATATATTTATGCAGAGAAAAAAAGTCAGATAGACTTGTGTGCCACTGCTGTCACTTCAAACTCTCCACTTCCTGGTCCGACACAATACTGTATACGCAAGTTATTTTTTTGGTTGGTCCTTTTTTAATTCAGTCCTACATTTTTGCCTAAGATACCTGTGAATTTTGACTTAATTGTCTTCCATATGAGTCAATTCAAATTAATAACCTGACAGACTTTCACCAATTATTCTTTCCATGATAGTCATAAAGAAATAGAAAAATCAATCCTTTACCTTGAATCCCATGCCCATTGCGTCTTAATAATCTGCTCATCTCTCTTTGATATTTTTACCATTGCTGCATCCAAAATAAATTTGCTAAGAACAACCATGGTCATGGGACCATGATGGCCTATGTCATATGACATGGCACATGATGGTGATGATGACATCCAAAATGACAGAAGATTGAAAAGCATCGCACACAAAATGCTGATGGAAGGGATCATGGGAAAGGAGACCTAGGGAGAAAGACTAAAAAGCTCTACGCTCCTGTGTATTGTTTTCTATATGTTTTTAAATTTGAGGATTATTTTCTGACATCAAATTGGTAGATTCTCGCCAGCATGCAAAGATTTATTTTCCATTTCATTTTTCATTGGCAGACTTTTCTCTCCAGTCTTTCAGCAGTCTTAATATAATGCACAGAGGGGTTATATTGGTCTTCAGTTCTATTTGCATTCCCCTCACAAATTTCCTAATCTATAGTATGTTGTACCAGAGTAACAAAAATATTGAATTAGTTTTTTTATAATTTAGCATAATTAAAGAATGCCCTTAATTATGTTGTCTCTAAAATAGATAACTTCCTCTTTTAATACTTAAATTATTGGAAAATAAATTGTTTTTTATATTTTTTGTCTTTTTTACATCATAATACTTTACATTCAATTTCCAAGGTAACCACTCTTTCTCGGTTTTTCCTCCATTTTAGTACTTCATCTAGTTTTGAAACAGATTACTCAATTTGCACGTGTTTTGTGTACATGTTTGCATTTGTATAATGTATAAAAATTTAAATTATTCATATAAGAAAACAGCAACCCATCTAATTTTGTTATAACAGCTGTTTTTCTGTTTCTTTATCTGTACCTGATAGATAAGAGATTAATTCTGTTTTTTTGCCTATTTCTCTTAGACTTTTCACAATTTGGCATTTTCTTGTTTAATCTATTATATTCCTGAGATTTTTCTGTTTTCAATTATTGTGCTCTAAATATTGCTGTATCTTAATATCCATTTTTTCCTAATTTTAATGGTACTGTACTCATAATAATGATGTCACCATCATAAATCATACTTGTGCATTTTTTCATTAAAAATGTGCAATACAGAACATTCAAGTCAACATTTGCATTACAAGTAATGTAAATGCCTGTTACTTTAGTGTGTCATCAATTTACCATGTATACGGAACTTTATTTTTAAAAAAAGCTCACAGGATTTTAATGTCTCCCAGTAGAGGTTAGTTATAGGGGATTTGTAGCCCGTTCTTTAGTTAGAGCCTTCAGCAATTTGGGCATCAAGGGAGAGAGGAAGAGGAGAGCCATCCACAGTACCATCGATGCGGCAGAGAGGGCCTCAAGATGGCTGTGGCTCAAAAGAGGGGAGCCATGGAGTCATAAGTAGCTAGCCATCTGGACACAAGCTGGGGTCTGATCAGCCCCGGCTGGGTCACCTGGAGGAGGTTGTATGATGTTGAAAGACCCGAAACACCCGATAATTCCAGGAACATCACTGAAGGTGTGTCCAGAAGCATCAATAGATGTATGTACACAGCAGACAGTTTTCAAATAATTCGTGAGCAACCCTTGTAATTGCACATTGCCATTTCAGAAATCTCTAAGAGCTGGAGAAAAACTTTGTGTAGTTAAATCCTCAATAACTCAGTGAATAACAGCATTCTCAGAAGTAGCACACACAAAATGCTGGGGGGACTCAGCAGGTCAGGCTGCATCTCCTTAGATTACCTCAGATGCTGCTTAACATGCTGAGTTCCTGCAGCATGTCTCTCCCTGCATGGGATTGGATTTTGTTGAAGAATTACTGTGATCCTGTATTACTTAGAATGTACTGTCCAGTTCATTATTGTTGAGTGACATTTTTTCCCAAGGGCAGTTACTGTGTTAATGAAAATGCACAATAATCCAGTAACTGACAATATTTTGTGAAGATTACCATAACACTGTTAAATCACCAGATATTCATTGGAAAAGAGTAGTGATGCTGTTCTTTGAGTCATTTGCTTGGATGTTTGATGTGTTCTGAAAGCACAGCATCCAAGTTGTGAGTAATCATGCATGGATAGACTTTCTGGAAGAGGGCACTCTGGATGCTCCAAAGCACTTTACAGCTGTTAATTACTTTTAAAGTGTAACCATTCTAGAAAGGTAGGAGATGGGACAGTCAATTTATACACAGGAAAGCCCCAAAGAATTGTATGTGTATTTCTATTCCAATACAATTTTTTTCAAAGATCTGACATCCATTCTTGCTAAATGTTTACAGTTGAAGTTAATGGAAAAAAATGAATTGTTCTATTCTATTCTAGTTTCTATACAGAACATTTGGTGAAAAAGTATTCTAGAAAATGCACTTTTCAAAGTCCTCTCAATTATTAAATCTAGATGCTATAGTCTTTGTATTTCTCCATCACTGTTTGTATCTCACCAACATTTGATCCACTCTCAATTGAAGGCATTTTAGTTTATAATGTACTGTAAGTTCCTTTCATAATACTGTAACTCTCGCTTTGGCTAGCGGCTTTATAGGGGGTGTTAGCCCCCGGCTCGGCCAAACTTAAGAAATCTCGTTTAGGTGGCTGCTGTGCAATGTGTCCCCTGTTACAAATCAGTACCCAGAAATAACAAACAGTACACAATATACGATTAAACAATTAAGCTTTATGATTCTTACTTCAACTATATGGTTAGTAAAGAAATGGAAAAGAAAGAAAAAGGACCCAATCTTATTTAAACAGTCTGTTGCACAATGTTGGAGCTCACTGATTAGCCGATCGTCCACCATCGACCTCCTCTGATCGTCACTGCCCTTCGGACCCTTGCTCCAAGTCCACCCTGACTGCTGGTCTACCAACTCTCTCCATTCGTGTCTTCTCTCCTCATCTCTCCCCGGCAAAAAACCACGAAAATCTCTCTTCCAGACTCTCAAGAAAGAACAACAGCATTCCAAACCCCGTTATCTGTAGTCATAACCCAAACATTGCTGCTACAGAGAAACTATTACATTATCAGTGAAACCTTACAGCATGTTACACAGCAGTGAAACCCTGCAGCATGTTACACTACTATTTTTAAAAAAATAAGCAGTTTACAGGACAGCTCTAAAATTTTCTGACTAATTTAGGTTAATTTTGTTTATAGAACAAATCCAAATAGATTACTTAAATTTAAAAAGACATCATTAAATCAAACATTGTAAACTTTTACTTCTCTTTAAAAATGTTAAAGCACTGGAAAGTTGTGTAATGAAACACGATGACTATGAAATAATAAAGATTTTGAATGAAGTGCTGCCATTCAGGTGTGACTGTGCCTCTATGTTGGGGACCTGGCTATCCAGCTAAAACCACAGCATTTGCATTGCAGAGTAATTTTATCAACAGGAGGGTGAGCAGTCATTGTCACCAATCTTGCCGTTGGAGAAGGGAAGAAATACTGTAGCTCTTTATCTCAACTTTTTCTGCATGCACTGCAGACAATTATCACTAGATCTGTTTTCTGAATGGATTTCAATACAATCTATTATAACATTGCATAGAGAAATTTCTCTTAAACTAAATGTAGATTTGATGCAATTGACATGACAGGTGTTGATTGCAAATCAACACTAAATGCTTATAATCTAAAAACAAAAATCAGCAGGTCACGCAGCATTGGTGTTTATGTCAGAACTGGGAGAGAGAAAACAATATTAGTTTTAAATTGCAGTGGATGGGGAAAGCTTCATTTGACGTTTCCTTCCAATGGTAAGAGGGTAACGATGTAACATTAAAATGTTACTACCTCACTGGGAGAATTCCAGTAAATGAGGCTAATTTTGAGACACAGTTGGTAGGTGCCCACAATATTAATTGTTTGAAAGTGGACGAATGTAGGCTTAATGCTTAGCTTCTCGGACAAATCTATTGTAAATTGTTGTATAAATGCTACTTGATAGAACAATAATGATTAGCTTTTGCTTGGGTTTTATCTGCAATCATTTACAATGAATATAATCTAACAGCAACATATAAACAGCTTGCCTTTTTGATTGCACTGATAAGTCTACCCAGCAACATGTAATTTGAGCATGACTTTAGAATCTCAGTGTATTAATTTTATGATTAATCTTAGATTACTGTTGACAAGTAAACCACTCCTGTTTTTTGTTTTTCAAGTTAAGTGCATTAGTGGGAAATGGTTATTTATTACAACTACCACACCTCCCCATAGTCCTGATGATGAAGGTCGGTCTTTGGAAGTGTTGGTAGCAATTTCGTGCCTCGCACTAATTCAGGGGAAGAGTGAGAATTGACAGCAATAATGTTGGGTTTTCCAGTTACCTAATGGTCACATTTAATTTTCTTGTGGTTCCTACCATGATAATTCAGTTTTGTGTCATAAAACAGAATTAAAATTCCAAAGTTATGATGATGAGATTTGAATACTGCATTTCTGGATTTCGTCCAGGGCTTTGGTTTGCAAGTTAACTCGTAAACACTCTTTTACTTTAAATGCAAAGCATGTCCTTTCAGTATTCTCTTTCAGACCAACATACTTAGCATTGAGACTCCACTTGGTCAACTCCATTGGGTGGGTCATGTTGCTACTATGGAATTGGAACTTGCGATCTTAGTCAAGGCATGAGATTGCTAGGAGAACAGAAATACTCGGACTCTCCTGGGTAGAAATTTTTTTTTATAATGTTCTCATTGAGTTTGGGAATCTTTGAGGGGTGTCCAATTGAAATGGAGCTTGTTGATAGTCATTGAGAACTTGTAGTCCCTAGATCAGCCCAGTGAAACCAGTGGGAGAAACATTCAGACTTCCTTTCTTTTAAAGCCCATAGAAGTGGAATAGAAGCAAGCTGACCTTAACTTTGGACTGTCTGACAGAGAAAATGGTATTACAGTTGAAAGTCAGCAATGATGAGGCAATCTCTCTTGTAACTCCATTCTTAATAAACATTCAGTTCACTTTCAAGCTACAAGCATTAGTGAAAATCTCTGGATGAATTGCATTATTTGTTGCAATACACTTTTTTTTGGAGCTGATATTAATTATTTTTTTGAAAAATTCCTGTATCTCCCATTCATGCTCTTCCTTTTTTAATTTTATATTCAAATTATTTAAACTATTTTAAGTACCACCTAGCTCCCTATCTAATAAACTGTATTCAGAATATAACATAAATGATATGGTAGGAAAGCTAAAGCTGGTAGATCATTAACTGAGTTTTTATGTATTACAAACAATAATCCTTATAAATTGAGGGGGGAAATGCAATAAAATTCTGTTGTCCAATTAGTTTCATATTTATTTTGCAAAGACAATGCTAAATGAACACTTCCCCACTTCATTTGTTGATCAATTTGGTCAGACCAAATTATGTTACTCAGATCTATTTCTGAAGATGTCTTTCTCCTCCCCATTTATTATTCCCAATACAGATAGATGCACTACAAGGGTTTTAAAAATACTGCCATTTCTCTAGTGACCAGCTAGCCTAATTTTCAAATGAATATAAATTACCAAAAGAAAAAATTAACCCAGAAACCAGTTCGTAACTTGACAAGGAGAGCATAAAGTTCAATGTAATTCAATTTCAAATCTGAAGTTGGACTCAACCAAGTTATGGGAGAGGGAGAGGGAAGCACACTTCCATGGGTTAAAAGTACTTGCAGGTACAATATTATTTTCAGGAAACTTAGAACAGATTGGAGAAGTAATTTAATACAGAATTGTGGTTGTGTAATTCACTTACAATGTTATGGTTTTCATTAGGCTTCCATGTGTTCCTGATGCAGAGAAGCCTAGATTGAATATTTGACTAAACGAAGTTGAAGGAAAATTGGTGGTTAAATATTATCTAAACTGTTTGGTCATGATTCCAAGATAGCTCTGAGCTGCAACCTCCATTGATTTAGTTGTGCTTTTCTTTTCGTAATTTTTTTTTAGTTTTGTAAGGATGGTTTGCGTAGCAGAGAGTGGAGTTAGGGGTCAGGCTAAGGTTTTAGGAGCAAGGATGTGAGGGAACTAACGGTCAGGCCACTCTCTTTTCAAAGACCAACAACACAGATGTGAGACATCCATGGTCATTCGTCAGGATGAGAGAGAGTGAATGATGGTCCCCCAGGTCAGCAAGTTGTTGATGGGTTCCAGAGGTTGAGGCCTGGTGTTCAGGTTCTAGCTATCAGCAATTCCAGATTTCAAGGCCTGGTGTTTGGTGATTTGGCGTGTCCTGGAATCAATGTTGAGGACTGACTTCAAGGATGAATCAGAAGTCCAAAATTTAAGCGGCGTATCTGTGAGTCCCAGTACCTACAGGGTCAAGTCAACGTGCTCTTGAGGCTGGAGGCTTGTCTTTGGATTAAAAGACTCTGTAGGTGCATGGGTGGGAGAGAGGAATAGGACTTTGTTGTTGCTTGTTGTTTTATGTTGTTCTGCCAATCATTGTGGGCTTACTATGTTGGTGCCAGAATGAATGGCGACTCATGCAGGCCGACTCTAGCACATCTTTGGGTGTGTTGGTTGTTAACGTAATGACACATTTCACTGTATGTTTCAATGTACATGTGACAAATAAACAAATCCTGGCAGTTGGTTGGTCTCACATTATTATCATTTTTATGATTATAAATGGAATATCTTGCCCTCCTAGAATCCAAAGGTCCCTATTTAGAACACTAACTTATACAAGGAAATACATTTATTACTTAGGCCACTTAACAGACAAATACATTTTTGCTTGTTGTGTTCAGTTTTATCAGGTTATAGCACCAACAGTCTCAATAATATTTACATATAGTTAATCAGTTGTTCACATTTGTAAAGCCCAGTACAGCAGGAAAATATGTCTTTAGTCTTGTGTAACTTCGTGTACACAAGCTGCACTAAAAATATAATAAAACCTGGATGACTAAAAATAAAAAAGGCTTAAACTCCACTTTAGATAATCTGTTATTAATCTGAGTTCTTAAGTTAAATTTTACAAAATTACCAGCAATATTTCCAGGTCTTTGATTTGTCCCATGCTCTTTAGTTTGTAGAGTAATGCTTAACTAAAAGTGTATGGCTCAACTCTGATATTAAAAGTTGATTGGCATTCCCATTGTTTGTTCCATGGTTAAACAGCTAATAATGCATTATTTAGGTTCCAAGTAGCAATTTTGTCTTCCTATCATAATGCTGGCATTGGCTCTTTAATTTTATACATTATTTACCAGTTGAAGTAAAAGTTTTTTAAAAATTTATTTACTTGTATGTACACTGTGGTTTAGAAAGCTGTGTAATTATTTTCTCCATGCTAAACTGTTAATTTTGGCAGGATTTGGATCAGAATGGTTAACCTCTGCCTCTCCACTAGGGGAAAAAATAATGTATCTATGCCACATGGAAAGCTGGAACAATATCTGTGTAGTTTTCCAATTTTGAGATATGTAAATTTAATTAATCATTTGATTATTGAAATAGTTACTAGTTAATAAGAACTACAGTTGAAATTGGAATTTGGGAACAAAGGAAATTACTATGTGAGTTGTATTTGCAAATGTTTATTGACTTACTGAGTAATACAACTACAGTTTAAATGATTAATCTATTTTTTTTAAAGCTTTATCTTTTTTAGTATTGCTACACTGGTATACCTGTGCAAACAAGGAATTTTGTCACAACTTGTACATTTCCCACCCAAACACACAAGTGTGATCAATCACAAAGAAGGCATGCCAGCGACTCTACTTTGTCAGGAGTTTGAGGAGTTCAGCTATGTCACCGAAGATTTTTGTAAATTTTTATAGCTATACAATGGCGAGCATTCTGGATGGTTGTATCACAGCCTGATTTGTAGTTTCCAGTGGACAGGATCACAGAAGTCTGTAGAAGGTTGTAGAATCAGTCGGCTCCATGAGCACAAGCTTCCCCACCATCAAGGACATCTTCAAAAGGCTGTGGCTGCACTCATCAATAAAAACCCTCCATCATCCACAATATGCCCTTCTTGTCACTACCACTGGGGGAGATGCAGGAGCCTGAAGACCCACACTTAATTTCTTAGTAATAGCTTTTCCTCCTCCTCCACCAGAGCCCATGAGCACAAATCTAGTTAATTTTCCCCCACTGTTTCTTTATTTTCTTTGCAATTTATAATTGTGTATCTTAGCACTGATTCATGATTCAGACTTGGGTTTATTATCACTGACATAATGTCATGAAATTTGTTTCTGGCAGCAGTACAGTGCAGTATATAAAATCTTACTATATGTTACAATAAGAAAATTTTTGGTGCAACAGGAAAGCAAAATAGTGAGGTAGTGTTAGTGGGCTATTCAGAAATCTGATGGCAGAGGGTAAGAAGCTGTTTCTGAAATGTTGAGTGTGGGTCTTCAGCCTCCTGTACCACCTCCCTGATGGTAGTAATGAGAAGTAATGTCCTGGATGGTGAGGGTCCTTAATGATTCTCATTGTGACCTCTATTAAAAGGATCTACTTTCTAGAATTTAAAAAAAAATATGTTGTTTGTGCTAAAGCTCAAGTAGGAGTGACAGTGACAAAGTAAAAAACAAGTATACAAATATTTCCTATATACAAAAAGTGGCCACTTTATAAGGTACCTCTTGTACCCCAAAAAAAGTAACCAGTGAGTACATGTTACTGGTCTTCTGCTGCTCAGCTCATCCACTTCAAGGTTTGATGAGGTGTGCGTTCAGGAATGCTCTTCTGCACGCCACTGTTGTAATGCCTGGTTATTTGACTTGCTGTCACCTTCCTGTCAGCTTGAACCAATCTGGCCAATCTCCTTTAACCTCTCTCATTAGCAAGGCATTTTTGCCCACAGAACTGCCACTCTGGATTTTTTTTTTCCTTTGCACCATTCTCTGTAAATTCTGGGGTCTGTTGTGCATGAAAATCCCAGGAGATCAGCAGTTTCTGAGCTACTCAAACCAACCCACCTGGCACCAACAATAATGGTCAAGGTCACTTGATCAGTTTTTTTTCCATTCTGATGTTTGGTCTGAACAACAATTGAATCTCTTGACTATGCATGCTTTTATACACTGAGTTACTGCCACATGATTGGCAGATTAGATACTTGCATTAACAAGCAAATGTACAGCTGTACCTAATAAAGTGGCCACTGAGTGTAGACGGGTCTTCCTTAAAAGACTTGATGGCAGCATCCCTGCCATATCCAGCTGTGCTAAAAGTATTGATGATTGACACAAAGGCCATTGGCACCTTGTATCACAAGTCTACTACCAGGTAGCTTACAGTTCACCCCTCATTAAAGAGTATTGATTATGTTATCAGACTCGTATCAATTAAGCCTCCACTTTTCAATAGCTAATTTTCACTTTAAATTTTAAACAAGTAGGAATAGAGTAAGATGGCTCCATCCTGATGGCCATCTTTTTCTAAATTCACCATAGACATTCTGCTAAAATTTCCAGTAGATGATAGATGAAGAATACTCAGCAGGTGTTTGCCCATTCAGCTAGGCAAAAATTGGAAGATTTCATGGGGACTGGGCTAACTGTTTGTCATTCCAGATTTTCTCTGTTTTGCCCCAGATAGATCTGGAGATGGTGAGGATGATTGCCAATTCCTTATGTACCAGAATCTCAATGACAGATTCCTACAAAGCCAGGACCACTCACTCTGAATCTTGTTCTGAAGTAGTTAATTAGTATAAATTTCACTGGGTGCATGGAATGGCAATACTTTATCTTGGCTGCAGACTGTTTTAAAATATATTTATACGTCCAGTATTCGACAGTTCATTCTGAAATGTTCTTTCCAACCTCTTTACAAAGATGAAAGTTATACATTTCTCTTGAGGCCACAGGTTAGATTTTTTTTTTGCCAGTATTTCATCATATGCTTGACCTTTGGTTCTGTTGACATCAATTTTTTTTAAAATCTTCTTGATGACAAACTCTATGAAAAGCTAGCTTGACGTCAAAGGCAGTCACTGTCACTTTATATTTGAAATTCAGCTGTTGGTGTTTGAAGCAAGATGATTTAGAACTAAGTCATTCTGGTTAGCAGGTTTTAGTAAATAGATGCCTCAAAGTACTGTCAACAGCTACTTTCATCACGTAGCTGGAGGAAAGAGGACAGGTGGAGCAAAAGTGACAAGACTGGAAATAATGCAGATTCTGAAATACTGCAGTAAAATGTTGGGAATGCTTAGTAGGTCAGGTGGAATCTGCAGGGAGAAGAACAAAATTAATGTTTCAGGAGAGCCATTCGTCATTAGAACTAGCAATGACCTTCCGCCAGTTTGGATCTGTTGTTTTTTTTTCTCTGTAGGTGTGCCCCATCTTGGCTTTTCCACCTTGACGAGTTGATGCCATGTTGTAGCAATGCTGGAGACACAGCTTCAGTACTAGAGTCACGATATGTCAGCTGTGACTTCGCTGCATGTACCATTCCCAACAACTTTTTTTGATATCAAGTGATATGATATTGTGTGAAAGTTGCTTTCTGTGGTGGTGAAGCTTCAGAAGGGAGTAAAATATCTTGTATATGGATATTGTTCCATGTTGCAACAATATCTGGAGTCCCTCAACTTCCTATTTTTTAAAAAAAATACCTTTTTTACTGTTCGGTAGTTTAATTACTATGACTGCCTACATTACAGTGGAGATACTGTGTCAAATTCTTTTGATAATGAAGTACTTTAGGAGATCTTCAATGACACTGGATAATTAGAATTTTTTTTGTAAGTTAGACTTGTAACCTAACGATCAATAAATTATGATTTCCAGAATTTTAATACTTTTGCTTTTACACTTAAAATATTGTCTTTTTGCTGTATTTGTTAGAGCAGGGGTCCCCAAACTTTTTTGCACTGCGGACTGGTTTAATATTGACAATATTCTTGCAGACTGGCCGACCCTGGGGGTGGGGGTAAGGTTGCCAACGGACAAGAGTAGTGGTCAAATACGTTGTGTTTACCCTGAGAAAGACTACAATGACCATGAAGCCTTGCGCGAGCACCAGTGCGCATGCATGTACGTGCCGATTTTTTTTCCACAAATCGTTTTTGGCAATTCTGTTCAGGGGGAGGGGGTGTTAATCACGACCAGAATATAGGTGATAAGTGGCTAATACACTCAATTTTGTTTCTAAAAGGGTTTATCTAATGAATTTAATATTAAACACAGCGCATATTTTCCTCGCATGAATATAGTGATAAGTCAATTATCAGGGGAGGACAGGGGAGCTTGAAGTAAGTGTTGAACAAACTTCCAGTAGAAGTGGCAGGAGCAGGTTAGATATTATCATTTAAAGAAAAATTGGATAGGTATATGGACAGGAAAGGAATGGAGAGTTATGGGCTGAGTGCAGGTCAGTGGGACTAGGTGAGAGTAGCGTTCGGCACGGAGTAGAAGGGCAGAGGTGGCCTGGTTCCGTGCTGTAATTGTTATATAAATAAGTCAATAGCATCATAACATTTTAAGTAACGTTTGGATATTAAACACACAGCACACATTTCCCCATATGAACATATAAAATCATTGCAACACACCAATATTGCTGAATCATTGGGAGCTCTGGGCTTGTTTTCCTGCAACAAGATGGTCCTATTGAAGGGTGATGGGAGACAGCGATACTCGAAGGGGGTTCCTTATGTCCAGTCTATTCCGCAATTTAGTTTTCGTTGCATTCATTGCAGAGGTATGTTGGAAATGGAAGCAACGTTTTCAGTGCTTTCGTGGCTATCTCAGCATATTTAGCCTTGACTTTGATCCAGAATGCCGGCAGAGATGTTATGTCAACCATACTTTTCAGCCCACTGTCATTTGCAAGCTCGAGGAGTTGGTCTCCTTCCCGCGCTGACATGGATGACGCGTGGGTAATGACCTCTCATGCGCTCAAGCTCAACAGTGGGCGTGACAGAGAATGAGGAAAGGTGCAGCTGACTCCTATTGCCAAATCATATCGTTTCGTCGCGGCCCTGTAGCGCATGCTTTGCGGCCCGGTACCAGTCCGCGGCCCTGTAGTTGGGGACCGCTGTGCTAGAGTGCCCCTAAATGAGTTTTCCACCTTCTGCAAGGCTATCCTGCTAGGCATTCCAGCTGTAGTATGATGGTTTTGCTATTATTTCCAAATTATTGCAAAGTAAGAACAAAATGTCATAGTATAAAATTTAAAAAAAAAGCAACACACATCAAAGTTGCTGGTGAACGCAGCAGGCCAGGCAGCATCTGTAGGAAGAGGTGCAGTCGACGTTTCAGGCCGAGACCCTTCGTCAGGACTAACTGAAGGAAGAGTGAGTAAGGGATTTGAAAGTTGGAGGGGGAGATGCAAAATGATAGGAGAAGACAGGAGGGGGAGGGATGGAGCCAAGAGCTGGACGGGTGATAGGCGAAAGGGATAAGAGAGGATCATGGGACAGGAGGTCCGGGAAAAAAGACAAGGGGGGAACCCAGAGGATGGGCAAGGGGTATATTCAGAGGGACAGAGGGAGAAAAAGGAGAGTGAGAGAAAGAATGTGTGTATAAAAATAAGTAACAGATGGGGTACGAGGGGGAGGTGGGGCATTAGTGGAAGTTAGAGAAGTCGATGTTCATGCCATCAGGTTAGAGGCTACCCAGACGGAATATAAGGTGTTGTTCCTCCAACCTGGGTGTGGCTTCATCTTTACAGTAGAGGAGGCCGTGGATAGACATATCAGAATGGGAATGGGATGTGGAATTAAAATGTGTGGCCACTGGGAGATCCTGCTTTCTCTGGCGGACAGAGCGTAGATGTTCAGCAAAGCGGTCTCCCAGTCTGCGTCAGGTCTCGCCAATATATAAAAGCCCATATCGGGAGCACCGGACGCAGTATATCACCCTAGCCGACTCACAGGTGAAGCGTTGCCTCACCTGGAAGGACTGTTTGGGGCCCTGAACGGTGGTAAGGGAGGAAGTGTAAGGGCATGTGTAGCACTTGTTCCGCTTACACGGATAAGTGCCAGGAGGGAGATCAGTGGGGAGGTATGGACGGGACGAATGGACAAGGGAGTTGCGTAGGGAGCGATCCCTGCGGAATACGGGGGGGGGGAGGGAAAGATGTGCTTAGTGGTGGGATCCCGTTGGAGGTGGCAGAAGTTACGGAGAATAATATGTTGGACCCGGAGGCTGATGGGGTGGTAGGTGAGGACCAGGGGAACCCTATTCCTAGTGGGGTGGTGGGAGGATGGAGTGAGAGCAGATGTACGTGAAATGGGGGAGATGCGTTTAAGAGCAGAGTTGATAGTGGAGGAAGGGAAGCCCCTTTCTTTAAAAAAGGAAGCCATCTCCCTCGTCCCAGAATGAAAGGCCTCATCCTGAGAGCAGATGCGGCGGAGACGGAGGAATTGCGAGAAGGGGATGGTGTTTTTGCAAGAGACGGTGAGAAGAGGAATAGTCAGATACGAGAAAGAAATCTCTATCAGGTTTCTTTCTCATATCACTTTTTTTGTCAAAGTCATTAAGTGACTGCATTTAATTTTGAGAAGAGCAAGATGCTTTTGTGAACCTAGTTAGACACTCCAGAATAAATTCAATACTTTTCCAGGTAGGCTGACTTGCCATTTATTATATTGTAACATGTAGTAATATTTTGTTACTCTTGCGTGATTTTTTTTTTAAAATTGTTCTTGCTTCTGTTACTTCAACTACTACTTACTGTGAGCATGTTTAGTGAAAAATAGAAATCATTTAGTAATAAATTTGATGCCTGTATCTTTTACAGCACTGCCTCTGTCAGTGGATTTGTACAAAACAGTGGTAACTTTCCTGTTTTCAGCAACAGTATAAACTGCAGCCTTCATTTCTTTTAACCATAGAGTGAATCATGCATTCAAGTCAGCAACTCGACTTGTATCACATGTTCAGACCCCAAAATCCAATCATTGTCTTCTAGCCAAGAAGGAAGCTTGTAGCTGCTGCTGTGAGAGCCAGAGCATTTCCCTAGAGTGTAAACCAAGTAAATCCACATTGTTTACATTCAAGATCAATTTCAGTGTAAAGGAAGATCAGCATACTACATAAACTGCATTAGGACAGTACAGAGGGGTATTGTAGTCCAGTTTGTCGTTGTTCAGGAGCTGAATTGCCATTGGGAGGTCATGACCCACTGGAATGCAGAACTCTAATAACCTCTGCATTGTGCACGTTACCTTTCTCTACTATCTCAGTTTCTAAGCATTACTGGATTGATAATCATTGTTGTGTTTCCAACATCTCTGTCAAAAAGTTAATTAAATTTTTATATCACAGTTGGCAACATGCCATATAACATATTTTGTAGCTGTGTCTTTCCTTTTCTCACCCTTACTTTTCAGTTTTGTTGCTTTGTGTCTCTGTCTCTTTTCTTTTACTGTGGTTGGTATCATTTTGATACAGTATGTGTTAACGTTTCTTTATATATTCGTACTGTTCCTTGATGGACCTTGGCTGTCATTCACTGACACCCTTCCAGTACATTACATAAGAAACAATCCTAATGCAGTGAAGGCTAGCATACCATTTGCCTCCTGAAGTTGCTTGCAACACCCATGTTTGGCTTTCAGTGACTGAAGGAAATCCAGGTCCTTTTAGAAATAACAAAACCAGTCACTCACTCATTTTTTTTTCCTAAAAACAATATGATTTCCTTTTGTTTTTGTTCCAAAATGAATACATTTGTATTTTTCCACATTGTATATATCTACTGTGCTCCAACTCACTCACTATATTCCTTTGAAGCCTCTTTATGATTTATGTAGATTGAGAGAAGTTGGACATGGGCACTGATTATTGAGATGTTTTGAATTTAGTGGATTCAGAACTAATGTTTCAAATGTGGCTTTAAGTGTTATGTTTATTAAACAAAACAAAAATAAACTGCTTCTGAGCCCTTGAGATGCAACAAACATCTGATATGCATATTTATTTAGGCAGTAGAAATTTGTCAGAAGTTTAAACAGTAGGAAAATATATTTTTGGAAGTTTACTGTATAATTTGAGAGAAAAATTCTATCTTATTAAATCTATTAGTGGTATTATTGTTTAACATTTGACATCCAAGAAGCTTTCTACTTTTTGAGTATGCTGCATTTAGAAAACAAACACAAATTTTTAAGTTAAAGATCATGTTTCAGCTTCATGAACGTAGTGTTTCAGAAATCATGGTGCAATAATCTTTGGATAAAATGAACAATTCATTTTAAAATCTTACAACTTTTTTTTCATTATGGGCCTACTGTTTCTCAATCAGTTTCAACAAAATGGGCATTGGTGGTGAGATATTAAAGAGGCTTTTAGACCATAAGGTCATAAAATATAGAAGCATAATTAGGCTATTTGGCCCATCGAGTCTGCTCCACCATTTCATCATGGCTGATCCAATTTTCCTCTCAGCCCAAATCTCCTGCCTTCTCCCCATATCTCTTCATGCCCTGATAAATCAAAAATCTATCAACCTCTGCCTTTATGTATATTTAAGTCTTGGCATGTGGCCAAGTGGTTAAGGCATCAGTCTAGTGATCTGAAGGTTGCTAGTTCGAGCCTCAGCTGAGGCAGCGTGTTGTGTCCTTAAGCAAGGCACTTAACCACACGTTGCTCTGCGGTGACACCGGTGCCAAGCTGTATCAGCCCTAGTGCCCTTCCCTTGGACAACATTGGTGGCATGGAGAGGGGAGACTTGCAGCATGGGCAACTGCCGGTCTTCCATACAACCTTGCCCAGGCCTGAGCCCGGGAAATCTTTCAAGGTGCAAATCCATGGTCTCACGATGCCTATTAAAGACTTGGCAAAGAATTCCACAGATTCACCACCCTCCGGCTAAAGGAATTCCTGCTCATCTCCATTCTAAAAGGATGCCCCTCTTAAAAAGAGGGCATACAACAAAGCAAAAATTAGCAGGAAGTTAGAGGATTGGGAAGCTTTTGAAAACCTACAGAGAGCAACTAAAAGAACCATTGGGAGGAAAATGATGAAATATGAAAGAAAGCTAGCAAACAATATCAAAGTGGATAGTAAAAGCTTTTCAAGTATGTTTTTTAAAAAAAGAGATGAGAGTGGATTAGAAAATGAGGCTGGAGGAATAATAACGGGCGAAAAGGAGATAGCAGATGAACTAAATGAGTATTTTGCATCAGTCTTCACTGTGGAAGACACTAGCAGTGTGCCAGATGTTGTAGTGTGTGAAGGAAGAGAAGTGAGTGCAGTTACTATTTCAAGAGAGAAGGTGCTCAAAAAGATGAAAGACCTGAGGGTACATAAGTCAACTGGACCAGATGAACTGCACCCTAGGGTTCCGAAAGAGGTGGTGGTAGAGATTGTGGAGGCATTAACAATGATCTTTCAAAAATCATTGGACTCTGGTATAGTGTCACTCCACTCTTTAAGAAAGGAAATTGTAGACCAGTTAGCCTGACCTCAGTGATTGGGAAGATGTTGGAGTCAATTGTTAAGGATGAGGTTACGGAATACTTGGTGATACAGGCAAAATGGGACAAAGTCAGCATGGTTTCCTTAAGGGAAGATCTTGCCTGAAAACCCTATTGGAATTCTTTGAGGAGATTACGAGTAGGATAAATAAAGGATGCAGTGTATGTTGCATATATGGACTTTCAGAAGACCTTTGACAAGATGCCACACATGAGGCTGCTTACCAAGTTAAGAGCCCATGGTATTACAGGAAACTTACTAAAATGGTTAGAGCATTTGGTGGTTGGTACAAGGCAGCGAGTGGGAATAAAAGGATCTTTGTTTGGTTGGCTACCAGTGACTAGTGGTGTTCTGCAGGGATCCGTGTTGGAGCTGCTTCTTTTTATGCTGTATATCAATGATTTAGATGATAGAATAGATGGCTTTGCAGCCAAGTTTGCAGATGATACGAAGATTGGTGGAGGGGCAGGTAGTGTTGAGGAAACAGGAAGGCTGCAGAAAGGCTTGACTAGATTAGGAGAATGGGCAAGAAAGTGGCAAATGAAATACTATGTAGAAAAATGCATGGTCATACACTTTGGCAGTAGAAATAAATGTGCAGACAGTTTTCTAAACAAGGAGAAAATCCAGAAATCTGAAATGAGAAGGGACTTGGGAGTCCCTGTGCAGAACACCCTAAAAGTTAACTTGCAGGTTGAGTTGGTAGGAAGGCAAATGCAATGTTAGCATTCATTTCAAGAGGTCTAGAATACAAGAGCAAGGATGTGATGCTGAGTTTTTATAAGGCATTGGTGAGGCCTCACCTTGAGTGTTATGAACAGTTTTGAGCTGCTCATCTGAGGAAAGATGTGCTGGCATTGGAGAGGGAAGAGCAAGTTCACAAAGATGATTCTGGGAATGAAAGGATTATCATACGAGGAATGTTTGACAGCTCTGGGTCTATACTTGGAATTTAGAAGTATGAGGGGGATCTCATTGAAACTTCATCAAATGTAGAAAGGCCTAGAACGGAGTAGATGTGAAAAGATGTGTTCCCTGTGTGGGGGAGTCTAGAACAAGAAGGCGTAGCCTCAGGATTGAGGAGCGTCAATTTAAAAGAGATATAGTGAAATTTCTTTAGCCAGAAGGTGGTGAATTTGTGGAATTTGTTACCACAGGCAGCGGTGGAGGCCAGGTCATTGGATGTATTTGAGACAGAGATTGATAGATTCTCGATTGGACAAGGCATCAAAGGTTTTGGGGAGAAGGCCGCACAGTGGGGCTGAGGAGGGGAAAAATGTAAGCCATGATTAAATGGCAGTGTAGACTCGATGGACCAAAGAGCCTAATTCTGCTCCTATATCTTATGGTCTTATTCTGAGGCTGTGTCCTCTGTTCTTAAACTATCCCACCTAGAAAAATCCTCATCATTCACTCTGTCAAGGCCTTTCACCATTTGATAGGTTTTAATGAGGTCACCCCTCATTCTTCTGAATTCTAGTGAATACAGGCACAGAGCCATCAAATGCTCTTCATATGACAAGCCATTCAATCCTGGAATCATTTTTATGAACCTTCTTTGAACCCTCTCCAGTTTCTGCACATCCTTTCTAAGATAAGGGGCCTGAAAATGCACACAATATCCAGGTAAGGCCTCACCAGTGTTTTACAAAGTCTGAACATTGCGTCCTTGCTTTTATATCCTAGTCCTCTTGAAATCAATGCTAACATTGCATTTGCCTACCTCACCACAGACTCAGGCTGCAAATTAACCTTCAGGAAATCCTGCACAAGGACTTCCAAATCCCTTTGCACCTCAGAATTTTCTATTTTCTCTCCATTTAGAAAATGGTCAATCCTTTCATTTCTTTTACCAAAGTGCATGTCCATTCACTTCCTGACACTGTATTCCATCTGCCATTTCTTTGCCCCTTCTCCTAATCTGTCCAGGTCCTTTTGTAACCTCTCTACTTTCTCAAAAATACCTTCCCCTCCACCTACCTTCATGTTATCTGTCAACTTACCAACACCATCAATTCCATCATCCAAATCATTGACATATAATGTAAAATATTCGGTCCAAACACCGATCCCCATGGAACACCACTAGTCACCAGCAGCAAACCAGAAAAGGCTCTCTTTACTCCCACTTGTTGCCTCCTGCCAATGAGCTACTGCTCTAACCATGCTAGAATCTTTCCTGTAATACCATGGACTCATAGCTTGTTAAGCAACCTGTGGCACCTTGTCAAAGGCCCTCTGAAAATCCCAGGACATCAACCAATTATCCTTTGTCTATCCTGCTTGTTATTTCTTCAAAGAATTCCAACAGATTTGTCAGGCAAAATTTTCCCTTCAAGTACCCTGAGGTCTCATTCTTAATAATTGACTCCAACATCTTCCCAACCACTGAGGTCAGACTAATTAGGCTATTGTTTCCTTTCTTCTGCCTCTCTCCCTTCTTGAATAGTGGAGTGATGTTTGCAATTTTCCAGTCTTCCAGAACCATGCCAGAATCTAGTGATTCTTGAAAGATCATTACTAATGCCTCCACAATCTCTTTAGCTACCTCTTTCAGAACTATGGAGTGTACACCATCTAGTCCAGGTGACTTACCAATCTTCAAACTTTTCAGTTTCCCAAGAACCTTCTCTCTAGTAATGGTAAATTCACACACTTCATGACCCCTGATACCTAGAACTTCCACCATGCTGCTAGTGTCTTCTACCATGAAGACTGATGCAAAATACTTTTCAGTTTGTCTGCCATTTCATTGTCTACCTCTTTTATGAAAAGACTTTACATTGTACAATGCAGACATATGAAGTTGAGAGTCAATAAATAAAATGCTTACGAAATCCTGGCAAAGATCAGTCATTTTAAATAAAAATTGTACTACTGAAACTGTTGAAAATGCTCAACAAATCGGGAAGTGTCTCTGGAGAGAAAAAGTTTTAATTTGTCAGTTGATGACCTTTCATCAGAGGTGTAAGAAGTTGCAGATTTCAGTCAACTGCAGTGCCAGGAAATGGGAGATGGGAAGAAAAGGTTTCAAGCAAAGGTCTTTAATGGAACATGACCATGCAGGTTAGGAGCAGGAGTATCCCTCTCAGCTCCTCAATTCTGCCTCCCCTCCCCACCCATTCAGTTAAGATCACAGCTGATGCCGATGAACTCATCTCTGCACTTCCACCTATTCTTGTTAACCTTTACTGCTCAAGAATTTACCTCTCTCAGGCTTAAAGTATCCAGAGACTGCTTCCACAGCCCTTTGGAGAAAAGGAGTTACAGAGGCTTGCAGCTCTTGATCTCGAGGAGGAAATGTTTCTCCTCACTCTCTTAGATAGGCACAGCTTTACACAGTGACACTAAGGAACTTGTATGTTTTAAATGCTCTGTTCAGAATCAGGTTTAGTATCATTAATATATGTTGCAAAATTAGTTGTTTTATGACAGCAGTACAGTGCAATACATTGTGTATTATAAATTTTAATAAGAAATATATACATTTTAGAAAAGATAAATAAGTAATGCAAAAAGAGTGAGGTGGTTTTCATGGGTTCATTGTCCATTCAGAAATCTAATGGAGGAAGAGAAGAAACTTTTCCTAAAATGTTGAGCGTATGTTTTCAGGCTCCTGTCCCTCCTCTCTGGTAATAATGAGAAGAGGGTATGTCTTGTGTGATGGGGGTCCTTAATGATGGATGCCACCTTTTGGAGGCATCTTGCTTTGAAGATGTCCTTGATGGTGGGGAGTTCTCTTAAACTCCTAGCAGAAATCAGTATACCCTATCCAAACTTTCATCGTAAGACAATCTACCTACATTGGGGTATTAGTCTGGTAAACTTTCTCAGAACTGCCAACAAGTTAACATCCTTTGTTAATGAAGGTTAGCTGTACTGAAGACCTGAAGAATATGTAAACACATTACCAGCAGTTGCTGTTGCAGAATTTAGTACAGTCGGCCCTTCTGATCTGCGAAGGATTGGTTCTGGGACCCCTCGCGGATACCAAAAATGCGCGGATGCTCAAGTCCCTCATTCAACCTGTCTCTATGCGATGGACCAGACCCAGCGGAACCCTGCACCTTATTTAACCTGTCTCAGTGTGGTGGGCAATAGGACCCAGCGGCAGAGCTCTAAATCCGCAGTGTTTCTGTTCACAAAAATAATCACGATCACGATTTAAAATAAAGTGGAAATAAAGCAATCAGAAAGAGGTGAAACGCCATCGGTCATTGGAAAAGCGTTAGGCTACAGTCGGTCAACGATCGGAACAATTTTAAAGGATAAAATGAGAAAGGCCCTGCCCGATCAAAGCAACAATTATTACGCAGCAACGCAGTGGTTTAATTATTGGGTTTTGAGTTTTTGATACTCCACATCAACCCGGCAGGGATGGACAGTGCGCTCGGGAGCGATCTGTCACAGGATCAAACCTGGGAACTTCCGTTCTCGAGCCCGGCACTGGAACATACATTTCTTAAGTACTTTATATGCATAGAAAGGTAAAATATAGTCATAGTCATACTTTATTGATCCCGAGGGAAATTTGGTTTTGTTACAGTTGCACCCACCAAGAATAGAGTATAAATATAGCAATATAAAACCATAATAATTAAATAATAATATGTAAATTATGCCAGGAAATAAGTCCAGGACCAGACTATTGGCTCAGGGTGTCTGATCCTCCAAGGGAGGAGTTGTAAAGCTTGAGGAGTTGTATAGTATATATACTAAGACAAATGTTTGACTAACTGACGCTAAATAATATCGGATGTACCTGTTCCGACTTACTTACTAAGAGAACTTGCGTTTTTTTCCGATCCCGATCCACGATAACCTATGCATATCCTCCCGTATACTTTAAATCATCTCTAGATTACTTATAATACCATGTAAATGCTATGTAAATGGTTGTTATACTGCATTGTTTAGGGAATAATGACAAGAAAAAAAAGTCTGTACATGTTCGAACAACAAGTGCTGGAAGAGCAGTTCTGGGTTTTCTCGATTCGCAGTTGGTTGAATTCACGCATGCAGAACTCGCGGATAAGGAGGGCCGATTGTATGAAGCTGGGAACCTCGTAGCTCATTTGATTTCTTTTGCTATTCACAGAAAGAGTAGTCAGTTCTTTGAATTATCGCTGGTTTACAGTGAAGAACCAGGATTATATAGTGGATAATCCAAAGAAATTGGATATAAAATGGTGCTGGTGAAACACAGTGGTTACTTGCTGGCAGCAAGAACAACTATTAACTACTTTATTAATCATTTCTTCTCGAAAACAATCAATAGCTTGTAACTTCCCTTTTGGAGTCGAGCTTTTGAGTCGCCTTTGCGACCTGTCATTTTTACAGTGCAATTCGAAGTCTCAAAGATGCAGGATGGTTGTGTTTGAGCGAACTTGGAGGTGATTGGAAGTGGAAGAACCAAGGCGAGGCAGAGTTGAAGTGATGGAACCCAGGCCCGAGAGCGAGGAACAACCCGAGGTTTGATTTGAGTGCTGTGCTGAACTGGAAAGGTCAGGCACGGGCTGAATCAAGGTCTCGGGTCCCAGGCTGGAGAGCATATCGAAGCAGCAGGGCCCAGGTCTGAGAGCAAGGGACAATGCGCTGTTTGGCTAATTTAAGCGCTGGGCCAGGTTGAAACATTCAGGGTGTCGGGACAGGAGATAAGAGACAGACCAGTGTTCTGCTCGCTGTTCCGAAGGTTTACAAACACGAGAAAATTTGCATTTGCTGTAAATCCAAGGCAACGCCCACAAAATGCTGGAGGAACTCAGCAGGCAGAGCAGTGTCTATGTAAAAGAGTAAACAGTCGAAGTTTTGGGCTGAGACCCTTCATCAGGACTCATCAGGACCGCAAGATTTACACTCATCTCTGCACTGAACTGAGACTGTGGCCTGCAATTAACAGGCGCTGGGATCTGTGATGACTGCCTTCATGGCTGTGGACTCATTGTCATAAGCTTCAGTTCTGAATGTTATTTGCTTATTTTTATTATTTGCATGAGTTGTTTTTCCTTTTCTGCGCATAGGATGTTTGACAGTCATCTTTTTTAAAAATGGGTTTCATTGGGTTTCTTTGTTTTATGGCTGCCTGCTCATCTGATAATTGGTGTAAACTGACAGCACTTCGAGTCGCTTGACTGGCAGTATACTGAGCAGGATTTGAATAAAGATTGTGCTCTGGTTCTGACAATTTCCCATAAAAAAGAATGAATGCATTTATATATAACACATTTTATGACCTTGGCACCACTGTAGTGTAGTGGTTAGTGCAACATTATTAAAGCTCGGGGCACTGGAGTTTGGAGTTCATTTCTGATGCCATGTGTAGGAAGTTTGTATGTCCTTGCAGCATTTGTTGAAGCGTGGATTTCCCCTCACATTCCAAAGACCTACTGGTTAGTAGGTTAATTGGTTGTTGTAAATCATCTTGTGATTAGGCTAGGTTAAATAGGTGGGTTGCTGGGCTGTGTGGCTTGTTGAGTTGGAAGGGCCTGTTCCACACTCTTATCTATTAAATTAAAATAAAATTCTTTTGAACTTTTAAAACACAGTAATAAAGTGGGACTATTTCAATCAATTGGCATTCAACGTAGATCAGCCAAACTATAATAGAACTTAAGAAAATCAAAAATCAGCAGATGCTGGAGATCTGAAATGAAAATAGCATTAAGCAACATCTGTGGAAAGAGAAGCTGGTTGTAGACCTCCTTTGTCAGAGCAAGGAAATAGAGAAAACAAGATGGTTCTAACTGTAATGTGACAACAGCAAATAATCTATTTAAAAGACATTGATTGGGGGAAGAAATATTGGCTCCACAGCTATTTCAAATAGTACTATAGAATCCTTTATATCCATTAAGCTCTTCTTGTCTGAAAAGTTTTTATTTATAGTGTGGCATACTTTTTCTGCTCTATCATACCATCAGCCTAGATTTTTACTTTCAAGCCTTGGACTGGTAATGGAGCCCAGAACTTTCTCTCAGGGCTGTGGCAGATTAATTTGGAGGGTTAAGCAAACGATAAGTGTCATACCTCTGCCACTTTGCTAACTGTCCCATTTTTTAAAAACTGTTTGATTAAAAATAATTGTTACTGTAAGGATGCCAAACAACCAATGTTATGGACGTGATAATGGAATGGTTACTTCAATGTAAAATATTCTTTTGCTTCATAGGAAACATTATCAAATGATGTCAATTGTGTTGAAGAAATCCTGAAGGTAAGCTCTAGTGCTGTTAAGTTTTGCATTGTTTTAATACAAGTCTGCTGCTGTTGTTACAGAAAAGAATAACTTGATAGTATACAACAACACTTTTTTTCCAAACTATTGCTGAAAAAGATGGTGTAATACATAAAAACAAATAGATTTTGAAGTCTTTTTATACGCTCAGTTCCTATATAACTACTATGTAGTTAATCCTTTACATAAAAGTGAACTTTGGACATGAGCTCAGGAACAAGGACTTCTGAAGAGTTCCAAGATGATATGCAAATAAAATTAGAAGCAGAAGCGCTGTGAATTGAACACAGGTGGTCCTTTATGGAAAATGTACCTTTCTTGGTATGTTTTTGAGAGCCAAGTTCAATGGATTAATTAATCTGTTTGCTTCATGGCCAGAAAGCTGGCAAAATACTATTGCCTCCAGAATGTGTTGTGAACCACTTTGGTTAAATTAATGTTTGTAATTCTGCCATTATACAAGTATTTGCATTAGATATTTTGTTTTTTTTTACTAAATAAATCATAGGAGATATTTTGTTTTAGATTTTTTGCTCCAAATAATGATTGCTGAAGTAATAAACTTTTTGAAACTTTCAGAACCTGTCTGTAACAAGGTTGCGTGTACAAACCATTATTTGTTATAATTATGCTATTTTGCCGGTAGAGTATGAATGCCATAGGGATTGTTGCTCCCCTTTCCTGGACATCAGTGGGGTGGTTTTGCCATTTTCCTGGTTGATTCAATTCTTTGTTCCTACCTGCACTCATTTGCTAATGCGTGTGTGTGTGCAATCCACAATATAATTCTCATGTGTGTGTGTGTATATGTAAATAGGTCATGTATATTTTAATATTATTAACCATTGTTGCTTTATATAATGACCAACCAGTTCCAGATTTCATTGCAAAATGGTTTGCATCTGTGATACTGTAGCATGTTTAATTATCTATACATTTTGTTACAGTCATTAATGTCAAATTGGTTTAAGGATTGTTCTATTATGTGGGATCTTCATAATTAGGAAGATGGAAATAACCTCTGAACATTTTTGGGTATTTTGATAGGAAATGACACATTCGTGGCCGCCACCTCTCACTGCCATCCAAACACCTCATACAACAGAACCATCAAAATTTCCTTTCCAAAACAAGGTATGTGAAAACATATGTGATTGTTTTGTACAGAAATTGTGTTTATCACTATGAATTCAGTTGTAATCATAAATTTTATTTGGATCGCTTTAGGAGAAAAATGTATGCTCAGCTGAGAAAATATTTGAACTACTTAGTAATTTCTGATGAATTAAATTGCACTAAATCTTATTTCCTTTGCATTTTATAGGACACCCCTGTCCCTTCTGGCTTTGTAGAACACAGTGAGTGATCACTTAAATCTGATTTATCTTTATTTATAATTTATTTATTTAGCGCATGGGTTCCCAATCTTTTATATGCTATGAACCAATACCCGTAATCAAGGGGTCCGTGGATCCCAGGTTGAGAACCCCTGATTTAGAGGTACAGCATGGAATAGGTCCTTACAGCCCTTCAAACTGTGCCACCAGCAACCCACTGATTTAACCTTAGTCTTAATTGCAGGGCAATTTACAATGAGCAATTAACCTACTAACCAGTACGTCTTTGCACTGTGGGAGGAAACCAGGGCACCTGGAGGAAACCCACATGTTCATGGGGAGAACGTACAAACTCCTTACAAATGGTGTTGGAATTGAACTCTGAACTCTGACCCCCTCCCCAGCTCTAATTGTGCTCCTCTGACCTCTACGATACCATGGCACACTGTGTTGTATATACACTGTCTTGTAACTGCAGATGAATTCAGTTATTTTATACAATGGATTCTGGTTAATTGGTCATCGGTTAATCTGGGCAGCCGCTTATTTGGGACAACTCTTAAAGAACAAAAACAATTTGAGAAAACAGCCAAGATTCCCTTTGTTTATTTGGGACACTATGTCACTTAATTGGGACTGGAGGCTGTTGCCAAAGAGTTTCTGCCTAGCATTAATCACGTGCACTGTTAGACACTATACAGTGAGCAAAACAGTTCAGTATTGTCAGAACACTGAGCAAAGCAATTTAGAATTGTTTTTAAATAGTGTCAGTTGTGTGTGTGCTTGTGTTTGTTTTTATTGTCGCTGATAGTGGCAAGGCAATTCTGAACTGTTTTGCTCACTGTGGTTTAAAGCGTTCAGGATTAGAGATGTCAGAACAGGCCGGGAGTGAAAATGAAACGAGTTCACTACTTCAGCAAATTAGGAACTATGAAGAATTTGAAAGTATCAACACTCATCTTGAATATTACAATGAAAATGCAGATTTAGAGGATGCAATCGATGAAAGTAGTCTATTACCTGCACTACGTGTCTGCACTGACTTTATTCATCATTCAATCAAAGAAGATGGCAGTGTACACTGGATGAATTCCTCTGTTGATAACTATTAGGAACTAATACAGTTTTATAGTACTATATTGGTATTGATAGTGTTCTAATTTGTTCTGTATTTCATTTAAATTTGTTACTCAGTTAAATGGTAGTTTATCTCTTTTATACAAATTTAAACTATTTTTGTGAAATTGGCTAATTGGAGCAACCACTTAATTGAGCCAAAATGTAGTGCAGTATTAATCCAATTTAAAAAGCTTGTTACAATTGGAAAAAAAACTTGCATTTACAATGGAAACCAGCTAGTAGCAGTAAAACTATTTGCACTTCAATAAAATTCCATTTAATGATTGAGTGGGTAGAGTAATGATTCTGTTTAAGAGATTACTACCATTTACTAATAGCACCTGACCGCTTAACCCATACTGAAAGGTATAGATTTCCATAATTACTTTGTAACATTTTCACAATCTCTTAACAGCATTCATTTCATTTCAGCCACAGGAAACAGCAAATATGTGGTTTGTGTTTTTTTTAAATGTCATGCAGGTATAGAAACAAAGAATAGTTGCAGCATCAAAGTGTTCCTCAGTATTTATCCATTCCCTGATACATAGATCAAACTTTATTTCATTTTATACACTTATGATTTTGTTTTTGTCAAATGGAGAAAGAACAGAGTTTCTACCTATTTCTTATCACAGTTTTCATATAAAACTGTGCTTCAGCTTTTCCCTGCATATCAGAATATGATCACAGGTTGTTAGGATATTGAAGGAGGACAATGGATGTGGTCAGTCTTTGTAGTTGCACAATAGGGTGAACTCCACCCAGCATGCAGATTGTTTGAATAGTGGAAGATTTCTAGAAGTTGATATTGCACTTGTTAAGAACTACTACGACTGCTATTCAATTCTTATACACCAAACTAACTCTCAGTACATAGTAATGCACTCAGTTTCATGAGGACTTGTAGAAATTAGCAGCAGTTCATAAGTTTTGTGTAATCTCCTTTGGGAATACAGGCCACAAAATAAAAGATACTAGTAGGATGCAAACACGAGGAATTCTGCAGATGCTGGAATTTCAAGCAACACACATCAAAGTTTCTGGTGAACACAGCAGGTTATATTATTATTGATGCTGCCTGACCTGTGTCCACCAGCAACTTTGATGTGAGATACTAGTAGGACACTGATTTCTGAAAGGAAATTGGGGTAGTTAAAGCAATTGAGATACGACATCCACATATGACTGAAATACATGAAAAAGTTTTGGATTTCTTTTAACATTCTCATTTTTTAAACCAATTTAATTCAACTCAGTCTTTTTTGGAAAGTACAAAATACACATCCATAAGCAAAGGGAGAAAAGAACATGAAAGCAACATAGAGCAGCATTTGGAAAATATTTTAAAAATGTTTTTTTTGCTTCCCTTCTGGCCATTTGCAAGATATTTTGCTGTTTTTATTTAGGCAGTTCATTTTGTGGGCCTAAAATCAAGTAAAACTAAGGTTTAAAAAATGCCCACATTGTGGGTCTGTTACCAGATGTGAACTTTCATATTCTGTAACCTGCATACTTGCATATTACTACCTTGAAATTGCAAATTACAGAAACCTTAATGAAGGGAAATAAGATTGGAGGTAGAATGAAAAGAATTTTCAATAGCAGTTAATGAATGGATGGGTTTGTGATGACTTCGATTTCAGTCTTTGTTTCTGTGGGAGCTTGGTTTTCTACTTCTAGATTACAGTGCCAAACAGGAATGAAATTTTTGTTCTGTTCCTGACTTCGATTATAAAGACGGCATTATCTTCTTTAAGTCACTCTGCATCAGTGTTGACTATCCACTGGGTTGTTTGCTGAAGTCTTTGCCACTGAATACTCAATCAGTTGGTTCCAAATCAAGTGCAAAATTGTCAGACTGCTCACTAGGAGGCTTGACTATGAGACAAAAGCTCAAGTATTTAGGCCACATCATGAGAAGACAGGATTTTTTAGAGAAAACTCTTATGTTAGGTGAAACAGAAGGAGAGGATGACAGAGGCTACGATGGAAAGATAATATTACTCAGACAATGTATATGACCTTGGGGGATCTTTGAGAGGCTGTTTCCAACAAGAGGGCTTGGTGTGCAGGAATCCGTGAGGTCACAAAGAGTTGGACGACTTAACAACTGAACAACAAAAGTCTGCCGCTTTAGTTTTGAGTTTTTGAAATAAATATAACTCCATGAAACTTGTATTTCAGTCTTTAGTGTTCATATGTATTTTCTTTTGCAGATAAATGTGAGATTCCACCAAAAAAATCACAATCAGAAAAACTGTGAGTACTTCTTCTTCATATTGTAGCTGTGACATTTTTACAGTTTGGAATTATGTACATAATTATAAATGAATGCCAATGAATTGATCCACTTGACCCAAAACAGGAGTGTGTGGGCCATGGCAGTCAAAGCTCAAACTGGGCATGGCACATGATGATGATATTATTATATTTCTTGTGCAAGCTCCAAATTTATCTGCAATGGAATGAGTCAGTGGAATTACTCATCCTTAAAATGGCCGGGATTTTTGTACAGTTGATATGCTGCTACTCACAGTATTGATAGCTAAATGTAGTTTGGGTATCATTCCTCTTCTGTAGCAGCTACTAAGGCCTGGAAAACAATAATAGATCTCTCCCCTTCCCTCCTCTCCCCATACTTTGACAAAAGCAATGATGTTGGCTGACTTGTTGGAAGTCTTTAATTTTGAGAATTTTAGCAGTATTCAGTGTTCTTCGAGGATTGATTATTTTTTTTAAACTTATTTGCCTCTCAGGTCTTTCCACAATGAATATTCTCCTTCCATTTCACTAACACGATAACAAGTATGCTTTTATATTCTTTCCTCCAAAGCCAAATCTATGTGAGCCATCCCAGAGCTAAAATCAGAGCAAACAGTGTACCAATTTCTGTCATTTAGAAGGGTGATTCGAAAGGACTAACAACCATCAGTTCAGAAACAAGAGAAGGCAGATTAAAGACATAGGCCAAAAAACTAGTTGCCCAGTTGCTTGCTCCCACTTGCTTCAAAAAGGCAACAATTATACCAGTGCCCAAGACGAATAATGTGAGCTGCCTTAATGGCTATCACCTGGTAGCACTCACATCGACAGTGATGAAATGCTTTGAGAGGTTTGTCCTGACTAGACTGAATTCCTGCCTCAGCAAGGACTTGGACCCATTGCAATTTGCCTATTGCCACAATAGGTCAATGGCAGATGCAATCTCAATGGCTCTCCCACACTTCTTTAGACCACCTGAACAGCACAAATACCTATGTCAGGATGCTGTTCATCGACTGTAGCTCAGCATTTAGTACCACATTCTCACAATCCTGATTGAGAAGTTGCAGAACCTGAGCCTTTGTACCTCCCTCTACATCTGGATCCTGGACTTCCTAACCGGAAGACCACAGTCTGTGCAGATTGGTGATAATATATCCTCCTCGCTGACAATCAACACTGGCCCACCTCAGAGGTATGTGCTTAGCCCACTGCTCTACTCTCTATATACATGTGACTGTGTGGCTAGGCATAGCTCAAATACCATCAATAAATTTGCTGACGATACAACCATTGTTGGTAGAATCTCAGGTGGTGACGAGAAGGCATACAGGAGTGAGATATGCCAACTAGTGGAGTGGTGCCGCAGCAACAACCTGGCACTTAATGTCAGAAAGACAAAAGAGCTGATTGTGGACTTCAGGAAGGGTAAGATGAAGGAACATATACCAATCCTCATAGAGGGATCAGAAGTGGAGAGAGTGAGCAGCTTCAAGTTCCTCGGTGTCAATATCTCTGAGGATCTGACCTTGGCCCAAAATATCGATGTAGTTATAAAGAAGGCAAAACGGCGGCTATACTTCATTAGGAGTTTGAAGAGATTAGGCATGTCAACAAATACACTCAAAAATTTGTTTAGATGAACCGTGGAGAGCATTCTGACAGGCTGCATGTCTGTCTGGTATGGAGAGGCTACTGCACCGGACCGAAAGAAGCTGCAGAGGGTTCTAAATCTAGTCAGCTCCATCTTGGGTACTAGCCTACAAAGTACATCTTCAGCGAGTGGTGTCTCAGAAAGGTAGCTTCCATTATTAAGGACCTTCAGCACCCAGGGCATGCCCTTTTCTCACTGTTACTATCAGGTAGGAGGTACAGAAGCCTGAAGGCACACACTCAGCAATTCAGGAACAGCTTCTTCCCCTCCACCATCCGATTCCTAAATGGACATTGAACCCTTGGACATTACCTCACTTTTTAAAATATACAGTATTTCTGTTTTTGCACTTTTTAAAATCTATTCAATATACATATACTGTAATTATTATTTTCATTTTTTTCTCTCTCTATTATGTATTGCATTGAACTGCTGCTGCTAAGTTAACAAATTTCATGTCACATGCTGGTGATAATAAACCTGATTCTGTTTCTAATTTCCAAATGTGGTGGTTGTGAACATTTCTCGGGGTTGGGGTAGCTGATAAGGTGGCAAGTGGAAGTTGGTGATGAGTTTTTTTTATATCAAAACTCGGACCTACAGAGTAGCAGCAGTAGTAACTTACAAAATGAATTGGGCACAACTCTGTGCATTAGAAATGCAGCAATTTCCAAGCACAAAGCAACTGAGTAAGTAGTTTGAGTAATAATGTAATTATAAAGAAGTTGGTGTGTGCAGCAATGGGTGAGTTCTGTCCTTTTCTGCCATATGCTACTACAATTAGTTCTGTTCATTGAAACAAAAATCCCAAAATGGGATGTAGCACCGTAAGGAGAGGAAGGAGAATAACAAACTGAAATAATATAAATGTCTTGTGAAACCAATATTCTGTTGCTATAAAGTGAAAGGTGGAGATGATCCGAATGAAGCAGATGTTAAATTATATTACAGCATGTGAAACAATTAACTCTGGATAAATTAACCTGTATTGAGCAGTAATCAGTCAGTTGATATCTAATACCGGTTGCTCTGACTTTGACTGCATGAGGCTGCCTAATGATTAACTTACATTCTTCTATAATGATGAGATCCTACTTGGCATAAGGGAATAAGCATTCATCTGGGATTTAGCAATAAACTGTGTAAATTAGACTCCAGATATATATATAGCAATTGAAGTCTTCAGGCAGCCATGTGTATTTTGTACTCAAATTAGGTGATCACCCCAGAGGATAATTAGAATGATGCTCCACACAGCATTGGAATCAATAAATTTGTCAGTGCTTTGGTTTAAGGTAAAGGTAGTATCAAATTATCCATGAAAAAATTCTTCCCTTGGGTCATCTGTATAATTAAGTGCATATTACAACCAACAAGTTTATTTTGTTTCAGAACCTTCCTTGATGGGCTTATCTTACTGCATTGGTTGTTCAGTTTTGGAAACAATTGTCATCTAAAGCTCAGAGTCCCCTTCCCCCTTAAAGAGATTGATGCCAGCTGGTAAATACCACGTTGCAGCCTCCTACACTTTGCCCAATGTTACTGAGAATGTCTGCATAGCTGTGTCCACAGGTTGTCATAAATAAACCTAATTCCATTGTCACCTGATTCCATGTACTTTCTTGGATTTGTTACTCGTTTGTAATCAAAAGGGAAAACTTTCCCCTTGTGACCCAAGTTCTGTAGCACCAAGGCCAGTGGCAGCATCTTGATTGCTCCGCTTGCTTCAGCGAGTCACTCTTCTGTCAGTCACATTATTTGCATTTATTCGTCATCCCCTTACCAATGGGGAGATTCAGGGGATTCCTCCAAGGACAGTGACAGTAGGAAATTAGAGAACATTTCTTAAAACAGGAATGAGCACTTCCTGACACAATGTTGCCCAGAGCATTTTCCATAAAGGGTGAAAGGTATTTAGAGTCATAAAGCAATATAGTACAGATACAGGGCTCCCTGCTCAAAAAGTACATTCCCTTTATGCTGCCCACCCAGTTAGTTCCAGTTTCCTACATTCACCTATCTCTCTCTAAGCCCTGCCCCTCCATATAACTATCCACTACTTGATACCAGTTTACTTTAAACGCTTCTGGCAGCAATACATAGAGCTGACATTCTTGGGGGATTGCCTATGATGCCATATGGCTAGAACTTAGAAAATACAAATTTTCTAGTTTCTAAAGGTGCTGTACTATTTTCCCCACATTAATAAGTGGGACACCAGGTATGTAGAGATTGCTCAAAGTTGTAAGAATAAGAGGGCTGTATTTGTGGGAGATTTTAATTTCCATGGTATTGACTGAGCCACCTATAGTGTTAAGGGCCTGGATGGGATGGAATTTGTGAAATGTATCCAGGAAACTCTACTGGGTAGGTATATAGAGCGCCTTGGTCTGGACGATGCTATACTGGATCTCCTCTTGGAGATGCAGAGTAAGTAACCAAAGTAGCGGTCAGGGTGCACTTTGGCTCTAGTGACCCTAATTTTATTAGTTTTAAGATAGAAAAGAATAGGACAGGTGTTAAACTGGGGCAGGGCTCATTCTGAGGGAATTAGGAAGGGTTTAACAGAATGAGCCTGTCTGAGGCAAAAAGAATGAATGGTAAGTGTGAAGTTTCTAATATTATGATGCTAAGTGTCCAGGAGCAACTTGTTCCTGTTGAGGTGATTAGCAAGTTTAGGGAACCTTGGCTGATGACAGATATCGAGGTTCTAGTTGAGAAAAAGGTTATACCTCCTCCTCACTTACCTGTACCCCCGTTATATCTGTAACATCTGTATCCTGGATTATTGGGTTGCCAGTACTGCATTCTCTCAGTCATGTTTCTGTTATGGCTATATCATCTCAGTCCTTGGAGCCAACCCATGCTCTGAGTTTGCTTTGCCCGTTAAACATCGAGCATTGAAATAAATACAGTTTAACTGTATATTTTTTGACCTGTATCTGTGCTGTCCTGATCACTCACTCTGTTCTCACTTGCTTATGCTTTTTCCCATGACTTGTTCATGTTCAGCATCCCAACCCCTACTGTGTTAATAATCCTGCTATAGCACTAGCAGATTCCCCTGCAAGGATATTGGTCCCTCTCTGGTTCAAGTGCAACCATTCCCTCTTGTACAGATCACCTGTATCCCAGAAAAGATCCCAGGAGTCCAAGAACCTGAATCCAAGCCCCCTGAGCCACAAATTTATCTGGCTTATCCTTCCATTTCTGACCTTGTTAACACATGGTACTGTGAATAATCTAGATATCACTGCCCTCAAGCTCCTCCTACTTAATTTCTTACTTCTTAACTCCCTATACTCATTCTGCAGAACCTTGTACCTTGTTCTATCTCTGTTGTTTGTACAACATGTAACAACAACCTCTGGCTAATCACCCTCCTCCTCAAGAATTTTCTGCAGCCACTCAGAGACATCCTTTGCCCTGGAACCAAGAGGTAAAACACTATCGTGGTATCTCTTCTGCAGCATCAAAAATTCTACTCTGCCTGCTCACCATCGAGCCTCTTACTACTATGATTCGGCTCGACTGCACCCTTTCCCTGTAAGCCTCAGAGCCAATCGTGGTACCAGAGACCCAACTACTTATGCTAATCCCTAAAAGAACATTCCCCTCAACAGTATCTGTGGGTATACTAGTTACTGAGGGGAATGGCCACAGGGGAGCCCTGTAGTGATTGCTAGTTCCTTTTAGATGGATGACCACCAGGAAACTGTCTGAAGCCTTAGATGTGACCCCTTCATTAAAAGCTTCACCTGTGGTTCTCAACCTCCCGGATGGTCCTGAGTACATCTGACTCCAGGTCTAATTCCATGATCCAGTGTGCCAGGAGCTGCACTGGGACACACCTTACAGATGCAGTCATCAGAGAGACCATGAGGTTCCCCAGCTTCCCACATCTTGCAAGAGGAGCATTCCACTGCCCTAACTGCCATCCTGCCTACTCTGAATAAAGTGCAAGGGATGAACAGCAAAAATAAAATCTTACCTGATCTTACCCATGCCCATTCACCAAAACCCCTCAAGCCAAGGCATCAAACCCCGCCCCCTGCCCCCCAGTCTCAATTTCTGCCCCTAAAGGCTACTTCACTTAGCCTTGCGTTTGTTTTATTGGATAAAGTTCCCTCCAGTTTGACAATCAAAGACTTGCATCTTTAAAGTTCCTGCTCTCATTCTGCGTTTTGGAGATTACGGAGATGTGGGAATAATCCAGGAGGAAAATGTGGGAAAGTGCTGGTATAAACATGTTAGATCTTGTGGCCTATTATGGTGCTCTGACATTTTGATAATTGTACATCAATTATTTCTGAAAGGTTTGTGTCCTCAGTTATTGTGCTGTGTAAAGTGCCCTTTTGCTTGTTAAATGCAATTGATTGAATGAGGTTCCATGCAGAGAAAAGCAGCAAACAATGCATGTCATCTGCACCTCGTGCATTCAAGCATAAAGCTTTTTTGCATGTGCAGTGAGATAATACTTTTTCAGACTTCGTATAGCTAAATCAACAATTGTCTACAAATCTTAGTGTATTCTGGATGTTGCACAAGATGTGTCACGAACCAAATAAACCCTTTTTTGTAACATAGAGTTCATTGTTTGGGAATGGAACATTCGTTAATGTTACACATTCCTAAGTGATGTTTAGCATGTTTCAAATAAGTTTGTGAAAATCCTCCTGCGTATAAGCGTATACTGGAATTATATCAGCAATTACAGAAGAGGATAATCTTTCCTTTATCAGTGATCTCATTCTTTGAGTTTCTCAAAGCGCTTCTTAACCATTTTCACTATGGTTTTCTTAAATAGATGATTTCTAGGGAAAACCACTAGGTGATATATACTCTTCCTAGAGAATAAATGCATCATTTTTAAAAGAATGCATCTTTTTAGCCAGCTTCATTGTTTAATGGAATTTAGAAAAATTGAGAAACATAGAAAAACTTACATCACAATATAGACGCTTCAGCCCACAAAACTGTGCCGAACATGTCCTTACCTGAGAAATTACCTAGGGTTACCCATAGCCCTCTATTTTTCTGAGCTCCATATACCTGTCCAGGAGTCTCTTAAAAGACCCTATCGTATCTGCCTCCACCACTGTCTCCGGCAGCCCATTCCACACACTCACCACTCTCTGCATTTTACTTTTTTAAAAAACGAACAACTTACCTCCTCATACCTCCTGATACCTCCTCATTGTGTATTGATCTAGCACAGTTTATATCCTTGATACATTGCCAAAGCAAATACATGGCGTGTTAATTTATTTCAGTTGTGTTACTTAAATGTAGCTTTAAGCCATGTTAAGCTATAACCAGTTCTTTTAACTGAAGAACTCTAGTCAACAACTAAGTTAATTTATGAAGTAATGAAGAACCCAATCTCAGAAGTTTCAGGCCAACCAGAGCTTAAACTGGCACCTTACTCATTGTGTGGCATTAATTCACATACTCATTTATATACCTATTTGTACTGTTTGCTCACTGATGCAACTGTATGGTGCAACTGTAATGAAAACCAGTTTCCCCCAGGATCAATAAAGTATGACTATGACTGTGACTATGAATCATTGCGCAGTATGTGGGGCTTGTTGGGGTGCTGGTAAATGTACATTTCAACTTAATAAGAAAATGAAAAAATTTTGAATTGGAAATCATTTTGGGTGAGTAACTAAAAGTGGGCAACATTTCCAAATGTGAATTTCTGATGTTGTCTAACTTTTATTTACAAATTTATTTTCAGAATGCTTGAAAATGACCTACAGATCAGCAGTAGTGATGACAGTGATGGGGATCAGGTTAGTTTTTGACTTTTTGTTGAATATCTGTACTTAGCAAATATGAGAAAGGATTTGCTTTCCAGAGATGTAAATACTTTGGAAAGAATGCATGGTATGATCTCTTTTTCTTGTACATAACCAAAAGACTGATTTACGTGCTTTTCTTTTCACCTTCTCTTCTCTCCTATACCACCCATGCCCCTGTCCATCCCACCTCCATACCTGTTCTTCCCCTTTCTCATGCAGGTCACGGAAAAAACAGTGCCTATTTCTGTTCCGAAAAGGTACCTAATTTTTCTGTTCACATCCAGATATTTGTGTTGTGTGTTCAATACTTTTGACTCTTTAGTACAAAATCCTAGGACCTACCACTAGTAGCTTCCCTTTGTGCCTGTACCTTACTGTAAAATGTAAATCAGTGTCCTACACAACATTGAATTTTACAAAGTTTAGGAGGAACAATTGGACAAACATTCAAAGATCTATTGCTGATTTCCCTCCCCTCTTCCTGCTTTTCCAGAGACTGGTTAAAGGGTCTCACTGGGTTATGGACACTCCATAGGTATCACTGAACATTTGGGAACCTAGTGGCGTGGATTAGATGGCTGATGCAGAGCTGTAGGCACCTTCTGCAGACTGGAACAGGCCATTTCTGTGTGCTGTTTCACTGTGTTCCCCACCCAGCACACCCACCATGACTCAACCCCCACAACAGTGGAGGTCTGGGTCAAGCCAAACAGAGCTAGGAGTGCTGAACAGTCTCACTCACTCACTGAGTCAATAATGTGGTGAGTTGGCAGTATCTTTTCACTCTCCTGTCACTATTGTTTCTGTAATTATCTTCCACATACTGTTTATGTTCATATCTAATTTACAAAATATTGAGGGTCATGGATGATTCTCAGGAAGCTCTGTCATAATCTGGGAAATGCCTTTAGATTGTTTGGATTGCTGCCCAGATGCATCAGCCATTTGTCACAAAAATCAAGAGATCTCTGGGTTGCTTGCCTTTGCCCTTCAATCCTGGCATGATTCCAACCCCACCCCCCGGCTTTGAGGAAAATTCACTGAAGTACTTCAAAATTCCTAGTTCAATTGACTGAAATTGGGCCTATTAAAAATGAATTTTAATTGAATAGGAATAGATTTGAAAAAAATAGTAATTGGGAATAAATTTTATAAAGCTCTCACTCCAGGGAATAAAAATGGGCAAAGTAACTAAGGCAGGAAACTTTTTGATGATAGAATAATGATGGACAGGAAAGATCTCCAAGCCTGAATTACATTATCACACTATGCTGAAAAAGATTCACGGGAACAAGCCATCAATAGTCTCCAACTCCTGCCAATTCTCCCAGTAACCAAGTGATAACAGTCAATTGACATAGAGCTAGAAAATTATTTTCCTTCTTTCTTGATGATGAAATCTGGTCCAATTTTATCCACATTGAATATGATTTATATTTCTTAGTGTTTCACCAACAGATAGAAATTTGTATTCTCAGTTTTACATTAAGTCACCTTGGCCATGCAGCTTCAGTTCAACTTGGTTTGGCTTCTGACACCAATACCATGAATCTGAAGAGGACTTAACCGAGTTACTTTTTCAATGAATATTAGCTTTGTCCATCATCCTAGAGGTTGATAAATTTTGTAATACTATTTGTAGAGGACAAGGCATATGTCTCTTTCAATTCAATTCAAGTATAACTGTCATGTAACTGTATATGAATACAGCCAAACGAGACAGCATTACTATGGGGTCAATGTGCAAAGACACATTATCAACAGTCGCAAACAGTAAGCCCACGCAGGATCACAATCATGTAATAAGCCCTGAGGCCCACCTCCCCTACCCCATCCGCCCACACCACCGCAGCTTGATGGTACAACTCAACCAACCTATATAGAATATCAGTAAAAATACAACAACACAGAATATGCATATATATTTTTTCTCACTCCTTATGGGTGGTGTGTATATGTATTTTTCCCTCAATCGCGGGTCCTCTACCAGAGGCCTGTAAGCTTAAGGATTCGGCGCAGCATCCTTTCTGTTCCTAGTAGTGTGCTCTTCTGGACTGGGATCTCAGATGTTGTTCCTGGGATTTGTTGGAGCCACTCTCCCAGTCCAGGTGTCACAGCTCCAGGTGCTCCTATCACCACCGGGATTACTCCAGCTTTAACCTTCCACATCCTTTATCCGCTTTATCAAGCCCTGGTATCTCTCCAGCTTCGTATATTCTTTCTTCCTGATGTTACTGTAATTCAGGATTGTCACATCTATTAATTTGTTCCTTGTCCAGTATTACTATGTCTGGTTACCTGCTTATCAGTCTGTATTTGAAAGACCTAAAGGATCTTAGTTTGTCGTTCTCCATTACCTTCTCGGGTGTTTCCCATTCGGACTTGGGAGTGTCCAATCCATACTCAGCACAGATGTTCCTGTATACAATTCCTGCAACTTGGTTGTGCCATTCAGTGTATGCTGTTCCTGCCTGCATCTTGCACCCTGTAACAATGTCCTGGATGATTTCAGCGGATTCCTTACACAGTCTGCATCTTGCTTCTATTGCTCTTGTGCAGTCACGAGCAGTGCCTCTGTGCTGTCCATTTCCAGCCATTGGTAAGGCTTTCTTATGTCAGCCACCTCTGATATCTGGCGATGATGCATCCAGTGCAGTGGCTTGTCCTGCCGTGGCCTCTGGTCCTCTGGCTCTGCTTCACCCACTTCCATTTCCATGTCCCCTGCCTGCTGTCTTAGGCATTCTCCTAGCAGGTCATCCTTAGGGGCCATCTTCCTGACATACTCATGGATGTTTCACATTTCTTCCAGGACTGTGGTCTTGACACTTGCAAGTCCCCATCCTCCTTTATTCCAGAGGGTGTACAGTCGCTTGATGTTGGACTTTGGATGGAATCCTTCATGTATTGCTAATATTTCTGGGTCTTGAAGTCAGCAGCTTCCAGTTCGTTCCTTGGCCAGCATACTATTGCAGCTGGGTACCTGATGACTGGTAGGGCGAATGTGTTTATGGCTCTGCTCTTGTTCTTCCCATTCAGCTGGATTTTTAGGATCTGTCTCACTCTTTGGATGAACTTAGATGTTGCAGCCTTCCTTGTGTCCTCATCATGGCTTCCATGTGCCTGCAGGATACCCAGGTATTTGTAACTATCCTGTACGCCTGGTATGTGGCCTGCAGATAACTCAACTCCTTCGGTCTTGATGAATTTGCCTCTTTTCACTATCATCTGGCTGCACTTTTCCAGTACAACTTTACAACCTTATTAGATAGATTAGTGAGTCAATGTCTCTTTCATTTCTGGCATGCAGCTTGATGTCATCCATGTACAGGAGGCAGCTGATGGCCACATCACTCTTGAACCTGTACCCATATCCACTCTTTGAGATGATCTGGCTGAGGGGGTTCAAGCATGTCCAGGGCAGCAGTCGGGGTAGTGCATCACCCTGGTACATTCCACATCTGATGGTCACTTGTGCTATTAGCTTTGAGTTAACGCCTAGCATTGTCCTCCAATGGCCCATTCAGTTCTTGATGAAGGTCATTAGTGTCTTGTTTACCTTGTACAGACATTCCAGGATCCATGTGTGGGGCATTGAGTCATGTGCTTTCTGGTATCAATCCAAACTGTGCTTGGGTTGGTTTGGAGTCTCATGTGACTGCTTTGTACTTGGGTCCTCTGGTTCCATTACCAATCACCCTCTGAGCAGGACTCAAGAATTTACACTCCTGTTCCTTCAGCTTGGTGGCTATAATGCCTGATAGGAGCTTTCATGTTGTTGACAGACAGGTTATAGGCTAGTTGTTTGATTGTGTTGCTTCTTTGTGAGGATCTTTCACTATGAGTACTGTCCTTCCTTGAGTTAGCCACTCATGGTGGGTGCTTGCTTCAAGCAGCTGGTTCACTTGATCTTCCAGCCATGTATGTGGTGCTGTTAGTTTGTCAGCCAGCGGGCGTGGATCATGTCTGGCCCTGGTGATGTCCAGTTCCTCATACTTGCTACCTGTTGCTGGACATCTGCTGTGATGGTGACTGGTTTTTCCTCTGGGAGATTACAGATGTTTACTTGTAGGTCTTTCAGCCATTGGGCACTGGTGCATTGTAATGCTTATTTCTCCCGTATACTCTTCTGGTAGTTGCTGTTTTGGTTGGTTCAGGTACTGGCATTTTGTTGCTCTGGAACTGTGTGAATACTTTTCCTGGTTCTTTGGAGAAGAGTGCATTTATTTGCTTGGCCTCTGCGTCCTTAGTGTACCTCTGTAGTCTAGTAGCAAGAGCTATTAACTGTTGCTTGGCAGTTTCCAGGGCTTTGGCCATGGACATGCCTCTGTATTTCCTTAGTAGCCAAAATGCGTCTTTGATCTTCACACCTTTCTGCAGCTCAATTAGTCTGCTGAACTCTGCTCTTGAGTTTTCATCTTCACTATATGTTAGTTCAGACTCCCCACCCCAGCTCACCAGTATCATCTGTCGACTGGCCCAGTCCTTGCACTGAGGCCCAACTCCCACTAGGCGAATCAGTGGCTTTGATGCCAGTCCTCGCATATACAAGCACGGATAGAATAGTAGTAAAAACACAACCAGACAAATACATATATCTATATAATATTAGTCCAGACCCCCAGTCCATTTTAAATTTTCAGTTGCCACAACTGCGATGGCTTGGATGCCTGTCTGGCGGTTGAAATGCACGCAATCCTGCAGCTTGAAGTCAGAGTCCATTGAGTGCAGCTAAAAATATCTACAGTCGGCCACAAGAGAGCTTGTCTTCTGCGAAACCCTGGGAGGGCAGCTCCGACTCCATTCTGGACACCGCGCCACACCGCCCCCAGTGAAGCCTAATGGCTCCGTCCCATCACTCCGGGCAGCTGCAAATGGGCGACACCGTGGCTTCAGGCCTAGTTGCCACTACAACTGAGGACTAAGCCTTTTCCATCCACCCCTGCTCGCATCTAATAAATTAGTGAATGCAACTTATGGCGTACCAGATTAACAATGTTCCAAAGAGGTCTTGTGATCACAAGAAAAGCAACCATAACAGCCGCTCGCTATTTGACTGTAAGCCTCCGTCGACTCGGGCAGAAGCACCTTCAATATCTCTGCCAGCAAGCAGTAGACCTGCAGTACTTTAAGTTCTTAACATATAGCAGGACCTCGTCATCATTAGGTGTGCGTTTAAGTAGAACGGTAGCACCTTTTGTTGACGCCGTAGAAGCTGCTGCAACCAGTTGCACCACCATTTTAAGATTATAATTCTTTCAGCATATTAAGGAGAACTAAAGGGGTTGATAGAAACTGTTCCTGCTGTTTGCACCTAGAATTACGCAACAGTTTTAAAATTTAGAGCCAAGCCTTTTGATTGTGAAGATGGGAAATATCTCTACATGTAAAGGGAGGTAGAAGTTTGGTACTCCCTTCCCCAGACAGCTTTTGACGTTATCAGTCATTAATTTATTGTACAAAAGATAAAAGGATGAGGTTAGTACACATAAGCATGTACTCACAGAATTAAAGAATAGGCTTGCGTGGTTACATGTCCTACTTCTGCTCCTTTGTTCCTATTTCTTAACGAATAGATATTTTGTGGATCAGCAATCCTATATATTTTGTGACTTAATTCTATCTAAGACATCCTCAGCTATTTCCTTCTCTGGCAAAACTGGGTCTCACCCTCAATAATTTCCCTTTCGACCTCTCACTTTCTCCAAACCCAAGCTGTAGTTATGGGGGCTCATGTGGACCCCAGCTATGCCTTCCTTTTTGGCGGTTACGCCGAACAGTCCATGTACCAAGCCTACACCGAAAACGCTCCCCAACTTTTTCTACACTACGTTGACAACTGGATTGCTGCTGCTTCCTCTATCCATGCTGAGCTCATTGATTTCATCAACTATTAACTTCAACCCTGCCTCAAATTTACTTAACCAATCTCTGACACCTCCGCTTTCTTAATCTCACTGTCTCCGTCTCTGGATTCAAACTATTTACTGCCATATTTTACAAACCAATTGATTATCACAGTTATTTTGACCTTAGCACTTCCCACCCTGTCACTTGTAAAAACTGCTATTCCCTTTTTTCAGTTCCTCTGTGTCCACCACATCTGTTCTCAGAATGAGCCTTGGCATCTGATAGGTCCTCCCTTTTCAAAGAACAAGATTACCCTTTCACCACCATTAATGGTGCTCTCAACTGCGTTCCCTTCATTTCCCAGGCATTTGTCCGCATCTAATCCTCTCATCACCATAACAGGGATGGGGTTCCCCTTGTCCTTGCCTCCCACCCCACAAGCATTAGTACCTAGAACATCTTTCTGTGTAACTTTCACCATTTCTAACGGTGTCCTGCCACCTAGCACCTTTCTCCCTCTCTTCCATCCCTCTCCACTTTCCAAGGGCATCACTTTGTACTTGACTCCGTTGTCCACTCATCCCTCCCTACAGATCTCCCTCCTAACACTTATCCCTGCAAGCGTGACAAGTGCTACACCTGTCCCTACATATCCTACCTCACCACCATTCAGAGCCTCGAACAGTCCCTTTATGTGAGGTGACACTTCATCTGTGAGTCTTTCAGGGCTATCTACTGGATCCGGTGCTCCTGGTATGGGCTCCCCTACATCGGTGAGATCCAACGTAGATTGGGGGACCACTTAGTTGTTCCATCCACTTCAAAAGCCAGGATCACCTGGTGGCCATCCATTTCAATTTGACTTCCCATTCTGACATGTCTGTTCATGGCCTTCTCTACTGCCATAATGAGGCCATACTCAGATTAGAAGAGCAACATCTATATGCTACTAAAACACTCATGCTCTGTTTGTCTGTTTGTGACCTCCAATTAGCGCAAACGGTGCATAATAGCGGCACTATTTTTGGCTAAATCGACTTAAAATGCACTAACTTACAGAATGCAGGCAAAGTTCAGGGCTGTATATTCGTATAAAATTGCTCACTCGCCAAAATTAGCAGCCCAGCTTTCACCCGAGAGCTGACGTCAGCCATGATGGAAACCGCGACGCGGCACCACGATGCATGCGCACAGCCAGCCTCAGAAGCGACTAACAATGCTCACAGCAGCGACACCAACCGGAGCAAAGGGCAGGGCTGCTGTATTTTGAGCAGTCACATTCTGCTAACCACCATCAGCATGTGCAGGATTGGGACAGATCAAACTGAGACCCATCAATAAGAGATAATTAAATCTTATTGTAATGACGTACTTTGAGACGCCCATCAAACCCTTTGCTGCAGTCAAAGGACAGCAGTGACTATATCACGTCCATTTAGGAGAGCGCCAACTGCATGATCAAGAATAATCAGCATCCTGGAGGCTTTGGTGTTACTGCTTCATATCTTCTATCCAGCATTAGGGTAAAAAAATATGGTCAGCCTAATTATGCCGCGTGGAAAGAGAAGGGGGACATTATGGTCAAGAGATGACGCCAAACTTCGTCGGGAAGCGGCAAGGAGAGGGAGAGAACAAGGATCGGATGAGGCCAGGGCCGCACAACTCCAGGATCAAAGAGTTTTTTTTTGTTTTGTTTTGGGGTTTTGATTTTGCTTTAGATTAGAATAAAATATATCTTTTCAATATATGGTTAATTTACTGTACATAGTTATGGGGCATTTTAATCTTGTTTCTGTTTCCATATCAATGTATTTTGTATTCATCTATGCAAGTGATTAATAAAAATATTAAAAAAGAAAAAAAAAGAGTCAGGACAAAAAAGATGAGAGAAGAAGAGACAGAGGAGGAGAGGCATGAACGTCTCCAGAATGACAACAACTGGCATAGAAGGAGGAGCGATGAGGAGACAAAGGAGCAGAGAAATGCATGTCTCCAAGATCAGAGACAAAGAATAAACAGCAGAAGAGATGAAGACATGGCAGATGAAAGGACTGCACATCTCCAGAATGACAACGAGATGCACAAGGGTGGCAGATCAACCAGAAATGAAGCCATCAAAAGTGTCCTTCGTTAAACAAGGAGGAGCTTATTTGCCTTGCTATGCGTCATTCTTCTTTAATAACCTGAGGTTTTCTTCAATTTCCAAAGCAAAACGATACCAATAGCATTCAGGAAAATTTAGTGTTCATTCTGGTCACATCAGACTGCACTACCATTCTCTCAAAGGGTGCCCCAATGGGTTACCTCATTGTCTAGTCTCTTATTATGTCTAGGTACCCTTCAGTTTGATGGCATGAACATTAATTTCTCTAAATTCTGTAACTACACCCCCAAATCTCTTTTCTCTTTTTCCTTCATTTGGTTCCCCTTCTTTTCCTTCTCCTCACCTCTTCCTTCCCTTTCTTCCATGCTCCACTGTCCTCTCCTATTAAATTCCTCCCTCTTTAACCCTTTACCTCTTCCACCTATCAGTTCCCAATTTCTTACTTCATCCTCACCTGGTTTTGCCTTTCACCTGCCAGTTTGTATACCTTCCCCTCTCCCCAATACATTATTCTGGCTGCTGCACTTTCCTTTCCGTTTCTGACGAGGAGTCTTGGCCAAAACATCAGCTGTTTATTCCCCTGCCTGACTTGCTGAGTTCTTCCAGCATTTTGTTTATGTTGTTCAAGATTTTTAGCATCTGCAGAATTTGTTCTGATTATGTTCAGCAATTTGAACCGCTTTATCTCACTGCAACATACTCACTTTCTGCAAGATTGAAGACTGATGCAAAGTAATTCATTTAAGACCTGGGCCATGAGAGTTCATTCCCATACTGTACATCCTGAGGAATCCATCATTATCTCAGTAGATTTTTATTCGTCCTTGTCGTTAACTTAGCTAAAACTAGTTCTATATGAAATGTGACATAATTTCTAACCTACAGCAGTCTTTTTGTTAAGTAAATGATTCACAATGAACCACCAACTCCACGTTATTGACCGTGTCAGTAGGCCTGAATTTCAAATTTCCATCAATTAGTTACTGCATTTTTACCTCTACCGATTAAATTTCTGATTTTATGAGTGGACATGCAGAGCATAAATCAATTAAAGTAGCAGAACTGTTTAAGACTATTTAGGACTGTGTCGCACATTGCAATTTTTCTAACATATAATTCAACGTGTGGTGTGTGAATTATCATAGTTGTCACAATATTGAAGTGGTGTAGAATCTGGCTGTTATGTGTTTTGAATGTTTTATATGGATTTTTATTTCCTTTGATTCTGTATAAACTAAATCAACATTTGAAGAAATGCATTATTTTTGCCTGACTTATTTTTTTGTTATTCCATAGTGCTTCCTTCCTGCCCCAGAGTGGTATTTTTTTATCAAGACATTCCAGTGGTGGCTTAAATAACCTAAGTGAATCTGGCAATTCTTCTGGCTCTGATTCAGAGAGTGAAACCACCTCTACAGACAGTGAAGGAGCATCGAGTGAAGGAGCATCAAGGGCCCCCACTCCTGAGGTATGACAGCTAGTCAGCAGAATAGTGGAAAATTAATGTTCACCTTTAAGCCTACATTTATTTCTTTACTAAAATACATGTTGAGTGGGAGTGAAAAAGTAAATGTTTAGATCAATTGCTTAGAAATTATAGTCATATAAATGTGTTTCTTATAATTTTATGCAACTGAAAATTGCATTTATTTCCCCCCACTTCCTGGCCCAACCCTCATCCTGGACAAGAATGCTGTAAATCCACTTTCATGTCATTTCACATCATAATGGAAATCTAATCAGGTTTTTTTCTAAGAATCTGCTTAATATCCTGGTGCATTTTCCCATCACTGCTGCGGAACCACTGATCCTTCTGATTCTCCCTATTCGCTCTCCCCCACAACCTATTTGCTTCTGCTGCCTTGAGCCTCTTGGATGTAATGGAAGTTTCCAGCAGAAGTTTGATGAGCAGAGAGATCATTGATAATCATCAACATGAAATGGTATTTGATAAGATGCCTGCCACTGTCAGATGTTTTGCACCTGTTGGGCATGTCACTGTTTCGTGACCAAAATTATCAGTTTTGAAATGCACTAGATTAATTATGTGGTAGTAATTTTGTTTCTTGACAAGAGGACTCCAGTTGCAGTAGAATTAGTTGTAGCAGCTAAATACAGAAGGCAAATGTGAAACTCTATTAGCAAAATATCAGACCTCATTTTTGATTACATTTCAGAATGGGTAGATGGTCAAATATAAAATTAAGTATTCATTCAATTTTGATCAGATGTCTCACTGATTCACTAATGCAAAGTAGTATTTTATTTTATAACTGGAAATTAGTCACGGCTGGATTCTAAAAATTCCAAAAGAATTGGCGTATGCATTTCAGAACCATGTGAACACAAGGACCAAAGTAAGCTATTCAGCCCCTCTTTGTCTTGGTTCCCCTAATACTTACACTAAACAAAAGTACCTAGATTTTCCCCACCAGGAGGACTGCACTTTAAAGGATCAACCATTTTAGCAAATGACTGTCCTAATTCTACTCTAAACCCTGTGCAATCTGTATGATCTACCATTGTAGATGCAACAGATCCAAAAGTGCTTCCTCTTCCAAAAATATATTTTATTTTGTTTACTTTGTATCTAAACCGATGAGAGCTTTCTGATGAAGTTGTATGAAATGCGGAAAGGGGAGATCTATCGAATGTGGTTTGCACAGCCTTCCAAAAGGTATCTGATACATTTGCTATGAAATGAATAGCTGCAGCATGGAAGGGGGAAGTTTCTATATAACTGAAAAGAGTAGTAAACTGTTCTTCAATGGAGGAAAGTGTGTAGTGGACTTCCCCAAAGATCAGTATTTGGATCATTGCTTGAGAATGATTTGTACTCATGTATATGGCAGGTTTATAACTACTATTGTTGTATTGAACTCTGAGGAGGATCATCATAGACGTCTGGGAGGTATAGATATGATAGAATGGGTGCTGAGTTAACAAATCAATTTTAATTTTGAGAAATGGGGTGTTTTACATTTTGGGGAAAATGAGAAAGTACAGCACAAGAACAGGCCATTCACCCGCAATGTTGTGCCGAACCAGCTAAACGAATCAAAAACACCCAAACACTAATCCCTCCTACCTACACCATGTCCATATCCCTCCATCTTCCTTACATCCATGTACCTATCCAAACTACTCTTAAAAAGCTCTAATGTATTTGCTTCTACCACCATACTAGGCAGTACATTCCAGGCATCCATCACTCTGAGTAAAAAAACACTTGCCCCTCACATTCCCGCTTGAACCCTACTCCTCTCACCTTCAATGCATGCCCTCTGATATTAGACATTTCAGCCCTAGAAACAGATACACTCTGTCCATGCTGCCTATGCCTCGCGTAATCTTGTAAACCTCTACCAAATCTCCCCGTAGTCTCTGATGATCCAGAGAAAACAACCTAAGTTTATCCAGCCTTCCATGATAGCACATGACCTCTAAACCAGGCAGCAACCTGGTAATCCTCGTATGCATCCTCTCCAAAGCCTCAACATCCTTCCTATAATGGGGCGATCAGAACTGTATGCAGTAACCTAGATGTGGCCTAACCAGAGGTGTTTTTTTTTAAAGTTGCAACATAACCTCCTGACTTTTGAACTCAATGCCTTGACTAATAAAAGCAAGCATTCTGTAAGCCTCTTCACCACCTTATTGACCTGTGTAGTCACTTTCAAAAAGCTATGAACTTGGATGCCAAGATCTCTCTGCTCAGCAACACTTGCCCTTAACAGTGTACTGTCTTCTTGCACTTGCCCTACTGAGGTGCAACACCTCACATTTATCTGGGCTAAACTCCATCTGCTATTTCTCCACCCAGATCTGCAACTGGCCTACATTGTGCTGTATTCTTTGCCAGTCTTCTACACTATCCACGACTCCATCAATCTTGGTATCAACTGCAAATTTACTAACCCACCCATCTACATTTTCATCCATACCATTTATATACATTACAAACAACAAAGGTCCCAGCACAGATCCCTGCAGAACTCCACTAATTACAGACCTCCAGCTCAAATAAGTTCCTTCAACCATTACCCTGTCTTTTATTTGCAAGCCAGTTCTGAATCCAAGCAGCCAATTCACCACGTACCCCATAAGTCTTAATCGTCTGGATTAGCCTCCACTTTGTCAAATGCCTTACTAAAATCCATGTCAGCAACATCCACTGCCCAATCCTCATCAATCTCTTTCGTCACCTTGTCAAAAAACTCAAGTTGGTAAGGCACGACCTGCCACACATAAAGCCATGATGGCTTTCTCTAATTAGGACGTGGGTTTAAAATGCGCACATACTGTATTGGATCTCAAAGAATTTTCTCCAGCAATTTCCCTACAACTGACGTGAGACTCTTTGGTCTATAGTTCCCAGAATTTTCCCTTGTTCCCTGTCCTAAATAGAGATGCAACGTTAGCCACTTGCCAATCCTCCAGGACCTTACCTGTGGCTAGAAAGGACAAAAAGAAACTGGTCAAGGGCCCAACAATCTCGTTTCTTGCTTCTTTCAATAGCTGGATGTAAATCCCATCAGGCTTCAGGGACCTGTCCACCTTAATACTCACTAGAAGGCCCAACACTTCCTCCTGCTTCACCTCTAAGTGTCCTAATGTATTTATGCTCTCAGCACTGATCCCCTGGTCCTCCATATCCTTTTCCTTGGTAAGTATTGAAGCAAAGTACTCATTAAGTCCCTCACTCACGTTTGCTGCATCCAAACAAATGTTCTTTATTCTTGAGTAGTCCCACCCTCTCCCTAGTTATCCTTTTACTCTTGATGTATTTATAAAATGCCTTCGGATTCACCTTAATCCTATTTGCCAAGGAAATTTAATGGCCCCTCATAGCTTTTGTGATTCCTTTCTGGCTTCTTTCTGCTTATGTACTTCATTTGATCCTGACTTCCAAAGCTTCACATACTTTTCCTTTTCCTTCTTGACTAAATTTATTCTCACTAAGAGTGAGTTTATTGAATACCTACAAGATGGCTTTTTAGAGCAGTTTGTTGTTGAGCCTACTAGGGGATCAGCTATACTGGGTTGGTTGTTATATACTAAACTGGAGGTGATTAGGAAGCTTAAGGTAAAAGAAACTTCAGGAGGCAGTGATCACAATATGATTGGGTGTAACTTGAAATTTGATAGGGAGAAAGTAAAGTCTAGCGTAGCAGTATTTCAGTGGAGTAAAGGAAATCACAGTGGTATGAGAGAGGAGTTGGCCAAAGTAAATTGGAAGGAGCTGCTGCCAGGGATGACAGCAGAGCAGCAATGGTGAATTCAAAAAAACAAAGAAATACTCAAATGACAAAATAGTACAACCGTGGCTGACAAGGGAAGTCAAAGCTAATGTAAAAACAAGAGATACGGCATGCAACAACACAAAAATTTGTAGTAAGACAGAGGATTGGGAAGCTTTTAAAACCCTACAGAGAGCAATTAAAATAATTATTAGGAGGGAAAAGATGAAATATGAAAGCAAGCTAACAAACAATATCAAAGTAGATAGTAAAACCTTTTTCAAGTATGTTTTAAAAAATAGAGATGAAAGTGGATATAGGACCGCTAGAAAATGAGGTTGGAGAAATAATAACGGGGGCCAAGGAGATGGCCAATGAGCTAAATGAGTATTTTGTACCAGTCTTCACTGTGGAAGACACTAGCAATGTGCCGGATGTTGAAGGGTGTGAGGGAAGAGAAGTGAGTGCAGTTACTTTTACAAGGGAGAAGGTGCTCAAAAGTTGAAAGATCTAAGAGTACATAAGTCATGAGGACCAGATGAACTACATCCGGTTGTAAAGAGGTAGCGGAAGAGATTGTGGAGCATATCTTTCAAAAATATTTGGACTCTGGCATGGTGCCAAAGGACTGGATAATTGCAAATGTCACTCTGCTCTTTAAGAACGGAGGAAGGCAGCAGAAAGGAAATTGTAAATCAGTTAGCCTGACACCAGTGGTTGGGAAGATGTTGGAGTCAATTGTTAAGGATGAGGTTATGGAATACTTGGTGACATAGGACAAGATAGGACAAAGTCAGCATGGTTTCCTTGAGGGAAAATCTTGCCTGACGAACCTGTTGGAATTCTTTGAGGAGATTACAAGTAGGATAGATAAAGGGGATTCAGTGGATGTTATATATTTGGACTTTCAGAAGGCCTTTGATGAGGTGCCACACGTGAGGCTGCTTACCAAGTTAAGAGCCCATGGTATTTCAGAAAAGTTACTGCCATGGTTAGAGCATTGGCTAAATGGTATCAGGCAACAAATAGGAATAAAAAGATCCTTGTCTGGTTGGCTTCCAGTGACTAGTGGTGTTCTGCAGGGGTTCAGTATTGGGACTGCTTTTTATGCTGTATATCAATGATTTAGGTGATGAATTGGATGGCTTTGTTCCCAAGTTTGCAGATGATAGGAAGATTGATGGAGGGGCAGGTAGTGTTGAGGAAACAGGTTGCAGAAGGACTTAGACAGATTAGGAGAATGGGAAAGAAAGTGGCAAATGAAATACAATGTCAAAAAATGCATGTTCATGCACTTTGGTAGGAGAAATAAATGTGCAGACTATTTTCTAAATGCGGAGAAAATCCAAAAGTCTGAGATGCGAAGAGGCTTGGGAGCCCTTGTGCAGAACACCCTAAAGGTTAACTTGCAGGTAGAGTCAGTGGTGAGGAAAGCAAATGCAATGTTAGCATTCATTTCAAGAGGTCTAGAATGCAGGGATGTGATGCAGAGGCTTTATAAGGCATTGGTGAGGCCTCACCTAGATAGAATATTGTGAACAGTTTTGGGCTCCTCATCTCAGAAAAGATGTGCTGGGATTGGAAAGAGTTCAGAGGAGGTTCATGAGGATGATTCTGGGAATGAAAGGTTTATCATATGACAAATGTTTGATAGCTATGGGTCTGTACTCTCTGGAATTTAGAAGGATGAGGGGGGATCTCATTGAAACGTTTCGAGTGTTCGAAGGCCTAGACAGAGTAGCTGTGGAAAGGATCTTTCCCATGGTGGGGGAGTCTAGGACAAGAGGGCACAGCCTCAGGATAGAGGGGCATCTATATAGAACAAAGATTTAGAGAAATTTCTATTGCTATGGGTGGTGAATTAGTGGAATTTATTACCACAGGCAGCTGTGGAGGCTAGGTCACTGGGTGTACTTAGGGCAGAGCCTGATAGATTCTTGATTGGACATGGCATCAAAGGTTACAGGAAGAAGCCCAGGGAGTGGGGCTGAGGAGGGAAAAATGAATCGGCCAATTTTAAAATGTGGAGCAGATTCAATGGGCCAAATGGCCTAATTCTCCTCTTATGTCTTAGGAAGCCAAAGCCTTCACACTTTCTCACTGATGCACTCTGACAATGGCTGCTCCAACAGTGGCCACTCTGTTTGAGCCTACCCTTCTTTTATTTGCAGCTGACGTTACATTAAATCTAACAGATGTTGGGTTGTTATATTAATATGAAATAGCTTCTTGAAAGATACATAAATTCTTAATAGTAGACAGCAAATTATTCAATTTTTTAACAACTCCCATGCTCAGTTACCTGAGAAATGGGCATTCATTTGCAATGTATGTTTAGATTGACGTTCTATGAAAATAGGAGTGCTAAGCTATTGCAGAAGTAATTTTAAATGTTAATAGTTTGAGCAGTATTCTAATTATACTTTTTTAAAACTGCCTGTATGTGTTTGACTTGTGTATTGCAGCTGATTTGTTTCATATTGTGGCCTCTATTATAGCCTGATCCTTCACCAGCAAATAAATGGCAACTTGATAATTGGCTGAATGTCAGCCAGCCAGCCATGCCTTCCAAGAGCCACAGCGAGTCATCAGATGAGCACATTTCCCAGGACAGCCAAAGAACTGATGCAAGGGAGGACCGTGATGGTACGGGTTCTAGCAGAGAGAAAATAACTATACAGGAGCCTTCTCCAAGCAGAAACAGACATCAGAAATCTTCTGCTCTGCACAACACCAATGATCAGCAACAAGCTGTTGGTGAAAAGAAACCTAACAAATCTATTTTAACCCTTGTACCTGAAGCAAACCCAGAGAATGAAGCTTGCAGATATGCTAATAATGACCAACCTCACACAGAGCACACCAAAGTAAAGGTAAAAGCTGTAGAATTGTCAGCTGAGAAAAGGGAAACTAAATCTTCAGCCAAGATTCTATCAGAAAGAAAAAAGCTCAAGAGTCCAATCCTGAATTCTGCCAAATGCAAGCAACTTGCAGGTAAAGTCTCTTTGTCTACAGACCAATGTTCAAACAAGGGTGAGCCACCATCCAATTATAATCTGCCTTCTGCTGCCCCTGTATCTCAGAGGCAGGAAAATGAGGCTAACAACAATAAATTGGCAAGAGAGTTAAGTAGAACTGCTTTTCCTAAATCTGTGGAGGTCAAGAACACAAAGGAAACAAACATTAGCAAGCTTGCCACAGGGGTCAAAGATGTAAACAGGACTACCCAGTTTCAGTCTGCTAACAATGATAAGCAGGAAACCAGGGCTTGCATCAACAAACCTGGCAGTCAATTTACAGAGGAAATTCACAGCAACATTAATAAACCTGGTAAGTTCAAGGAAGAAAATGGCAATACTACTACAAAAACCATCACAAAAGAACATGGGTCTAAACTGGTTAAATCTGTCAATCAGACAAAGGATAACATACTCAAAGATCAAGTTTTGTCAGACACAGGAGTTGGAAGTTTGCTATCTCCAATAAGAGAGAGTAAAGTTAATTGGCCATTGGTGGTAAAAATCGATTTAAGTTTGCTATCAAGAATCCCATCATCTTGCAAAGAGAACAAACTATCCAAGAACCATACAGTGGAACACACCAGCCAGAAGAATACGGAAGGATTGAAGGAGAGCAAAGAAAGCTCATCAGGCAAGACCAAGAGAAAGCATGTGGTGAGTGTTTCTCTTCTTCATCTTTCTCCTTCCACAAATCAAGATCAATTAATATCTTGGTACTTGTAATGTAATCAAGCATAGCCAAGTAATTGGCTGATGGGTTAATTTTCTGCCCCTCTTGAGTACTTCTGTCATCTTGTTTTGCAAAGAGCTATATTTCCTCACCATTAGAATTAAGGTTTTAACCTCATCTAACCTTTTATACACAAGTCAGCATGAATATCAAAGTTTGATGCTTATGATTCTCTTCAGATTGTTAAATTCAACTGTTTTGTTGCTATACCTTCCCTAGTGAAATTGGATTGGGCAGATTGACTGGTGTGAAGTGTGTGAATTTAGTACTGCAAACAATTATGCTAAATTGATTACATTAATCTTCCTTTTCATAGGCCATTTTTGATATAAGGTACTTTATGTGTGTACCACCCGCAAATGAGCTTAACATCATCTTCAATGAAGATCCAAATACAATGTGCACCTTGACTTATGAAACTGTCATTGGGCATTAGAGGTTTACATTGAAAATGCTCAGTATTTTACCATTCCTTCCTTGAACAGCTGCAGTACATGTTCACAAAAATCAGGACAAACCAAATCCCATAAATTAACACTCTATTTGTCCACATTTATGGACAAGGTCACCAATTGAAAAGAAAAATATCTGAAAAAGAAACAGAAATTCACAAGGTATTCAACAGGTCAAGCAGCATTTTGTGTAAAGTGAAACAGTATTCATATTTATCAGGTTCTCATGTAGGATTACGGACCTGGAACTTTAATCTTATTTTTATTTAGAGATACAGCATGGTAACAGACCTTTCTAGTCCACAAGCCTGTTCTGTCCAAATACACCCATGTGACCAACTAACCTACTATCCTGTACATCTTTGGAATGGGGGAGGAAACCAGAGCACCCAGAGGAAACCCACGCAGGCAGAGGGAGAAAGTACAAACTTCTTACAGACAGCAGTGGAATTCACCCTAGGTCGCTGGCACTCTAATAACATTACTACGATACCACGTCACCCAAGTTTTGTTTTTCTCTGTTGTCAATCATCATTTTCTGTTTTTAGATAGTACTCTTGAATATAAAATCCGGAATAAAGTCAATGGGTATCAGGAAATTTTCCATTGGCAAACGGCTTCCTCACACATAGAGAGATGAATGTGTTTGTTGAAGGCAATTATTTCAGCCTTGTGATATGTTTGGAGATTTCTTTTTCAAATTTCTTTAATTAATTAGACATATACATACATGCAGAAATTCTTAAAGAAATAACTATTGGCTAGATTGAACAAAATGGTGTAAAATTAATATAGTAGTGGTTAGTCTGCTAGCTGTATGTAGATTTTAATTCCTTTCTTGCAGTGAGCTTCTGTGTCGTAGTGGTGATCCTGCATTTCCCTTGAGATATTTATGTTGCTCTGATTGGCATTGACAGTGTGAGAAGGAGAAAGGGAGAAGAAACATGATGGTGTAATTTTCCATTTTGATCATGTGGCCCTGCACCAAGTATTTCAATTATCAAACTTGCCCACGCTGGTCAATTCTAAGTTTGCAGTTCGCTAATGTGTTGTCAAATGCTGATCCAGTCAAACTACAAGCCTGCTCCCGTGTAGAAGATATTTCAGGTTTTTTTAGTAATTGTATAAATGCTCAGGGCAGAATTCTACAGTAGTTTTATTATAAATGTCAATATACATTTGTATTTCATTTCTAAAATTTTTTGTTACAGATTGACATGGAAGGCAGTGAGAGCAAAAAGCAAAAGTTGGATAAAGAAAATAAGTTGTCTTCTTCAAGCCATAAAGAATCTATTCATAAGCGGTGTGTATCGGGTATCACAATTTCTAAAATTAGCCAGAGGGATTTAATGTGATACAGTTGAGCAGTTCTTAGCAGACACCTGTTGAACTTGGCCTTGCTGATTCAGTGGCCACAGTGAAAATTGCAGCTTCCTATACCATGCTTTGAATATATTTAGCCTGCAAACTGGCTGAAGTACAGAGTCATTCTGTGGTGGTCACAGAAAGAAATAAAACCAGTATTTAAGACCAGAACAAACCTTACATTTCTTTTACCTAGTGTGATTCAGTTAAATTTTGATACTGGCAATATCTTCAGAAAGTTTTATTAATGCATGTTTGCCAGTCTACACAGACTACAACATCAAACACATCTGTGGCAGTTTTGCTTGCAAGTAGAAGCCTGATATGCAAGTCTCTCTTATTCTATGCCAAGAAATCAATCAATAACTTATACTTGAATGTGTGAGAGTATTCTGTTTAAGTATCTTAAAACCACAGTCAGAATTAAATTCAGGCAAATCAGTAAGGCATAACATTTCTTTGGTTTTGTATATGCAAATCTAATGGAAGGCTGTGTCTTGAACTATCTTTGCCTCTGTATCTCTTCTGCTTTCGCCCACAAGCTACCTTTTCCCCCTGCCTGTGCCCACCTCATTCTGCTCAATCTCTGCCTTCTCATAAGAAATAAGGAACTGCACAATCAACCCCTCGAACCTTTACTGTCATTCAGTAAGATCATGTCCATGCTGCCTTCCCCCTCTTTTCCATGATGCTTGACTTCACCTTCACAGTTCTCTGGTAATGGAGAATTCCAAAGTGTGTGCACTGTCTGAGCAAAGAAGTTCCTCCTCAGCTCTGACCAAATTATTCTAAAGCTATGCCCATGGCTCTAAATAAACACTAGCAAAAGACATCTTCCCAGTCTCCACCCAATCAATCCCCCTCAATAAGATTATCTCTTGGCCTTCTCAAATCCAAATGATTGTAGGCCCAATCTGCTCAAACTTCCTTTATGCATTAAAACCTCTATCTCAGAAATCAACTCGGTGAACCTTCTCTGCATTGCCAGGTATGATCCCATCCTTCCTTAACTATAGAGACAAGAACTTGATGAGTACTCCTTGTAACTCACCAGCACCCTGCAATTTCTATTAAAGGTTCTGTACTTACATACTCTATATCCTTTAAATAAAGGCCAACATCCTACTAGCCTTCCTCATTTCCTGCTCTGCATGCCTGTTCTGTTTCACACTGCTGAAGTCCCGCTATTCAACAATATTTTGTAATCTTGTTCCGTTTACGTAATTTTTAAAAATTCTTTCTTCCAAAATGGATAACCTCCTATTTTCCCCCATTGTAAACATCATGTCCAGGCCTATCTATATGTCTTTGAGTCTGTATCCCTCTCGCAACTTGCTCAGCCACTTATTTTGGTCTCATCAGCAAAGATAGATGAAGTAACCGAGTGTGCTGTGGCCAACTCATTAATGTCATTAAAACTCCAGCACTGATCCCTGATTAAGTTTTATTAGTTTTTGATGGTTAATTTATACACTGTTTATTTCAAACCTGCTTTCTCTTGGTTTGCCAATCCTGCAATGTACTGCTTCCACAAAACAACAAATTTCACAAACTGTGCCGGGGATTTTACATCTGATTCTGATTAATTTTTTAATATCAAGATAGTAATTTGTGTGTTCTTAAGCAGAAATTATTTGAGACACTGTATCAGTTGTTTCTGGAAAACGAAATATACTGCATCTACTCATTCCTCTTTATTTGTGACATCCTAATGAACTCCAGCAAATTCGTCAAATAACTTCATTAAACCATATTGACTCCTATGATTTTCTTAATGTCTTACTACAACCTCCTTAATAGTCAATTCCAGCATTTTCCTAGTGACAGATGTTTGACAAACTGACCTTTAGTTTCTCATTTTCTGCCTCCCTTCCCTTTCTTCTCTGAGGGTATTATACTTGCAGATAGTCCTACCTCTGGAACTATTTAAAAAATTAAGAACGAATTTCCTAATCTCATTTTAGACCCATGTTTACTTTAGCTATTTCCTTCCATTTTATGTACCTGCAGTAAATCTGTTTTTTATTATTTACTAATTTGCTTTCACATTCTCCTCCAAGAGGACCACAACCTTGTCATAGGGTTTGGAGGCTTGCATGCCTCAACAACCAGGAGAGCTACAGTTTGTAGGCTGGAATCAGGGCCTTGTGCTTTGACTCTTGATAGGGTCATCCATGCCAAACAGGTTAAAGGGTAGAGGCCACCGGTCCTACAAAAATAGCAAAGAACAATCCTTCTATACAGACAGAGATGGAGGACCTTCAGTGCTGCCCTAAATGCCAGTGGTGTAGCAGTAAGTTTCACATTTTTTCCCAGTATAGAGGGTTCTTTTATTTGTTTTTTAATCTTCAGTTTCACATTTTTTTCCCCTAATTTTCTGGCCTAGTGGTAATACTCTCACTTTCTTTCAACTAAATTTCCTTAGTCACGGATCATGCATTAGGAACAGGGGAAATCTTCCCATGGGGTCCTGTTTTTTCCCTGGAAATACCTTTGATGTAATTTTTGAAACGTCTCTTTTAATTGTCTGCAACTGCTGATCTGCTGCTTTACCTTTTAATTTTTTTCCGTCACTCTATCCTCATGCCATTTTGATTCTCTTTATTTAAGTTTGAACACTAGTTTGAAACCCAATTGTCTCATCCTCAAACGACCTTCTTTGCATGCTCTATCTATAAGGATATTATTCCTTGATTTATATCCTGTATAATTACTCTTGGGGAAATCTGTATTATATTCCCACTAATGACTTTTTATTCTTTTTTCTTAGCTCCACATCTTGTGTTTCTGAATGGTTATCATCACACACTGTAGAAGTTGCAGTAAGGCAAAAATAGCCTGGGGCAGTTTTAGTCAAGTGAGACCACCCAAAACAACTCTGCTCACTTACAGACATGATGGGCTGGAGTGACTCCAGCAGTGGGCACTCAAACCAAATGAGTGAGCCTGTAGTGAAACTTTTCCACAAAGGTCTTCTTAAAACATTGTGACCCTTTACATAATAGGGAATGCCAGAGAAAGATGAAATAACAGAAGGATGTGAAATATACCCAACAACTAAGGCCCTATTTTTTTTACTAACTTTAAACTACCATCAGCTGTCTGCTTGAAAATTTGATAAGCTTTAACACCCCAGACTGTTGCAAGAAACATAAGGTTGTTACAGAAGGTGATTTTAACATTGACTGGGACTCCCATTCTGTAAAAGAACTAGATTAGATTAGATTCAACTTTATTGTCATTGTGCCGAGTACAGATACAAAGCCAATGAAATGCATTTAGCATCTGACCAGAAATGCAAACAATAGCGTTATTTACAAAATAACTGCGAATAAAAAAAGTGCTACAGCACCCAAATATAAAAGTACTGAGACAGTACAATATGGGTGCAATTCTGTTTAGCACTGTGATGAGACGTTCAGCAGTGTTGTTGCCTCAGGGAAGAAGCTCTTCCTGTGCCTGCTGGTGCGGGAGCAGAGGCTCCTGTAGCGCCTACCGGATGGAAGGAGAGTAAAAAGTCCATGGTTAGGGTGAGATGCATCCTTGATAATGCTTTTCACCCTGCCCAGGCAGTGTTTATGGTAGATGTTCTCAATGGTGGGCAATTGGGTGCCGATAATTCACTGGGCAGTTTTCACCACACGCTGGAGTGCTTTGCGGTTCAATACAGGACAATTGCCATACCACACTGAGATGCAGTTGGTGAGTATGCTTTCCATGGTACAGCAGTAAAAGTCCGTCAGTATCCTGGGGCAGAGGTGAGCTTTCTTCATGCTCCGCAGGAAATAAAGGCGCTGTTGCGCCTTTTAGATCAGTATGGAGGAGTTCAGGGACCAAGTGAGATCCTTGGAAATGTGGACACCAAGGAATTTGAAGCTTGATACATGCTCCACTACAGATGGGATAGTTTGTCAAATGTTCTCAGGAAAGTTTCCTTCATCGGTACATAGAAGTCCCAAGTGAGTGTGTGATACTGGATCTCCTATTAGGAAATGAGACCGGGCAGGTGACAGAAGTTTGCGTAGGGGGAACTTTGAAACTAATGGTATTATGATCATTAGATGCAAAGTAAATATTGAAAAAGATTGTCTGTGGGTTGAGATTCTAAATTGGAGAAAGGCAAATTTTGATAGTATCATAACAAATCTGGCAAGTGTGGATTGGGATGGTATTTTCTGGTAAAGGTGTACTTGGGAAGTGGGAGACATTCAAAACTGAATTTTTACAAGTACAGATCTTGTATGTGCCTGTCAGAATAAAAGGTAAATATAACAGGTTTAGGTAATCTTAGTTTTCAAGAGATATTGAGGTCCTGGTTTAAAAAAAAAGGGCACATAGCAGGTATAGACAGCTAGGAGCAAATGAGGTATTTGAGTAAAATAACTGCAAGAGAATATTTAAGAAAGAAATCGGGGCTAAAAGGAGGCACAAGGTTGCTCTATCAGACAAGGTGAAGCAGAACCTGAAGGGATTCTACCTAGGTTCAGAGCAAAAGGATTGCAAGGGACAAAATTGCTAAGGGAAGATCAGAATAGTAATCTATGCATGGAGCCAAAAAGATGCGGGAAATCTTAAATGGATTTTTTGCTTCTGTATTTACTTAGGAGATAGACATAGAATCCATAGGAGTAAGGGAAGAACAGCAGTGAAGTCATGAACCCTAAACAGATTGTAGAGGAGGAGGAGGTATTTACTGTCTTGAGGCAATACAAACACCTATGTCAGGATGCTGTTCATCAACTGTAGCTCAGCATTCAACACCATCATTTCCATAATCCTGATTGAGAAGTTACAGAACCCTGGCCACTGTACCTCCCTCTGCAATTGGATCCTCAACTTCCTAACCGGAAGACCGCAATTCGTGCAGATTGGTGATAACATATCCTCCTCGCTGACGATCAACATAGGTGAACCTCAGGGACGTGTGCTTAGCCCACTGCTCTACTCTCTCTATATCCATGACTGTATGGCTCAGCATAGTCCAAATACCATCTATAAATTTGCTGGTGGTACAAACATTGTTGGTAGAATCTCAGATGGAGATGAGAGGTCGTACAGGAGCGAGATAGGACAACTAGTGGAGTGGTGTCGCAGCAACAACCTTGCACTCAATGTCCGTAAGACGAAAGAGCTGATTGTGGACTTCAGAAAGGGTAAGATGAAGGAACACATACCAATCCTCATAGATCAGAAGTGGAGAAAGTGAGTAGTTTCAAGTTCCTGGGTGTCAAGATCTCTGAGGATCTAACGTGGTCCCAACATATCAATGCAGCTATAACGAAGGCTATACTTCATTAGAAATTTGAAGAGATTTGGCATGTCAGCAGATGCACTCAAGAACTTCCATAGATGTACCGTGGAGAGCATTCTGACAGGCTGCATCACTGTCCAGTGCAGAGGGGGGAGCGGGCTATGCATAGGACTGGAAGAAGCTACAGAGGGTTGTAAATTTAGTCGGCTCCATCTTGAATAATAGCCTACAAAAGTAGCCAGGACATCAAGGAGCGGTGTCTCAGAAAGGCAGCGTCCATTATTGAGGACGTCCAGCACCTAGGGCATGCCCTTTTCTCACTGTTACCATCAGGTTGAAGGTACAGAAGCCTGAAGGCACACACTCAGTGATTCAGGAACAGCTTCTTCCCTGCTGCCACCGGATTGCTAAATGGACATTGAACCCATGAGCACTACCTCACTTTTTTAATATACTGTTTTTTTTGCACGATTTTTAATGTATTCAATATAAGTATATTGTAATTGATTTACTTATTATTATTTTTTTCCTTCTCTTCTGTGTTATGTATTGCATTGAACTGCTGCTGCTAAGTTAATAAATTTCAGGACACGTGCCGGTGATGATAAATCTGATTCTGATTTAGGGTGGATAAATTCCCAGGGCCTGACAAGGTGTTCCCTCGAACCCTGTGGGAGGCAAGTGCAGAAATTACAGGGGCTCTAATAGAGATATTTACATCATCCTTAGTGAAAGTTGAGGTATCAGAGGACTGGAGGATAATTAATGTTGTTTTTCTGTTTAAGATAGGCTCTGAGAAGTTATAGGCCAGTGAGCTTGGCACCAATAGTGGGAAAGGCATTTGAAGTTATTCTAAGGGACCAGATATACGAGTATTGGATAGACAGAGACTGATAGACCGTAAGACCATTAGGTATAGGAGCAAAATTGGGTTATTTGGCCCATAAAGTCTGCTCTGCTATTTCATCGTGACTGATCCAATTTCCCTCTCAGCCCCAATCTCCTGCCTTCTCCCAGTATCCCTTCAAGCCTTGACCAATCAAGAATGTATCAACCTCTGCTTGAAATATACTAATGATTTGGCTTCCACAGCTGCTTGTGGCAAAGAATTCCACAGATTCACCAATCTCTGGCTGAAGAAATTCTTCCTCATCTCCATTCTTTTGTTGTATTTTTGTTTTATGAAATCATCATTGAAAATGATGCTATTTGTTATGTTTGTACTGACCGAAATAAATTTCATTCATTCATTCTAAAAGGATGCCCCGCTATTCTGAGACTGTGTCCATTGGTCTTCGACTCTTCCATCATAGGAAACATCCTCTCTGCATCCATTCTATCAAAGCCTTTCACCATTTGATAGCCTTCAATGAGATCATCCCTCATTCTTCTGAATTCTAGTGAATACAGACTTGGAACCATCAAACAGTCTCCATATGACAAGCCATTCAATCCTGGAATAATTTTCGTGAACCTCCTTTGAACCCTCTCCAATTATCAGCACATCCTTTCTTCGATGATGAACCCAAAACTGCTCACAGTACTCCAAGTGACCAATGCTTTATAACATCTCAACATTACATCCTTGTTTTTATATTCTAGTTCTTTTGAAATGAAGGCTGACATCACATTTGCCATCCTTACCACAGACTCGACCTGCAAATTAACTTTTAGGGAATCCTGCACAAGGACCCCTAAGTCCCTTCCCACCTCAGTTTTTTGTATTTTCTCTCCACTTAGAAAATATTCAATCTTTTATTTTCCTCTACCAAAGTGCATGACCATATACTTCCTGACACTGTATTCCATCTGTCATTTATTTGCCCATTCTCCTAATCTGTCTAGGTCCTTCTGTAGCCTCTCTACTTACTCAAAACTATTTGCTCCTCTGCCTATCTTCACATTTTCTGCAAACTTTGCAACAACAAACCTATCAATTCCATCATCCAAATCATTGACATATAATGTAAAAAGAATCAATCCCAACACAGACCCCTTATGGGGTAGGGCAATGAGGAGTGCTGTAGAACAAAGGGATCTGGCAATTCAGGTCCATGTTTAATTGAAAGTGGCAGCACAGTCAATAGGGTCATAAAGAAAGCTTTTGGCACATTGGCCTTCATAGATCAAAGTACTGAGTACAGGAAATGGAATGTTATGTTGAAGTTGTATAAAACATTGGTAAGGCTTAATTTGGAGTATTGTGTGGAGTTTTGGTCAACTACCGAAAGGAAAGACGTAAAGGTCAAAAGAGTACAGAAAAAATTTACAAGGATTTTGCCAGGATTGGAAGACCTGAGTTATAAGGAAGGATTGAAGTTAGGACTTTATTTCTTGGAGCATAGAAGACTGAGGGGAGATTTGATAGAGGTATTCAAAATTGAGGGATATAGACAACAGTAAATGCAAGCAGACATTTTCCACTGAGGTTTTGGTGGGACTACAACCAGAGGTCATGGGTTAAAGATGAAAGGTGAAAAGTTTATGGGGAGCGCAAATGAAAACTACTTTACTCAGAGCTTTGTGAGAGTGTGGACTGAGTTGCCAGTGCAAGTAGTGTATGTGAGTTCAATTTCAACATTTAAGAGAAGTTTGGATAGGTACATGGATTGCAGTGGTATGGAGGGCTATGGTCTGGGTGCAGGTCGATGGAACTATACAGTTTAAATAGGTAAGCGTGGACTAGATGGGTTGAAAGGCCTGTTTCTGTACTGTACTCTCCTTTGACTCTGAGGATGTGAAGCATACCCAACAACAAACTTGGAAGTTTTACTAACTGCAAAGTGTCATCAGCTGTCATAAAGATTTCGTTGCCTTTAACACCTCTATTGTGAATGGCAATTGATCTTGCGAGTAAGGATTTCGAACATGTACAGGGTACAGTTCACAATGATCAATATCCGTAATTGATAAGCCAATTCTGTATAAAAATAGCCGTTTTCTGTCCAGACTTCAGAACAGTGGGGGTGACGGGGCCCCACATGGTTCTCCTTGAGCGCAAGTAAAATAAAAAGAATGCTTGAGTCATAAGGTTTGTGTGTTTAGTCATAGTCATAGTCATACTTTATTGATCCCAGGGGGAAATTGTGTGTGTGTGTGTTCTGGGTCCAGTTATTTTATTTATTTTATTATCAGTGACGACAGTTACTTCAACAATACCACTTCCGCTGCCTCTCCTTTCCAAGCCCACCACTGTTCCTTCTGTTACCCTCCTCTTCCTTTCTTCCTTGCTCCTTTTCCTTCCCTCTTATCCTTCCATTTCAAGTATGTCCCGTAATCTGTAATAGGAAAAGCAGCATTCTAGAGATATAGGCAGAAAGTGCTTTAATATAGGCTTTCCATTTTGTTTTCATTGAAAAGTACCTAGACACAATGACTGAAGTGTTTACATTTCACATTAAAAGTATATTCTAAACGTTTGTCAGTAATTTGTGGCAAGAATCTATTTGCTTATACAAGTAGTATCTAGATGTAATTGTTCCTGAGGCAATGATGTCTTTTCACTCCTTCCTTTTAGAGCTTCTACATCTATCCCTGAGAAGGGAAAACCATTTGTACTGCCACTTCCATCTCCTGTACCAAAACCAGCAAAGGTTGCCCACAATCGGACTGACAGTGCAAGTAGTTCTTCATGCCAAGTGTCCACAGTGAGTGCTAGTGATAAGGTTAAGAGCAGCATGAATAACTCTGCATCAGGATTGCTACCTTCTAAGCACAAAAGAATGGAGGATAAACAGTCAGGACATCTGAAAAGCAAGGTAAAAAATCAATTCTGCTTCATTTGTTGTCTAGTAAAGAAACGGTTAGTTCTGGTATTTTTTCCATATACAGTATATAGTTCAAATGCAGACTTCCAAATGTCTTGATGAATCTTAAAGGAGGATAGATGTCAGATTATGTTTTTAATTTGTTGGTTTGATCTGAACAACTTCCCACCTTGTGGAGTCCCAAACCCACTCAACCTGCTTCTACTTCTTCTCCAACATCCACAAGCAGGCCTTATTGTTTCAGCCTGTTCTTGCCTGAGGAAATTATTTCTTCCTACCCTGATTGTTCATTCTCCCTTCATCCAGGTCTTATCCACTTATATCAGTGAAACTTTTAATGACCACCACCACTTGGACAGTTCACTGTTTCCAAGCAGCTCATCTTCTATTTCCCAAATATCTTCTATCTTTTGACTTATCAGTCAACAGAATTTCTACCACCTTCAATGACATTACATATCCAGGCACATCTTTCCCTCCACTTTCAGCATTCCAAGGGACCATTCTGTCTGAACTCCCTGATCTACTCTTCCATCTCTACCAAACACACTTTTTGCCATGTGATATAGAAACATAGAAGATAGCTGCGGGAGTAGGCCATTCGGCCCTTCGAGCCTGCACGCCATTTATTATGATCATGGCTGATCATCCAACACAAAACCCTGCACCTGCCTTCTCTCCATACCCCCTGATCCCTTTAGCCACAAGGGCCATATCTAACTCCCTCTTAAATATGGCCAATGAACTGGCCTCAACTGTTTCCTGTGGCAGAGAATTCCACAGATTCACCACTCTCTGTGTGAAGAAGTTTTTCCTAATCTCTGTCCTAAAAGGCTTCCCCTTTATCTTCAAACTGTGACCCCTCGTTCTGGACTTCCCCATCATCAGGAACAATCTTCCTGCATCTAGCCTGTCCAATCCCTTTAGGATTTTATATGTTTCAATAAGATCCCTCCTCAGTCTTCTAAATTCCAATGAGTATAAGCCTAGTCGATCCAGTCTTTCATCATATGAAAGTCCTGCCATCCCAGGAATCAATCTGGTGAACCTTCTTTGTACTCCATCTATGGCAAGAATGTCTTTCCTCAGATTAGGGGACCAAAACTGCACACAATACTCCGGGTGTGGTCTCACTAAGGCCTTGTCCAACTGCAGTAGTACCTCCCTGCTCCTGTACTCAAATCCTCTTGCTATGAATGCCAGCATACCATTCGCCTTTTTCACCGCCTGCTGTACCTGCATGCCCACTTTCAATGACTGGTGTATAATGACACCCAGGTCTTGTTGCACCTCCCCTTTTCCTAATCGACCACCATTCAAATAATAATCTGTTTTCCTGTTTTTGCCACCAAAGTGGATAACCTCACATTTATCCACATTAAATTGCATCTGCCATGAATTTGCCCACTCACCTAACCTATCCAAGTCACCCTGCATCCTCTTAGCATCCTCCTCACAGCTGACACTGCCGCCCAGCTTCGTGTCATCCGCAAACTTGGAGATGCTGCATTTAATTCTCTCGTCTAAGTTATTAATGTACATTGTAAACAACTGGGGTCCCAGCACTGAGCCTTGTGGTACCCCACTAGTCACTGCCTGCCATTTTGAAAAGGTCCCGTTTATTCCCACTCTTTGCTTCCTGTCTGCCAACCAATTCTCTATCCACATCAATACCATACCCCCAATACTGTGTGCTTTAAGTTTGCACACTAATCTCCTGTGTGGGACCTTGTCAAAAGCCTTTTGAAAGTCCAAATATACCACATCCACTGGTTCTCCCCTATCCACTCTACTAGTTACATCCTCAAAAAGTTCTGAGATTCGTCAGACATGATTTTCCTTTCACAAACCCATGCTGACTTTGTCCGATGATTTCACCGCTTTCCAAATGTGCTGTTATCACATCTTTGATAACTGACTGTAGCATTTTCCCCACCACCGATGACAGGCTTACCAATCTACAATTCCCCGGTTTCTCTCTCCCTCCTCTTTTAAAAATCTGGGGTACATTAGCCACCCTCCAATCCTCAGGAACTAATCCAGAATCTAAAGAGTTTTGAAAAATTATCACTAATGCATCCACTATTTCTTGGGCTACTTCCTTAAGCACTCTGGAATGCAGACCATCTGGCCCTGGGGATTTATCTGCCTTTAATCCCTTCAATATCTATATATACACACACTCTGATAATAAAATTTACTTTGAACTTTAATTAGTTAACACGAAGTTGTTGGCGGTTGGAGAAAAGTGTTTTTCTCTACTCCTCTCCCTCCCCCCCCCAACTCCTTTCCTCACAACTTCATGTTTTCTAACTTTTTCAGTTCTGATTAATGAGTTCTCCTATGTACTTCCAAAATTCTGTTTATGTTTGGGATTCCCAGCATCTGTAGTTTATTGCTGCTGGCAGTATAATAACTGCCCTTGACCATGATGTATATTTATATTTCTCAACAGTGGTTAATATTAACAGCTTTGGAAAGTTTTTTTTCTTGACAAATATATTGATGCCATTTATAAAGCTGGTAACATTGCCCCACCTGAGACCTTGTAATTCTGCACAGACATGGAACATGGTAGCCTTTGTCCTTCTGTGGGATTTGTACGATATCGTATGGTTTACTTTCCATTCAGTTGGCTTTAAGCACAATTAATGTTTCTTTGTGCTTCTGCAGTACTTGAAAACTTCAGAATGAACATCTGTAAAACTTTCTTATTTACAGGTGTCTTACCAGGGTTCTGCCAGTAATGTCACTCCAGAACAACTCCTCCCTAATGGAAACTCCAAACCAACAAGGCCTCTACTCAAGTTTGATGACAAGTAATTTAATTTAAATGTGTTGGTTTCCATAGCACCAAAACATGCTATTGTCTATAATCAAACATGCCTACACACATTCTGACCTCCAATACTTTTCTTTATTAAGGCAATATTCAGTAGAGCATCACTTGCAGGAAGCCAAAAAAATAAAGCACAAAGCTGATGTTATGGTAAGTTACTGGTAGTGACATTTTTTTGGGGGTAAACAAACTACACTTGAGCTTTCTTTGATTCTTACCTGAATAATTAGCAAACTTGTCAAACTCAGTAGAACATAGAACATGGACATCTATAGCATGTGACAGGTCCTTCGCCCCACAATGTTGTACCAACCATGTAACCCACTCTAGAAACTGCCCAGAATTTCCCTACCACATAGCCCTCTATTTTTCCAAGCTCCCTGCACCTATCTAAGAGTCTCTTAAAAGACCCTATTGTATCCGGAGTCTGCCATGTAAGAACATGCAAAATTATGCACTTACAAAATGCCTTGCACAACTTTCATTGAACAGCTTCAAACATGTATGTCGGAAGAGCCGTAAAGTGGGTTCACTGGCATCTTCAGCCCCTTTCCTTCTAGTCCCAAAATATCAATTCCCTTCCATTGATACCACCTAACTTGCTGAGTTCCTCCAGCACATGCGTGTTTGACAGGAATGTTATTTGGATTAGAAGTGAATTGCAAAGGGAAGACTTGAAAAGCTGCTGATTTTTTTAAAATATCACAAGCAAGAAAGAGGTTTTAGTCAGAAGATAATTCCACTGGTCAGTGAGATAATTGCAAAAGTAATTAAAGGAATAATGAGGGAATTGTCTTATCAGTGTTCGTTAGATGGAAATTAAACCACAGTCTATGTCACAGAGCCCATAATTTTGCTGAAAAGGCAATTAAATAGTTGTTTTTAAAGAAATGTCTGGGTGGATGGGAAAAGAATGTGAGTAAACTTGGGCAGCTCACAAGAAAAGCACCAGCTCAGAGCTGATGTATGTGACCTAGCTGTTCCTATGTTTCTATGATCAGTTCATCATTGATAATCTTACTATGCTTTTGAAGATAGCTAAGATTTTAAGTAACAGTAGAAATTCAGCATTTTGAGGAATTGAGGAAACTTGGACTACTGAACAGGAATAACTTTTGATGATCTGAAATTCATATGTGGTGGGAAATTGGCCAGGCAGTCTTTGACAGTGCTGAGTTTGAAAATGGCACTGGCAATGAAGACAGTTCCAACAGTAAATGGAGTGAGGTTGGCCAATGGCAGACAGTATTAAGCTTAGAAATGTACTTGGTTTTGGAAAGAATATGGGACTGGGAGCTCATCAGGAAGTTGGGCAGATTATCATTGTTGTGAAGCTCAGTCATGGCTGAGAATAAAACAAATTACTTGTAATGTTTGGAGTGGAGATTAAGGATGGATGCACACTTTTTCATTTTTGTTGCCATTCTATTTCCACCTGCATTAAAGAATGCCCTTCTGGACATGTTTCAATTAACTACTTTTTTTATCCAAACATACCTTTGCTCATTGCGGCCAAAAAGTTCAAAGGTTCAAAGGAACATCTAAACAAGCCTGATGCATTTTGGAAACAAGTGCTGTGGACTGATGAAGTTAAAATAGAACTTTTTGGCCACAATGAACAAAGGTGTGTTTGGAGAAAAAGGTGTGCAGAATTTCATGAAAAGAACACCTCTCCAACTGTTAAGCATGGGGGTGGATCAATCATGCTTTGGGCTTGTGTTGCAGCCCGTGGCACGGGGAACATTTACTGGTTGAGGGAAGAATTAATTCAATTAAATACCAGCAAATTCTGGAAGCAAACATCACACCGTCTGTAAAAAAAGCTGAAGATGAAAAGAGGATGGCTACAACAGGATAATGAACCTAAACACACCTCAAAATCCACAATAGACTACCTCAAGAGGCACAAGCTGAAGATTTTGCCATGGCCCTCACAGTCCCCTGACCTAAACATCATCAAGCATCTGTGGACAGACCTCAAAAGAGTCGTGCCTGCAAGATGGCTCAAGAATCTCACAGAACGAGAAGCCTTTTGCAAGGAAGAATGGGCGAAAATCCCCCAGACAAGCATTGAAAGACTCTTAGCTGGCTACAAAAAGCATTTACAAGCTGTGATACTTGCCAAAGGGGGTGTTACTAAGTACTGCCATGCAGGGTGCCCAAACTTCTGCTTCGGGCCTTTTTCCTTTTTTATTTGAAACTGAAAAAGATGGAAATAAAAATGTTTTCTTGCTTAAGATATTAAAGAAATGTGTCATCTTTAACCTTATGCCTTTTGGAAATCAGTTCATCTTTTACTCACTTAGCTATTCACAGTAACAGAAATTTTGACCGGGGTGCCCAAACTTTTGCTTGCCACTGTATAACCTCCATACTTTTGTCATCAATACCTCTCAAAATGATAATGTTCTATTAACTTTTCTATTTACTTGTTGTCCGACTTACTAGTATTTTGCAAATCTGGCACTAGTTGCTTGGATCCCATTACATGTCAGAGCTCTGTGATTTCTCACTCTTTAAACAATAGACTTTATGTACTTGTCAAATCTGACAATTTCATTTTTCCCACCTTCTCATCCATTTGTCAAATTTTGTCTAATCTATAATCCTTTTTAGGCTCTATAGGCTCCTCACAACTTATTGTCAAGGAGCAGTAATTATGTTTGCACATCCAAGTAAACATATTTGTCTTTATTGTCTTTATTAAACTTACTTTAAAGGCCCACTTAAAAAAAAAACGCAGTTTACAATTTGATCTTTAATGATTAAGTATTTCATATCCTAGGTTCACACAGCAGTCTTTCATCTTTGTTTTTTGTGTTTATCCAAATGCAATTTTGAAGCAAAATAAAGAAAATACTTTTGCATAAAGATTTGATTTTAAGAGAAGAGAGAATTTTTGGCCCATGTGAATAACAAAAATCTCACAGTGGATACATCAAAAGGATTTTAATATCAAGACTATTTTTCCTGTCTATTTAGTTGGACAAAATTGGAAAAGCTTTCAACTACTTGGATGCTGCACTGTCCTTTGTTCAGAGTGGAATAGCAATGGAAAGTGAGGCGCAGCCACCAAAGTCTGCTTACACCATGTTTTCTGAAACTGTGGATCTGATCAAGTAAGTACCCTCGGGTCTGGATTTAATCTTCAAATTAATCTCTTTTAGTCATTAATATCTTAATATAATATGCACAGTGCTAGTTTTATTGTCATACTTTCATCTTCGTGTAGCATTATTTCAACCACAATGATTGACATAACCTTCATTTTATAACTTGCTCACAGGTATATCCTGAAACTAATAAACTACAATGACTCATCAGCAACTCGTGTAGAAAAAATATTTGTAGTATTATGGTATGTAATATCTTGCACTCAATAATGTAATAACATTTCCCAATGTACTTAGCAATAGGAGTAAAATTACTCTTTTTAAATTTGTATTTAACAGTATTCGCTGCCAGTCTCTGCTCTCAATGGCAATGTTCAGATTTAAGAAAGATACTGCATTGAAATACTCAAAGGCCTTAAGTGAACATTTCAAGGTATGCATAGGGTGTGAAGAACATCATTTACCAGTCATTTTCACATCTGAACAGTTCTTTCTCGTGCAGTTTTCCAGTTATACCAGTTAATTTATTTATAATTTTTAAGTCTTTAACCTGATTCCTTTGACCTAATTGGTGCTGGACCATGTAGATGAGGATGGTGATTACCTCAATCACTGTACCAGTTCATGTGTTAAGTTGGGGAGGAGAAAGTGAAGAATGAATATTCATAAATTACTTGCTGTCTCTTCTTTAAAAATGTCCATTTCACTGGAATGGCACCAGGATTGAACTTTGTTGTAAGGGGCCTCTGAGATCCTTTGTCTAAGCTGGGACATGGCGGGGATAGGCATTTGGGCACGCAGTTGGAATGCAGTTGGCATTTGAGAAGCTGTATCCCAATATCAGTTAGTACTTTCAGGAATAGAAGAAAGAAGTGAGAACCAGAATCTAAATTGTTGTGGATCCAAGAACTTTCACAGCAAACTGAGCAATTGTCTTCTATTCCAGAGTTCTTCCAGGACAGCTCAAGCTCCATCTCCTCGTGTTGCCAGGTAATTAGTACCTGTAGCTCTAATCTGTATCCTTTTAGACTAGTACTTTAAAAATTGCATTACCTAAAATAAGTGTTTCATTATTGTCATGTATCCCGACATTTCCTTTAAATCAACTCAAGATTAGTGAGCTAAATTTACTGATTATATCAGCAATGGTGATGCATCAGCTTGGATTTAATCATACACTGGATATATGGAATATGCAATCTGCCATTGACTTGTTAAGTACCAGTAACAAGTATGATTTCCATTTCTATTAACTGTACTACTCTTTGTAGTTGAGCAGTGTAGAAGCAATGTGACATGGCAACTTAATGAACATGTGGTTGTTTATTAACTATACATCTGTACTAATATTTAAAGAAATAGGTACCTGTTGCTTTAAGATGCTTAATAAGAGGATAATTGCCACCTTGATTAAAAACTAATGTTGTATTTTTGGGATGTATGCATATAAGCTCAGCCTTCGTTTAATTTCTTTACATTCAGAAGCACTGGCACACCTTCTCCACTGTCTCAGACGCCATCCCCTGCCAGCTCTGGAGGCTCGCAGACAGGATCTGTCAGTAATGGTGGAAGTGTTGCCGTTCCACACGCCATTCATCAACTGGCATCCACCTACGTCAACATCACCTCCATTTTCCTCCATGGCCATGACTTGTGGGAACAAGCAGATGCACTAGTGAGAAAAAACAAGGGTAAGAAAAAACAACTGAGGGGTAAAGTATATCCTTGTTGCTTGCTCAATAGACTATTTTCTGATATTAATGGTTTATCTTTAAAAGACCATAAGACATCATAGTTTTAGGCCGTTTAGCCCATTGTGTCTGCCCCGCCATTCGATCATGGCTGATTTATTTTCCATCTCAACCTCATTCACCTTCCTTCTCCCATAACCTTTGACACCCTTATTAATCAAGAACCTATAACATTTTCTTTAAAAATATACCCAACAATTTGGTCTCCACAGCCTTTTGTGGCAAAATTTCACCTATAATTTCTAAATTTGTTCTCCATTTAGAAAATAGTCTGTGCTCTTATTCCTCCTAACAAAGTGCAGGACCTTGCACTTCCATATTCCATCTGCTACTTGGCTGCCCATTCCCCTAAGCTGTCCAACCCCTGCAGACTCCCCAAGTCCGCAACACTACCTGACCCTCCATCTATCTTTGTATCATCTGCAAACTTGGCCACAAAGAAATCAATTCCATCATCTAGATCATTAACACATAACATGTAGTGGACCCAACAGCTAACCCTGCGAAACACCACTTGTTACCAACAGCCAACCAGAAGAGGTTCCTTTTATTCCCACTCTCTGGCTTCTACCAATCAGCCAATCTTCTGTCCTTACTATCATTCCTGTAATACCATGATGTCTTGTCTGGCAGCCACGTGTATGACACCTTGTCAAAGGCCTTCTGAAAAATCCAAATAAGCAGCATCCACTGACTCTTCTCTGTCCACCCTGCCTGTTATTTCCTCAAAGAATTCCAACAGATTTGTCAGGCAAGATTTCCCCTTAAGGAAACCATGCTGACTTTGGCTTATTTTAACGTGTTCCTCCAAGTATTCGGAAATCTCCTCCTTAGTGGACTTGAACATCTTGCCAGCTACTGAAGTCAAGCCAACTAGCCTATTATTTCATCAAAGTTGCTGGTGAACGCAGCAGGCCAGGCAGTATCTATAGGAAGAAGTACCTCCGACATTTCGGGCCGAGACCCTTCGTCAGGACTAACTGAAAAAAGAGCTAGTAAGAGATTTGAAAGTGGGAGGGGGAGGGGGAGATCCAAAATGATAGGAGAAGACAGGAGGGGGAGGGATGGAGCCAAGAGCTGGACAGGTAATTGGCAAAAGGGATAGGAGAGAATCATGGGACAGGAGGCCTAGGGAGAAAGAAAGGAGGAGGGGGGAAGCCCAGAGGATGGGCAAGGGGTATAGTGAGAGGGACAGAGGGTGAAAAAGGAGAGAGAAAAAGAATATATATATATATATATATACATATACACACACACACACACACACACACATTAAACAAATAGATAGATAATGGATGAGGTACGAGGAGAAATTTTTCTGAAACTTTTCACTGATTTTAAGTTCCCTGGCCCCCACCGCTTATTTTCACCATGGATGTCCAGTCCCTATATACTTCCATCCCCCACCAGGAAGGTCTCAAAGCTCTTCACTTCTTTTCGGTTTCTAAACCTAACCAGTTCCCCTCTACCACCACTCTGCTCCGTCTAGCGGAATTAGTCCTTACTCTTAATAATTTCTCCTTTGGCTCCTCCCACTTCCTCCAAACTAAAGGTGTAGCCATGGGCACCCATATGGGTCCCAACTATGCCTGCCTTTTTTGTTGGCTTTGTGGAACAACCCATATTCCAAACCTGTACTGGTATCTGTCCCCCACTTTTCCTTCGCTACATCGACGACTGCATTGGCACTGCTTCCTGCACGCATGCTGAGCTCGTTGACTTCATTAACTTTGTCTCCAACTTTCACCCTGCCCTCAAGTTTACCTGGTCCATTTCCGACACCTCCCTCCCCTTTCTAGATCTTTCTGTCTCTATCTCTGGAGACAGCTTACCTACTGATGTGTACTATAAGCCTACGGACTCCCACAGCTATCTGGACTATTCCTCTTCCCACCCTGTCTCTTGCAAAAATGCCATCCCCTTCTCGCAATTCCTCCATCTGCCCCGCATCTGCTCTCAGAATGAGGCTTTTCATTCCAGGACGAAGGAGATGTCCTCCTTTTTTAAAAAAAAAAGGGGCTTCCCTTCCTCCACCATCAACACTGCTCTCAAACGCATCTCTCCCATTTCACGCACATCTGCTCTCACCCCATCCTCCCGCCACCCCACTAGGAATAGGGTTCCCCTTGTCCTCGCCTACCACACCACCAGCCTCCGGGTCCAACATATAATTCTCCGTAACTTCCGTCACCTCCAACGAGATCCCACCACTAAGCACCTTTCCCTGCCCCTCTCTGTCTGCTTTCCGCAGGGATCGCTCCCTACGTGACTCCCTTGTCCATTCGTTTCCCCCCCATCCCTCCCTACCAATCTCCCTCCTGGCACTTATCCTTGTAAGCGGAACAAGTGCTACACATGCCCTTACACTTTCTCCCTTACCACCATTCAGGGCCCTAGACAGTCCTTCCAGGTGAGGCGACACTTTATCTGTGAGTCGGTTGGGGTGATATACTGCATCCAGTGCTCCCGATGCGGCCTTCTATATATTGGCGAGACCCGACGCAGACTGGGAGATGGTTTCGCTGAACACCTACGCTCTGTCTGCCAGAGAAAGCAGTATCTCCCAGTGGCCACACATTTTAATTCCACATCCCATTCCCATTCTGATATGTCTATCCACGGCCTCCTCTACTGTAAAGATGAAGCCACACTCAGGTTGGAGGAACAACACCTCATATTCCGTCTGGGTAGCCTCCAACCTGATGGCATGAACATTGACTTTTCAAACTTCCGTTAATGCCCCACCTCCCCTTCGTACCCCATCTGTTATTTATTTATTTATTTAATATTGTGTGTGTGTGTGTGTGTGTGTGTGTGTGTGTGTGTGTGTGTGTGTGTGTATGTATATATATTTTTTTCTTTCTCTCTCTCTATTTTCTCCCTCTGTCCCTCTCACAATACTACTCGCCCATCCTCTGGGCTCTCCCCCTCCCCCCCGCCTTTCTTTCCTCCTGGGCCTCCTGTCCCATGATCCTCTCATATCTCTTTTGCCAATCAACTGTCCAGCTCTTGGCTTCATCCCTCCCCCTCCTGTCTTCTCCTATCATTTCCGATCTCTCCCCCCCCCCCCCCCATTTTCAAATCTCTTACTGACTAGTAGGGGACAGAGAGTCCAGTGAGATGGAGGAACTGAGGGAAGTACAGGTTAGTAGGGAAGTGGTGTTAGGTAAATTGAAGGGATGAAAGGCAGATAAATCCCCAGGGCCAGATGGCCCTTGCATCCCAGAGAGCTTAAGGAAGTAGCCCAAGAAATAGTGGATGCATTAGAGATAATTTTTCAAAACTCTTTAGATTCTGGACTAGTTCCTGAGGATTGGAGGGTGGCTAATGTACCCCAGCTTTTTAAAAGAGGAGGGAGAGAGAAACCAGGGAATTGTAGACTGGTAAGCCTGTCATCGGTGGTGGGGAAACTGCTAGAGTCAGTTATCAAAGATGTGATAACAGCACATTTGGAAAGCGGTGAAATGATCGGACAAAGTCAGCATGGATTTGTGAAAGGAAAATCATGTCTGACGAATCTCATAGAATTTTTTGAGGATGTAACTAGTAGAGTGGATAGGGGAGAGCCAGTGGATGTGGTATATTTGGATTTTCAAAAGGCTTTTGACAAGGTCCCACACAGGAGATTAGTGTGCAAACTTAAAGCACACGGTATCGGGGGTAAGGTATTGATGTGGATAGAGAATTGGTTGGCAGACAGGAAGCAAAGATTGGGAATAAATGGTACCTTTTCAGAATGGCAGGCAGTGACTAGTGGGGTACCACAAGGCTCAGTGCTGGGACCCCAGTTGTTTACAATATATATTAATGACTTGGATGAGGGAATTAAATGCAGCATCTCCAAGTTTGCGGATGACACGAAGCTGGGCGGCAGTGTTAGCTGTGAGGAGGATGCTAAGAGGATGCAGGGTGACTTGGATAGGTTCGGTGAGTGGGCAAATTCATGGCAGATGCAATTTAATGTGGATAAATGTGAAGTTATCCACTTTGGTGGCAAAAACAGGAAAACAGATTATTATCTAAATGGTGGCCGGTTAGGAAAAGGGGAGGTGCAACGAGACCTGGGTGTCATTATACACCAGTCATTGAAAGTGGGCATGCAGGTACAGCAGGCGGTGAAAAAGGCGAATGGTATGCTGGCATTTATAGCAAGAGGGTTCAAGTACAGGAGCAGGGAGGTACTACTGCAGTTGTACAAGGCCTTGGTGAGACCACACCTGGAGTATTGTGTGCAGTTTTGGTCCCCTAATCTGAGGAAAGACATTCTGATTGAAACATATAAAATCCTAAAGGGATTGGACAGGCTAGGTGCAGGCAGATTGTTCCCGATGTTGGGGAAGTCCAGAACGAGGGGTCACAGTTTGAGGATAGAGGGGAAGCCTTTTAGGACAGAGCTTAGGAAAAACTTCTTCACACAGAGAGTGGTGAATCTGTGGAATTCTCTGCCACAGGAAACAGTTGAGGCCAGTTCATTGGCTATATTTAAGAGGGAGTTAGATATGGCCCTTATGGCTAAAGGGATCGGGGGTATGGAGGGAAGGCTGGTACAGGGTTCTGAGTTGGATGATCAGCCATGATCATACTGAATGGCGGTGCAGGCTCGAAGGGCCGAATGGCCTACTCCTGCACCTATTTTCTATGTTTCTATGTTTCTTTCAGTTAGTTCTGACAAAGGGTCTCGGCCCAAAACGTCGACTGTACCTCTTCCTATAGGTGCTGCCTGACATGCTGTGTTCACCAGCAATGTTTAGTGTGTTGCTTGAAATTGCAGCATCTGCAGATTTCCTCGTGTTAGCCTATTATTTCCTATCTTTTGCCTCCCTCCCTTAAAAAATGGAGTGACATGTGCAATTTTTCCTTTCCTCTGGAACGATTCCAGAATCTAGTGATTCTTGAAAGATCATTATTGATTTGGCCACAATCTTTAAAGATGCTTCCTTCAGAAGCCTGTGGTGTGTTCCATGTGATCCACTTTCCCAGTCTACCTTCAGACTTCGCAGCTTTGCAAGCACCTTCTCCTAAGTAATAGTGATTATATTTACTTATGCTGTCAACACACTTGAATCTCTGGCATGCTGATAGTGTTTTCCACAGTGAAGACAGACACAAAATACTTATTCAGTTCATCCGCTATTTCTTTATCTCCCATTCCTACCTTTCCAGCATTGTTTTCCAGTGGTTTGATGTCCACTCTTGCCTGTCTTTTACTCTTCATATATCTGAAAAAGCTTGTATCTTTTTATATTATTCCCAGTTTACCTTATTTTATCTTTTCTCTCCTTGTTGCTTTTTTTTAGTTGCCTTTTGTTGGTTTTTGAAAGCTTCCCAATCCACTAGCATCCCACTAACTTTTGCTATATTGTATGCCCTCTCTTTTGCTTTTACACTGTGTCAGCAATAATTGAAGCATCCTCCCTTTAGAATGCTGTTTCATTTCGGGTTGACCTTTCCTGTCTCTCCCAAATTATTTCCAGAAATTCCAACCTTTGTTGCTCTACCATCATCTCTGCTAGTGTCCCCTTTAAATCAACTTTGGCCAGCTGCTGTCTCCTGCCTCTGTTGTTCCCTTTACTCAACTGTAATACTGATGCACCTGATTTTAGCTTCTCCTTCTCAAACTGCATGGTGAATTCTATCATATTGTTATCACTGCCTCCTAAGGGATCCTTTACCTTAAGATCCCTAATCAATTCTGGTTCATTGCATAACAGCAGATCCAGAATTATTCTTTCCCTAGTGTGTTCGATGACAAGCGGCTCTAAAAAGCCATCTTATAGGCATTCTACGAATTTGTTCTTTTTGGATCCAACACCCACCTGATTTTCCCAGTCTATCAGCGTATTGAAATCCCCTAAGCCTATCATAACATTGTCCTTTTTAATATGTCTTTCTTATTTCCCAATGTAATTTATACCCCACAACCTGGCTACTGTTCTGAGACCTGTATATAACTCCTAACACGGTCTTTATATCTTTGCAGTTTCTTAACTCTATCCACAAGGATTCTTCATTTTCTGATCGTATGTCACTTCTCTCGAAGGATTTAATAACACCTTCAGCCCTATATTCACCATCCTGTGTTACCTGAAGTTAAATTCTCATTCCTTTTTAAACTCTTTGTCTTATCTTTTGTTCTGGAGATGTCTAGTCTCTCCTGCACTCTCCTTCCCTTTTATTTTAGATTATGAAGACATGCAGTCCTCTTTTATTGTCATTTAATAAGAATCCTCCGGTTTGATATCACAAAACACAGGACAGACCAAGACTGAAAAAACTGACAAAACCACATAATTATAACATATAGTTACAACAGTGCAACAATACCATAACTTGATGAAGAAGTCCATGAGCACAGTAGAAGTTCAAAGTCTCTCAGATGTCCCACATCTCACGCAGACGGGAGAAGGAAGAAAAACTCTCCCTGCCATGCCCGACCACAATCCATCTCTGAGTTATCTGAAAACTTCGAGCCTCCGAATCAGCTCTGCGACACCAAGTACTGAGCGCCATCTCTGTCCGAATGATTCGACCTCAATCTCAGTCGCCAACAGCAGGCAAAGCTGGGGATTTTGAGGCCTACCCTCCGGAAGATTCCCAACCACGCAGTAACGACAGCAGTGAACGTGCGTTTCAGAAATTTCTCCAGATGTTCCTCTGTGCTTTCATGTCCCTCTCCATCAAATCAGAATTGTCCACAGCCCCTATTTAACGGATACGATATCATTTTTCACCGGAGGGCTGTGCACGTGCGGCGCGCTGCTCTCTCCTCCACACCTTTTTAGTGATTCACCAGGACCCTTTTCCAGCATGGTTCAGGTCGAGCCTGGCCCATCGGAACAGTTCCCTTCTTCCCCAATACTGGTACTAATGTCCCATGAATTCAACCAACTTTTCCCACACCAATCTTTGAGCAACACATTTAGCTCTCTGATCTTACTAATGCTGTGGCAATTTGTACGTGGCTCGAATAACAGTCCAGAGATTATTACCTTTTTCTGCATTTTAATTTGATCCCTATTTCCTCAAATCTCTTCAGAAGAACCTCTTGTTCTTCCTACTTCATTGGTACCCACATGGACCACAATAACTGGATCTTCCCTTCCCATTCCAAAATTCTAAACAGGTCAGATTAGATGTCCCAAATCCAGGCAGCCAACAAACAAAACAGTCTTCAGGACTTACGATCCTTGCAACAGAGAATTGTCTGTTCGCTTGACTATACTATCCCCATTTGCCACTACATTTCTCTTCTCTCTCCACTATTGAATTGCTCCCTGAACCATGGTGCAACTAATAAAGTGGAAGAAGAAAGCTATTGATGCAAAAGTTAATTGTCTTATTTTGAAGTGAGACTAGCATATAAATTGAAACAAAAATGAATTATTTGTTACTATTTTGGGAATAATGTCAGTCTTAACATGAGGTAAAAGTACCAACTAAAGTTGGGTATTCAGGCACAGAATCCATTCTCTACAAGCACTGCAAATAACTATTAGTATTTTTGTGTGGTGATGTAATGTTAAAATATGATAGATTGTTCCAGTCTTCATAATTTTCTTTAATTTCACTATTAAAAATATGACTAAAAGAAGAAACCTATTAGTTCAAGTCTGTTTCCATTTATTCATTTACTTGAAGATTACTTATTTTACAGTTTCACTGCGTGTCTGTTTCCGTTTGAAGAACAGAATGAATTTTTTTTATAATTCTATTAAATGTTGAGAACTGTTTTTGCATAAAGCTGCTTTACATAAAGTGGGAATCTCATTACATTGCATTCTAGTCAAGTTAACATGTTTAATGTAAAATCTCTAATGTTATTTTTGTGTGTTTCTTAGAATTCTTTGCAGAGCTGGATGCAGCAGTTGGCCTTTTATCCTTGACCAGCAGCATGACTGAACTTGTACACTACGTCAGACAAGGTTTACACTGGTTGCGTCTAGAAACTAAATTGCTATAACAGGATGCTGAAAATGATTCTGACATCTGCCTATTCAACTTGAGCACCCTAATCTTGACTGTGCAGTGTTTTTAATAAGCAAAAGCAAATTTCAAGATATTTCTGTGCAGCAGAAACTTTAATAATGTAGGTTGGAAATGAAATATGGCAAAAATGAACTGACTGAATGTTCACCCAGTGAGCAAAAGTGCAATTTTTTCTCTTGATCCCTCACATTCAAAATGATGGATGCATAGTATTTGAGATTTCTTTATTGAAGTAACTCAGAAGGATAAAAGGCTGGAAAAGTCCCTCTTGACATGTGTTATGGCTAGGAAATGGCAGTAGCTGTTTCCTCTTATTAGCAGAAGTGCACATATTGTGCATTAACTGCATGAATTCCGAAAAACATTTAGCAGCCAAAGAATGTTGCAGTCTCCAGAACATTGTTGCAGTGATTTCCTGGAACGTCTTTGAACACGCCGCCTAATGGCTGAGGTGCTTCGGGATGGAGGATTATATAAATGTTTAAGTCTTCGACTGTTAATTTTGTTCGCACACTAGGAGCTGTGGAAAAAGAACTTTATTTTCTTTTGTGTGTTTTTTTTCTCTTCTGTAATATTCATACTTACTGCCATTTCTCTCCTATTTATTAGAACCAAGACATTTTATTTTCTGAATGGCCCTGAGTATTGCTAGTAAGGATGTTTAACAAAATGAACTGAAGATAATGGAATTGGGATGAGTGTTGGGGCAGGGCTGGGTGGGAGGGTTTGTGGGGATGTTAATGAGGAAGTAGTATTTGAAGTATCCTATCGGACATTATCTGCTCTTTGGAAAAGTTCAGATCGATGCCTCCTGCATCTCCTCTTAGAAAAAAAGTTATTTTATTGTTCAGAGTGCCTTAGACATTCTACTTTGTATATAAGCAGTTGGTTCTGGCCACAGATGGTGCTGCTTCATGGTATGGATTAAGGAAAAAATGGAAGATGTAATGAAATTCATGAGGCATGAGTACTGTTCAATTTCATATACAAGTCCTTAGTGAGCAATAGTGACAAAAATCATTATTCACCTTTTTATGTTCCCTACATGTCAGACTTGTCCTGTAGAGGGGGGCAGATTATTTGGGAGTGGTATTACCCTTGTGATGATTATCTACCTATCAATTTATTTTTTATAATTGGGAAAAGGAGATTTCTTGTTTTGATCGAATAAAGGGATGTGGGGAACCTTTGAAAAATGTTGCTGCTGTCAAAGATCCTAGTTAAAATAAATTTCCTTTGGTAACTAGGCGTCTTCAAAACAAAACTGAAAACTTACTAGCAATATGTATAGTGTTAAGAGATCATGAACAAACCCAGGCTATTGCCCATCTTCTGTCTTAATGTTGTTAATTAAATTATTCCAGCAGCCTAGGGTACAAACAATGTAGTCAAACTTCAGCAATTTCTGCTCAACATTCTGGCATTTATTAACTTTATTTGAAGTTTGACCTTGCACATATACATTTTGCTGATTGGAATTATTGCAGAAATGATTGAGTCTCTATTAATCATTCCAGTAAACTTTATCAAATTGCAAGCCCCTACAGTGGCTGAATGGGAAATGAAAGAAGAATTTACAGTGTGACAATGGTAGGTTGAGTATAGAAGCCATGTGCTGGCTATGCTTTTGAAAAAAAAACCTGTTACCCTTATCAAGAAATGTAGCAAAATGCACTTTGACTAATAAATAAATTTACTTTCACACTTTCCATCAAGCACAGTTTCTGAAAAACAGACGAGAACATGTTTCAGACCAAGGGAATATAGAAATCTATTTTCCATTCACCTTCTTAAAAAGTGTTTCCAGAAGCTTTTAAAACTTTTTAAGGATTTGGGTCAATTTCCAAGCAATAATTATGATATTTAGAGTTGTTATTTAAAACCTTCTATGGCATCTGTTTATCTAAGTAAGTAGGTTGAGGAGAGCTGGAGGACCTGAACTTTGATTAGCCTCTCATATTGTATTTACTTTTAGCTAGTCTCTGTTAAGTTAGTAATAGGGATGTTTTTTTTTGTTGGCTTTGATGCTTCTATATTAGGAAAGTCCAAATTTCTCATTCTGCTTCTGATTGCTCACCACCATCCAAAGCATATGGCTGTTAGATGAGCACAAGAACTGGTTCATTGTGTTGTTCCTCCTCCCCGCATTGGAATAATCCACCAATACTGTATGTATCAACAACAAGTGAATAATCACAGGGTACTAGTTTCCATAGAATTACAGCCCAGGGAGAGAAGGGGTGGCCAGTAGGGATGAAAAGCTGGAAAAGAGGAACAAGATTATTTGTATGCCATAAATGTACTTGGAATAATTTTGGTTTATATTTTTTCTTTATGTCAAACCCAGTGACTGTGCTTCTGCTATGCAGTCTTTATGCAGCTAATAAAGGCATCCAGAGCGATCGCTCATTATCACTATTTTCTGCAAGTCAATGCATAATTATAGCAAAATGATAGATGTTTGAGGCTTTCCAGTCTGTGACACAGTGAATGTACTGTGGCACAACATCAAACTGTGCATTTTAGTTCGAGTTTGTCTCCTATCACTGAAAACTACTGATATGTTGTGATGCCGCTATTGTCTGTAGTTTCTAACGGCAAGATTCCAAATGATGAAGGCCATTTAGATGTCCTAAGGGCAATTGGTACTCTAGCCATCACTTGAGAAGTGTGATAATTTGGTGAAAAAGCATTTTTTTAATAAAGCCTTCACCACCATCAGGAGTAATGCTGAAGTGAAGAATATAGATACTATTTTATATTTAGTTCCGTTGTCCACCCATCCTCCCCCATAGAGAGATGCTGAATGATTCTAGCATTGAATTGTGCTTTTTAAAAAAAAAAAATTGGTGAAATATAAAGTGGAGAACTACAGAAAAAATAGGCAAGTTTCTATTACCTGAAAGAATAGTGGGTCGTCCAGGCTGGTTATGATTTGAATTTGTACTTCATGCAGGGATTTATTCTTTGGAGAAACTGATGAGATGAAATGAATCAAAATAAGGGATTGTTGTGTGTAATCATGTGTATTTATTGTGCCTTTATTGACCAAGATGGTTTTTCAAATATTTTTTATTTATTTAATATGTTGGATGGCAAGTAAAGTAGGACTTTAATCTAGTTACCCACTTTATCTTTGATCCAATCAACTGTTCTCTAAACACGCCCTTTAGGGAAATGCCAAATTTCTATGAAAGCCTCTCGAGCGCTAGTTGGTACGCTTGTCAAATACACTAACATCTTCATACAATGCCACAGAATACCTTCAGTAATTCTAAATCTTGTTTGTTGCACTTTTCTTTCTATTTAAATAAAAAAACAGTATTTGCAACACTCAGTTTATGGGTTTATATGCTTGTTTAGGTAAAGGAGAATTAACGCAGTATAATAATGTTTGTCCTGACCAAAGTATTGCTATACAATAACTCAGCTCCTTATTTCAGAATGACTTGAGTTCCACATTTTGCAATTTCAAAGATAGTTAATATTTTTTCCGGTATCTGGAGTCTCACCATGTGATCTGGGTTTCTTCAAAAAGTTACACCATATCAATAATTTCAGTTCTGTTGAAATTTGAAATGTTTTTCTTCATTCTCTTTCCACTGCCACAGTTTCTGAAACTTTTTAAGTGGTATGGGTTAATAAATTGGTTTTCTATGAAATATTATAATAATGTTTTCCTTTATAAAGGTTTGGCCAATCAACTGCTTATTTAACAGCAAAAGTGGATGATCATCCTCTGCCGTGAAATGTATGGCTTGAAAGTAAATGTATTATTGGAATACTGGACTATGCTTCCTTTATTGTGTTAATGCAAACTTTACATTCTTTTTTAAACTGGATATTCTGGAAAAAAAATTAACTCAATAAAAGTTAAATTCCAGAAGAACCAAATAATGCAAGTAACCTTTGTATTTTAATCTGTTTCCATAAGAAATATAAACTCTGGGGTTCGCGTGAATACATAGCCACCTCATACAATGCAACATCCCACTGCATATTTGACTGAATTCTAATTTCATTGTGGGAGCAAAAACTGATTCTGTTTTTTTAATTAATTTTTTATGCTTTCTACAATACAGCTACAAAAAACAACCAATGAAATGGAGATTTATACAGTGCGAAACAAACGTGTCCAATATATAATTCATAACAATAAGAAAAAAAACACCCAAAATAAATTCATATAAAATTAGTATCCTCCCCACCCTCCCACTATAAAACCCCAGGCCAGCTATTTCTATGTATAAAAGAAAAATTAGAGCATTCAATCCCACAGAGCTGTAAATATATATTTTTTAAAAAAAAGAAAATATAATGCTGACTACCAAAACTATAATGTAATTCACAACAAAAAACCATAAAACTTACAGGGGGGAAAAAAAGCTGAAAGTAAGGGATTGTAGTACAACAAAAAGGATAAACTTAATCTAAAGAGCAGTTATGAAAGTATTCAAGAAAAGGTCCCCACACCTTATGAAACTTTATGTCCGAATTAAGAAGTGAATACTGAATCTTTTCATTTTCATTTCATTTTAAAATCTTTTTATTGATTATTATTGAAAATCAACAACAAAAATTACATTAAAATAATCAAGTCAACATATCAATATGTATAATAAGAGTTAAACTATCAACCAAGCTAAACAGTATATCAATAATAATAAAAACAAAATGTTAAATGTTTTTTTTTTGGAAAAAAGAAAGAAGGAAAACAGAACCCCTACTAACTAAATAAAAAAAAACAAAACCCTACTAACAAAAAAAAGAGAAAAAAAACCCATTTGGAGCACAAACCCGGAGCTATATGCCATGCAAGCTTCCATTTGAAAAAAAAGACATCAATCTGCCAACCAAATCCATTTACCTAAGAATCAGAAGGGGACCATCTTAATTAACTCAAATCAAATAATAGTCGCGAGCAAAAGAGCGCCACCTTTTCTCAAAGTCAAATCGAGGATCAAGAGTTGGACTTCTGATTTTTTTTCCAAACTAAGACATTGCATCGCCTGAGAGAACCATTGTATCAAAGTGGGAGCAGAAACATCTTTCCATTCTAATAAAATAGCCCTTCTAGCGAATAATGTGACAAATGCAATTACGTGTTGGCCTGATATAGAAATACCATGAATATATTGAGGAATTATACCAAACAAAACTGTCAATTTATTAGGTTGTAAATTAATGTTTAAAGCTTTAGAAATTGTAGAAAAAATGGATTTCCAAAACTGTTTCAACACAGAACACGGCCAAAACGTGTCAATGTAGTTATCTCAGTTTTACATCTATCACACTGACTATTAACATTAGGAAATATTTTTGACAGTCTCTCCTTTGTCAAATAAAAACGATGTACAAACGCATCTCCCCCATTTCATGGACATCTGCTCTCACTCCATCCTCCCGCCACCCCACTAGGAATAAGGTTCCCCTTGTCCTCACCTACCACCCCACCAACCTCTGGGTCCAACATATTATTTTCCATAACTTCTGCCACCTCCAACGGGATCCCACCATCCCAGCACATCTTTCCCTCCCACCCCTCCCCCCACCCCCGGCTTTCTGCAGGGATCGCTCCCTATGCGACTCCCTTGTCCATTCGTCCCCCCCCCCCATCCCTCCCCACTGATCTCCCTCCTGGCACTTATCCTTGTAAACGGAACAAGTGCTACACATGCCCTTACACTTCCTCCCTTACCACCATTCAGGGCCCCAGACAGTCCTTCCAGGTGAGGTGACACTTCACCTGTGAGTTGGCTGGGATGATATACTGCGTCCGGTGCTCCCAATGTGGCCTTCTATATATTGGCGGCACCTGACGCAGACTGGAAGATCGTTTCGCTGAACACCTACACTCTTGTCTGCCAGAGAAAGCAGGATCTCCCAATGGCCACACATTTTAATTCCACGTCCCATTCCCATTCCTATTCTGATATGTCTATCCACGGCCTCTACTGTAAAGATGAAGCCACACTCAGGTTGGAGGAATAACACCTTATATTCCGTCTGGGTGGCCTCCAACCTGATGGCATGAACATTGACTTCTCAAACTTCCGCTAATGCCCCACCTCCCCTTCGTACCCCATCCGTTATTTATTTATATACACATTCTTTTTCTCTCTCTCTCTCCTTTTTCTGCCTCTGTCCCTCTCACTATACCCCTTGCCCATCCTCCGGGTTTCACCCCCCCCCTTTCTTTCTCCCCGGGCCTCCTGTCCCATGATCCTCTCATAACCCTTTTGCCAATTACCTGTCCAGCTCTTGGCTCCATCCCTCCCCCTCCTGTCTTCTATCATTTTGGATCTCCCCCTCCCCCTCCCACTTTCAAATCTCTTACTAGTTCTTCTTTCAGTTAGTCCTGACGAAGGGTCTCGGCCCAAAACATCGACTGTACCTCTTCCTAGAGATGCTGCCTGGCCCGCTGCGTTCACAGCAGCTTTGATGTGTGTTGCTTGAATTTCCAGCATCTGCAGAATTCCTCGTGTTTAATGTACACTTTTAAATTGAATTAGAGAGTGACTGTCGCAAACGAAGAAGAGTTAACCAACTTCAAAATTCGCAACCAATCCTCTGTTATCATGGTCATGTTAAGCTCTCTTTCCCAGTCTTGCTTAATCTTAAGTAAAGGATAATTATCCTGTTGTAATAGTAAATTATAAATTTTCCCAATAAAGCCTTTCACTAAAGGGTTCATTTTTAAAATAATGTCTTATATGAAAAATTACTTAAATATTCTTGTAAGAAATGTCTGACCTGAAGATATTACAAAAAGTGTGAGTATGAGAGAGAATATTTAGTTAGGACATCAATCAGCCTTGAAACAGATCCATAAAGGAATAAATTCCTTTATTCCTCCAAAGAGAAAAGGTAGGATCACTAAGTGAAGTTTTAAATAAATAGTTCTGATAAATTAAACTAAGAAGGTTAATTTTTTTAAGATTAAAAAACTTATGAAACTGGTACCAAATTCGTAATTACTGCTTAATCATAGGATTTATATTTAAAATAGAAACTTTGGCTAGCTGTACAGGTAAAGAAGCTCCTAATAACAAACTTAAGTAAAATTGTTTCACAGCTTTCAATTCCAGATCAACTCTTGGTGGTCGTTCATTTTTATTGGTCCATATAACCAAGAACACCCATAACATATATTAACCGCCCAGTAATACATTCTTAAATTAGGCAAAGCAAGACCTCCATCCTTTTTTTAATTTTTGTTAATGACATTTTTCAATTCTTGGTCTTTTATTATTCCAAACAAAAGATGAAATAATAGAATCAACCTGACCAAAAAACTTCTTAGTTAAAAATAATAGGAATATTTTGAAATACATATAAAAATGTTGGTAAGATCTTTTCAAGGTCTAAGCAGGACATAATATCATTGAGCATGAGTGGGTGGGGCAAAAACTGATTCAGAATGATTTACTTATGATCTCCATCTTAAAGGTTCAGTTATAGGTTCTTTTGAGAGGGGAAAAATACCCTGTAGCATTTCTGTTTTAAACAGCAGGGGAAAATAAATGCAAATTCATGCAAGGGACTTTGTGTTACCATGTGCAGAGGCAGGAGGGCAGATACATCAGTAAAAGTCTTATCAGAAGATTGCAAACGCTGGACAAAATTGTTGTTTAATCACAGTGAGCATCCAGCTGCAAATTTACTAGTCATGGACCCATCCACTACTTTCCAACACCATAAATGGATTCTTCATTTGCCAGTTAATTCTCAAACAGCCTTGTTCCCTTTTCGGATGTGTAGCAAATAATATTCTTGTCAATGGGCCAGAGCTCCCTACCAGCAGTAGTTGCTCACTGTTGACATTATACTTTATACTTTCTTGTCACTAAACAATCGATACTAGAATGTACAATCATCATAACGATATTTGATTCTGTGCTTCCTGTTCCCTGGATTACAAATCATTAGTAAATATTAAAAATTTAAATTATAAATCATAAATAGAAAATAGAAAAGGGAAAATAAGTTAGTGCAAAAAGACCGAGATGCAGGTCCGGATATTTGGAGGGTACGGCCCAGATACGGGTCAGGATCCGTTCAGCAGTCTTATCACAGTTGGAAAGAAGCTGTTCCCAAATCTGGCCGTACAAGTCTTCAAGCTCCTGAGCCTTCTCCCGGAGGGAAGAGGGATGAAAAGTGTGTTGGCTGGGTGGGTCATGTCCTTGATTATCCTGGCAGCACTGCTACGACAGTGTGCAGTGTAAAGTGAGTCCAAGGACGGAAGATTGGTTTGTGTGATGTGCTGCACCGTGTTCACGATCTTCTACAGCTTCTTTTGGTCTTGGACAGGACAACTTCCATACCAGGTTGTGATGCACCCTAGAAGAATGTCTTCTATGGTGCATCTATAAAAATTAGTGAGGGTTTTGGGGGACAGGCCAAATTTCTTTAGTTTTCTCAGGAAGTAAAGGCGCTGGTGGGCCTTCTTGGCAGTAGACTCTGCTTGGTTGGACCAAGTCAGGTCATTTGTGATATTGACCCCGAGGAACTTAAAGCTTTTGACCTGTTCCACTTGCGCACCACCGATGTAAATCGGGTCGTGCGGTCCGCTACTCCTTCTGAAGTCAACAACCAATTCCTTCGTCTTGCTGACGTTGAGGGATAGGTTATTGTCTTCACACCATGCCACCAGGTTCTTAATTTCCTCTCTGTACTTAAACTTATCATTATCCGAAATACGGCCTACAATTGTTGTGTCATCAGCAAACATATATATTGTTCGATGGAAACTTGGCCACACAATCATGGGTGTACAGTGAGTACAGCAGGGGGCTGAGTACACAGCCTTGTGGGCCACCGGTGCTCAGAGTGATTGTAGAGGAGAGCTTGTCCCCTATTTTTACAGCCTGGGTCCTGTCTGTGAGGAAGTTGAAGATCCAGCTGCAGATCTAAGTGCTAAGGCCCAGGTTCCGGAGCTTAGGAATCAGTTTATTTGGAATGATGGTATTAAAGGCAGAGCTGTAGTCAATGAAGAGGAGCCTTATGTATGCATCCTTATTCTCCAGGTGTTCTAAGGAGGAATGTAGGGCCAGAGAGATGACATCTGACGTTGACCTGTTGCTCCGGCAGGCGAATTGCACAGGTGTTTATTTTGCTAGAATCTTGGGTGTAAAAGTACTGACCAAAATTATCCCCATCCTAACTGTCAAGATGTGAAGCAGCAGCGGGAGCTGCAGAACTTTTTTGAACAGAATGACTACCTTTTGAGTGAGATGGAACAAGACCTAACCTCCAAAATAATGGAAGAACACTTCAGACCTGGAATACTCAAATTCAAAGTTTAAGTGTATCCATTTTAGCAATTAATCTTCGAAGGGAAGAACTCCTTGATTTTAAATCACAACCAAGAGAAAATTTGCAGATGCTGGAAATCTGAGTAACACAAACAAGATGCTGGAGGAACTCAGTAGACCAGGCAGCATCTATGGAAATGAGTAAACAGTTGAGGTTTAAAACTGAAACCCTTCAGCAGGACTGGAGGGAAAAAAAGCTGAGTAATTTTAAGAGGTGGGTGGAGGGGGGAGAGAGAAAGACAAGATGATGGGTGAAACTGGGAGGGGGAGGAATGAAGTAAGGAGCTTCGCCAGCTGCCACTGGAACCCCAATCTCCCTTTCCCCTGACATCACTCTGCAATCCCATCTCTCTCAGGTCCCACCACCAGCTCTTGGGCCCTCAGAGACTCCATCTTCCTCTCATTCCACCATCCCTGAACACTCCAACCTTACTGACTCTGGAGATCTCCCATCCACTGCCACCAACCTCAAGTTCCCGCTCCCCGTACCTTCTGTTTCAACCTCCTACCCAAAATCCACAAGCCTGTTTGTCCAGGTAGACCAATTGTTCAGCTTGTTCCTGCCCCCACTGAGCTAGTATAGGCATACATCGACTCTGCTTTATCTCTTCTTCCCCCCCCCCCCATTCAGTTCCTTCCTACCTCCATCCATGATACTTAATACGATCTTGATCTTTCCGGTGATTTCAAGTTCCCTGACCCCAAGCATCTTAATTTTACCATGGATGTCCAGTCCCTATACACCATTTCCCCTACCAGGAAGGCCTCAAAGCTCTTTTTTCTCTCTGGACCCCAGACCTAACCAGTTCCCCTCCACCACCACTCTCCTCCATCTGGCGAACTTGTCCTCACTCTAAATAGTTTCTCCTTTGGCTTCTCCCATTTCCTTTAAACAAAAAGGGGTAGCCATGGGCACTCACATGGGTCTCAGCTATGCCTGCCTGTTTATCAGCTACATGGAGCAGTCTATGTTCCAGGCCTACACTGGTGACTGTCCTGCACTTTTCCTACGCTACATCAATGACCGCATTGGCGCTGCTTCCTGCACCCGTGCTGAACTCGTCGATTTCATCCACTTTGCCTCCAACTTCCACCCTGCCCTTAAAAGCACCTAGTCCATTTCCAACATTTCCCTTCCCTTTCTCAATCTCACTGTTCTATCTCCGGAGACAGCTTATCCACTGATGTCTATTACAAACCCACAGACTCTCACAGCTACCTGGACTGTACCTCGTTCCACCCTGATACCTGTAAAAATGGCACCCCCTTCTCTCAATTCCTGAATTTCTGCTGCAACTGCTCTCAGGATGAGGCTTTTCATTCTAGAACAAAGGAGATGTCCCCTTTTTCAAAGAACGGAGCTTCTCTTCCTCTACCATCAACGCTGCCCTCAACCACATCTCTTCCATTTCACACACGTCTGCTCTTACCCCATCTTCCTGCCAACCTACCAGGGTAAATAGTTGATGTTTAAAACTGACACCCTTCAGCAGGACTGGAGGGAAAAAAAGCTGAGTAATTCCCCGTGTCCTCACCTACCATCCAACCAGTCTCCACGTCCGGCACATAATTCTCCAGAACTTCCACCATCTCCAACGGAATTCCACCACCAAGCACATTTTCCCCCACACTTTCTTCTTTCCCTATGCAAATCCCTTGTCAATTCGTCCCTTCCCACTGATCTCCCTCCTGGCACTTATCCTTGCAAGTGGAACAAGTGCTACACCTGCCCCTACACCTCCTTCCTCACTACCATTCAGGGCGTCAAACAGTTCTTCCAGGTGAGGCGACACTTCACCTGTGAGTCTGTTGGGGTCATTTACTGTGTTTGGTGCTCCTGGTGTGGCCTCCTGTAGATCAGTGAGACCCGACATAGATTGGGAGACCTCTTCACTGAGCATCTACGCTCTGTCTGCCAGAACTTGCGGGATCTCCCAGTAGCCGCCCATTTTAATTCCACTTCCCATTCCCATTCCATTATGTCTATCATGGCCGCCTCCACTGTCATGATGAGGCCACATTCAGGTTGGAGGATCAACACCTCGTATTCTGTTTGGGGTAGCTTCCAACCTGACAGCATGAAAATGGATTTCTCAAACTTTCAGTAAATTCTCCCCCCCACCCCTTCATTTCCCATCCCCTTATCCCTCTCTCATGTTATCTCCTTGCCCACCCATTGCCTCCCCCGGTGCTTCCCCCCCCCCACCTTTTTCTTTCTTCCATGGCCTTCTGTCTCTTTCACCAATCAACTTCCCAGCTCTTTACTTCATCCCTCCCTCCCCCTCCAGGTTTCACCTGTCACCTGGTGTTTCTCCTCCCCTCCTCCCCCCACCTTTTAAATCTGCTCAGCTTTTTTTTCTCCAGTCCTGCCAAAGGGTTTCGGCCCGAAAGGTTGACTGTGCTTTTTTCCATAGATGCTGCCTGGCCTGCTGAATTCCTTCAGCATTTCGTATATGTTATTCTTTGATTTTAGTCTAAACTGATGCAGGTTCATAGAACGTTGAATAGGATAGAAACAGGCTCTTTGGCCACTGTATCTATACTGACCATAATGTAAGTTTAAACTGTATGTGCATGCACATAGTCTAAAAGACCCTGGAAGTCTAGAAGTCAAAGCCAACTTAAGAACTAAAGAGAGAGCATATAATAAAGCAAAAATTAGTGGCAAGTTAGAGAAATGGGAAGCTTTTAAAAAAACAAACAGAAGGCAACTAAAAAGTCATTAAAAAGGAAAAGATGAAATACAAAGGTAAGCTAGCTAATAATATTACGGACGATGCATAAAGTTTCTTCAGGTTAAAGAGAGGCAAGAGTGGATATTGGACCACTGGAAAATTATGCTGGCGAGATCATAATGTGGGATGAGGAAATGGTGGAAGAACTGAGTAACTATAGTGCATTAGTATGCACTGTGGAAAACAAAAGCCTATGCCAGAAGTTCAAGTGTTGGGGGAAGAACTGTGTGAAGTTGCCATTATGAGGAAGAAAGAGCTAAGGAAACTGGACCAGATGGTCTACACCCCAGGGCTCTGAAAGAGGTGGGTGAAGAGATAGTGGAAATGTTAATGAGCTTTCAAGAATCAATGGATTCTGGCATGGTTCATGAGGACTGGAAAATTGCAAATGTCACTTCACTCTTCAATAAGTGAGAGATAGAAGAAAGGAAATTATAGGCCAGTTAGCCTGACCTCAATGGTTGGGAAGATGTTGGAGTTGATTGTTAAGGATGTGATTTCAAGGTAATTGGAGACACATGATAAAATAGGTTGTAGTCAGCATGGTTTCCTCAGGGGAAAGTCTTGCCTGACGAATCTTTTGGAATTATTTGAAGAAATAACAAGTAGGATAGACAAAGGAGAATTGGTGGATGTTGTGTACTTGGATTTTCAGAAGGCCTTTGATAAGGTGCCACACATGAGCTAAGTGCCCATGGTATTACAGGTAAGATACTAACATGGATAGAGCATTGGCTGATTGGCAGGAGGCAAAGAGTGAGAATAACTGATGAGAATAATGAGTGAGATAACTGGTAGCTGATGACTAATGATGTTCCACAGGGGTCTGTGTTGGGATTGATTCTTTTTATGTTATATGTCAATGATTTGGATGATGGAATTGATGGCAAAGTTTGCGGACAATATGAAGATAGGTGGAGGGGCAGGTTGTTTTGAAGAAGCAGTCTACAGAAAGACTTAAACAGATTTGGAGAATGACCAAAGTTGCAGATGGAAGACAGGGTCAGGAAGGGTATGGTCATGCACTTTGTTAGAAGAAATGAAAAGGTTGAATTTTTGTTTAAATGAAGAGAAAATCCAAAAATCAGAGGTGCAAGGGGACTTAGGAGTCCTTGTGTAGGATTCCTTAAGGGCTAATTTGCAGGTTGAGTTGGTGGTGAGGAAGCCAAATGTGATGTTAGCATTTATTATGAGAGGACTAGGATATAAAAGCAAGGATGTAATGCTGAGGCTACATAAGGTACTGGTGAGGCCTCACTTGGAGTATTGTGAGCAGTTTTGGCCCTGATCTAAGAAAGGATGTGCTGACATTGGAGAGGGTTCAGAGAAGGTTCACAAAATTGATTCCAGGATTGAAAGGATATGAGGATTGTTTGTTGGCTCTGGCCTTTTCTCACTGGAATTTAAAAGAATGAGGGGGGATCTCACTGAAACCTATCGAATTTTGAAAGGCCTCAATAGAGAGGATGTTTCCTATGGTGGGGGAGTCTAGGACCAAAGGACACAGCCTCAGAATAGAGAGACATCCTTTTAGAACAAAGATGAGGAATTCCTTTAGTCAGGGTGTGATGAATCTGTGGAATTTGTTGCCACAGGTGGCTGTGGAAGCCAAGTCTTTGTGTATATTTAAAGCAGAGGTTGATGGATTCCTGATTAATCAGGGCATGAAGGGATATGGGGAGAAGGCAGGAGACTGGGGCTGAGAGGGAGATGGATCAGCCTGTGGTGGAGCAGACTCAATGAGCAAAAAAATGGCCCAATTCTGCTCCTATATCTCATGGTGTTATGGTCTTGTATTCCCCTATTCCCTACTGTTCAAGTGCCTATCTAAATGCCACTTAAACATTGCCATTGTATAAGCTGCCACCACTTTCCTAGGCATATATTTCAGGCAGCTACCACTTAGTGTTTTCTTTTTTAAAAAAAAGACTTGTAAATCTATTTTAAACTTTCTCCTCTCACTCTTAAATCCATGCCTTACATTTCTACCCTGGGGGAAAAATAACTAACTATTCTACCTATACCTCTCATAATTTTATATAACTGTACTATGTCATCCTCACCCTCTGCTTGAGAGAAAATGACCTAAATTTGTTTAACTTTCATAGCTAATACCCTTCCATTCAAGCAACATCTTAGTGAACCCCTTCTGCACCCTTTCCTTCACGTCCTCCTTGTAATGCAGTGACCAGAACTGCACATAATTCTCCAAATGTGGCCCAACCAACTTTTTGCCTAGCTGCAATATTTATACTTGATTTCCCATACAATGAAAGCAAGTATATTGTACATCTTTACCATCTTATCTCCATCTTTTACCAGTTTCAAGGAGTTCTGGACTTGCACCCAATATTCCTCTACATCAAATCTCCCAAGAGTCCTGCCACTTTCCTTTTACATTTGACCTCCCAAGAAGCAATACCTCACACCTCCATCTATCTTTTCTTTGCAATATTTCTAATTTGTCTATACTTGACAACTTGCTCACTATCCACAACTGCACCAATTCTTGAGTAGTCAGCAAATTTACTAACTAGCCCACTTACATTTTCATTCAAATCGTTTATACAAATTACAAGTTATAAAGTTTTTTGACACTGAACCCCGTGGAACACCACTGGTCATAGACCTTCAGTGTGAATAACTCCCCTTCCCTACGTCCTGGTTTCTATGACTAAGTCAACTTTGAATCCAATCAACCAAGTGACCATGAATGCCATATACATTACTAGATGTGCTGACCATGAGGGACCTCACTGAATTTAATAAAGTCCATTTGTACAGTACAAATTCTACTACTCTACCCTCTTCAATTACCTTTGTCATCTCAAATAATTCAAATGTGTAAGACATGACCTCTCTCACTCAAAGCCATACTGACTATCCTAATAAGAATAAATAAGTACAGGTATGTGATTTTTGTCCATTGAATGAATTCTGCACTGTTAAGTACAGGGAATTTACAGCAAGTCTGTTCTTCACCATTGAACTTCATGATAATAACTAAGGAAATAAAAGGCTGCACCAGACTAAAAACCAATGCATATGAAGTTGCCAAGTATAGTGGGAAAATGGAAGATCAGGAAAATCTTAAGCAAGAACCATTAACACACACAAAATGCTGGAGGAAATCAGCAGGTCAGGAAACATCTATGAAGACAAATAAACAGTCAACATTTAAAAATGAATGTAGGTAGGTAACTAGATGCTAGTTAGATTCATGTCTGTAGTTGGGAAAATGCTTGAATCTATTATTAAAGAAGAAATACTGAGGCATGGGAATAGAGGTGGTGCTACCAGGCAAGCACTGCATGGATTCATGAAGGGAAAGTCCTATTTGACAAACTTACTGGAGAGCTTCGAGGATAGAATGAGCACCTTGGAGACGGGGGAGCAGGTGGATGTCATGTACTTGGATTTCTGAAAGGCACAGAAAAGATTTATCCATAAGATAAGGATGCGTGGAGTTTGGGGGTTTGTTAATAGCATGGATAGAGGATTGGGATAAATAGGTGTTTCTATGGTTGGCAGTCAGTAGCAAGCGGAATTCAGCAGAGTTTGGTACTGAGGTTGCAGCTGTTCACAATATACACTAACAATTTGGAGGGAGAGGCTGAGTGTAGTGTATCTAATTTGCTGATCACACTAGACCGAGTGAAAAAGCAAATTGTGGAGAGGATGCAGAGAGATATAGATAAAGTGAGTGGGAAAGAGTCTGTCTGATACAGTATAACATGGTAAGTGCAAGGTCATCCTCTTCAAAAGGAAAAACAGAAGATCAAGTTATGGTGACAGAATGCAACATGCTGTTGTGAAAAGGGATTTGGGAGTCCTTGTGCATGAATTGTAAAAGGTTGGTTGGCAGGTATAACAGGATATCAGGAAGGTAAATGGCCTTCATTGTTAGAGGGACTGAATTTAAGAGCCCATTAGTTATGCAACTGCAAGGGGACTGGTGCAGTCACGCCTGGAGTACTGTGTGCAGTTCTGGTCTCCTTACTTGATGAAAGACATACTGGCTTTGGAGGTAGTGCAGAGGAGGTTCACAAGGTTGATTCCAGGGATAAGGGGTTAAGTTGCCTGGAATGTACTTGCTGGAATTCGGAGGAATTAGTGGGGGTCTTATAGAAACATATCTATCCCTTTCATAACTTTATAAGACAGAAACAGGAAAGTTGTTTCCACTGGTAGATGAAACTAGAACTAGGGGACATAGCCTAAAGATTCGGGGGAGTAGATTTAGGAAGGAGATGAGGAGAAACTGTTTTTCCAGAAAGAAGTGAATCTGTGGAATTCTCTGCCCAGGGAAGCAGAAGAGGCTAACTCATTAAACATATTTCAGACACAGTTAGATAGAGTTTTGCAGAGTAGGGGTATTAACAGTTATGAGGAAAAGTCAGGTCGATGGATCTGAGTCTGTGGTTGGATCAGCCACGACATCACTCAATGGTCAGCTGACCAACCCATGCTCATATTTCTATGTTCTTATGACCAGTCCAGTCAACAAAATCAGCCAAGAGTGACCAGCAAGTGTGACACACCTCTACTTCCTCAGAAGGCTAAAGAAATTCATCTTGACCCTGTCGATTCTTACCAATTTTTATTGATGTGACCATTTTAATTCTACTTCCCATTCCCACTTTGATTTGTCTATTCACAGCCTCTTCTACTGTTGCGATGAGGCCACACACAGGTTGGAGGAACAACACCTTATATTCCGTCTGGGTAGCCTCCAACCTGAAATTGGCATGAACACCGATTTCTCAAACTTCCAGTAATGTCTCCCCTCCACCAACCTTCACTATTCCCCATCAGCTTTAACCCTCTCTCACATCTTATCTCCTTACCTGCCCATCACCTCCCTCTGGTGCTCCTCCCCCTTTTCTTTCTTCCGTGGCCTTCTGTCCTCTCCTATCAGACTCCTGCTTCTCCATCTCTGTATCTCTTTCACCAATCAACTTCCCAGCTCTTTACTTCACCTCTCCCCCTCTGTTTCACCTGTCACCTTGTATTTCTCCCTCCCCTCATCTTATTTTCTCTAGTCCTACTGAAGGGTTTCAGCCGAAACCTCGACTGTACTCTTTTCCATAGACGCTGCCTGGCCTGCTGAGTTCCTCCAGCATTTAGTGTGTTTTACTTGGATTTCCAGCATCTACAGATTTTCTCTTGTTTGTGATTGGCTTCTTCAAGATATGTTTCTATTAGTTGATCTCATGATGCCTGAACAGCTGTAACATTTTTTAAAAAGTGCTTGATACGATGAAGTTAGAAATTTCACTTGCCATGCCAATAGCATAAAAAGTCACCGGAGCTTGGACAGGTAGCTTGTATGTCTTGTTTAGCACAGAGCAGTGACATGGCTTTGAGATCTGAAAAAAAGAACGGATTGGTCCAGTTTTTCCTTAGATTGCGATCATGGATATTTTGAGTAAAATTAAGTTGAAACTTTTATTTTATGTGTTTTACTCTGATTTTCCATCTGGAATTTGTGACTATCTAATACACTTTCACTGGATTAGATTAAAACTATCATCTGAACCTTACAAGTCACAGCATATTTTTTCTCATTTTAAAATTGGCCCTGAAAGCATCAGGAATAGTGGAGCAGTTCATTCAATTAATTATCAAAGGTCCCAATTAGAATTGTTCTGAAAGTCAGGCCAACTTGAAACCTTTACATAAATCATGACGTGAACAGCTAATGAGTGGTAACTGAATGTTGTTAAACCAGTTTTAGACACTACTAAATTGAAACACTGTCTATTGCAGGGATTAAATTAATCACTAAATGTCAGTAACCTCAGACAAGCATGATTAAATACATTGCAGCCAAAGGATTTGTTTGTTGAAGTCAGTAAAACTGCGCTTGTTTCAAGCAGGTATGCTTTCAGGTTAAAGGTACCAGATTACCCTGTTTTATTTTTCAAACCAATTTTCTGTTTATATGTGTATTGTATATTTGAAGATTGTTTAATGAAATAGGAAAGGAATTAGAAGTTTAAAAAATTATTTTGTAGTTAGCACTTTAAATTAGCATAGTTAGCATAACCTCTGACCCAGAGGTTTACTGTTTTTTTTTAAATAATTGATATTTCAAAGACCCCTTTCACCATAGTAAAATGTCCCAAGGCATGTCACTGGAGTGCCTGGAGGTATAATTTGGCAATCAACTTTGAGAAGTATTATAAATATCTAGAAAGACTTGGAGGGAGCTTTCATATAATATCTTAAAGTAGGAAAGGCAGTCAGAGCTTAGTAAGGTATTTGTATTGGAAAACAATGATGCTTCATAATGTGCTGAGTCTATATGACACACAGCTGTTCTGCAGCACTACTCTTGATCCCGAAAATACCTTGTCAGCCAAAGGTCAGGGAATGATTAATATTGGCAATGCTAAAGGAGAGGAAGTTGGAGAACTGTGGATATCATGGAGGATTATAGAGTTAAAGGATCTATAGAAGATCAGCAAGGCTATGAACAATTTGAAAAGAATGAGAATATGAAAGTCAAGATTTTGTTAAACCTAGAGGAAGCATAGGTCATGACCAATAGCTAGGGAATAGGGATTTGGTGTAATTTAGGACACAGACTCCGATGTTTTGAATGCTGTGGATTTTGGAGGGTAGAAGATTTTAAAATACGTCAAGTTGAAAGTGCAAATGGAGACTTTCAGCAGCAATAGAGTCCGAGATGAAAGAAACAAAAGAAAATTCAGATTGAGGGTGAAGATACATGGAGTTCATTTCGGGCACATGAGACACTGAGGAGTAAGAATTGGAATAGAATCAGTAGCTCGAGAATGGAGTTTGACAATAACTGCTTTGGTCTTTGAAAGGACTTAACAAAACTAATAGAGGCAGGAATGGGTCATTCATTAACATTATGATTAATCATTTAACGCCAGTACTAACCCAATAACTCCCATAATATCCAAACAGAAATTCTTTGTCACCTAGCACTAGATACTGAGCAAGTAATTTGGAGTATTTAATGAAGGGTCAAGAACAGTATTACAGAACTGCTGTGTGTCATATAGACTCAGCACGTTATGAAACATCATTGTTTTTCAATAATATCAGTGCAACAATGCCTATTGACCAGAATAGAAGGTGAGCAGCGAATGATCCTTGGCAGACAGCAGAGAGGATAGAGGTATGAAGGGAGATTGTTTCAAGTAATTCTCCAACAAATGCAATCTTACCCACCTGAACCACTGGTAGGGAGGTATTGAAGGAAGATGCTGTGCTTATTCACAGCATCAGATAAGTAGGAGGAGGGACAGGTACTCACAGAAAGGAAAGATGTAAAGCAGGGAATGAGTTGGCAAATTTCTGCACAGCAAGGTTCTATAAATGGTAATGCAGTACTTATCAGACAGTCTGTAGTCATGATGATTATGTAGGATATTGCATAAGGCAGAAAGAAGAATGCTGTCAAATATTTTATTTGAAATTTTACCACGGGATCCTCAACGTTCACCTCTGCTCAGCTGAAATATAATATTTCTGACACTACTGTATTCCTTCAGTTTTGCGTAGGAGTGATCTTTAATTTTTCCACTCTGCTGAGTTTTATTTCCTCTTCCCTTTTCATTCATGAAGTCACTGTGTAGTGTCCCACAAACTACAGCCAGATGGAAGCCTGGAACCTGAATAGGCTGTTCCATCACTCTGGAAGGTCAAGAAGGAAGGTTATAGTTGTTGTACACAGTTACAACCAGGGCCAATTCAGTCTGATGTCAAAGGAATTGTCAAACAAGGCAGTGTCTAGCATAGAAAGGGATCATATCCCTTTTCCTTTAAGATCACTTGGGAATAAGGTGCTTGCCATTCGAGTCCTTGATCAGAATCAGGTTTATTATCACTGGCATATGTTGTGAAATTTGTTGTTATGCAGCAGTAGTACAATGCAATGCATAATAATCAAAACTATGAAGTTACAGGAAGAAGTGTAATTTTAAAAAATTAAATAAGTAGTGCAAAAAGAGAGAAAAATACTGAGGTAGTGTTCATATTATCTATATTTTTGTGATGTTTTGCTTTGAAATTTATTGTTTCATGGGTAACAACCTCTTCACCTACATCACTGAAACCTCCTTGCCTCACGTACTGTCAGCCACTTGTGTTATGAAGTTATCCCTTGGCCTCTTCCCCTTCCCATTGTCACCTTCTTCAGACAGATTTTCTCAGCAGCTCAGGTGCGGGGAGTGTGAGTGTTGGTGCTAAGGCCCTATGGAAGCTGGGAGAGAGAGTTATAAAAGGAGCGGATTTGGGTAAGGCTGGTCTTTTTTGGCTGGCTGAGGCCTAAACTCAGCTGCAACTAAAGGGAAGGTTGGTTCAAGCCGAGCGGTCATTGCTTGAGTGTGACAGTGATAGAGTGGGAAGGCTTTGGCTTAACAGGCTTCAGCCTGAACAGGTGGAGGCACAGTTAAGAAGAGGTAAGCCTTTTTTTTAGTACAGAGTAGTCAGGGTGGAATTCTCCTCCTGTCAGATGTGAGAATTTACAATACCTGACAGTTCCCCTGATGACTACATCTGCCTGACAGTTTCCCTGCTGACTACATCTGCAGGAAGTTCACCCAACTGACCAGGTCAAGGAGTTGGAGCTGGAGGTGGATTTTCTCAGGTTTGCCCAAAAATTTATCTGTTGTTGTGCAATACCTTTGATCTCTTTGCTGTTTTTTTTTATTGCTTCAACTTTTCTTTTAGACGTTTTGTAAAGCTTCGTTTTGTAGAACCTTTTGAATCCTAGAAGATTGCTGGAATTGTCCTTTGAACTGCTGAGGTGCCAGGACAAACTCTTACATAAGATATGCTACTTCTAAGCTATTTCATAGCCGCATAAGTGCAAACGTATTGGTCATCTTGAACTTTTAAATGCTCCTTTTTTTTTATCTTAACAGACCCTGTACTTGCACATTGTGACTGACATTAAAAAAATCATGAGCCTGTGGCATAATTGAAATGTATCTATCGGAATTACTAATACCTTTACTGTAGCGTGCAGCAGGAACTAGCTAAATCTTGTAGATTGCCTAAAATTTGATGTTTAAAATTTGTTTTTTGAGGCTATTGTGACCATTGATGCATTTTAATTGTTGCAGCGTGTGCTGCATCACAGGTTACTCTTGGATTAACTTCGGGCTAGTTTGATACTTGACTAGAAGACGGCCTTGGAAAACTAGATCCTGTAGGCTTCACCTGCACTGTTAATGGGTAGCAGCAGGTCCAAATTGCCACTGTAGTTTTACCAAAGACTTAGTAATTCTGACCAGTGAATGAGTAAAGCAACAATCTTCATGGTTCTTTAATAATTTTACTTTGAAGAATGACTGGAATCCCTGTTTTATTTTTACTTGAAGATGAAAAATTATTTGATTGACCCAAGTAATGGATCCCAGAAACAGGATAAGTGATTGAATCCTGCAAATATATACATAACATTGTATTTCATTTGTGGGCTTGAGTGAAATGCAAAGGGATAATTTAAGGAGTTCAGGCATAATAGAAAGCAATTGCTTAAGTAGTATTTCCACAACATTTTGTAACCTGCTTGACATCTGAGATCAGGTAGGAAGAGGCGTTTCCAAGCTGGAAGCAATGGGCTTGTATTTGGTATTGCCCACTGGTGGAACCATATCAGTTCCCCAAGCCGAGGTCAAATGCTTCCTGGTTCTCACCTTAATCCAACTTGCAAAACTCTGCCTCTTGGTTTCCCACAGCCACCCAAGAAAAATGATCCATTATAGCAATTGCGAAAAATCTGAGTTGCTTTGTCAACAGCCTCAGTAAAAGTGAACCTGGTTAACTTGTGCCTCTGGCTGCTTGGGTTGTACCCAGCAATAAAATGGCTTCCCAGTGAAGGGGAACAGGACTGAGGAATGGGATTTGGCTCATGCTGGCTTGCCAAGAAAACTGGTGCAGGATATATTTTTGAAGGAAAATCATCAGGACAAGAGATGTACAGAATGGGGCATGGGGTGGTGGGGAGCAAGACAAAAATGAATGGGGTAAAATTGACATGGTCCACAGTTCCAATAAATGCTGGTTAGATTATGAGTGAAGCTACACTTTGATCTGGAGTGGTTTTAATCAAAATCTGATTTTGCACTAATTTTGTTACCAGAATTGGCTAATTGCATTAACATCTTTATTTAGTTTAAGCAGCAAGTATCCAGTTCAGTAATTAAACATGTGTTTTTGCCACACGAGGCAGCAAAGGTCTTCAATTTCATTTATATTTTGCTCTTTCCAGCCTAAATTGCTGGCAGAAGTAAACGGAAGCAGCTCCGTTAACCACGTCAGTATGAACATATGAGCTAACATTTCAACATCACTGGTTTCATAGATCTTTTGCCAATCTAGATATGTTGCAGCCAAAGTGAGAGATGTGCAACTTCATACATTACCAGTGGAGCAAAAGTTGAATTAGTGCAGTGTTATTTATAATTGCAATAAAGATAAATTGCTAGTGTGACCTTTGTAGAGCTTTTCTTTAAACTTGCATTTCCCAAGGATTGTCTAGGAATCTAATTTGGTTCTGAACATTTGCTCAAAACTTCCAGCAAGGAAAATAATTTTTTACGCTTTTATAATACCAGATTACTTCTGGCACTGGCTAGTAGAGTCATGTGCTATTTTCAAGGAGGTACAGTGGGTTACCAAAGCTATCCAGTGGCAACAGAAAAAATGGTGATGAAGGTTAAACAATTATCAGCAGTAGGAACAACTGAGCACGGGCAAGAGCTTTGAGAAGTGAATAATGGGTGCATTTTCAGGAAATGAGGGATCTCGCATTAAAATGACGGGAAGAAGAAGGAGAGGCAGCTGAATAACTGGGGTTGACCATGGTGAGCCTTGGAGTTATGGGTACTGGACAGAGGTTTTCGATGAAGTGTCTGAGGATTATTTTTGTTCTCCGGAATAATCCCAGAGGAGGGACATAGAATTGTAGATGATGGAGTCCTGCTCTATCTGATCATGGATGTCCAGGCCAGTTGTGAGCACATTCATCTGCTTCTTTTAGACTGAAAAGCAAGCCGTTTGCTGTTTATCTGTGCTATGCACTACATGTATTTTTAATAATATTTCGTTAACTTGGAGCTTAAAAAAAATGGAGGGCTATGGTAAGCCTAGGTAGTTCTAAGGTAAGGACATGTTTGGCACAGCTTTGTGGGCCGAAGGGCCTGTATTGTGCTGTAGGTTTTCTATGTTTCTACCTTACTTGTGGTTTTATGTACTCTGTGTAATATGTGTGTGTGTGTGTGTGTGTGTGTTTACATATATCCTTATATGTAATGTGCTGTAAGATTTCACTGCCGAAGAAATGTAATGGCTTCTCTGTAATGTTTCATTGCTAATGTAATGGTTTCTCTGTAGCGGCAATGTTTGGGTTATGACTAGAGATAACGGGGCTTTGGAATGTATGTTAGCCAATGAGAGGGATGTTGTTCTTTCTTGTGGATCTGGAAGCAGGGATTTCGCGGTCTTTTGCCAGGGAGAGATGAGGAGAGAAAACGCGAATGGGGAGAGTTGGTAGAACGCTGGATGGAGTGGACTTGGAGTGAGGGTCCGAGGGTCGGCTACGCTCGGAGGTTGACGGGGAACCAGTGGACTGAACCGCGAGTTCCAATGCTGTACATTAGACTGTTTCATGAGAATGGACCCTTTTCTTTTTTTGGTGCTTTACTAACCATATAGTCAAATTAAGAATTATAAAGATCAATTGTTTAATCGCATATTGTGTACTGTTTGTTATTTCACGATACTGATTTGTAACGGGACACATAGCACAGCATCCACCCAGACAAGATTTCTTAAGTTTGGCTGGGCCGAGGGCTGTCTTCCCCTAGATTAAGCTGCTAGCTGAACCGAAAGTTACAATTGTGGGGGCTCGTCCGGGATTGATTTTGTTGGGAGCTGTGTGATTAGCCTGAGCATCGAGCCAGTAGGGTAGATATTCATACTCCGGATGAATTGTTAATTCACCTGTTAAGTACTGTTAAAGTTGCAATTGTGGGGTGGAGGTTTGATAAAATGGCGGGTGTAGCTCTTGTTTCATTGCAGACCAGCATTGACATAGAGGTAGCTGGGGGGCAGAGATTTCAAAGACAGGGTTCTCTCATTTCTGAGGACTGAGGGGAAGGAGTGGTCAGATTTGGAATGTCTAATTAGTCCACATCACCCAGTGAAAAGTGAGAATTCTGAGTTAGTATCCGCCCCTACCTCTCTGGCGAATCAGTGGGAAAATACGCAGGTTCAAAGTTCCAGCTATGGTGGGCTTCACCTATTCTCTAGAATTACACCCACCCATAAAGGGGAGGAGGAGTATGAGACTTGAGCAGAGCGGACCTCTCAGTTGTTAGATGAGTGGCAGTACTCTGATGATGTAAAGTGACAGAGATTGGTTGAGAGTTCGACTGGGCGGGTCACTGACCTTGTGAGAGCCATCAGGTTGTGGTATCCCATAGCGACAGTTGTCAGGTTGCAGTATCCCGTAGCGACAGCTGTCAGGTTGCAGTATCCCGTAGCGACAGCCGTCAGGTTGCGGTATCCTGTAGCGACAGCTGTCAGGTTGTGATATCCCGTAGCGACAGCTGTCAGGTTGTGATATCCTGTAGCGACAGCTGTCAATTACCTACAAGCATTAGACAATGCTTTTGGCCCAACAGGAAGACCAGCGGAGCTCAGGGGGTGTTTCAGAACATGCGTCAGGAGAGGGGGGAGAAGCTTTCTGCTTTTATTTTTCAGCTAGAGAGGTAGCTAAATTGCTTGTGGCACAGAGGGGTCATTCAGGCGGCTGAGGTGGATCAGTTAAGAATGAACCAGATAGCCAGGGGCGCCCAGTCCCAGGACCTGATTGCTTGGGGTCTCCAACAGTCTTGTAAGATGCCCCCCCCCTCCATCTTTTGTTGAACTGATCAGAGAGGTATGGGAAGAGGAGAACACGGCGGAGGCGTGGGAAGACTCTGTCAGCAGGGTACAGTCCTCGGCAGAAGTCCCCTGCGGTGAAGTGACCACAGGTAGCCTTTCCCGGGGAGCAGTAGAGGAGATTGTGGCAGAGTTGAGAACGGAGATATGTCGGCTGTTATCAGCGGGTGTGACCCCCTCCCCCATATGATGGAGCTGATGAGGAGGACAGATCCCCCAAGGGGATGAACAATGCGGAGGGCTGCTGGCAGCAGGTGTCACCAGAAGGAGATCTGAGTCCCCGGGTACCTAAGCAGAGAGTCGTTGGGAAAACTTAGAGAGGACCCTGTGAGGGAACGGCCTGGTGTCTCCGGGGGAACACGTTCTCAGCAATGTACCAAGGATCCCACAGAAGCACAAGGCCCTATTCCTGAAGGCTTAATGGGACCATGCTCCAGTGTGACGCTACAAATAGAGGGTATTTACGCTAAAGCCATACTCAACACCGGGTCACAGGTCACGTCGTTGTACCATTCATTTTACAACTGGTATCTGAAGCATTTATCATTGACCCCATTCAGGGCTCTGGAGATCTGGGGGCTTAGTGCTAGTGATTATCCATACAACGGTTATTTGTCAGTGAATTTGGAGTTCTTGGAGCCAATGTGGGAGTGTCTGAGATCTTTGATACATTGGTGCTGGTTTGTCCGGACCCTGTTGAGGAGGACGGCATTTCAATTCTGGTGGGGACCAACACCCCTCTTATGAGGAGGCTCATGGGGGCCTGCAAGGAGAAGGCTGGCGAGGGCTTTCTGGGAGCATTGTCTGTGCACCCGGTGTTTCGAGCTGCTTTTGAGGAAGTGCATGGCTGCATTGGGTCAGATACTGAATTTAGATGAGGGGCTGTGTGGTTCATCCAGTCAAAGCCAGTGGTGGTACGGCCCGGGGAAGTAGCGAGAGTGATGGGGACCCCCAAATTTCCCAGAGTGCCTGAGGTGAGGCCCTCTTAGTGGATGCTCCGGAAGACCCCAAGGAGGAGTCAGGACTTCCTGCTGGGGCACTGGTGAGGCCCGAATTGCAGAAGCCCTCGGTTGTACAGGAAAGCAGGATGGCAGTGATTGTCAGGAACACTACGGAGGGACATCACCTTCAGGCAGGGGATGCCCCTGGCACATCTGTTCCCCGTGATGGTAACGTCTAGTGTCCCTGTGAGACATGCCAGGGAGAAACTATTGGAAAAAGGGGGAAAGTTGACCACTGAGTCATTCAACTTTGGGGACTCCCCAGTTCCTGCGGGTTGGAAGAGGAGGTTGGTAGAGAAAATGTTGAAGCTGGAAGGTGTCTATTCCTCTGATGAGTTTGATGTGGGTTGTTCCAAGAGGACTCGTCACACCATCCGGGTGACTGAGGACACTCCATTTAGAGAGAGGTCACGACAACTGGCCCCTGCAGAGGTGAAGGACGTTCGGCAACATTTGTGTAAGTTGTAGGAAGTTGGGATCATCACCAAGTCCCAAAGCCCCTATGTGTCCCCAATAGTAGTGGCCCAGAAGAAGAACGGGAAGGTATGTATGTGTGTGGACTCTGAACAGGCACACCGTCCCTGACCAGTATACTGTCCCGAGGATTGAAGACGTGCTGGCCTGCCTGAGTGGTGCGAAGTGGTTCCGTGTGCTGGACTTGAGGAGTGGATATTACCAGATCCCCAGGAGTGAGGCTGACAAAGAGAAAACGGCATTTTTATGTCCCCTGGGAATTTTCCAGTTCGAAAGGATGCCCCAGGGCATATCGAGAGCCCCCCTGCAACCTTCCAGTGGGTCATGGAGAAGACACTGGGGGATATGAACTTGCTTGAGGTATTGGTGTATTTGGATGTCTTCATAGTGTTTGGATCCTCCTTGGAAGAATATGAAGCGAGGCTCCTGAAGATTGCTGGGCCGCCTGGAAGCTGAAGAGTTAAAACTTTCCCTGGACAAGTGCCAGTTCTGCCAAATGTCTGTTGGCTATGTTGGGCACGTAGTCTCATGAAATGGAGTAGCTACAGATCCGGCTAAGATAGAAGCGGTAACCACTTGGCCAAGACCCCAGACTATGAGTGCTCTGTGCTTGTCCCTTGGGTTCTGTGGTTACTATTGGAGGTTCGTGAAAGGCTACATGGAAGTGAGTCACCCATTGAATCAGCTTCTGTGTGGTTACCCTCCCTTGGGGAAGAAAGGGAGGGGGAGAAAAGGACAGGAGAGTGGAAAGTACCTTAGCCTGTCAGAGCTTTTTGGACCGAGATGGGATGCAAAATGTGAGGAAGCCTTTCAGTTGCTGAATGAGCTGCTGACCCAGGTGCTGGTGCTGGCTTTTGCACACTCCCGATTGCCATATGTACTGCACACAGATGCCAGCTGAGAGGGTTTAGGGGGCGTCCTGTATCAGGATTGTGACCCGTTGCATTTGTCAGCCGGAGTGTGTCGCCCTCCGAGTAAAACTATCCCACACACCAGTTGGAATTTCTGGCGTTGAAATAAGCGATGATGGATAAGCTGAGTGACTACCTCTACAGGGCCAAGTTTGAGGTGAGGGAGCACAACAGCCCCCTAAATTATATCCTGACCTCGGTGAAACTGGATGCTACAGGTCATCAGTGGATGGCGATGTTGTCTGCCTATGATTTCAACCTGAAGTATCAGCCGGGAAGCAGGAACATTGATGTTGATGCTTTGTCCGGACGGGTGCACGAGAGACTGGAGAGGGACAAGGAGTAGAAGAGCGTTCCTGCCCTGGAGGTGAAGGCCCTGTGTCAGTTTGCCATCACTGTGAAGGCAGAGGGAAAGGAGGGGCAGGATTGAGTGGCGAATAAATTGGGAGTTTCTGATGACGTTATTCCACAAGTTTACTGTAACCTGACTGCTCTGAAGACAAATCAGCTGCCGGAATTGAGTTCTGGGGAAGTAGCAGCAGCTCAGCGAGAAGGCCCAGGCATCGATATCATTTGGTCAGCGGTCAGAAAGGGAGACATGGGTCAGGCAGAGATGATGAAACAGCAGTGCCTCCATTACTGAGAGAATGGCCTTTGTTGGAGTTGCAGAACCAGATCCTATACTGGGTCACTTCATGACGATTCTGGATATTTAGGGGTTGAAAAGACCTATGGATTGCTCAGAGACTGGTTTACTGGCTCTGAATGAAGTTGGAGGTTGAAGAATACTGCAAGTCGTGCTTTCAATGCGTACGGTGGAAGACGCTGCCTACGCGGGCAGCTCCCTTGTCCCACTTGCAGAGTGCGGGGCCCCTGGACCTGGAGTGTATGGATTTCCTGTCAATAGAACCCAATGCCAGCAAATTGGCGAAAGTCTTAGTCATCAGGAACCAGCACACCAGATATACTCAGGCTTTTCCAGAGGGCGTCTACGGTGGCCAAAGTGTTATGGGAGAAGTATTTCACCTGTTATGGCCTTCCCAGGCAGGTACATAGTGGTCAGGGATGGGATTTCGAGAGCAGACTCATCCATGAGTTACTGAGCATGCTTGGAGTTGAGAAGTCGTTGACCACGCCCTATCATCCGCAGGGTAATCCCCAGCCCGAGAGGTTTAATCGGACCTTGCTAGAAATGCTCAGGACCCTGGAGATCAGCAAGGAGAACAGGTGGAGTCAACATATTGGACATTTGGTCCACTGTTACAACTGTACCCGAAATGAAGCTACCGGGTACTTGCCATATTATCTGATGTTTGGGCACGAGGTGAAGTTGCCCATTGACCTTTGTTTTGGGACTGACAAGGGCGACTTACCACTGAAGATTTATCTGAAGTATGTGTCTGACATGAGGAGAGAGCTGAAGAGGGCTTATAAATTAGCTGGGGTCATGGCTGCCAAGCAGAATCAAGGAAATAAGAGGACGTAGGATCAAAAGGTGAGATTCCCCCAACTTCTGCTGGGAGACCGAGTCCTCATAAGGGACTTGGGGCTACCTGGAAAGCATAAGTTAGCTGACCACTGGGAGGATACGCCCTATGTAATGGAGAGTCAGGTGCCAAAGCTACCAGTTTTCTGGGTGAAACCAGCGGAGGGGAATGGGCCTGTCAAGATTCTCCATCAGAACCACCTGCTGCCCCTGGGACAAGAGGTGCAGGTAGACCCAGAGCCCGACCTGGAGCCTACACCTAGTAAGAGGACTCTGTGGAAACGCGGGGCGACTGCAGGGCCCACAGCAGGAGAGGTTAGGCCAGGGCCGGCCCCCACTCATGAGAAGGATACTGATTCGGAGGATGAGGACCTGGATGTGTGGTATATGCTGCCTTTCGCTAACTCCCCATTGACTGAGGAAGAGATTTCCTGCTCTTCTCCCGCTGAGTCAGGTGAAGTGCGGGGGTGGAGGGGTGACTATCTGTGGTCAGCCTGGGTTGCGGTGGGTCCCTGCAAGAAATGAGATGGGGTTTGGCCACGAGACCGAGGGGTCCGAGTTGCAGGTGGGCACGAGTGATAGGTCAGGGGAGGCCTTGCCAGGTAGACCAGAAGTACCCCTAGTAGTGTCTGAACTGAAGAGTTAGGTGAGGGGGTACGGAGGTCTCAGAGAATTAGGAGATCACCGGATAGGCTGGCCTATATAGCACCAAGGGAGCAGAACGTGATCCCTACTGTGTTGGGGAGCTTTGTCACTGCCTTTTGCAGCTGGATTGTACTTTGTGCTTTGCAGGAAGGGTTGGTGAATTATCTCAACGTCATGAGGACATGACTAAATTTGGTGGAGGAGAGTGTAACGCACTGTAAGGTTTCACTGCTAATGTAATGGCTTCTCTGTAATGTTTCACTGTTAATGTAATGGTTTCTCTGTAGCAGCAATGTTTGGGTTATGACTAGAGATAACAGGGCCTTGGAATGTATGTTAGCCAATGAGAGGGATGTTGTTCTTTCTTGTGGATCTGGAAGCAAGGATTTTGCAGTCTTTTGCCGGGAGAGATGAGGAGAGAAAATGTGAATGGAGAGATTTGGTAGACCGCCAGACGGAGTGGACTTGGAGCGAGGGTCCGAGGATCGGCTACGCTCGGAGGAGGTCGGCGGGGAACCAGTGGTCTGAACTGTGAGCTCCAACGTTGCACGTAAGACTGTTTCATGAAAATGGGCCCTTTTCTTTTTTGTTTCTTTATTAACCATATAGTCAAATTAAGCATTATAAAGCTCAATTGCTTAATCGCATATTGTTTACTGTTTGTTATTTCGTGGTACTGATTTGTAACAGAGCAGCATCCACCCAAACAAGATTTCTTAAGTTTGGCCGGGCTGAGGGCTGTCTTCCGCTAGATTAAGCCGCTAGCTGAACCAAGATATATATAATACCTTTGCACAGTACTGTAGTAATTTCATGTTTTGCACTGTACTGCAAAAAAAGCAAATTTCATGACATAAGTGAGTGATGATAAATCTGATTCTGATATGGGTCTCTATTGTGGACTGGGAGTGGGAAGGGGGCAGGGAGAGGGGAATCATGGTTGGGGAAATGGGAAGGGACAGGGGAGGGAGCAGGAAGCATCAGAGAGACATTCTGTAATGATCAATAAACCAATTGTTTGGAATCAAATGACCTTGCCTGGTGCCTCAGCATCAGGTGTGTCTGCACCTGCGCCAACCTCCGCCACTGGCACTCCTCTGCCACCAGTCCCACACACCTCCCATGGCGCTCCACCATCACCATTCCCAACATCCTTTGCTTCCGCCAAATTTACAAACCCGCTCTCTGCTCCATGTTGACATAGTACTGTGTAAAAATCTTAACACACCCTAGCTATATTTATGTGCCTGTGACTTTTGCAGAGTACTGTATATATGTACAGTCAGATGATAATAAACTTGAACTTGAATGAGGTGAAGAAGTGACACACTGCAAGTTTAGATATCTGTGATTTCAGAATACATTTTTTACACAGCCATTATCTGGGGAGGAGTGACCTCTTGTGGAATGTAAAACAATGGGACTATGATTTCCGTGTAGCAGTGCACATGTGAAGCAAACTGTGGTTTGTGAGGAATGAAAGAGCAGCAAATTATGTTGAAAGATGAAGATAATACTCTGAGGAGTAAAGCTTGTATGCTCTTTACGAGAACCAACCAATCTTGTGTGATGGGGAGAGGATTGATGGGAGTAGATGGTTATGACTAAATGACAATGAGTTGGAGAGGAGTGGAGATCATGGAGTCTGTGTCTGTTTCCTCATGTGGTCAAGCTTCCTGATTTTTCCCATAATAAATATCATTTTTACTTGGACCAGGTGTTGTATTATGATTTCTGGTCAATGTTATCTTTCAATGCCATAAATGTTCATCTCCATTCTTAACACCCCCAAGAAAAACCAAACCCTTCCAATTGATCAGCTGTGCCGTGCATTGTTAAATAAAGAGGATGCTTTATTTTAGCCATTTTACTTCATTGCTGGAACTTTCTTTACAATTGATGTGTTGCCAGTGGTAGCCCTGTCAATTAAGATGTGAAACATCTGCTAATTCCAGATGGATGGGAGAGTACGAGTATCGATGAGGATGAAGATGATGAAGATTGGATTGATGTTCATCATTCTTCAGATGAAGAACAGCAGAAAGAGTTGGTAAGTCTGAAGCTTTCCCCATTAACATATTTGGTATTTGGAATCAACGATGTGGCATGGGAGCATTTTTAAATTTAATGTTTATTAATAGCAGAGACTACTATTACCCTTCCCCATGTACCCTTGGGGATATGGTGCTGTTCCTTGGTCTTGATGGAACCTTTGCTGTCTGAAGAGCAGAGATGCTGCCACAGCAGCCAGTTTTTCTTTCGAACCAGTATCTTGCTGGGTCATGCCTGCAGGGAGCTAACAGTGGACACACTGGTGTGGACGTGGAGTCACAGAAAGTCCAGACTAGAGGAAGACAAAAGATTTCCCCCTGGAACCAGTAATTAGTGAGCCAGCAATGACTGGCATTTTTTCTTTGAAGAGGTATTGTGATTCTTGTGAAGGTTTGGCATTGTAACCAAGCAATGCCCACATCTGGTGAATTCCCAAGTTTATATTTGGGTTGGAGTTTCCACATGAAATCACTGTAATAACAAGGTAGTCTGTCAGCATCTGCCCACCACCACACTCCCTTGCCCCAAAATGTTCTCTAAACACGCTCTGCTGTGCAAATTTTTTTTACATTTCTATTTCCCTCTTCTCCCAACTCGTGAGTTATTCATATGTTTTCAGCGGTTTCTGGTGATGTATATCGATCAGGTTTAAAATGTGCCTGTAATATTATGTTGAATATATAATGGGACATCCAGTCTGTTCCAGTGAGATCGTGAGAATGACCTTTTTTGGGTCACTGACAAAATAATAAAGGCAGAAATGCCAGAGGTAAGAAAAAGTTTCCTTATGCAAAAAAAACACACAAAATTATGTGGAAACACATTCAGAGAATTAATATGAGCAAAGGAACAGACTGTAAATCTCCAGAAATATCAAAGGTAAAGCCAAGTCCAATGCCTCAGGGACTTGTGGTTGCCAAGGGAAAATCTGCTGTACAACTTCTCCCACAGCAATGTGAGTGATTGTTCACTGCCTGCTTATGTGGCTCAAACCTTGAACAAAATTTAAAAGAATGTGCAGAGACCGCGGGAATGGTGAATTATAATGGAGTGACTCAGTAGTTAAAACCATTATTGGTTGCTCACTTCTGAGAGGAAAGAAAGTAGGTTTCATTTGAGTTGTTTTCTCATTGGTTAAGTAAAGTTCTGGTTAGATGATATTTACTAGGAAATGAATTCCTTGATGGGTTGTGTTTCAAAAGGTGGAGAAGGTGAAGACCATGCCCACAGAAGCACGCAAAGCAAAAGCAGCACTTGTCAGTGCTAGTCGCCTCCTCACACAGGAAGACTTCAAGAAAATCCGACTGGCCCAGATAGCTAAAGAGGTTGACCCTGCCCCTGGCAAAAGTCAGAAGAGGAAGATTGAGGACAGCAGTGATGACGAAAGCAAGTATGTACATTTTAAATTCATAATAATTAGTATGAAAAATCTCTACACTCAGTGCTTAAGTTTCTTGGTGTAAACAACATTAGGAAAAGCTCCCTGTTCAGATAAGGCTAAAGCTTGTTTCTTATAATTTCAGTTGCACCTTAAACTCTGCTACAGAATAACTGTAAGAACATAAATGAAGCAGGGTAGAACATGGCTTCGTGACTACTGACCTAATCGAATGGTAGAAGTCTGTTTCTCTGCTACAAGACTGTTTTCCTCTCTGATCTTCATTACCCCGTACCCCTGTTATCCAAAAATATGCTGATCTTAGCCTTTGAATATAATCAGTGCCAGACAGCTCTCTGGGATTAAGAGTTCTCACGATTTATAAACTACACCTGAAGAACTTTGTCCTCATTTCAGACCTGTCCTGAGGTCGTTTCTCTAGCTGGTGGAGATAATCCTGTCACCCATCACCCTCTACAGAATTATCCATGTCACAGTCGGATCACTTCTCCCTTCTTAACTAACATTTACACATTCCTCATTTTAAAAAAGTGCATTCTTTTCCTCTAATTCCTCATAACCCGCCATTTCCCCACCGTGAAAATTCCCTTCCCTTCCGGCAAAATAAACAAAACAGCAGATGCTGGAATCTGAAATAAAACTGATGCTGAAAAATCTTCCAGCTGTGTCTGTTTTTGTTTTTAATCTCTTTATCTGCTCACAACCCCCTTTCCCTATCACCAGCAGACCTGCATTTTTATATCCTGTTTTTTCATTTGAAATTGTAGGTGCTAGTTGAGTAGCTGAGGGTAAAACTGACGCCTGTGGCATCCCAGTAACAAAATCCAGATAGACCCGTCTCCTTTTTCACCTTCCATCCTTCCCCAGCCCTGTGATGGTAAACCCTGGTGCCAGGAGGCACAGTCCTTTGTGACCTCTTGGACTGTGGAGACCATGTAATCAGCTTCCCGTGTGTCCCCTGCAGCTGATATGCAACTTTATTCTTTCTCCATGCCTCATTGATCTCCTGGACCTGGTAAATGATCAGATTGCTCATATTGCATCCTAGTACATAATGTGTGTTGGGCAAGGTCAAAAGGTAGGCTTCTGCATTATCACATCTTGGGGCTTTTGACCTATCTGAACTATAGACAGGTCCTTTTATCTGTGATCTACCCAAATCCACGATGCTGCTTCAATGGAAGGCTGTGACTGCCTAGACCAAGCTGCACCACTAACTCCTCATCTTTTCCCAACTGAGGTGCCAGTGCAACAACTTTACTGAAAGTGCCTCCACTTTAAAGAACTTTGAGCTCCAAGGTCCGACTTGTTCATCTCTACCAATTTATACCATTCACAGCCACAATGTATACAAGCCCTACCATATGTTGTTTTAAATTTCAGTTGAACAGGAAGATAACACTGCTACAATGGTGAGCATGTGTATCCTAATGGTTTATTGTTTAGTACTTACTTTGCCTGTAAGCAAAGGAGATGTGTGTGCTCTGTAAGATATTTAATAAATGCATCTTCTTTTTTGTTGCAACATTAAATCAAAGTGAACCAGAAGTGCATTCATCGAACTTGTTTCTAATTTTGACAATCTGGTGGTGAGTCAGTTATGTGTGGTCTGTTCTGCTACCAGCATCAATCACAACAGTATCCATCTCCAAGCCTTTGGTTTTTAATATGCAATTGTAAAATTGTTTAATTTTCAGAGGAGAGCTGCTTTCACTGCGAGATATAGAACGGCTGCATAAAAAGCCTAAATCAGATAAAGAAACTCGACTAGCAACAGCTATGGTAAGTATTGCTGAATATTCTTAATCATAGCTTCATTCTATTTGGTATTTTGAGGTCTTGCAAAGAGCTTCCTGCTACACGAATCACATTCTTGTTTACTTTCTGGGCTGTTTCCGATATTTATACTTCTGCTCAGTGTACCCATTGTGCCCAAAACACTCTCAGTAAAATTTAGCTATTTTTTTTATAAGTCTACATAAAACTGATCTTTAATTACTTATCTGTATTCTTTTAAGACACAAGTTTTTGACAGTTCTGTTTCCTTAAGTAGTTGCATCGAAAAACAATTGTGCAGAACAGCTTTGCAGTCATGAAAATGGTGGATTAAGAAAAGTGTAGTTGCGTCAAACAAAAATTATACTGTAACCAATCCTTTGTAATGATTTTTTCTGGCTTGATGTGGAGAATATGAAAAGCTGTTTGGTCAGAATCTCAAGTTGGGAGAAGCTGAAGGCTACAGATTTCATGGTTCATGGCTATGAAGTGACGGATGATGTTGGCCTAGAAAAGCAACTACCCACTACGGTTCAGGAGGCTGTGGGATTCAAGCTTTCTCAATTCCGATTTCGGTTTGAATTTGCCATTTTCTACAAGGGATCTCTAGCATCCAGCTAAAAGCCAGGCAACAGGCAGGCTGCTCAGTCGATCAAATTCAAAAATATCTCTGGTAGAAATACAAAAAGTAAAAATAAGCAAATTTAAATTGTACTTATTTACGAAAATAATTCAGCTACGCACATGAGATTAGGACACTAAAAATGTTACTTTTACTTAAGTCTGGAATATAAGTATGTCTTTTTTGAAGATTGATGCCAAGCACTTACAAATTAGTTTTCCTTTCAGGGAGACTATTAACCAATAGTTAGGCCTTATTGCAACACTACACTACAACACATTTAATCCTGATGGAAATCCAATCACAAACAAGAGAAAATATGCAGATGCTGGAAATCCAAGCAACACACACAAAATTCTGGAGGAACTCAGCAGGCCAGGCAGCATCTATGGAAAAGAATACAGTCGATGTTTTGGACCGAGACCATCCAAGAGTCCTACAAACAAAAATAACCCGGAACATTAGTTCATGGCAATCAGTGATTAGTGTTTTGAATGCTTTTGAACTAAGTATACTATGGAGTATAGTAAAGTATACTAATTTTAAGTGGAGCTGGTTCAATCTGATCTTTTTTGGCGCAAGTAAACCATCCATCTAAAGAGATGACCACATGTTGAATTATCGAGATTCTGTTGTTTAACTTTTGTCACTTTTGTGATTCTTGATTACACTTCATTGTGACAACATCTCAGTTTTATACCCTTTTATATAACCTTTGCCCTTTCTCTTTCTAATTTATTCTGTGCTCTCCTGATCAATTTCGATTACAGTTTAATTGGTGATGAAAGCTCACTGGTACTTTTTAAAGTAAATTGGGCTTCCTCGTGTTAAAGTACACTTGCAGGTTTTGCTTCAACATTGGTTTGCAATTTTTTATTTAAATTTTGAGCAATCCTTGTGCTTTGAAAAAGAAAACTTCCATTTTAAAAAATGACTGCTAATTTATGCTTGTTATGCTTTGGTCAGCAATTATTACAATCTGTCACTGCCTATCTTCATCATAATTCTTTCTAATCTGTATCAAGTTGCCCATTTCCAGGAATGTAGAAGTTTCAGCACAGTTGGAGGCTTTTCACTGCTGTTTCAGTCCAGTTTAAAAGGCCTAAAACTTTAATACCACCCTCATCCCCCATCATCTCCGACGCAACCCATCTTGCCATTAGAAGAAGGCAGATGGCCAATTTGTTTCTCTGCTTCCTCAGCTGCTTTATTTAACCACAGCAAATGCAAATGTCCATCTTGGTGAATAATTGATTTAAACAGTTATGAAAATATTCATTGTTTTGGACAGTGTGGCTCCAGTAATGTTCTAATTTGTCTTTAATGAGAAGACCTTGGGGTTTTGCTTTATAAATATTATACATTCAGTTTTACAGCTTACTGACAACGGACAGAACACTCTAACAGCAGTCAATGGCAACGATCTCTATTTCTCCTTGGCCTTTTCTCCTTGGAGCAACGGAGGATGAGAGGTGACCTGATAAAGGTATATAAGATGATGAGAGGCATTGATCGAGTGGATAGCCAGAGGCTTTTTCCCAGGACTGAAATGGCCAATACGAGGGGGCATATTTTTAAGTTGCTTAGAACAGGGGTCCCCAACCTTTTTTGCACTGCGGACCAGTTTAATATTGACAATATTCTTGCAGACCGACCGACCGGGGGTTGGGGGGGGGGTTGGTAGGTTGCCAACGGACAAGAGTAGAAGTCAAATACATTGTTTACCCAAAATAGACTACAATGACCATGAAGCCTTGTGCGGGCACCAGTGCGCATGTGTGACCTGCGCATGCGTGTTCCTGCCAATATTTTTCCCTGCAAATCGTTTTTGGCGATTCTGTTCAGGGGGTGGGGGTGATGTTAATCACGACCGGAATATAGGTGATAAGTGGCTAATACACTCAATTTTGTTTCTAAAAGGCTTTATCTAACGAATTTAATATTAAACACACAGCACATATTTTCCTCACATGAATATAGTGATGAGTCAATTATCAGGGGAGGACAGGGGAGCTTGAAGTAAGTGTTGAACGAACTTCCAGTAGAAGTGGTAGAGGCAGGTTCGATATTATCATTTAAAGAAAAATTGGATAGGTATATGGACAGTAAGCATTCAGCACGGACTAGAAGGGCAGAGATGGCCTGTTTCCGTGCTTTAGTTGTTATATGGTTATATAAATAAGTCAATAGCATCATTCCATTTTAAGTAACGTTTGGCTATTAAACACACAGCACATATTTTCCCCGTATGAACATATAAAATCATTGCAGCACACCAATATCGCTGAATCAGTGGGAGCTCTGGGCTTGTTTTCCTGCAACAAGACAGTCCCATTGAGGGGTGATTGGAGACATCGATATTTGAAGGGGGTTCCTGATGTTCAGTCTATTCCGCAAGTTAGTTTTCGTTGCATTCATTGCAGAAAACTCCGCTTCGCAGAAAAACGTTGGAAATGAAAGCAACATTTTCAGTGCTTTCGTGGCTATCTCAGGATATTTAGCCTTGACTTTGATCCAGAATACCGGCAGAGATGTTATGTCAAACATACTTTTCTACCCGCCAACATTTGCAAGCTCGAGGAGTTGATCTCCTTCCCGCGCTGACATGGATGACATGTGGGTAATGACCTCACATGCGTTCAAGCTCAACAGTGAGTGTGACAGGGAATGAGGAAAGGTGTAGCTGACTCATATTGCCAAATCATATCGTTTCCTTGCGGCCCGGTAGCACATGCTTTGCAGCCTGGTACCAGTCCGCGGCCCGGTGGTTGGGGACCACTGGCTTAGAAATAGGTACCGAGGGGATGTCAGGGGTAAGTTTTTCACACAGAGAGTGAATGCACACAGGGAATGCACTGCTAGTGGCAGTGGTGGAAGCGGATACAATAGTATCTTTTAAGAGCCTCTTAGATTCGGTACATGGAGCTTAGAAAGATAGAGGGCTATGCAGTAGGGAAATTCTAGGCAGTTTCTAGAGGAGGTTACATGGTCGGTACAACATTGTGGGCCGAAGGGCCTGTAATGTGCTGTAGATATTCTATGTTTCTACGTAACACACTGTGGGGTTAGGGGGAGTAGGGTGAAAACGTGGGCCATATCCCAAGTGAACAAATTGCAAGCACATACTTGCTGTGTGAAAAGGTTATACAACTTGTCCAAGAAGAATTTATCACCAGCTCAATTTTAGTCAGCAGCTGGAACTTGAAAACTAATCCATTAGCATCTTGTACAATTGTATTGCAAGGTGATTATCAGCCATTAACGACATGGATAATTTTGTGGAATTGTTGGGATCTATCATTACATTTCTTATCAAAATGTGATATTATCAATATTGTAGAGCACCTGAAAATCCAAGGGAAGGATATACAGCTTACATCCAACTCTTGTGAAATCAAGACTGTGTGTGTCATGAGGAGATGATGGAAATCTCTTTGCAATCTATGATGTGATTTGATAGAAAAGGCATACTATTTGGCTGGAAAATCAGAGCTTTGTATGTTTCTGCATTAATAATTGTGAAATAATGCATTTCCAGTTTTATATGAATGTAAGAAAAATGCTTTTCCTAGGACAGCAACCTCCAGTTGGTGTTATTTTTACCATCAAATTATTTGTTTTATTTATTTATTGAGTTGCATTATTGAGAATAGGCCCTTCTGGCCCTTCAAACCACGTTACCCAGCAACCTCCGATTTAATCCTAGCCTAATCACGGGACAATTTACAATGACCAATTAACATGTCAACCGGTTTGTCTTTGGACTGTGGCAGAAACCTAGCACACAAAGGAAATTAGTGACGTAATTAAACTTTTCAGAATCATTGCTAACGACAAGGTACAAAAAAGTGCATTCATAAATGTAATTTTAGATTTTAAAATGTAAAATCTTCTTATTACATTCAGAAACTATGAAGATCCATTGCTACTGCAGACTCACCTTCTGTTTCTTTCGACGGTTTGCTTTGCGGGATGCTCTCTTGAAGAGAAAGAAACAGTTGAAATAAGGAAGTAATAACAAAACACAATAGAAACCAAATATTGCAACCAAGAAGATATGTGACTCCTGCATTACAGAGCGTTTGCATTCTCAGGAAGTGGCCCGAAGTCTGAAGCTGCATATGCATATGCGTCAAGAAACAGGAGTTGGGAAAAATTATTTATATATATTTTTCACAAATTCTGTAAGAGTTCTTTGAATTCTGTATAAATGAATTTTTGTTACTCAAGTGGCTGTAATGTGGGGATTGTTTATATTATTGTTAATAGTTTATACAGTAATTAATCTACAAATAAAAAGGCCAAATCACTACTCAGTGTACTCATTTTCTGTACCACCATTTCCATGAAATTGCTTATCCTCCTCACGTTGATCATTAAACCAATGAAGTTCTGCAACATCTATGGAAACAGGACCTTGCTCAGGGTTACAACAAGATTCCATTTCTGAAAGATGTTTGTAACAGTGAGAAACTATAATGCCTTAGCTTTACTAAATACAATATCTGAACACTCTGGGTCACTTCCCAGTCACAGCCCTGAGAAACGGCCTCTGTCTTACACTTCCCCAGCAACCTTAGCATGCAGCTGAAAGTAAAGAGGGGAAGAAAGAAAAATTGGTGAAATGAAAGCATTTGTGATTGGGCTTCTGACATATTGAAGGAGATCTTTCAGCCCACCAGCTTACAGTGAACAATCTAACCTACCCACGTGTGTCTATATGAGATGCAAAAGGAAATTGGAGCACTCCAAGGAGACTCCTGCAGCCACAGGGAGCATGTCAATCTCCGCACAGATAATGTCTGCAGTCGGGATTGAACCCAGGGTCACTGGAGCTGAACTGTGGCAGCAATAACTACAGCACCACTGGGCCACGTGATTGGTAAAATATGTGAATTTCAATAAGCCACCTGTTGGTTTTTCTCACCATTGATATGTAGTACACAGGTAAGTTAGGCAAAACTACTTGAACAAGCTGTCTCTCTACGTAATGAATACTCCTGTTCCACAGTGCAGTGTTTGGGTGTTGCAATTTCCCATCAGATCATCGGAATTAACTGCATAACTGAGAATGAGTTCACAACAATCGACATTATTAATGCTTTAAGAAATTTTAGCAACTTGCAACAATGAAGTGAGAGGCCCTGGAATGGCAGTTCTCGAGGTGGCAAGGTATCGTCCTGTTTAGCACAACACTTTACAGTACACGCGATCAAGGTTCACTTCCTGTCGCTGTCTGTAAGGAGATCGTACATTCCCCCCGAGCCTGGGTTTCCTCCGGATGCTCCGGTTTCTATCCACAATCCAAAGATTGTAGGTTAATTGGTCATTGTAAACTGTCCTGTGATAAGGCTAGAATTAAATCGGGGCATTGATGGGCCGTGTGGCTCGAAGGGCCACAAGGGGCTGTGTCTCAATAAATATTTAAAACATCAAACCTGTTGAATGGTTTGAGCCCATTCACTCTCAGACTGGGGTCTCACAGCCAATCTACCCATTGAGCCATAGTGAACACAGAGAAATTTACAGCTACCTTGTCAAAGCCTGATTGATGTCATCAATGTGCATATCTTGTTCTTCCCCTGCCCTCCTTCCCTTGCGCAGGACAGCAACAAAAGACCAGCAGTGGTTAATAGTCAGACCAGTGGAGCTGGCAATGTGAATGATTTTTCATACAGGTAGTAAATCAGTTTAAATATACATCTTGAGTTATCCCTTGAAGACAATAGCATGCTAGCAGATTATTTATCAAATTATGCTTTCAGAAAGTAGTGGATATCACATAGAATCATTTAACAAAATTGATTGCCTCAATCACAACGAAAAGGTAATGGACAGGTCAGTGTAGGAGTGGGAAGGGAACCTGAAATGTTTTGCATCCGGGAGCTTGGGATGGCCATTGCTGATGGAGCATAGACGTTCTGCAAATCAGTCATAATGTTTACGTTTAGTCAAATGCAGAGGAAGCCACAGTAGAAGCACTTGGAAAGGCTGATTAGGTTTCTTTATGGTGTTGAGGGATGAGGCATAAAAACGAGTATTACACTTGCTGTAGCTACAGAGATCAGGGAGGGATGAGCACATGAGGGGGTGTTGTAGAGAGTAATCCCCCATCGCCCTACACTCTTAGATTTGTGATTTTGTATTGGTCCATTAGTAGTACGTTTACACTCATGTTTGTGGCTGCTCAATGAGTCGATTGGAGTGGGAGGATGTGGTGGTGTTGTGCAAGCACTCACAGACACCAGGTGAGCCAAGGTTTCGATTTCAAGGATACACATTGCATCGAAAAGATAGGCAGGAAGGAAGAAGGGGTGGTGTGGCTTTGTTAGTAAAATAAACTTTTAAAATAAATCATTGGAAAGAGGTGATCTAGGGTCAGAAGCTGTTGACTCATTGTGGATAGAGCTAAGGAAGTACAAGGGTAAAATTGATTAGAGAGCTTAAGGTAAAAGAACCCTTAGGGAAAAGTGATCATAATGTGATCAAATTTCTCCTAAAATTTGAGAAGCTAAAATCATATGTATCAGTATTACAGTAGAGTACAGGAAATTAGAGAGGCATGAACGAGAAGTTGGCCAGAATTGATTGGAAAAGAACTGGCAGGGATGACGGCAGAGCAGCAATGACTTGAATTTCTGGAAGCAATCCAGATGGCACAGGTATATGTATCCCAAAGAGGAAGAAGTATTCTAAAGGCAAAGTGACACAACCATGGATAACAATGAAAGTCAAAGAGCAAAAGCAAGTGCATGTAAGGGAGCAGAAATTAGTGGGAGGATAGAGGATTGGGAAGCTTTTAAATACCAACAGAGGGTAACTAAAAAAGTCATTAAGATGGTAAAAATTGAATACAAAAATAAGAAAACCAATAATATTAAAGAAGATACCAGAAGTTTCTTCAGATACATAAAGTGTAAAAGACAGGCGAGAGTGGATGTCGGACCGCTGGAAAACTATGCTGGAGAGGTAGTAATGAGGGACAAGGAATTGGCGGAACACTGAATAAGTATTTTGCATCAGTCTTCACATGGAAGACATTAGCAGTATGGTGGAAGTTCCAGGTGTCAGGGTTCATGAAGTGTGTGAATTTACCATGACTAGGGAGAAGGTTCTTGGGTAACTGTAAAGTCTGAAGATTGAAAAGTCACCTGGAACCGATGGTGTACACCCCAGGGTTCTGAAAGAGGTGGGTGAAGAGACTGTGGAGGCATTAATAATGATCTTTCAAGAATCACTAGATTCTGGAATGCTCTGGAAGACTCAAAAATTGCAAATGTCAGTTCACTCTTCAAGAAGGGAGAGAGGCAGAAGAAAGGAAATTATAGGTCAGTTCATCTGACCTCAGTGATTAGGAAGAGGTTGTAGTCAATTGTTAAGGATGTGGTTTCGGAGTACTTGGAGACACATGATAAAATAAGCCATCATCAGCATGGTTTCCTCAAGGGAAATTATTGCCTGACAAACCTGTTGGAATACTTTCAAGAAATAACAAGCAGGATAGACAAAGGAGAATAAATTAATGTTGTGTACTTAGATTTTCAGAAGGCTATTGACAAGATGCTACACATGAGGCCGCTTAAAAAGATACGAGCCCAGGATATTACAGGAAAGATTCTTGCACGGATAAAGCAGTGGCTAATTGGCAGGAGGAAATAAATTGGTATAAAGGGAGCATTTTCTGGGTGGCTGCTGGTGACTAGTGACGTTCACAGGGGTCTGTATTAGGACCGATTCTTCTTACATTCTATGTCAATGATTCGGATGATGGAATTGATGGGTTTGTTGCAAAGTTTGCAGGCAATACAATGATAAGTAGAGGGGCAGGTAGTTTTGAGAAAATAGGGAGGCTACAGAAGGAGTTAGACAGATTAGGAGAATGGTAAATAAGTAGCAGATGGAATAGTGTCTGGAAGTGTATGGTCACACACTTTGGTAGAGGCAATGAATGGGTTAGCTATTTGCTATATGGAGAGAAAATACAAAAATCTGAGGCACAACAGGATTTGGGAGACCTTGTGCAGGGTTCCCTAAAGGTTAATTTGCAGGTTGAGTCTGTGGTAAGTAAGGCAAGTGCAATGACAACATTCATTTCAAGAGAGCTAGAATATAAAAGCAAGGATGTAATGTTTAACCTTTATAAAGCACTGGTGAGTAATACTGGTGAGTATTGTGTACAATTTTGGGCCCCTTATCTCAGAAAGGATGTGCTGAAATTGGTGAGGATTGTGTACAATTTTGGGCCCCTTATCTCAGAAAGGATGTGCTGAAATTGGTGAGGATTCAAAGGAGGTTCACAAAAGTGATTCCAGGATTAAAAGACTTGTCATATGAAGAGCGTTTGATGGCTCTGGGCCTGTATTTTCTGGAATTTAGAAGAATGAGGGGTGACCTAATTGAAACCTATCGAATGGCCTTGATAGAGTGAATGTGGAGAGGATGTTTCCCACTGTGGGAGTGTCTAAGACCAGAGCACATAGTAACAAAAAGATGGGCGTCCTTTTAGAATGGAAATCAGGAGAAATTTCTACAGCCAGAGAGTGGAGAATCTGTGGAATTTGTTGCTACAGGCTGCTGTGGAAACCAAGTCTTTATGTATATTTAAGGTAGAGGTTGATAGATTCTTGATTGATCAGGGCTTGAAGGGATACCGGGGGAAGGCAAGAGATTACAGTTGAGCAGAAAAATGGATCAGCCATGCTAAAATGGCGGAGCAGACTTGATGGGTCAAATGGCCTAATTCTGCTCCTATATCTTATGATCTTATAGTCTATGCTACTACCAACAGAGGAGACCTTAGTGCCAAGGCTGAGTTAGAAACTGAAACAAGTGAAAGTCTGCAGATCAAAGTAATATACACCAAAAAGCTGGAGGAACTCGGCAGACCAGGCAGCATCTCGTGAGACCCTTCATTAAAAACCAACTGAAGCCAGATGGGAAAACGTGCTCCCCACTTTGAGATCCCACCACTCCAACCCTGTCTACATGGCAGCAGACTGTAGCTGTGTTTCGAAGAGTATAACTCATCCTCAGTGTGTGCTTGGTTTGTCTCTTATTAACAGTTTTGTTCCATTATCTTATCATGGTATTTGGCAAAGTGCTAAATGACTTTGGCTGTCATCTGCAATTCTCTGAAACATTAAATAATTAGAAGAATATTATCAGCTAGTATATTCACACTTGGAATTATCTTCAGGGGAGGAACCTAGATCAACTTTTATATTAATTGCCGCAAGTCGCTAACTTGTCAAAGCCTGATTGATGTTATCAATGTGCATATCTGGTCCTTCCCCTGCCCTCCTTTCCTTTGCACAGGACAGCAAACACAGGAAAGACCAGCCGGGTTAATAGTCAAACCAGTGGAGCTGATACTGTGAGGGAATTTCATACAGGTAGTAAATCAGAATCAGAATCAGGTTTATTATGACCGGCATGTGACATGAAATTTGTTAACTTAGCAGCAACAGTTCAATGCAATACATAATCTAGCAGAGAGAGAAAAATAATAATAATAATAAATGAAATAAAACATAATAATAAACAAACAAGTAAATCAATTACGTATATTGAAAAGATTTTTTTTAATGTGCAAAAACAGAAATACTGTATATTAAAAAAGTGAGGTAGCGTCCAAAGCTTCAAAGTCCACTTAGGAATTGCATGGCAGAGGGGTAGAAGCTGTTCCTGAATCACTGAGTGTGTGCTTTCAGGCTTCTGTATCTCCTACCTGATGATAACAGTGAGAAAAGAGCATGCCCTGGGTGCTGGAGGTCTTTAATAATGGACACTGCCTTTCTGAGACACTGCTCCCTAATGACGACCTGGGTACTTTGTAAGCTAGTGCCCAAGTTGGAACTGACTAGATTTACAACCTTCTGCAGCTTCTTTCAGTCCTGTGCAGTAGCCCCTCCATACCAGACAGTGATGTAGCCTGTCAGAATGCTCTCCATGGTATAACTATAGAAGTTTTTGAGTGTATTTGTTGACATGCCAACTCTCTTCAAACTCCTAATAAAGTATGGCCACTGTCTTGCCTTCTTTATGACTACATTGATATGTTGGGACCAGGTTAGATCCTCAGAAATCAGTTTAAAAGTAGATCTTTGAAGACAATACGTCACAACCACGGATTCGGGAGCAGAGCAGATACGGCAATTGCGCTCGTGAATATGCATATGTCAGCTAATTATTATTTCATTGTGATGGTATTTAACACCATTCTTTTCGTCATAGCACTTTTCAAGACTTGAGTAAAGCACAGCAATGTTTCGCTGTTGACTTGCATTCAGCCTAAGTCAACTGACTCAAGACTAGCAGTATTTGTTTTATATTTAGTAATTCATTTCAGCCACAGTGTTTGCTTCGTTTTCCATTTGAGCGTTTTAGTTAATGGCCCTGTTTGGCCTAGCATTTATTGTTTTCTTTTCCCTCTAACTGTTCTCATTAAAGTCTGTGAACTATCGACCCATTTCAGCGTCTCTTGATCTGTACTTGGGCCATATCCGAATGTGTTAACAGCAAGTCCTGACCACACAAAGATGGACCCAACAGAGAGAGAGCTACTGACCTTGGCCCTGAGATTCATTGGCCAGGTAGGGGACAAGCTACAGGCAATGGAATCTGTTCTGAGTGGAGTTACGGAAGCAATGAGGCAGATAATCTCGTGCCAACAAGCCCAGTCTCATCTGGAAGAACAGGTATCATCCCTAGCTGCAACTGTTGAACAGCTCACTGCAGACAATCGGACGCAAGTGTCTGCTATCTCTGCTCTCACGGCCACCGTCCACGAGCTCACTGTGGACAGCCTGTGTCAGCTGACAGCCGTTAACATCTTTGCCAATGCAATTCAGCAGCCTCTGGCTGCCTCAGTTCCACTGCCAGAAGTTCCCAGGTCCTCCTTTTCTGCTGCCCCGACAACCTCTGCTACTGATGCACCCGCTCCCACTGCCAAGCCCGGACCAGAACTGACTCCCGCCTTCGGACCCCCACAGACTCCCATGTCCATACAGGAACCAAGTATTCCACCTCCAGGCAGATATTCTGGTGATCCAGATGACTTTAGGAATTTTATTACCCAATGCGAGTTAACATTCCAAGCCCAGCCTGGTTGTTTTGGTGATAATGTGTGAAAACTGGCGTACATGGTCAATCTTCTAGATGGACCCCCACTCAGCCTTTTCAAAGCTTTACGGGAGCAAGAATACCCCACAGCCCAGTCGTTCAGACATTTCGTGGCAAAGTTAAGGAGAGGTTTTGACCTTCCACTTTGCGGTTAGGAGGTTGCCCACTCACTCTTGGATCTGCGTCAAGGTAGAGGAACGGTGAGAGCCTATGCAGTCAAATTCCGCACCCTTGCTGTAAAGATGGGTTGGAATGAGAGATCTCTCATCACTGCCTTCCAGCATGGACTGAACGCAGAGCTTTGGTATGAGATCGCTGTCCAGGACGAGCAGGCTAGTCTGGATGTCCTGATTAATCTGGCTATTTGAGTTGACAACCAGGTAACTGAGTGGTGCAGGGAAAGGATGTTTCAAGCTTCCTATGTGTCGTCTGATCACTGTCTTTCTTCTCTCTCTCCCTCTCTCTCCCTCTCCAAAAATGATCTGCACAATGCTTACAATCTGGTTTGCATAAGAGAAGGGGATGTGTGGAAGACAGCTTTCAACACTCGTCTAATGGCTACTGAGTACCTGGTTATACCCTTTGATCTGGCCAGCCCCCTTGATGTATCCCAGGCCTTGGTTAACGATGTGCTCAGGGATACGTTGAACCAGTTTGTGTATTTAAACGACATCCTTATCATTCCCGCTGTCACCAGGAACATGTCCAGCATGTCCAGAGAGTACCCAGATAGCCTCTTGAAAATAACCTGTACGCCAAGCCCGAAAAATGTGTTCCATAAAGTCCAGGTGTCGATTTTGGGCTATATACTTACCCCATCCAGTGTTCAAATGGATCCTAGTAAAGTTCATGCAGTTACAGAGTGACCCAAACCTCCTACAGTCAAACAGGCACAGTGCTTCATGGGGTTTGCGAACTTTTATCGCCGCTTCATCTGGAATTTTGGCTCTATCGCAGCTCCTATAAATGTCCTTACCTATTGTCCCGGCTACAAGAATGCAAAGGCCGGCGCTCTCTCCCAGCAGTTCGACAGATCTGAGGACAATGCCAATCCAGAGCCCATACTTTCTCGCTCGTGTATTGCTGCTCTGGTGATCTGGGGAATAGAGACAGAGGTGAGGGCCACCCAACGTTCAGACCCAGGCCCGGGTGGAGGACCTCCCAAATGGCTATTTCCCCTTGCTGCAATGCATTCCAAAGTGTTGGAATGGGATCACTTCTCACCTTTGGCTGGACATTGGGGAATTCAATGGACCCAGAAGTTTATAAAGAGACAATTTTGGTGGTCATCTATGTCCCAGGATGTCCATGACTTCATTTAGGTGCCTGTCCCACCTGCACTTGGAGCAAGATATCATGCCAGCATCCTGTGGGTCTGCCATGTCCATGGCCTGTGCCCTACCACCCTTGTTCCCACTTCTCAGTAGATTTCATCACTGGGCTTCCCCATCTAACAGAAGCACCACCATTTTGATCATTGTGGATCTATTTTCCAAGGCTGCCCACTTCATTGCCCTCCCCAATCTCCCATCTGCTCGTGAGACTGCCACAGGCATGTCTCAACATGCATTCAGGCTCCATGGGTTTCCTCAAGACATGGTCAGATCGTGGACCACAGTTCACTTCCCTCCTTTGGAAAGGCTTCTGCTCTCTTGTAGGAGCCACGACCAGCCTCTTGTCTGGTTTCCACCCCCAATCCAAAGGCCAGACTGAGAGAGTGAACCAGAAGTTGGAGACAACTCTGCACTGACTTGTCTCTTCCAACCCCACATCCTGGAACTCCCAATTAGTTTGGACAGAGATGGCCCACAATAACCTCCAGTTGTCCTCCATGAGTATGTGTCCCTTTGAATACCAGAAATGATTCCACCCCCTGCTCTTCCCTGATTAGGAGATTGACATAGGAGTTCCTGCTGCTGAACAGCTGATCCAGCGCTACAAGTGCACATAGAGATGAGCTAGGGCTTCTCTGCTGCGCGCCCAGAAACAACATGCCCAGCAGGCTGATCAGCTCCACCAGCAGGTAAGGCCAGGAGAGGAGGTCTGGTGGGCATCAAGGGATCTTCCCCTGAAAGTCAAGAGCCGCAAATTGGCACCACGCTACGTGAGACCATTTGTGGTGGAAAAGGCTGTCAACAAGGTGACTCCAGCACAGAGTCTGGCCCTGTAGCTCAGAAGGGTAGGGCAAGGAAGAGGAGGGCAGTTGTGATAGGGGACTCGATAGTAAGGGGGTCAGATAGGCGATTCTGTGGATGCAGTCCAGAGACCCGGATGGTAGTTTGCCTCCCTGGTGCCAGGGTCCGGGATATTTCTGATCGTGTCCAAGATATCCTGAAGTGGGAGGGTGAGGAGCCAGAGGTCGTGGTACATATAGGTACCAATGACATAGGTAGGAAAAGGGATGAGGTCCTGAAAGGAGAATATAGGGAGCTAGGAAGGGAGTTGAGAAAAAGGACCGCAAAGGTAGTAATCTCGGGATTACTGCCTGTGCCACGCGACAGTGAGAGTAGGAATGCGATGAGGTGGAGGATAAAAGCGTGGCTGAGGGATTGGAGCAGGGGGCAGGGATTCAAGTTTTTGGATCATTGGGACCTCTTTTGGCGCAGGCGTGACCTGTACAAAAAGGACGGGTTACACTTGAATCCTAGGGGGACCAATATCCTGGCAGGGAGATTAGCGGGGGCTACTGAGGTGACTTTAAACTAGAATGGTTGGGGGGTGGGAATCAAATTAAAGAGGCTAGGCGTGAGGAGGTTAGTTCACAACAGGGGGATGGGAACCAGTGCAGAGAGACAGAGGGGTGTGAAGTGAGGGTAGAAGCAAAAAGTACAAAGGAGAAAAGTAAAAGTGGCAGGCCGACAAATCCAGGGCAAGCATTAAAAAGGGCCACTTTTCAACATAATTGTATAAGGGCTAAGAGAGTTGTAAAAGAGTGCCTGAAGGCTTTATGTGTCAATGCAAGGAGCATTCGTAATAAGGTGGATGAATTGAAAGTGCAGATTGTTATTAATGATTATGATATAGTTGGGATCACAGAGACATGGCTCCAGGGTGACCAGGGATGGGAGCTCAACGTTCAGGGATATTCAATATTCAGGAGGGATAGACATGAAGGAAGGGGAGGTGGGGTGGCGTTGCTGGTTAAAGAAGAGATTAACGCAATAGAAAGGAAGGACATAAGCCCGGAAGATGTGGAATCGATATGGGTAGAGCTGCGTAACACTAAGGGGCAGAAGACGCTGGTGGGAGTTGTGTACAGGCCACCTAACAGTAGTAGTGAGGTCGGAGATGGTATTAAACAGGAAATTAGAAATGTGTGCAATAAAGGAACAGCAGTTATAATGGGTGACTTCAATCTACATGTAGACTGGGTGAACCAAATTGGTAAAGGTGCTGAAGAAGAGGATTTCTTGGAATGTATGCGGGATGGTTTTTTGAACCAACATGTCGAGGAACCAACTAGAGAGCAGGCTATTCTGGACTGGGTTTTGAGCAATGAGGAAGGGTTAATTAGCAATCTTGTCCTGAGAGGCCCCTTGGGTAAGAGTGACCATAATATGGTGGAATTCTTCATTAAGATGGAGAGTGACATAGTTAATTCAGAAACAAAGGTTCTGAACTTAAAGAGGGGTAACTTTGAAGGTATGAGACGTGAATTAGCTAAGATAGACTGGCAAATGACACTTCAAGGATTGACGGTGGATATGCAATGGCAAGCATTTAAAGGTTGCATGGATGAACTACAACAATTGTTCATCCCAGTTTGGCAAAAGAATAAATCAAGGAAGGTAGTGCACCCATGGCTGACAAGAGAAATTAGGGATAGTATCAATTCCAAAGAAGAAGCATACAAATTAGCCAGAGAAAGTGGCTCACCTGAGGACTGGGAGAAATTCAGAGTTCAGCAGAGGAGGACAAAGGGCTTAATTAGGAAGGGGAAAAAAGATTATGAAAGAAAACTGGCAGGGAACATAAAAACTGACTGTAAAAGCTTTTATAGATATGTAAAAAGGCAAAGACTGGTAAAGACAAATGTAGGTCCCCTGCAGACAGAAACAGGTGAATTGATTATGGGGAGCAAGGACATGGCAGACCAATTGAATAATTACTTTGGTTCTGTCTTCACTAAGGAGGACATAAATAATCTTCCAGAAATAGTAAGGGACAGAGGGTCCAGTGAGATGGAGGAACTGAGCGAAATACATATTAGTAGGGAAGTGGTGTTAGGTAAATTGAAGGGATTGAAGGCAGATAAATCCCCAGGGCCAGATGGTCTGCATCCTAGAGTGCTTAAGGAAGTAGCCCAAGAAATAGTGGATGCATTAGTGATAATTTTACAAAACTCGTTAGATTCTGGACTAGTTCCTGAGGATTGGAGGGTGGCTAATGTAACCCCACTTTTTAAAAAAGGAGGGAGAGAGAAACCGGGGAATTATAGACCGGTTAGCCTAACGTCGGTGGTGGGGAAACTGCTGGAGTCAGTTATCAAGGATGTGATAACAGCATATTTGGAAAGCGGTGAAATGATCGGACAAAGTCAGCATGGATTTGTGAAAGGAAAATCATGTCTGACGAATCTCATACAATTTTTTGAGGATGTAACTAGTAGAGTGGATAGGGGAGAACCAGTGGATGTGGTATATTTGGATTTTCAAAAGGCTTTTGACAAGGTCCCACACAGGAGATTAGTGTGCAAACTTAAAGCACACGGTATTGGGGGTAAGGTATTGGTGTGGGTGGAGAATTGGTTAGCAGACAGGAAGCAAAGAGTGGGAATAAACGGGACCTTTTCAGAATGGCAGGCGGTGACTAGTGGGGTACCGCAAGGCTCAGTGCTGGGACCCCAGTTGTTTACAATATATATTAATGACTTGGATGAGGGAATTAAATGCAGCATCTCCAAGTTTGCGGATGACACGAAGCTGGGTGGCAGTGTTAGCAGTGAGGAGGATGCTAAGAGGATGCAGGGTGACTTGGATAGGTTGGGTGAGTGGGCAAATTCATGGCAGATGCAATTTAATGTGGATAAATGTGAAGTTATCCACTTTGGTGGCAAAAATAGGAAAACAGATTATTATCTGAATGGTGGCCGATTAGGAAAATGGGAGGTGCAACGAGACCTGGGTGTCATTATACACCAGTCATTGAAAGTGGGCATGCAGCTACAGCAGGCGGTGAAAAAGGCCAATGGTATGCTGGCATTTATAGCGAGAGGATTCGAGTACAGGAGCAGGGAGGTACTACTGCAGTTGTATAAGGCCTTGGTGAGACCACACCTGGAGTATTGTGTGCAGTTTTGGTCCCCTAATCTGAGGAAAGACATCTTTGCCATAGAGGGAGTACAAAGAAGGTTCACCAGCTTTGATTCCTGGGATGGCAGGACTTTCATATGAAAAAAGACTGGATGAACTGGGCTTGTACTCGTTGGAATTTAGAAGATTGAGGGGGGATCTGATTGAAACGTATAAGATCCTAAAGGGATTGGACAGGCTAGATGCAGGAAGATTGTTCCCGATGTTGGGGAAGTCCAGAACGAGGGGTCACAGTTTGAGGATAGAGGGGAAGCCTTTTAGGATCAAGATTAGGAAAAACTTCTTCACACAGAGAGTGGTGAATCTGTGGAATTCTCTGCCACAGGAAACTGTTGAGGCCAGTTCATTGGCTATATTTAAGAGGGAGTTAGATATGGCCCTTGTGGCTACGGGGGTCAGGGGGTATGGAGGGAAGACTGGGGCAGGGTTCTGAGTTGGATGATCAGCCATGATCATAATAAATGGCGGTGCAGGCTCGAAGGGCCAAATGGCCTACTCCTGCACCTATTTTCTATGTTTCTATGTTTCTATATAGATTGCATCTACCAGCATCACTGAAGATCCACCCAGTGTTTCAGGTTTCTCAGCTCAAACCAATTACTACTCCTTCCCTGGCCCCAGTCACCCTACCTCCCTGCTTGGTAGATGGTTCTCTGGTCTATATGGAGCGGCGCCTCCTGGCATCTCACCGGGTACGTGGTAAGGTCCAGTGCCTTGTGGACTGGGAAGGGTACGGTCCAGAAGAATGTTCTTGGATCCCAGTGAAGGATGTCTTCGACTCATCACTCATCAGGAGCTTCCTGCGGACACAGGTCTGTGGTGCCCCAGGAGCTGCACCTGGGGAGGGGGGACCCCGTCACAACCACAGATTTGACAGCGCAGTAGATACGGCAATAGCCCTGTTTGGCCTAGCGTTTACTGTTCTCTTTTCCTTTCAACTCTGTTCGTATTGAAGTCTGTGAACTATCAACCCGCTTCACTGTCTCTTGCTCCACACTTGGGCCATATCCAAATGTAGTGACACAATAGCATGCTAACAGATTATTTATCAAATTATTTTATGCTTTCAGAAAGTAGTGGATATCACGTAGAATCATTTAACAAGATTGATCGCCTCAATCACAACAATAAGGTCATGAACAGGTCAGTGTGGGAAACTGAAATGTTTTGCATCCAGGAGTTTGGAATGGCCATTGCTGATGGAGCACAGACGTTCTGCAAATCAGTCATAATGTTTACGTTCAGTTGAATGTAGAGGAAGCCACAGCAGGAGCAATGAATCCAGTAGACAAGGTTAGAGGAGAACTACTTAAGGCATTGCCACACTTGGAAAGGTTGTTTGGGTCCCTGGATGGTGTTGAGGGACGAGGCATAAGGACAAATGTTACACTTGCTGTAGCCGCAGAGATCAGGGAGGGATGAGCACATCAGCGGGTGTTGTAGAGAGTTGTCTGTCATCACCTTGCACCCTTAGATTTGTCACCTCAATTTGATCCATCGGTAGTATGTTCACAATCGTGTTTGTGGCTGCAAATTGAGTGACTGGAGTGGGAGGATGCGAGGATCTTGTGCAAGCACTCACAGGCACCAGGTGAGCCAAAAGTTCAATTTCTGTGTAGCCAATTGAACGTATAGAGAAAATGTAGAGTGATGCTCTAGTTGGCCAAGTAGATATTAATCGTCTTTGCACCAGACATTGACGTAGGCTTCGGATCCCAGGCTGACTTGTGAGGTGGAGGAGTGGTGTCCCTGTCACTGCTGAAAGTCAGGCCCTCCTTGAAGATGTCTGGCAGGAGTCCAAATAAGCTTCCAGGATTGACACTTTCTCAACTCCATCATCACAGAACATCCAGAGCAACTTGTACCCAGTTGGCATAATTGTGTCTTAAAGGATAGAATTGTATCCAATTGGAGTAGAGCTGTTGGGAGCTCGTGTGGCTGTACTGGAGTCGATTATCTTGTGATGTACATTGATTAGATGGACAATCCACACCAGGGGTGCATGAAACTTTTTGATCAGGGTGGCGATTGAAATTTAGAATGCAGAGTTTTGCAGCAGTTTTTCTCATTTGAGGACAAACCAGTCAGCAAGAGGAATTCAATAGAAAGGCCCAATGGGAATAATTCAAGGGTAAGCGGAGTGGCCATTCTCTGAGTGGCCATTCTTGTGAGTGTGCCAGTCTTTAGAATGGCTTTGGCTCATCAGGCTTGGGTGAGGTAGAATCTCCTGTAAGTTACCCTCTCTCTGTTCTCATTTGTTCATTCCTCATCTATTAGTACATAGTATAGTGAGAATGGCTCCAGGGACAGTGTTTTGTACTGTGTGGAGGATATGGGAAGTCTGGGAGACATTACTCGCCCAGATAAACACATCTGCACCAGGTGCACCGAGCTGTAGCTCTTGAGAGAACATATTAAGGAACTGGAGCTGCAGCTCGATCCTTGACTTGTACGGGAGAATGAAGGCTTGATAGACAGGAGCTACAGGAAGGTAGTTACCCCTAGCTAGTAGGAGACAGGTAACGGGGTGACTGTCAGGAGAAGGAAGTGAGATGCACAGCCAGTGCAGGTGGCACGTTGCCTCCCTGGCACCAGGATCAGGGATGCCTCAGATAGTGTCCATGGCATTCTCAAGGGAGAAGCTGAACAGCCAGAAGTCTCGGTACAAATTGGCACCAATGGCATGAGATCCTGAAAAGAGATTGAAGAGAGCTAGGAAGATAGCTGAGAAGCAGGACCCCCAGAGTAGTAATCTCTGGATTTCTGCCTGTGCCACATGCCAGTGAGGGTGAGAATAAGATGATTTGGTAGGTGAATGTGTGGCTGAGGAACTGGTGCAGGGGAAGTGGTTCAGATTTATCAATCATTGGGATCTCTTCAGGGGAAGGTATGAACTGCACAACAGGGATGGGTTACACTTGAATGTCCACACCAGGGGTGTATAAAGAGAGCTACTACTTAATCAGGGCAGTGGTGGAGGTTTTGAATGCAGTGTTTTGTGGCAGTTTTTCTGATTTGAGGAGTGACCAATCAGCAAGAGGAATTCAATAGAAAGGCCCAACAGAAAGTCTGAGAGACATCTACTCCCATATATACACATCTGCACCAGGTGCATCGAGCTATGAACTGTACAACGGGGATGGGTTACACCCAAACCCAAGGGAGTCCAACGTCCCCATGGGCAGATTGGCTAGCATTTTTCGGGTGGGGTTAGACTAATTTGGCGGAGGGGGGTGGGGTGGGAACTGGAGTGATAGTGCTGTAGTTGAAAACTAACTACAAACAGAGACAACGTGTAGTGAGACTCCTAGCAAGGAGAGGCTGATGATAGAGCAAAATTGCAGTCAATAAGGTGGACAAAATCGAAAAAGGTGAATACATGACTAAAGATGTTATATTCGAATGCGCACAGTATACGGAATAAAATCGATGAGCTTGTAGGACTTGCAGATTGGCAAGTATGATGCTGCAGGCATCACTCAATCATGGCTGAAAGAAGATTATAGCTGGGAGGTTAATGTCCAAGGGTGCACATTAAATCATTAAAAATAGGTGACATGGGGTCAAAAGGCATTGACTCATTGTGGATAGAGATAAGGAACTGCAAGGGTAGCATTGATTAGAGAGCTTAAGGTAAAAGAACCCTTGGGGCAAGTGATCAGTATTACAGTGGAGTAGAGGAAATTAGAACAGCATGAGAGAGGAGTTGGCCAGAATCGATTGGAAAAGATGACTGGCAGGGATGACAGCAGAGCAGCAATGGCTGGAATTTCTGGAAGCAATTTGGAAGGCACAAGATATGTACATCCCAAAGAGGAAGAAGTGTTCTAATGGCAAGAAGACACAACCAGGCTAACAAGGGAAGTCAAAGCCAACATAGGAACCAAAGAGAGGCCAACCTAGTAAAGCAAAAATTCATAGGAATCAGGAGGATTGGTAAACTTTTAAATACCAATACAGGGCAACTAAAAAAAGTCAATAAAATGGTAATGATTGAATGCAAAAGTAGGTTTGTCAATAATATCAGCAGATACCAAAAGTTTCTTCAGAAATATAAAATGTAAAAGAGAAGCAAGAGTGGATATCGGACCACTGGAAAACAAAGCTGGAGAGGTAGAAATGGGGAACAATGACATGGCAGACAGACTGAATACGTATTTTGCTTCAGTCTTCACTGTGGAAGACACTAGCAGTATTTCAGGCAGAGGATGAGAGATTCTTAATTGGCCAGGGCTTGAAGGGATACATGGGGAAGGCAGGAGACTGGGGCTGAGAGGATTAATGGATCAGCCATGGTGAAAATGCGGAACAGACTTGATGGGCCAAATGGCCTAATTCTGCTCTTGTATATTGCTTGTGGGGAGCCAGGAGGGCAAATGTGCTCCTCACATTGAGGTCCCACCACTCCAACCCTGTCTACGTGGCAGCAGACTGTAGCTGTGTCTGGAAGAGTATAAGTCACTCCCAGTGTGTGCTTGGTTTGTCTCTTATTGATAGTTTTATTCCATTATTTTATCATGGTGTTTGATGAACTGAATCTCGCTAAATGACTCTGGGTGTCATCTGTAATTTTCTGAAAGATTAAATAAATAGAAGAATATTATCAGCTAGTATGTTCACACTTGGAATTATCTTCAGGGGAGGAAGCTAGATCCACTTTTATATTTATTGCCACAAGTTGCTAACTTCAAGCAAGTCATTATAAATGAAAATTAGATAGCAGATCAATACAACCAGACTTGGTAAAACCATAACACCGCATTCTGAAGCAGCTGTACTCACTAAGCACTGGAGCAGATTCTCTGAGTCATCTTGTTGCCTCTCTTGTCTACTACAGTCAACTAGTTCTTCATTAAAATGAATACATGTTTTACAAGCCAAGGCGGTAATTTGTGGCAGCAGTTAGTGCAACAGCTAGACACTCCAGCGACCTGAGCTTGATCCTGACTTCATGGTGCTTGCATGTTTTCCACGTGGCTGTGTGGGTCTACTCAGAGTGCTCTGGATTCCCCCGATATCGCAAAAATGTGTGTATTGGTAGGTCAGCTGATTAAATAACCATTACAACGTTGGTGTACAGAAGAGCATCTCTGAATGCACAACACGTTCAGCCCAGAAGAAGATGAGCTACAGCAGCAGGCCACAAACCTGCACTCACTGGCCACTTTATTAGGTACAGTACTTACTTACTACCCGTTGCACAGCAGCGAAGGGCCTCCATTTTGGTCTGCCCTTGGCCATCTTTTCTTTTGTACCCCAGGTGTGGTTCAGGGTCCTCATTTCTGCCTCTATGGTACTGCGCCAAGTTGTTTTAATCTCCCATGCTTCCTCCACCCTTCTGGGGTCCAATGAAGTTCTGTCTTGATGATGGATCTGACTTCTCTTCTCATCACCTCGACCCTCCCTTGTGCAGCTGGATCCTGGACTGCCTGTCAGATCGCCGGCAGGATGTAAGACTGGGCTCCCTCAAGTCCAACCCTCTGACTCTCAATACAGGAGCCCCTCAGGGCTGCGTACTGAGTCCCCTCCTTTACCCTCTGTATACCCATGACTGTGTCGCCACCCACAGCTCCAATCTGCTAATTAAATTTGCCGACGACACTACATTGATTGGCCTAATCTCAAACAATAACGAGGTGGCCTACAGGAAAGAAGTCATCTCTCTGACACAGTGGTATCAAGAAAAGAACCTCTCCCTCAATGTCACAAAAACAATGGAGCTGGATGTGGATTACAGGAAGAATGGAGATGGCTAACCCCTATTGACAGCAATGGATCTGGGGCTGAGAGGGTGAACAGCTTCAAGTTCCTCAGCATCCACATCATGGAGGACCTCATGTGGTCTGTACACTAGCTGTGTGGTGAAAAAGACACAACAATGCCTCTTTCACCTTAGACGGTTGAGGAAGTTTGGTATGGGCCCCCAAATCCTAAGAAATTTCTACAGGGACACAATTGAGAGCATCCTGACTGTCTGCATCACTGCCTGGTATGGGAACTGTACCTCCCTAAATCGCAGGATTCTGCAGAGAGTGGTGTGGACAGCCCAGCGCATCTGTAGTTGTGAACTTTCCATGATTCAGGACATTTACAAGAACAGGTGTGTAAGAAGGGCCCATAGGATCATTGGGGACCCAAGCCATCTCAACCACAACCTATTCCAGCTGCTACCATCTGGGAAGTGGTACCGCAGCATAAAAGCCAGGACCAACAGGCTCCGAAACAGCTTCCTCCACCAGGCCATCAGACTGATGAACTCACACTGATTTGGGTGCACTCTATATTACACTGACCGATCTATTTATTATAAGTTATTATAAATTACTATGATGGTGCATTTAAATGGAGACGTAACATAAAGATTTTTGCTCTTCATGTACATGAAGGATGTAATAAAGTCAATTCAATTCACGAGCCCAATCCATCTCCAGCATGTCATCATGTTGATTGTGGCTATGTCCTTTTGATGACACTGACGGAGTAGGGTATGGTGGGAAATATTTATTGGCCAGAAAATATGGAGGACCTTCCAGAGTCTTCTGGTGTGAAATGACAGCAGCTTAGCAAGGTTGCACTCTGTCATGTACCAGCATTTTGATTCATGCAAGAGTGTGGACAGAACCGGACACAGCTCTGGTCCACTTCACCTTGGTGCAGATGTCTATTAGGTACAGTGGGTACCTAACAAATTGGCACTGAGTGTATATGGACTTTAGCAAGGGCCCTCAGGCCAGGCTAGTCTGGAAGTGGAGATTGCATGGGATCCATAAGTGGTTTGGATTTATAACTGGGTCACTAGTCGGAAGCTAGAGTGATTGTCCAGAATTGTTTCTCAGACTGGATGCCTGTGTTTAGCCATGTGCCACAGGGGTCAGTGCTTAGACCTTTGTTGTCTTCACCTCTCCAAGCAATCAGTATAGGAGTTGGGAAGTTAGGCAGCAGGTACATTAGATGTTAGTGAGGCTGCACTTGGAGTATCGTGTACAGTTCTGATCACCCTACATGAAAGATGTTTTTAGACTAGAAAGGGTGCTAGAAAGTTTCACCAGGATGTTGCCTGGACTTTGGAGGGTGGTGGTGGAGGGAGCTGAGTTACTAAGAGATGTGGAATAGACTAGGCGACTAGGACATTATTCCCTAGAACACAGGAGACCTGAGGGCTGACCTGATAGAGTACTGTACTGTATATAAGATTATGAAGAGCATAGACAGGGTGAAAACACATGGCCCTTTTCCCAGGAAAGTTTGCTAAAAACTAATGGGTAGGCTTAAGATCAGGGGTGAGATTTCCAAAGAACATCAGGGGCAGACTCTTCTCGTAAAGGGAGATTCCACTTGGAATGAGCTGCCAGAAATAGAGGTTGAGGTGGACACATTAGCAACATCTGAAAACCATCTAGTTAAGCACATGGATAGGGGAGGTTTTGAGGGCCTTGGGCCAAATGTGATCAGATGAGACAAACTCGCTGGGCAACACAGTTGGCATGCAAATGTTAGTTCCAAGGGCTAGTTTCGATGCCATAGGACTCTGACTCTATGGTGAGCGGTTTGTGCCTAGTCATTGTTCCCCTGATATCTCGCTACCATTCTCCCCATTGACCTATAGTGACAATGGAGAAATTGCTGGGCCATGCACTCAGTAGTTATTTATTAGGTAACACTGTAAACCTCATGAATGTAAATATCTCATCAACCAATCATGTGGGTGGAATTCAATGCATAAAATGTATAAGATGTGCATCATTGCATGGTAAGAAAACTACACCACAGCGGACAGGAAGGGTCTATAACAGATAGCCCAAACCGCCCACTTCATCAGCACCAGCCATCAAGTACATGTAAAGGAAGGTGCTGGAAAAAGGCCAGCAATATCATTAAGGATCCCACCCACCCTGCTCATGGACTGTTTTTCCCACTCCCATCTGCGAGGAGGCAATGTAGCTTCCACACCAGGACAGTTACTTTCTCATAAAGTTAATTTCTCCAAACCATCATGCCGAACAACACCTCCCCTCACTAATCCACACCTCACACCACCATCACCACCACTTTATCATTTTCTGTCATTGTCACCTTATATACAGACACTCCTGTGCCTGGTGTCAATTTATGAACATACAATCAATGTGTATATAGTATAAGCTATCTTATAGATTTCTATTTATTGGGTTGCTATTGTGTTCCTTTTCCTAATGTGTCTTTTTTTTGGCTGCATCAGATCTGGAATAACAACTATTTCATTCTGCATTACACTTGTGTACTGGAAATCACATCAAACATCTTGAATTTTGAAAAGCATGTAGACCGTGTCAAGAGGTGGATGAACCAGGAGGTACGTCGTCTGCTGAAGGCTAGATCTCTGGCATTCAAGTCTGGCAACCCAGGCCTGTACCAGAAAACTAGGTATGATTTGTGGAGGGTTATTTCAAGGGCGAAGAGACAATTTCCCACAAGGTTGGAGGTGATATCAGATGCACAGTAAAATATGTTGAGAAATGATGAGGTGACGCACTTTGAGGGACATTAGGGCACTGGCAATGAATGACAGCAACTTTAGAAATGTTAAGTAATAAGGAACAAAGTCCAAGGATCTCAGGAAGGCATTAGCACAGGTAGATAAGGTGGTTAGGAAGATAATCCTGATACCACTTTACTGGAGCATAGAAGAGCAGAGAGGGTATGATAAAATTTTATAAAACATTGTTAAAACTCCATTAACCCAGCATTCTGGGGGCTAATGTGAATGTTCTTATTAAATACCCCAACACACTTTTAACTCTACACTTTAAGCTATTACAGAACAGAATTTAAATTTTCCTCGCAAGTTTAAAGGGAGCGTGGGAAATCGTTTCACTGGAGCGTGAGGACCGGATAACTGGAGTTACCAGAAGTATGAGGGTGGATTCCAGTGCATTTAATAGGTGCAATATTAGCATTCATTTCAGGAGGACTAGAATATAAAAGCAAGGATGTGATGTTGAGGCTTTTTAGGACATTGGTCAGACCATACTTGAGTATTGTGAACAGTTTTTGCCCCCCATATCTAAGAAGAGATGTGTTGGCATTGTAGAGGGTCCAAAGGAGATTAACCAGAATGATTCTGGGAATGAAACATGGGAGTCTTGGTGGCTCAGGGTCTGTACTCGCTGAAGTTTAGAAAAAACAGGGAGGAGTCTGTGGAATTCATTGCCACAGACAGCTGTGGAAGCTGTCATTGAATATATTTGAAGCGGAGTTTGATAGGTCTTTGATTAGTTAGTGCATCAAAGGTTACAGAGAGAAGGCAGAAGAATGGTGTTGAGAGGGATAATAATTCAGCCATGATGGAATGGCAAAGAGGACTGGGTGGGCTGAATGGCTAATTTGTTCCAGTGAGGTGGCGGATAAATGTGTGGCCAAAGAATTGGAGTAGGGGATAGGGATTCAGATTTCTGGATCATTGGGACTTCTTCTGGCACAGGTGTGACCTGTACAAAAGGTATGGGTTGCACTTGAACCCAAGGGGGAACCAATAACCTTATGGGTAGGTTTGCTAGAGCTGTTGGGAGTGGTTTAAACTAATGTGCCGGGGGATGGGAACTAGTATGATAGAGCTAAAGATGAGCCAGCAGATTTACAGAAATCTGATGATGTAATATGTAATATGAATGTAAGGAAGGACAAGCCAATAATTGGGTACAACTGCAGACAGAGCAAAGAGTTAAGTTGTACCACAGAGACAAAATTCATAAGGACTGAAGCTACTGTAATTAAATGCATGTGGCATTCAGAATAAAGTGCACGAACGCATGCTGCAATTAGAGATTGGTCGGTATAACATTGAGGGCATCACTGAGTCCTGGCTGAAAGAAGGTCATAGGTGGAAGTTTAACATCAAAGGATACACTTTGTACTGAAAGGACAGGCAGGAAGGCATAGGTGGTGTTGTGTAGCTCTATTGGTGAGAGAAGGAATTATATCTTTAGAAAGAGGTGAGATAGACTCAGAAATGTATGATCTTTGTAGGTGGAGTTAAGGAACTGCAAGGGTAGAAAAATCATTATGAGAATCATATATAGGCCTCCAAATAGTAGCCAAGATGTGGGGTTGAGATTGCAGAGGGAGCTGTAAAGGGAATGTAATAAGGATAGTAACACAATTGTAACGGGGGACTTCAATATGCAAGGGGATTGAGAAAATCAGGTTGGCGTCTGATCGTAAGAGAGGGAATTTGATGAATACCTACAGATGGCTTTTTAAAGCAGCTTGCGCTCAAGCCTTCTCGGGGAAAGGCTATCTTAGATTGGGTGTTGTGTAATAACCCAAATCTTATTAGGGAGCTTAACATAAAAGAACCCTTAGGAGGCAGTGATCATAATATGATTGAATTCATACTGCAATTTGAGAGGGAGAAGCATAAGTCACATGTATCAGAATCACAATGGAATAAAGGGAATTACAGAGGCATGAGAGAGGAGCTTGCCCAGGTGGATTCAAGGGGGATATTGGTGGGGATGACGACAGAACAGAGGTGACTGAAGTTTCTGGGAATAGTTCACAAGGCACAGGATAGATATGTCCCACAGAAGAAGTTCTCAAATGGCAGGACTGGGCTGACAAGGGAAGTTAAGGACTGCATAAAAACCAAGAAAAGGACATACAAGGCAGTAAAAGTGAGTGGGAAGTTGGATGACTGGGAAGCTTTTAAAATCCAAAAAAAAAGCTACAGGAAGGGAAAACATGAAATATGAGGGCAAGCAAGCTGATAATATAAAGCAGGATACTAAAATGGGGGACAAAGAAATGGCAGATGAACTTAAGTATTTTGTTTCAGTCTTTACTGTGGAAGACCCTAGCTATATGCCAGAGGTTCATGAGTGTCAGGGAGCAGGAGTGAGTGTCATTGCTATTACAAAGGAAAAAGTGTTAAGCAAACTGAAAGGTCTTAAGGTGGATAAATCATCTGGGCAGATGGACTACATCCCAAAGTCCTGAGAAAGGTTGCAGAAGAAATAACAGATGCATTGGTCATGATCTTTCAAGAATCACTTGATTCTGCATTGGTCCTGGAGGACTGGAAAATTGCATATGTTATTCCACTCTTTAAGAAGGGAAGAAGACAAAAGAGGAAATTATAGGCCAGTTAGCCTAACCTCAGTGGTTGGGAAAGTGTTGGAGTCCATTATTAAGGACAAGTTTTCGGAGTACTTGGAGACTAATCATAAAATAAGTCAAAGTCAGCATGGTTTTTGTAATGGGAAATCTTGCCTGACAAATCTGTTAGAATTATTCGAGCAAGTAACAAGCTGGGTAGACAAAGGTCAGGCAGTGGATGTCATTTACTTAGATTTTCAGAAGGCATTTGATAATGTGCCTCACATGAGGCTGTTTAACAAGATGAAATCCTATGGTATTACAGGAAAGATGCTGGCATGGATAGAGAAATGGTTGACAGATAAGAGGCAGCAAGAAGAAATAAAGGGGGCCTTTTCCAGTTGCCTGCCAGTGACTAGTTGTGTTCCTTGGAGCTCAGTATTGGGGCCACTACTTTTCACATTATTTGTCAATGATTTAGATAGTGGAATTGATGGCTTTATGGCAAAGTTTGCAAATGATACAAAGGTAGGTGGAAAGGTAGATTGAATAGAGTGTTGGGAAATGTATGAAAATGCATTTTGGTAATAGGAACAATAGTGCAGACTATTATCTAAATGGGGCAAAAATTCAAACATCAGAGGTGCAAAGGGACTTAGGAGTCCTTGTGCAAGACTCCCAGCATGTTAAATCACAGGTTGAGTCTGTGGTAAAGAAAGCAAATGCAATGTTGGCATTTACTTCAAGGGGAATAGAATACAAAAACAAGGAGATAATGCTAAAGCTTCATAAGACACTAGTCAAGCCACACTTGAATTATTGTCAACAGTTTTGGGCCCCTTATCTCAGAAAGGATGTAATATCATTGGAAAGAGTCCAGAAGACATTCACGAGGATGATTCCAGGAATAGCGGAGTTACTTAATGAATACTTTGCTTCAGTATTCACTACAGAAAAGGACTTTGGAGATTGTAGGGATGACCTACAGCAGATTGAACAGCTTGAGCATATAGACATTAAGAAAGAGGATGTGCTGCAGCTTTTGGAAAGCATCAAAGGTTCAAAGGTACAATTTAATGTCAGAGAAAAGTGTACAATATACATCCTGAAATGCTTTTTCTTCGCACCCATCCAAAGATTGAACAACAATTAAATGTTAGTACACCAAAGTTCCTCCCCCCCGGTGCATAAGTGGCAGCGAGCAACATAAAAAAGCAAGTATCAGCAGCGCCACGCAGCACTCACGCGTGAGCAAAGAAATAGCAAAGACACAGACTTGCAGTTACCCCAAAAACTTCACGTTTCACTTGGTGTCTGACATACTGCAGGTTCTCTCTTTCCCTAATAGGGGAGATAGGAGGTGTCTCCATTTTCCCAGCAGGTGGGGAGACACAACAAACAACTCGCTGGTGTACGATGTTAAAAGTCTGTTACGTTGAATTTTTCGAGCTCTGTGCTTGAAGATCACAAAGATCCCGGGTCTCCAGGCACACAGCAGACATCCCAATCCCCCAACGACACAAGAGTCTCCTGTCGTGACACTGACCCTCGATCTCCAGGGCCCTGAGATCCTAGGCTTACAAATTCGACTCTTAGGCTGAGCCTTTGGCGTGCCGTACAACGGCCAGTTATGGAACCCCAGGAGCAGGTCCCATTCCCGCAAAGAACCGTAGTCAGCATGTAACTCCAGGTCAGGGTCTTCAAAAGAACCCTGAAAGGGAAAAATAAAGATATTAAAGATGGAAATAGAGCTGTTTCCGAAGATGCAAGCAAAAGAGTCACCGTTAGGCGCCATTAACCCTCCTAAGCTCCACCTTATCAAGTTGGATAAGTCACCGGGACCGGACGAGATATATGCCAAGCTACTGTGGGAGGTGAGGGAGGAGATTACTGAGCCTCTGGTGATGATCTATGCATCATCAATGTGGACGGGAGAGGTTCTGGAGAATTGGAGGGTTGCAGATGTTCCTTTATTCAAGAAAGGGAGTAGACATAACCCAGGAAATTATAGACCAGTGAGTCTTACTTCAGTGGCTGGTAAGCTGATGGAGAAGATCCTGAGAGGCAGGATGTGAACAGTTGGAGAGGCATAATATGATTAGAAATAGTCAGCATGGCTTTGTCAAAGGCAGGTCATGCCTTACGTGCCTGATTGAATTTTTTGAGGATGTGACTAAACATATTGATGAAGGTAGAGCATGGAGGTTGCTGACCAGTGGAGTGCCTCAGGGATCTGTTCTGGGACCCCTTCTCTTCATGATTTTTATAAATGACCTGGATGAGGAAGTGGAGGGATGGGTTAGTAAATTTGCTGATGACACAGAGGTTGGGGGTGTTGTGGATAGTGTGGAGGGCTGTCAGAGGTTACAGTGGGACATTGATAGGATGCAAAACTGGGCTAAGAAGTGGCAGGTGGAGTTCAACCGAGTTAAGTGCAAGGTAGTTCATTTTGGTAGGTCAAATACGATGGCAGAATATAGTATTAATGGTAAGACTCTTATCAGTGTGGAGGATCAGAGGGATGTTGGTATCTGTGTCCACAGGACACTCAAAGCTGCTGCGCAAGTTGACTCTGTGGTTAAGAAGGCATATGGTGTATTGTCTTCATCAACCGTGGGATTGAGTTCAAGAGCTGAGAGGTAATGTTACAGCTATATGGTCAGACCCCACTTGGAGTACTGTGCTCAGTTCTGGTCACCTCACTACAAAAAGGATGTGGAAACCATAGAAAGGGTGTAGAGGATATTTATAAGGATGTTACCTGGATTGGGGAGAATGCCTTATGAGAATAGGTTGAATGAACTTGGCTTTTTCTCCTTGGAGCGATGGAGGATGAGAGGTGACCTGATAGTGGTGTATACGATAATGATTGCATTGATCGTGTGGATAATCAGAGGCTTTTTCCCAGGGCTGAAATGGCTAACACAAGAGCGCACAGTTTTGAGGTGCTTGGAAGTAGGTACAGAGGGGATATCAGGGGTATTATTTTTACACAGAGAGTAGTGAGTGTGTGGAATAGGCTGCCGGCAACTGTGGTGGAGGTGGATATGATAGGGTCTTTTAAGAGACTCCTGGATAGGTACAGGGAGCTTAGAAAAATAAAGGGCTGTGGGCAATCCTAGGTAATTTTTAAAGTAAGTACATGTTTGGCACAGCATTGTGGGCCAAAGGGCCTGTATTATGCTGAAGGTTTTCTATGTTTCTATGAAGGGATTTGAATATCAGGAGCGTTTGGCAGCTTTGGGCCTGTACTCATTGGAATTAAGAAGAATGTGTGGGGTTCTCATTGACACCTACCAAATGCTGAAAGGACTAGATAAGTTAGATGTGAAGAGGGTGTTATCTATGGTGGGTGTATCCAGAATTAGAGGGCACAGCCTAAGAATTGAGGAGAGACCCTTTAGAACAGAAGTAAGGAGGAACTTTTTTAGCCACAGGGTGGTGAATCTGTGGAATGCTCTGCCACAGACTGCGGTGGAGGCCAAGTCTGTGGTATAGTTAAAGCGGAAGTTGATAGCTTCCTGATTGGTCGGACATCAAGGGAGATGATGAGAGGGCAGGTGTATGAGGTTGAATGGAATCCCAGATCAGCTGTGGTGGAATGGTGAAGCAGGCTTGATGAGCTGAATGGCCCAATTCCGATCCTATGCCTTATGGTCTTATAGAGTAGATAGGGTGGATGGTAAGAAAGTGTTCCCCATAGCAGAGGTGTATAAAACCAGAGGGCTCAGGTTTAAGATGAGGGGTTAGAGACTTAGAGAAGATTGGAAGAAGACTTATTTTCACCCAGGGGCTTGGAATCTGGAACACACTGCTCAAAGGGACAATGAAGCCTCAAGTATTCAAGTGATCTTCTCGATCCCAAATGAGTATTGAATTGTCAAGACTGATATGGCTACAGGTGAAATGCTGGAACATTGAACTAGTATAAATGGTTGGCATGAAAGCATTTGTTTCTGTGCTGTTTGAAGTAATAAGGGAAACAGAACAAAAAGAAGGAACTAACCTGTATCAGCAAGCGTGGGCAGAACAGAAACACATGCTGCATGTGTGGGGAGCCACCTTTCTGCTGAATGTGCTACAGGTCACAGCCCCTGATAGTATTGACTAGTGGAGCATTGTGAGAGGTTATCAGAAGCATGCACCTTTCTAATGCTGAAACAGGCAACTACAGAGATGCTGGAATCTGGAGCAAGTATCAAATTGCTGGAGAAGGTGATGGAGGATCTCATCCACAAATGTTGACTAACCATTTCCTCCACAAATGTTGCCTGATCCTGCCTCCAGCAGATTTTTGCTAATGATTACTGGAGCAGTGATAATTGTAATTAGAATTATGAAAAAGTGAGAAGGTAAACAGTGAACTCTTATTTACATTAATTAGTGAATTGATTGTAAGGGGGCATAAATTTAGGATTAGAAATGGAATCATTTATCTACATTGAATTGAATTCTTCTGTAAGGTAGTTGATTTATGGTCAGCCTCAGTTTTACTCCTTTAATTTTATGTTGGAAAGAAAATATAAAGGTACAATATCACTATCAGTTAACCTATTCTTATTTATATTTTGTGTTATTATGTCTTGAAAATCTACATTGAATTGAATTCTTCTGTAAGGTAGTTGATTCATGGTCAGCCTCAGTTTTACTCCTTTAATTTTATGTTGGAAAGAAAATATAAAGGTACAATATCACTATCAGTTAACCTGTTCTTATTTATATTTTGTGTTATTATGTCTTGAAAAATGCTAATTGGTGTTAATTAGCTCTAATCATCACTTGTGATTGCACACTGTATTCCACTAGTTTTTGCACCACACCCAAAATGCATGCTTAATTACACATAAAGCACTAGAGGAACTCAGAGGGTCAGATAGCATCTACAGAGGGAAATGGACAGTTGACATTTCAGGTAGAGGTCTTTCCACCTTCACTCCCCACTCCCTTGTGTCTCCTGCTTAATTATCAACTTGCCAGCCAGCAGAAATAATCATTTACTATTTACACTCAGTTTTTTTGGTCACATTGAACACATCTGGAAGGACTTATTAAAGAATTTAGCTATTCTTGTGATTATAGCGATAGTTTACAAGTCTCTCACTATAATATTTTTGAATTTTTGAATATGTTGCGTAAATCTACAAAACCAGATTTCATTGTCTTTGCCATTATATAATGTCCAAAATTGCACAGTCTCAAGAGTGTCTTCAACCTTTATACAAATTCATTATCATCCACTTGTTTTTATATTCAGTACCCTATAATTAAATCTCATAATTACATTTTCACTTTTTATGGGCTGTCACCACTAATCTGCTTTTGAAGACCAGATTATTCATACTTTCTGTTCTATTGCTTCACTCTAGGACATGTTTGCTGACATGTTATTAGACAATTGGCATATATATATTACTTCTGTCAATATTTTATGTTGTTTCCAGGTGTATTTGGGAGGACATAGACAGCAATTTAAATATGTTAAACACATAACACTGCAAGTAGAATCATCACTATCAATGACGTGAATCTCTCCTAATGTTAGAGCAGAGCAAAGAGGTAACTTCAGTATGAACGTGGGCAACATTTCATTCTGATTACTATCGGTAGCTGTTCTATTCCATTCATATGATTATTCATTTGTTAGGCTTATTTCTTAGCTGCGTTTTAGTAAAAATAATGGAAATATGCTCAAATCAAATGTACTTTTAACTTGGAGCTCTGTTGTTCCCAAATGGGTGATTAATGTCGGCTAGCACCCATACTGAAGTATTTATTACCAGAGCCCTATCGAGGAGAAATTGAAGGAACCAGTAAATTCCTTGGTGTAAACCTTGGAGAAGGACTTCTTATCAATCTTGCCTATGAAGCTTCTGGGTATGTGCTCTTTGAGGTATTAGCTATTTTATTTTATTTTATGAGGATGGTCATACAGTTAAATACTGCCATCCGAGTAGATCACAAGTTGTACCAATATACATTGAGACACAATTTATTTTAGGTCACTCATTTTTTTTTGTTGACATCAGATAAAAAGGTAAACTATAGCATATCAGGTAAAACTAAAGGCCTGAGAGAATATACACTACAGTGTAATGTTTAAGAAATGTGTATTATGAGTTCTAGGCTGCCATAGATCTTCAAATGGTATTATGTTAACACCAGCATTAACCTATTTCATATACAGTAAATGGATTAACAGCAATGATAAGATAACACTGAATCGAACAATAAGAGACTATTACTTACTTTCCTCATCCTTTTACTGGCAAGCTTACAGAAAAGTAGTTCTGAGTTCCCAAAGCAAAATGGGATCTGGGACAGTGAGTAAAATAGACACTCGCCTCTATTGGACTCCTGGTGTGCAATATTCTCTCCAACCCCAGCATTAGTTGCATATTCTACCCAGACATTTCAGCATCCTCATCTCCTTTAAGATCTTTTTATTAAACCCACCTCTTTGGACTGCCTTCTGACCAGTCATCCTAATAACTCCTTCAGTTCGTGCATCCGGGTGAAGGGTTTCAGGTATTACCTTGGTGACTGAAGTGAATCCTGCTGGCTCTGACCAGAGTTCCAAAGTGAACCACCAGACTATGGCCATTCACTGTGAAGTAAGTCCTGAAATTATCCAGAGATTACTGAGCAACAGATATTGCCACATTAGTCACTAAGCTCTGTCAATTGTTTCCACCTGAAGTCCAGTGGTAAACCTTAATTTTAGTTGAATTCCCTGGAGAAACATTCTTCTCCAAGCTTATGCCAGGCTTTGTGTCTCTGGCTTGGAGTCTCATGTACTCAGTAACAGTATACTTCCCTCTCCTCCCAGCCTGTCTTGAGCTCAGCCTACAAAATAAAGAAGTTCTGTTTGCAATGACTTGTGGATTTCTTTTGTGTTTTGAGTGCACTGTTTTACATAATATAATGCTGTTATTAATGAATAGTTTGGTAGATTTTGAATGTCTCTGAATATCAGAGAAACAACTTAAATTCTTCAACAGCTCTGAAAGGTTATGAGGTAATTCTCATCCTTGTCTTCTGTCAAAGCATGTCAAAGTTCAGAGCTCTGGGGGAGCAGCTTCAATTGCATGTCAGCTGAGGCCTGATATGATGAACTGTTGTCTTGTAATCACTCTCCAGGATTTCACCAACATACAGGGGGAAAGCAGGCAATAGGAGAAGCTACAAGCCCAAGTTTTGGACAATACCAGCAGATGTGTCTTTGAACTGATGTGTAACTCATGTCCCTGCTTGCAGATATTGCACCAGTATTGTCGCACAAGACTCAAGAGGAAAGATTTACCACGGTAGAAATATGGACTACGCATTTACTGATATTTTAAGGGCAATCACAGTTGACGTGCAATTTGTAAACAGAGATCAGATAGGTGTATATATTAATTCCAATAATATATAGAAAAGAAATGTAACCTTTTAAATTGCTGAAATATCTGGATTTGACATAGTGGGATAAAATCTGTGTTTCCAATTTTCTAATATTTTGTGTATTTCTGTGCTTATCCGTGGAAAAGCTAGTTCTGTTTCCAGAGGTAAGACATTGAAACAATAAGATTTTATTTTGTGACATTGAGAGAGTTAATGGGTGATCCTCAAATCAATGAATTGGTGTATGCTAATATGCATTGTGATGACCTATTTCCTTTGATCAAAAAGGCATATATTAAAACACAGGCCATTGCAGGATTCTAGCACATACTGCTTTGCCTGGGACTTAGTGATCTAGAAATTCCTCAAATGAAGCCAAAGTCTGGTGGTACTTTTAAAAGATGATTAATTGAATTTTTGAGATAGAGAAATATTTAAAGAGCTTCAGATTAGAATTGGTTGATACAGAGGGTAAAGGGATCACTGGTTCTGACCTGATAGTTTGGTTGGTGTATTTCTGTCGTGATGCATGTTTATTTACATGTCTAATGTTTGAATTCGGCAGTAACTTGACTTAATAACTCTTCCCAGCCTTTTCCAACAAGGTGCTTAAGTTCCAGGTTCAGGGGAACATTCTATATGAAGCCGTACATTTTCTCCACCAGGTACCCTTATAAATTGCTGAGTTGTGTTGACATTTTCACACCTGACTCCACTAAATGCTGGCAGCTTTATGGCAAAGGGCATTGATAACTGAAAAACATCACTAGGGCTCTGGAAGATTTAGGAGTGCTTCATTGCACAGTCGAAACAGTTTAAAGCCTGGCCTCTCTAATTTAGGTGCACATTATTTTGAGTCTTTTAGTCATGAGATAGCATGCAAGTTCCTCAAAGGCGGCACCAGAGATCAGGTTTGAACCTGGGTTCCCAGAATTGTGAGGAAACAGCACTACCTGCCGTGAGAATTATATTCTGAAGCAACGTATTTTGAACTGCTTGAACTATATGTTAAACAATGTAATAAAATATAAATACAAATCAATTTAAATTTGAGCAGTCTGAAAATATTGCACTGTTAATACCACACTGTTACCTTGTGGTCATTGAATCTGATCAACTGATCTGTAATGATATGGCCCTTGTGGCTACAGGGGTCAGGGGGTATGGAGGGAAGGCTGGTGCAGGGTTCTGAGTTGGATGATCAGCCATGATCATAATAAATGGCGGTGCAGGCTCGAAGGGCCGAATGGCCTACTCCTGCACCTATTTTCTATGTTTCTATGTTTCTATGTAATAGAAATTATAGAAAAGTACAGCACAAAAACAGGCCCTTTTGCCCATTTAGTGCATGTTGAACCATTTAAACTGCCTAGTCCCATCAACCTGCACCAGGACCATAACCCTCCACACCTATCCAAATTCTCTTAAACATTGAAATTGAGCTCACATGCACCACTTGTACTGACAGTTCATTACACACTCTCATGACCCTCTGAGTGAAGAAGTTTCCCCTCATGTTCCCCTTAAACTTTTGACCTTTCACACTTAACCCATGTCCTCTAGTTGTAGTCCCACCTTCAGTGGAAAAAGCCGACTTGCATTTACCCTATCTATACCCCTCATAATTTTGCATACCTCTATCAAATCTCCTCTCTGGCTTCTACATTCCAAGGAATAAAATCCTAACCTATTCAATCTTTCCTTATAACTCAGGTCCTCCAGACCCAGAAACTTCCTTCCAAATTTTCTCTGTACTCTTTCAAACTTATTTACATCTTTTCTGTAGGTAGGTGACCAAAACTACACACAATACTCTCAATTAGGCCTCACCAATGTCTTATACAACTTCAACATAACATCCCATCTCCTGTACTCAGTACTTTGATTTACGAAGGCCAATGTGCCATAAGCTTTCTTTACAAATGTATTTACCTGTGCTGTCACTTTCAATGAATTATTGACCTGTATTTCTAGATCTCCCTGTGTTACCACATTCCTCAGTGCCCTACCATTCACTGTGTAAGATCTACCCTAGTTGGTCCTACCGAAGAGCAAAACCTCACACTTGTCTGCATTAAATTCCATCTGCCATTTTTCAGCCCATTTTTCCAGCTGGTTCAGATCTCGCTGCAAGCTCTGATAGTCTTCCTCGGTGTCCCCTACACCCCAAATACTGGTGACATCTGTAAATTTCTGATCCCATTAGCCACATTATCATCCAGGTTGTTGATAAACAACGGACCCAGCACCAATCCCTGCGGCACTCCACTTGTCACAGGCCTCCAGTCAGAGGCAACCATCTACTACCACTCTCTGGCTTCTGCTGAAAGCCAATGTCTAATCCATTTTACTACCTCATCCTGAATGTTAAGTGACTGAACCTTCCTGATCAACCTCCCAAGCAGGACCTTGTCAAATGCCTTGCTAAAGTCCATATAGGCAACATCCACTGCCTTGCCTTCATCAACTTTCCAGGTAACTTCCTCGAAAAACTCTATAAGGTTGTTTAGACAGGATCTACCATGCAAAGCCATGCTGACTATCCTAAATAGCTGTTGGGAGTGGCTTAAACTAATATGCCAGGGGGATGGGAACCAGTATGATAGAGCTGAGGATGAGCGAGCAGATTTACAAGTAGATGATGTAAAATGTAATATGAATGTAAGCAAGGACAAGCCAATGATTGGGTACAACTGCAGACAGAGCAAGGAGTTAAGTTGTACTGCAGAGCAAAATTCTTAAGAACTGAAAGTGATGTATTTAAATGCATGTAGCATTCGGAATAAGGTGGATGAACTCATGGTGCAATTAGAGATTGGTCAGTATGACATTGTGGGCATCACTGAGTCGTGGCTGAAAGTAGGTCATAGTTGGGAGTTTAACATCAAAGGATATACTCTGTACCGAAAGGACAGGCAGGAAGGCATAAGCGGTGGTGTGGCTCTATTAGTAATAGCGGCAGGCCAATTGATTCAAAGAGAGAGCAAGAGTTTTGCACAGGTTGGGGAGAAGAGTTTAAAAAACGGGCGTTTCGCTGGGCTCAGCGCATTAGCAGCTAACCAGTCAATTCGAAGAGGGAGCGCTTCGCACAGGTTGGGAAGAAGAGTTTTGACAAAGGAGCTTTTCACGGGCTCAGCGCATTAGCGGTGCACCAATCGATTCAAAGAGAGAGAACTTCGCACAGGTCGGGGAGAAGAGTTTTGAAAAAGGAGCGTTTAACAGGGCTCGGTGCATTAGCAGCATTCCAATCAATTCGAAGAGAGAGCACTTCGCATATGTCAGGGAGAAGAGTTTGAAAAAAGAATGTTTCGTGGGGATTGGCGCATTAGCGGTGGACCAATCGATTGGCGATTCATTATCAGGAGCACATAAAAGTAAAGCAGGGTCAAAGCAGAGCAGCCATTGTGTGAGTGGACCAGTGTGGGAGTGGGAACTTAAGGCTTTGGCGAGGCGCCATGGGTAAGTAGCAGGTAAGGCTATTGTAGTAACTGAATAAAGTCACTAAATTACAGCTAATTAAATTAAGTAAGGAAGATGCAGGAACAGGTGATGTGCTGTAGCTGCATGATGTGGGAGCTGGTGGACCCCACTGTGGTTCCCGGTGACCACATCTGCAGCAGGTGTTGGCTGCTCGAGGAACTCAGGCTCAAAGTTGGTGATATGGAATCTGAGCTTCAAACACTGTGGCACATCAGGGAGGGGAGAGAGTTACCTGGATTTTCTGTTTCAGGAGGTAATCAACCCATTAGATAAGCTGCCTCAAATTTGGTCTGTGTGTGGTCAGGGACAAGAGGGTGTGACTGCGAGTGAGGCCGGTAGTGGGATCTAAGAGACAGTGCTGGAGGAGCCTCAGCCCTTGAGCTTGTCCAACAGGTCTGAGATTCTTGCTCCCTATGTGGATGAGAGTGGGGGCTGCAGGAAGGATGAGCAACCTAACTGTGGCACTGTAGTTCAGGCAGCCATTCCAGAGGGGAGAAAGAAGAGTAGTGTAGGGTAATTGGGGTAGTATAGTCAGGGCAATAGAGAGTTCTCTGTCGCAAGGATAGAGTGTCCTGAAGGCTGTGTTGCCTGCCTGGTGCCCGGGTTCAGAACATCTCAACTGACCTGCAGAGGAATTTTCAGTGGGAGGGGAAAGATCCAGTTGTCATGGTCCATGTGGGTACCAACAACATAGGTAAAAGGAGGATAGAGGCTCTGCTGAAGGAATTTGAGCAGCTAGGGACCAAATTAAAAAGCAGAATCAAAGAAGTAGTCATCTCTGGATTAGCAAAATTGGCAAAGGTTCAAAAAGATTAGAGAGTTAAATAGGTGGCTCAAGGATTGGTGTGGGAGAAGTGGGTTTGAATTAATGGGAAATTGGGACCAGTATTGGGGAAGGAGGGAGCTGTACCAATGGGATGGGCTCCACCTGAACCGTGATGGGACCTGGATCCTAGCGAATCACATAACTAAGGCTGTGGATAGGGCTTTAAACTAAATAGTAGCGGGGTGGGTTCAACAGATCGAAGAAGTATGGATAAAGTAAAAAAGAAAAGTATGGATAAAGATGAAGAAAAAGCAAAAGATAAAAAAGAGTGGAAAATTTAGGTGCAAAAGGGTAAAAGATTACAAGATTTTAAAAGCACAATGAGTGTAAAGGTACTTCATTTAAATGCCTGTATATTCAAAACAAGGTTAGTGAACTTGTGGCACAAACCAGTACAAAGAGGAATGATTTAGCGGCCATTACAGAGACCTGGTTGCAGGGTGGAGAGGATTGGGAATTAAATATCCAAGGATATCAGGTAATATGGAACGATAGGCAGGAAGGTACGGGAGGTGGGGTAGTGCTCTTAATTAAGGATGAGATCAGGGCGATAGTGAGAGATGACATAAGATCTAATGAGCAGAATGTTGAATACATCTGGATAGAGATTAGGAACAGTAAAGGGAAAAAATCATAGGTGGGAGTTGTCTGTTGGCCACCGAATAATAACATTACTGTGGCACAGTCAATAAACAGAGAAATATCAGAGGCATGTAAGGATGGAACAGCAGTTATCATGGGGGACTTTAACTTGCACATAGATTGGGTGAATCAAGTTAGTCAAAGTGGTCTTGAGGAGGACTGGAAGATGGCCAAATGTCACGCCATTGTTCAAAACAGGATGTATGCAAAATGTAGGTAACTATAAGCCAGTTAGTTGGGAAAGTGCTTGAAGTTATCATTAAAAAAGCAATAGTGAGGCATCTGGAAAGAAATGGATCCATCAGGTAGACACAACATAGATTCAGCAAAGGCAGGTCCTGTTTGACAAACTTACTGGAGTTCTTTGAGGATATAATGAGCACAGTGGATAGAGGGGAACAGATGGACATTATTTACTTGGATCTTCAGAAGGCATTCGATAAGGTACCACTTAAAAGACTAATCCATAAAATAAGGGTGCATAGAGTTGGGGATGAGGTATTAGCATGGACAGAGGATTGGTTAACCAATAGAAAGCAGAGAGTTGGGATACATGGGTGTTTCTCTGGTTGGCAGTCAGTGGTGAATCGTGTGCCGCAGGGGTCGGTGCTGGGCCCGTAACTGTTCACGGTATACATTAACGATCGGGAAGAGGGGACCAAGCGTAGTGTATCTAGGTTTGCTGATGATACTAAACTGAGTGGAAAAGCAAATTGTGCAGAAGATATGGAGAGTCTGCAGAGAGATATAGATAGGTTAAGTGAGTGGGCAAGGGTCTGGCAGATGGAGTACAATGTTGGTAAACACGAGATTGTCCACTTTGGAAGGAAAAATGAAAGAGCAGATTATTATTTAAATGGTAAAATATTGCAGCATGCTGCTGTGTAAAGGGACTTGGGAGTGCTTGTGCATGAATCACAAAAGGTCGGTTTGCAGGTGCAGCAGGCTATTAAGAAGGGAAATGGGTTGTTGGCCTTCATTGCTAGAGGGATTGAATTGAAGAGCAGAGGGGTTATGCTGCAACTGTACAGGGTACTGGTGAGGCCACATCTGGAGTACTCTGTGCAGTTCAGGCCTCCATACTTGAGGAAAGATATACTGGTTTTGGATGCAATGCAAGGAGGTTCACCAGGTTGATTCCAGAGATGAGAGGGTTAGACTATGAGGAGAGATTGAGTCGCCTGGGACTGTACTCGCTGGAATTCAGAAAAATGAGAAGAGATCTTATAGAAACATATAAAATTATGAAAGGGATAGATAAGATAAAGGCAAGAAAGTTGTTTCCATTGGTAGGTGAGACTAGAACTAGGGGACATAGCCTCAAGATTCAAAGGAGTAGATTTAGGACAGAGATGAGGGGGAACAGCTTTTCCCAGAGAGTGGTGAATCTGTGGAATTCTCTGCCCAATGAAGCAATAGGTGCTATCTCAGTAAATATATTTAAGACAAGGTTGAATAGATTTTTGCATAGTAGGGGAATTAAGGGTTATGGGGAAAAGTCAGGTAGGTGGAGATGAGTCCATGGCCAGATCAGCCATGATCTTAATGAATGGTGGAGCAGGCTTGATGGGCCAGATGGCCTACTCCTGCTTATTTTTGCATGACTTATTTAATTTAACTATTTATATATATTTTAATATTATATGCATAATATCGCATTAACCAGAGACCAATCTGGACTTTGGAAGATTGAGAGGAGGGGATTTCAATCAGGTCCACTGCTCAAGTAGAAAAGACAGCAGCAAGTGAATCAGAGCAGTGTACCATAGAACCATAGAAACTACAGCACAGAAACAGGCCCTTTGGCCCTTCTTGGCTGTGCCGAACCATTTTCTGCCTAGTCCCACTGACCTGCACATGGACCATATCCCTCCATAAACCTCCCATCCATGTACCTGTCCAATTTTTCTTAAATGTTAAAAAAGAACCTGCATTTACCACCTCGTCTGGCAGCTCATTCCATACTCCCACCACTCTCTGTGTGAAGAAGCCCCCCCTAATGTTCCCTTTAAACTTTTCCCCCCTCACCCAAAACCCATGTCCTCTGGTTTTTTTCTCCCCTTGCCTCAGTGGAAAAAGCCTGCTTGCATTCACTCTATCTATACCCATCATAATTTTATATTCCTCTACCAAATCTCCCCTCATTCTTCTATGCTCCAGGGAATAAAGTCCTAACCTATTCAACCTTTCTCTGTAACTGAGTTTCTCAAGTCCCGGCAACATCCTTGTAAACCTTCTCTGTGCTCTTTCAACCTTATTTATATCCTTCCTGTAATCTGGTGACCAAAACTGAACACAATACTCCAGTTTCAGCCTCACCAATGCCTTATACAACCTCATCACAACATTCCAGCTCTTATACTCAATACTTCGATTAATAAAGGCCAATGTACCAAAAGCTCTCTTTACGACCCTATCTACCTGTGACGACACTTTTAGGGAATTTTGTATCTGTATTCCCAGATCCCTCTGTTCCACTGCACTCCTCAGTGCCTTACCATTAACCCTGTATGTTCAACGTTGGTTTGTCCTTCCAACGTGCAATACCTCACACTTGTCTGTATTAAACTCCATCTGCCATTTTTCAGCCCATTTTTCCAGCTGGTCCAAGTCCCTCTGCAGGCTCTGAAAACCTTCCTCACTGTCTACTACACCTCCAATCTTTGTATCATCAGCAAACTTGCTGATCCAATTTACCACATTATCATCCAGATCATTGATATAGATGACAAATAACAATGGACCCAGCACTGATCCCTGTGGCACACCACTAGTCACAGGCCTCCACTCAGAGAAGCAATTCTCTACCACCACTCTTTGGCTTCTTCCATCGAGCCAATGTCTAATCCAATTTACTACCTCTCCATGTATACCTAGCAACTGAATTTTTCTAACTAACCTCCCATGCGGGACCTTGTCAAAGGCCTTACTGAAGTCCATATAGACAATATCCACTGCCTTCTCTTCATCCACTTTCCTGGTAACCTCCTCGAAAAACTCCAACAGATTGGTCAAACATGACCTACCACGCACAAAGCCATGTTGACTCTCCCTAATAAGCCCCTGTCTATCCAAATGCTTGTAGATTCTGTCTCTTAGTACTCCCTCCAGTAACTTATCTACTACTGACGTTAAACTTACTGGCCTATAATTTCCCGGATTACTTTTTGATCCTTTTTTAAACAATGGAACAACATGAGCCACTCTCCAATCCTCCGGCACTTCACCCGTAGACAGCGACATTTTAAATATTTCTGCCAGGGCCCCTGCAATTTCAACTCTAGTCTCCTTCAAGGTCCGAGGGAACACTCTGTCAGGTCCCGGGGATTTATCCACTTTAATTTTCCTCAAGACAGCAAGCACCTCTTCCTTTTCAATCTGTACAGTTTCCATGGTCTCACTACTTGATTCCCTCAATTCCATAGATTTCATGCCAGCTTCCTTAGTAAATACAGACGCAAAAAACCTATTTAAGATCTCCCCCATTTCCTTTGGTTCCGCACAAAGCCAACCACTCTGATCTTCAAGAGGACCAATTTTATCCCTTACAATCCTTTTGCTCTTAATATACTTGTAAAAGCTCTTTGGATTATCCTTCACTTTGACTGCCAAGGCAACCTCATGTCTTCTTTTTGCCCTCCTGATTTCTTTCTTAAGTATTTTCTTGCACTTCTTATACTCCTCAAGCACCTGATTTACCCCGTTTCCTATACATTTCATACAACTCCCTCTTCTTCTTTATCAGAGTTGCAATATCCCTTGAGAACCAAGGTTCCTTATTCCTATTCAATTTGCCTTTAATCCTGACAGGAACATACAAACTCTGCACTCTCAAAATTTCTCCTTTGAAGGCTTCCCACCTACCAATCACATCTTTGCCAGAGAACAACCTGTCCCAATCCATGCTTTTTAGATCCTTTCTCATTTCTCCAAATTTGGCCTTCTTCCAGTCAGAACCTCAACCCTAGGACCAGATCTATCCTTGTCCATGATCAAGTTGAAACTAATGGTGTTATGATCACTGGAACCAAAGTGCTCCCCTACACAGACTTCTGTCACTTGCCCTAGTTCGTTTCCTAACAGGAGATCCAATATTGCATCCCCTCTAGTTGGTCCCTCTATATACTGATTTAGAAAACTTTCCTGAACACATTTTACAAACTCTAAACCAAGGGTGGTAATCTCAGGATTGCTACCTGTGCTAGGTACCAGTGAGGGTAAGAATAGGATGCTCTGGAGGAGGAACAAGTGGCTGAGGAACTGGTGTAGGGGGCAGGGTTTCAGATTTCAGGATCATTGGGACCTCTTCTGGGGCAGGTGGGACCTGTACAAGAGAGACGGGTTACACTTGAACCACAGGGGGACCAATATCCTTTCAGGGAGGTTTGTTAGTGCTATTGGAGAGGCTTTAAACTAGATTTGCAGGGGGATGGGAACCAGAGTGCCAGAGCTGACAGTGTGGCTGGGGTGAAAATAAATGATATTGAAAGTTTAAGCAAATCCACTGATAGAAAGGTTGTGAGTGGTGGTAAAAATCTTCTGAGGTGTATATATTTCAATGCTAGGAGTATTGCGGGGAAGGCAGATGAGTTGAGGGCGTGGATTGACACGTGGAATTATGATGTTGTAGCAATTAGTGAAACTTGGCTACAGGAGGGGCAGGACTGGCAGCTTAATATTCCAGGGTTCCGATGTTTCAGATGTGATCGAGGCAGAGGAATGAAAGGTGGGGGAGTAGCATTGCTTGTTAGGGAAAATATTACAGCAGTGCTCAGGCAGGACAGATTAGAGGGCTTGTCTACTGAGTCCTTATGGGTGGAGCTGAGAAACAGGAAAGGTATGGCCACATTAGTGGGATTGTATTACAGACCACCCAATAGCCAACGAGACTTGGAAGAGCAAATCTGCAGAGAGATAGCAGGCAACTGCAGGAAACATAAAGTTGTGGTGGTAGGGGATTTTAATTTTCCATACATTGATTGGGACTCCCATACTGTTAGGGGTCTGGATGGTTAGAGTTTGTAAAATGTGTTCAGTGTAGTAGAGTTTTGGACAGCGACCGATCCGTGTTTGTGATTGATTCTCAAGAACAAGTTGATGGAAGGTAGGGACAAGTGCGGCGGCCATCGTCACAGCAGCCATCATCAAAATGGACATCTTGAGGCTTTACCTCTGAGGCTTCAAACGAGGAGAGGCTTTAGTCAGAGAAAGCAAAAAAAAAGAAAAGCTTGAGGTTACGTTTTTTTTTTCTCCTTCCCTTTATATCTGTCAGCTAGGACAGTAGAGATGCCAGGCAGAATAGTGGAATGCTCCTCTTGCAGGATGTGGGGAGACAAGGAGACCTCCAGTATCTCTGACAACTACAACTGTGAGAAGTGCATCCAGCTGCAGCTTCTAACAATCTGCATTAACGAGTTGGAGCTGGAATTGGATGAACTCTGGGTCATTCAGAAGGCTGAGGGGGTGATAGATAGGACATATAGAGAGGTAGTTACACCCAAGGTGCAGGACACAGGAGACGGAGACAGTCAAGAAAGGGAAGGGGGTTGAGGAGCCAGTGCAGAGTACCCCTGTGGCCATCCCCCTCAACAACAGGTACATCACTTTAGATAATTTTGGTGGGGGGGTGGTGCCTAACAACGGAAAGTCACAGTGGTCGGATACTGAGTCTGCCTCTGTGACTCAGAAGGGAAGGGGGCGAAGAGGCACGCTGAGGTGAAGGGGATTCATTAGTTAGGAGAACAGACAGGAGGTTCTGTGGCGAGAATGAAGATCCCGGATGGTGTGTTGCCTCCTGGCTGCCGGGGCCTGGAACATCTCGGATCAAGTCCTCAGCATTCTTAAGTGGGATGGTGAACAGCCAGAGGTCATAGTCCATGTAGGTACCAGTGACATAGGAAGGACAAATGACGAGGTTCTGCAAGGGGAGTTAGGTGCTAAGCTAAAGGGCAGGACCTTCAGGGTTGTATCATAGGAAAGGCAGATTATAGTGCTGAAGATGAGGTAACTGGTTTACAAACAGGTGATTAGTAATGAGCAGAGGCTGTTGAAAGGGCAAAATTGCAGTCAATAGGATGAGTTGCAACATTAAAAGTGGACAAAAGAAGTGTAAATACATGACCAAAGGTGTTATATTTGAATCCTCGCAGTATACAGAATAAGGTAGGTGAACTTGTAGAACAGTTACAGATTGGCATGTATGATGTTGCAGGCATCACCGATCATGGCTGAAAGAAGATTATAGCTGGGAGCTTAATGTCCAAGGATACACACTGTATCTTGAAAAGACAGGCAGGAAGCAGAGGGGATGGTGTTGCTGTGTTGGTAAAAAATTAAATCAAATCTGTGGAAGGAGGCAACATAGGGTTGGTAGGTGTTGAATCATTGTGGATAGAGCTAAGGAACTGCAAGGCTAAAAAGACCCTGATGGGAGTTGTATACAGACCGCCCCCCCCCCCCAAACAGTAGTAAGGATATGACCTAAAAATGATAACAGGAGATAGAAAACACAGGGGCAATGTTACAATAGTCAGAGTACCTTAAATATGCAAGTCGATTGGGAGGAACGAATGGACAAGGGAATCACAAATGGAGCGATCCCAGCAGAAAGCAGAGAGAGGGGTGATAAAGATAGGTTAGGTGGCCACTTCAAGATGGCAGAAGTTGTGGCGGAAGATGTGTTTGATGTGGAGTCTCATGGGGTGGTAGGTAAGAACAAGAGGAACTCTATCACTGTTAGGTCAGTTGGAAGACGGGGTGAGTGCGGATGTTCGGGAATTGGAGGAGATGCACATGAAGGCAGCATCAATGGTGGAGGAAGGGAAATCCCGTTGTTTGAAGAAGGAGGTCATCTCTGATGTCCTAGATTGGAAGGCTACATCCTGGGAACAGATGTGGCAGAAACAAAGGAACTGAAAAAAGGGAATAGCATTTTTACAGGAGATAGGGTTGGAAGAGGTATAGTCAAAATAAGCATGGGAATTGGTAGATTTATAAAAAATCTGGGTTGATGCGTCAGTCCAAGACCTCCTCTTGTGGCACAATGAGGCTACCTTCAGGGTGGAGGATCAACACCTTATATTCTAACCTGAAGGGAAGGAATATAGATTTCTCCATCCAGTTTAAAAAAAAATCCCTCTTCTTTTATTCCCCACTCTGGTCTTTTATCTCTTCTCACCTGCCTATCACCTGTGACGAGAATACACATAGATAAGATGTTAGCTGTCCTGTGTGATCAGCAGTTGGTCTGCCACCTGTCTTCAAGAGAGAGATAAGGAACACAATGAAACAGCATCTGGAGATGTGTAATGAAGGGACGGGAGAGAGAGAGCTGTCTGGAGCTGCTCCTTCTTTGAACCCTGAACTGTTTGAAGTGATGGACAGGCGATACCCCAGCAGGGGGATAAAAAGGGACAAGTTCGCTAAGGCAGGACACACACACGACACCCGAGGTAACGAGACCCTGGAAGCGGTGCGCCTCTCACGAGTCGGTGGGAAGTATCGGACAACGCACAGGGTGGAAAGGTACGATCAGCGGGAACCCGGTGTGTGTCCGCCCTTGCTTGGGTGCCGGGTTCACTGCAGAGGATCGACCGCATCTGGAGGAGGGGTCACAGTCGGTGACCTCAGGTGACATCACCAAGGACCTGCCCAAAAGCTGCTTGTGAGCAATTATCGCAGGTCTGTGAGTGGAAGCCGTTTCTGAATGATCAGTCGTTCCCGTTCTCTCTCTCTCTCTCTCTCCCCCTATGTTGTCCATCGCCATGGCAACGATTACTGCGAACTGAACTACTAAATTGGACTGAACTTTGTGTCACTTTGAAATTGGTCATTTATCCCTAGACAACGATAGAGCTTGATTGATGCTGTTATCTTAATTCTGTGCACGTGTGTTTATCATTGCTGAACTGTTGCATTTATTATCCTTTCGATTACTGTGTTGCTTGTTTCTTTAATAAAACTTTCTTAGTTCTAGTAATCCAGACTCCAACTGAGTGATCCATTTCTGCTGGTTTGGCAACCCAGTTACGGGGTACGTAACACACCTCTCCCTGGGTTCGCTCCTCCTTCCCTTTCTCCCACGGTCCACTCTCCTCTCTTATCAGGTTCCTTCCACTCCAGCCCTTTACCTTTCTGATCCACCTGGATTCACTTATCACCTTCCAGCTAGCCTCTTTCTCCTCCCCCTATTTTGATATCTTCCCCCTTCCTCCCCCGTCCTCCAGAAGGGTCTCGGCCCGAAACCTTGACTGTTTGTTCATTTCTATAGGTGCCGTCTGACCTGTTGATTTCCTCCAGCATTTTGTGTGTGTTACATTGATTTCGTGTTTTATAATAATGTATATTTTTATTTCAGGTTCTCTCAATCCATCCAGTGTTAAATAAGTAAGTTTTGTTCTTTAACTACACTTGAATTTGAAAATGTTGAAAGAGATGTTGCTGAATGACATTTAGAACCTTGTAACAAATTTGTGCTATCCATATTGCTGAAAAATGTCGCAGAAAATGTAATAAGCTCTTGAAATTGATTTAGGTGAGTCCTCAAGTTATTTATTTATTGATATACTGCATGGAATAGACCATTCATCAAGCACCTCCGCTCCGTCTGCCACAACAGGCAGGATCTTCCGGTTGCCACCCACTTCAACTCTGCTTCCCATTCCCATTCAGATATGTCCATACATGGCCTTCTCTACTGCCATGATGAGGCTAAATTCAGGTTGGAGGAGCAACACCTCATATACTTTCCCCTTACTGGTTTTTCACCTGGAACCTACCAGCCTTCTCCTTCCCACCCTCCCCCAACCTTCTTTATAGGGCCTCTGCCCCTTCCCTCTACAGTCCTGATGAAGGGTTCCAACCCAAAAAGTTGACTGATCGTTTCCACGGATGCTGTCCGACCTGCTGAGTTCCTCCAGCATGTTGTGAGTGTTGTGTGTGATGGAATAGACCCTTCCAGCCCTTCAAGCTGCGCCTCCCAGCAATCCTCCGATTTAGTCCTGGCCTAATCATGGGGCAACTTACAGTGACCAATTAACCTACCAACTGGTACGTCTTTGGACTGTGAGAGGAAACCAGAGCACCCGGAGGAAACCCAAGTGATCACAGGGAGAACGTGGAACCCCCTTACAAGCAGCAGTGGGAATTGAATCTGGATCACCTGTAAAGTGTTGTGCTAACCACTACGCTACTGTGCTGCCCTGACCCTCTCTTTCTCTGCCAGAATCTGTTCTTACAACACACTCATTTTCTCAGTCACTCTGCTTCTCATTCCATCTTCTTTCCTTCTGCTCCTCTCGCTTGCCACATGCCAGGTTCCTGCTGTTCACATGCAGCTGCTCCTCTCACCTTCATCCCCTGCCGCTCCTGCTGTCATGGCTGTTGTGCTTCCCCCAAGCTGTTTGCCTTTGAGCCTTTGTGCCACGCATAGGGAGGCACGATAGCGTAGTGGTTAGCACAATGCTTTACAGTACGAGGGACCCGGGTTCAGTTCCTGCCACTGCCTGCTGGTGCGGTCACGTTCTGCCCTTGACCGTGGGTGCTCCCGTTTCCTCCCACAGTCCAAAGACATACCGGTCGGTAGGTCATTGTAAATTATCCCGTGGCAGGTAGGCTAGGATAAAATTTGGGGATTGCTTACCGGTGTGGCTTGAATGGCAGGAATGGCCTACTCTGTGCTGTATCCCAATAAACAAATAAATAACAATGTGTTGTGACGAGTTACTGCCTGACTGCTTAATAGTGTGTAGGCAACAACATCCCATTCTGACAATCCGTATGGCAGTCCACCAAGCCGCTGGCGGTGATTTCAGGGTTGCCTGTCTTGAGTACTTGGGTCTACTGCCAGAGCAACCCATCAGAGGAGAGCCCTCGACCTCGAACAAGGAACATACTGTAAGATATTCAGTCAGAGCACAGGCAAAGGTATGAGCAGGGGTAACTTCATCCTGTGTCTTTATGGGTGATCTAACCTGTGACTTCTTCACAGAAGAGATCGAAAGTCACATTTATTGTCATACATAGAGATGCAATGTAAAACTTGCAGTAGAATCATAGACACACAGCATCAGATACACAATATTCATAAAAATTAAACAAACAAAAAAGTATACAAATAAAACAAAAAATCCTGTTTTTGTGCAAAGTGGTCATAGTGTCGAACTATTCTATGTGGAAGCTATGTAAACTGCAGAACGTAGAAGAATACAGCAGGGGAAGCAGCTGAAAAGTAAATCAAAAAATTCCCCAAAACTAATCCCTCCTACCAACACAAGTCTTCCTCACATGCATGTGCCTATCTAAATGTCTCTTAAAAGCCCCTAATGTGTTTTCCTCTACCACCATATCAGGCAGTGCATTCCAGGCATCCACCACTCTAAGGAAAAAACTTACCCCTCACATCCCCTTGGAACCTACCCCCTCTCACCTTCAATGCATGCCCTCTGGTATTAGACATTTTTACCCTAGGAAAAGGCCGGCTGGTGGCCTATGGCATCAGCACTGGACTTCGGGGCAAGAAGTACCGAGTTCGAATCCAGCCGGCTCCTGGTAAGAGCTGGTGATCTCTTTTATATAAAAAAAACACAACTCACCCGGCAGAAGGCAATGGCAAACCACTGCTGTAACTTGCCTCGTACGTGATTTCCCAGTACATCAGAGCAGTGTGGAAGGAAATCGTCCTCTAACTGGAAATAATTCCGGATGTGACATACCTTTCCTTTCTACCCTAGGAAAATGTGTTACTTCTATCCATTATGGTACAGCCTCTCCAAACCTCCAAACAAACAGCAGTTCAATCGTGTACAAACTTGCTGTCATACAATCAATATAACTTCTTAGATGAAGACCAACTAGTGTTTTAAAATAAGCTGATTATTGTTGTATCTGTGAAAACTAGATTGTAATTTAGTAAGTTCAAATAAATATGAAATCACTAGTAATGTTTTTAAAAATGTCACAAATTCCAGGAAGACAGTCTATACAACTTTAATGTGTGCTGCACAGCCTAAGGACTACAAGACAATGATTCGGAAGGGATCTAAACAGAATAATTGGAATTTTGTAAGTAAAATTGAGGTTTAATTTTAATTTTCATATTCTCCTAAATATGCTTTGCATATTAATATTCATATTGTGATTGATAGGCTGAAATCAATGAACAAAAAGGAGGCTACGCTGCTGTCCTGAATTAGAACAAAAGACCATCGAGGAATATCAAGATGCTCTTTGTCAAAAAGTCTGCTTAATGTGGATTTTCTTTGAATAATGTTGCTTTTGCATTCCACATTCATGCTTTTGGGATTACCCTGCTCAGTGCCAAATGTTTAACAAGGCTTGTCATTTGGAAATCAGCTCATCCACTTATTAATTTTGTTAAGAAATTTCTGCTCACTTTATTTATGTAATCAAAGTATTCTAAAATGACATGATATCTTTCTCTAATTAACAGACGTTTACAGATTTGGAATTAAAATATGAATACTGCCAGATTATTGACAGTAATTCACAGAATTACCAAAGCCAGATCAGCTGGAAGATGTGTTGTTTCTATGCACAATTTTATTAAATCTGAGCGTCTAAAGAATGTTTAGTAAAGAATTCAGTTCCTGCAATGTCCACAGTAATATTTAGGTGATAACTTTTAGCTCATTAAATGCAAGCCATAAAACTGCAAAGTTTGACAGAGAAGTGGCAGACACATAATAGCAAACAAAATGTCTCTTTTTCTAAAATATCTATCTTTTTTTCTAGAACAGTTTGACTATCCATCATGTGCTAACCTGGGCAGGTGCCAGTTGATCAAGGCTTGTTCCAGCCAGTCCCTTGCCAATTTTCTGCCTTTCCTTAAGCTCCATGGATTCAGACACACATTTGGTAGTGTCCTGTCTTCAACACCCCACTCGCTCAGGAACATGAATGTGCCTCTGCACAACAATAGCACTTGAAACTCATGCAAGGTGAGCAGCTTTAATCTGCTGTTGCCTGAACAAATCACAATTGTGCTTTCCCATCTCTGGTCAATTTGATTCAGATGCATTGAGTGTAGTGACCAAGTGGTGCATGGCCAAGTGGTTAAGGTGTTCGTTTAGTGATTTGAAGGTTGCTAGTTTGAGCCTTGGCTGAGGCAGCATGTGTGTCCTTGAGCAAGGCACTTAACCACACATTGCTCTGTGATGACACCGGTGCCAAGCTGTATGGGTCCTAATGCCCTTCCCTTGGACAATATTGGTGGCGTGGAGAGGGGAGGCTTGCAGAATGGGCAACTGCTGGTCTTCCATACAACCTTGCCCAGGCCTGAACCTTGGAAAATTTCCAAGGTGCAAATACATGGTCTCATGAGACTAACGGATGCCTATAAGAGTGCAGTGAACACAGCCAAACCTTTCCTCAGTGACAGCATCATAGTTGTAAAGGCAAAGGACTGGAAATTCAGAATTATCCATTTCTTAGCCATTCTGTTCAGGACCATGGCATTTGCTTAAAATATGAATATCCAAGATTGTGACATTCTCAACCCAGCCAGTAGCTATTCCCAATTTTGTACATGGGAGCTGAATGACAGAACAAAGGCAAAACCACCTGCTCACTGCATCAGGAATGATTTGATTAATTGTAGTAATGAAGAAGGCTAGGGTCAATAGGGGTTAAAGAACAAATGGGAAGCATTGGCTACACTGGAAGATGAATATTCACACAGAGGTAGTGGATAGTGGCTCCATATGTCACTACTACAGGGCGTGACGACCCTGCCTTACACGAGTCCCGGGCTCAGCTGGCTCCGGCTGACAGTACCCGGTACGGGTCCCTATCCAGGGTTACGTACCCCAATGCCTTGTGGGTATCTTTGGGAGAAGAGAAGGCTAAGGAGTAAACCCTACACAAATTTGGAGTGGAGCCCCTAAGGCGGTTGGATGACGTATCAAGTCATCTCCTGGCAGCTCCTGCAGCCAAGCTGATGCCAAATGTACTGCTTCACATTCCTTTGGACCACATCTGCGAGGCCGAGAGGGGGATCTTGATGTCTGGGCAGCCCAGGATCTCCATATTCATCGCCCAGGTCTGCGCCCCGGAACCGGGCACATCCATTGTCTACTTAGACAGACTGAGCCATTAATATTAATTTTACTCTGTGATGAAGTAACCTGTGACGCAACTAGACTCACAGTTGAATGTTGGCTGACAAAACAATAATTTGGGCAATCTACGAAAAAGACACAAGCACACTCAGGGAATTCATCTGTCAGTTGTAAAGGGAAGATTTAACCACTCCTTGCTAAGGGAGGGTTTGAATCTCTTCACCTTCTCTATTGACAGTAATATTTTGTTGGTATATGGAAGTTGTCAGGCCTCACTCAATTTTCCAGGTTCATGTTTTCTCTGGAGCATCAGAGGCTGAGGGGACATCTGATAGAGGTTTACAAGATTATGTGAGGCATCAATAGAGTGGACAGAGAGTGTCTATTTCCCAGGGTTGAAATGTCTTATACCAGAGGGCATGCATTGAAGGTGAGAGGGGGTAGGTTTAAGGGGGGTTTAAGGGGGATATGAGCGGTAATTTTTTTACTCAGAAAGTTGTGGATGCATGGAATGCACTGCCTGGTATGATAGGAGAGGCAATTATATTAGAGGCTTTAAAGGGACACTTGGATAGGCACATAGATGTAAAGGAGATAGAGAAGATATAGACATTGTGTAGGTAGGAGGGATTAGTGATTTGGTATTTTTCATTTGCTTTTTAGCTAGGTCAGCATAATATTGCGGGCCAAATGGCCTGTTTCTGTGCTGTACATATGTCTGTCATTTCTATTCCAGGTAATCTTATTCAAAACTCTCTACATCAAGACCCCAAGTTTAGTGTCTCCCAAAGATTTACCTCCTTTTTCCCCTTTCTTTAGACTGTTTTGAACTAATTCAGCGTCAATGAATTCAAGCTCCTCAGATCCTCTGGCCCTCCTACAATTCTTCACACATCTCCATTGTCTCTGTCACTGATAGACATCATTGATGAATTCCTGTAAACATCCTTTTGCACTCTTTCATCGTCTTTAACTTTGGTTGATTTCTGCAAAAAAAAATTAAAGTTGTTTATAAAAATGTTCAGCTGCTCAGTGTTTAGCCTTCCATTTATGAAATACAATGACACGGCAGCAAGCCCTCAGCCCTTGGTGGTGCTGTAGCAGATTTTCTGGACTATTGGATGTTATTCCTCTACTAATACCCAAACATATTCTTATTTTAATTTTATACAATAGTATACTAAGGTTTCCAGTGAGTGGAATATGCCCAAGTGCTCCAGGCCCCAGCTCTAGTTCAATCCTCCCCATGTTCCTGACCACTGGTTTCCAAGATCTCAGACCTTGGCTTTGGCTGCAGGGCCACCCAAAGTCTAACCGCTATCCCCAGCTTCCCTCTGGATCCACTGCTCTAGGTATCCATTGCACTTGCACTCCTGACCCCCAACTCACTTTCCAGACTAATAAGCGAGCTGAGGGACCAAGTGCAAGGAGGACTTCTCAACTATGAGATGCCAGATTGCACTCACATCACCAACTTAGTGAAGTGTTTGCTGGTTTGAGGAGCCACTCTCCATCTTCACATGCAAGATTTGTTGCTCTCAAATTCAGCTAACTTCACTGTGTGACAACAAACTCTAGCAGCATCTTGAGGGCAAATTAATCTCCGAAATTGTCTTTGTATGACTGGAAGCCACCTTATTTTAATATCCTTGCTTCCAGCAAGTGTAAGCAGTCAAGAATGGGGACCATTTCCTACTGCTCAGGCCAAACCTCCCTACTATTGTTTCTCCCAGCCCAGTCTCCATCTGCCCAGGTGGAAGCACTGGAATTCCCTTTCCAGTTCCAGCTCTTTAAAATATTGTTTGAAATCATATCTTTCAACAAGCTTTTTATCATTCGCCTTCATACAGCTTTTGTTTAGCATTTTGTGAAGTATTTTGAGGATTTGTTGCTACTTAAAACCACAGCTAGTGGAAGTTGATGTTTTTTTCTAACTTCACCTCTAAATGTTGCTACTTACCTTCAGAACTTCTGCCCAGACTGCTTTGACACATTTCTCAAGGCAGAATCCTGGCAATGAGCTATCTTTATCTGTATCTGCGCTCTAGTCCTGGTAGGACTTCTAACCCTTTAAGGACAGGCACAAACTTTCTATTTAATTTCTTTGGCATTTTCTTATTCCTGTCAGGAGCTAGTGGCTGTTCTCAAGTCTTTCTGACAGATCTTCACCAGGAGGAGATGTCATGTCTCAGTAGTCCTGTTGCAGTTTTCAACCCTTGGACGAATCTGGTCCACAGGATGGCTCTGTCTCATACAACTTGCCATCCCCACAGCTCTGTGGTATCTGCTTATGTCCTATTTGGCCCACTTAGTTTACTGACTTTCCCAGCATTGCATTTTATCCTGGAACTCTCCTGGGCCAATTCATTCCTTGAGAAAAGAAGTTGATGACTCCATTCCACAGAAGGACATGAGGATGTGTCTATAATCAAGAGACAGGACACAACTCCCTCCATTACCCCACTCTCATTTGGGGTTCCCCCAGTGTCTGCCTAGGAACTACGGTCCTAAAAATGTCAGAGCATTATCCTAATCTTGAATCAAGTTTAATTGTCATTTACCATACACATGAATCCAACCAAACAAAGCAGTGTTTCTCATTGGGCCAAGATACAAAACATAGAGCATGCAGTCACACACAGCACACAGAGCACGTATAATTATGATAGCAGAACACATTTAGTTATTTATTGACATACTGTGCAGAATATTCCCTTCCGGCCCTTTGAGCTGCGCCACCCAAGAACCCTTGATTTAACTCCAGCCTAATCAAGGGATAATTTACAATGACCAGTTAACCTACCAGCTGGTACATCTTTGGACTGTGGGAGGAAACCGGAGAACTCAGAGGAATCCCAGCTGTTCACGGGGAGAATGTACAAACTCATTACAGATACCGGCAGGTAGTTACAAACATTTTTTTAAAATAATAATTTAGCTCAAATCCCTGAGTGTTATGGTCTGTAGATTGATGGTGCGTGGATGATGTTCTGGAGCCATGTTTTTGGAAGAACAGCCCGTAGCAGTCCCTCATATCGCACAGTGCAACTGCGGATGAAAGCAATCCAGCTTGTCTCCCACCAAGCGATCACTGGAGAGCAGCACTGATGGCGGGGAGGGGCAGTCTCCATCCCAGAGCAGAATCCAGCACCAGCCACACAGCCAGCACCGGCATCTGTTTGTTTGGTGGCCGCAGCATGAATGAGATCTCCTCCACAGCACAACCAAGGCCATACAGCTTCCCCACCGTCGGTCTCACCAATGAACCAGTCAAATGAACTCACTGTGTTGTACATTGCCAATATACAACAGGGTTTTGCAATCACGATAAAAACGTCCACGATAATCGCCTGCATTTCCGTTGCATTGCACTCCGCTTTTGAGCACCACCACTGACGGTGCCTACTTCTCCGGGTGGCTGGGTGATGCAGCCCTGAAGCAGCTCTCGGTGTAGGTGTACCACACTGGCAAGCAAAGGTTTGTGGCTGAATAACACTAGAATTACAGTACATCTAGTGGACACAAAAAAGACGACACGCTCTTTCATTTGTAATCGATTGCTATTTCAAATAGACCTTGCAAAGAGCTTAATACAGTGGGCTTCAAAAATATTCAAATTACCATTCCTGTCCTTCCTCAGATTTTCTCCCGGAACGTGAGACATGTTCCAACATGTACAGCACAGGAACAGGTCCTTCAGCTCATAATGTCATGCAGAGCTAATTAAGCTTCAACTATTACGTTCTTGCACGAACCTGCACAATCCTTAGCACTTCCTCAGTATAGCAAAACTATGTCCATTTCAATCACTTTGCACTAAAATGGACTTCCTTTCTTTTTTGTTTTTAATTGTGTTCTTGTGAAAATAGTGTACAATTTGTTTTTCTTGTGAACGCTGCTTAAACGATGCAATGTGTCTGTGATGGTGCTGCAATAAATTTCTCTGGCATCTGTGCATACAGGTACTGCATCTGTGTATTTAAGAATAAACTCACCTGTGCATACAGGTACTGCACCTGTGTATTTAAGAATAAACTCACCTGTGTATTTAAGAATAAACTCACCTTTGACTTTGGCTTTAATGTTGCCTAATTACACTGATGCCTTTTGATGCATCTGGTCCATATCCCTCTATTGTTGGCATATTCATGTGCCTATCCAAGACCCTCTTAAACACCTCAGCTGTATCTGCCTACATCACCAACCTGACAGTGCACCCACACCTCTGTTTAAAAAAAACTTGTCCCATACTTTTCTTTTGAACTTTCCCTCCTCATCTTAAATTCATGCCCTCTAACATTAGACATTTCAACACTGGAAGACAGACACTGGCTGTTTACTTTATCTAGACCTCTCATAATTTTATAAACTTCTGTCAGGAAATTTAGAGATAGGCAAATGTACCTGAGCTTGAAATATAATCACTAATGAGGATTAATAGGGGTAAAATACGGCTGGTTTTAAGTACCAAATAGGGACTGAGCTGAAGTTCTTTTTGAAATAAAAGTCTTTTATATATTTATATTTTTTGGACGAAATGTGTTTCTTCCAAGTGGCATTCAAGAAATTTGGATTAAATTCTAGCCATTGCCACTAAAACATTTTTCACCATCACATTATAGCCAAATTGAATTTTTTTTCTTTGGCCTGGATGGATTGTCACTCTTCTGAATGAGGTCCAGAAACAGCTTTCTTGCTCAACACTCTGTCTGCATTACAGCAGTGACTTCACCTCAAAAGTACTTGGGTGGCTGTAAAGTATTTTTGAGTCTCTTGATATGAAAAGTATTACACAAATTCAGATCTTCTTTTCCCACCTCCGTGAATTTGTTTATTCTTTGGGGTGAGAGACAGGAAATGGAGCCGGTGCAATCAAGAGTGCAGTCTGACTTTAGCAGCTGAGGTTTATTTATTTATTGACATGCAGCACGGAATAGGTCCTTCGAGTCACACCGCCCAGCAACCCCCAATTTAACCCTCGCCTAATCTCAGGATAATTTACAATGACTAATTAACCTACCAACCGGTCTTTGAACTGTGGATGGAAACCAGAGCACCCGGAGAAAACCCTGGCGGTCATGGGCAGAACACACAATCTCCTTGTAGGCAGTGGTGGGAATTGAACCCCAGGTTGCTGATGATGTGAGGCGTTGTAGCTAACCACTACACTGCCGTAGCACCCCAAATCTAGGGGCGATGATTCATCCTTGACCTTATTAGGCGAGCCATCAGCTCAAGTGCCAGAAAGGTGAAGTACTGTGACAGAATTTTGCCCAGAAATTGAATTAGCTAGCATCTGTTTTAATACACAAATCTCACATAAACACTACATCACCCCAGGTGACGGTGTTCTGCTCACTGGGAGTCTAGACTGAACATTTGAGTCGCCACTTCACGTAAGCTCGCCTAATGCTTTATTGGCAACCAGAGGCACATCTAATAATGAGATCTTTCAAACAGTACGCTTTCCCGCCTCTACTGACGCAAATCAGCATGTTTTGTTGAAAACAATTACTAGCAGAAAAGTCATGAACCATCTAGGGAGAGTCTATTGCTGTCAGGCAACCTGAATAGGCAGGTTCAGAACTCGCAAGGGTCTGCTCAAATAATCCTGGCCATCTGTGGCCACTCAAGGTGAGTCAGGGAGCTCGGAAGAAGGTAAAGATATGCTCAGCATTCAATACCATCAACACCTCAAAACTGATCAATAAGCTCCAAGCCTCAATATCTCCTTGTGCAGTTGGATCCTGTATTTCCTTGCTTCTAACCCCAATCTCTATGGACTGGCAACAACATCTTCTCCACTATCTCCATCAGTACGGTGCAGCACATGTCTGTGTGCTAAGCCCCTTTTTCTACTCACTTTACACTTACGACTGTGAGGCTAACCACAGCTCCAATGATATATTCAAGTTTGCTGATGACATCTCTGTCATAGGCTGAATCAGAAGTGGTGACATATCAGCATATAGGAGAGAGTCTGAAAATCCGGCTGAGTGGTGTCACAGTAACAACCTCTCGTTCAATGTCAGCAAGACCAAGGAGCTGAATATTTGTATCAGGAGAAGGAAACCAGAGGTCCATCAGCCAGTCCTAATCAGAGGATCAGAAGTGGAGAGGGTTAAATTCCTGGGTGTTATTATTTTGGAGGACCTATCCCGGGCCCAGCACGTAAGTGCAATCATGAAAAGACACAGCAGTGCCTCTACTTCCTTAGAAGTTTGCAAAATTCAATATGACATCTAAAACTTCAACAAACTTCTATGATGTGTGGTGGAGAGTATACTGATTGTCTGCATCACAGCCTGGTATGGAAACATCAACACCCTTGAACGGAAACTCCTACAAAAGGTAGTGGATACAGCCGAGTACATCACAGGTGAAGCTCTCCCCACAATTGAGCACATCCACATGAAACACTCTCACAGGAAAGCAGCATCCATCATCAGGGACCTCCACAACCCAGGACATGTTCTCTTCTCACTGCTGCCATCAGGAAGATGGTACAAGAGCCTCAGGACTCACAACACCAGCTTCAAAAACTGTTATTACCCCTCAACCTTCAGGCTCTTGAACCTAAGAGGATAACTTCACTCAACGTGAGAAAGTTGGCAGGTGCTGGAAAACCAAAACAACACACATAAAATGTTGGAGGAACTCAGTAGGCCAAGTGGTATCTATGGAAATGATTAAACAGCTGACATTTTGGACCGTATCCAGACTCTGTAGGTTCCACTCCGGGCATCTCCCCAGGTGTCTGTGCATGATGGCCTATCACTCACTGCTCCTGAGGAAAGGTGTCTGTGTGTGACGGCCTCTCGCTCGCTGCTCGTGAGGAAAAGTGTCTGTATGTGTGACGGCCTATCACTAGCTGCTCTGAGGAAAGTTATCTCTGAGTGACGGACTATTGCTCGCTGCTCTGCCTCTGTGTTCGAGTGGTCTCCCTCTCTCTCTCTCCCTTGATGCTGTTGGGGAATGTTACCAAACTTCTGCGATTTTTTTTCATGTGGTGGGTGTTGACGTTTTTCTTTGAATGACTTCCATGGTTCTCTTTGTTTTGTGGCTATCTGGTTAAGACGAATCTCAGAGTTGTATACATACTTTGATAATAAATGAACCTTTGAACTTTTTTTGTATTCTGGCATCTTCCCCCTTCCTTTCCAGTACGGAAGAAGGGAGTCAGCTGGAAATGTCAACTGTTTACTCATTTCCATATATGCTGCCTGGCCTGCTGAGTTCCTCTAACATTGTGTGCATTGATTTGGATTTCCAGCATCTGCAGAATTTCTTGTGTGTAAGTCTTACCCTGGTTTGTCCTCCCAAAGTGCAACATCTCGCACTTGTCTGCATTAAATTCCATCTTCCATTTTTTCAGTTGGTCCAGATCCTGCTGCAAGCTTTAATAACCTTCCACTATGCCCCAGGTTTGGTTTTATCCACAAATTTGCTGATTCAGTTTACTACATTATCTTCCAAATTGCTAATATCGATGGTAAACAACAGACCCAGCACCGATCCCTACAGCTCACCACTACTCACCCCAATCAGGGATAATATCTACTTATACTTTCTGACTTCTCCTAAGCCAATGTTGGATCCAATGGACTACTTCATCCAGAATGCAAAGTGACTTAATGATCAGCCTCCCATGCAGGAATTTGTCAAACATCTTGCTAAGGTCCATGTAGAATGTCCATGGCTTTTCTTTCATCGAACTTCTTGGTACCCATCTCGAAAAATTATAGGATTGGTTAGATATGATCTACCACGCTCAAGGCCTTATTGACCATCCTAATCAGGTCCTGTATATCCAAATATTTATATATCCTGTCACTTAGAATGTATTCCAATAATTTGCTTATGACTTGAATTGAAAATGCACTTGGACTAAGATGTTAACTGTCCTGTGCCATCACCAGTGGGATCATCCATTGATCTGCCACCTTTCTTCAGGAGTTTCGGCCCTCTTATGATCAAAACTCCCTCGAGGTGGTGGGCCAGCAGTGCTAAAGCACCACTTCCCGCTGGTGAACTTAAAAACTTGGCATCTGCCTCTATCAGAGTTGTTGGTCACTTCCATCCAACAGATAGTCTGCTCTTCAGGTGTCTATGCAACTACTGAAGGGTTTGCAAAAGATGGATACACTGTCCAACCATCTGCCCCTCTGGACATACTTGGTCCACACCCATGCTGATCCTGTCTTTGCTGCCTCAGATACAACCCTGGGAATAAACGGGACCTTTTCAGAATGGCAGGCGGTGACTAGTGGGGTACCGCAAGGCTCAGTGCTGGGACCCCAGTTGTTTACAATATATATTAATGACTTGGATGAGGGAATTAAATGCAGCATCGCCAAGTTTGCGGATGACACGAAGCTGGGTGGCAGTGTTAGCTGTGAGGAGGATGCTAAGAGGATGCAGGGTGACTTGGATAGGTTGGGTGAGTGGGAAAATTCATGGCAGATGCAATTTAATGTGGATAAATGTGAAGTTATCCACTTTGGTGGCAAAAATAGGAAAACAGATTATTATCTGAATGGTGGCCGATTAGGAAAAGGGGAGGTGCAACGAGACCTGGTGTGAAAGTGGGCATGCAGGTACAGCAGGCGGTGAAAAAGGCGAACGGTATGCTGGCATTTATAGCGAGAGGATTCGAGTACAGGAGCAGGGAGGTACTACTGCAGTTGTACAAGGCCTTGGTGAGACCACACCTGGAGTATTGTGTGCAGTTTTGGTCCCCTAATCTGAGGAAAGACATCCTTGCCATAGAGGGAGTACAAAGAAGGTTCACCAGATTGATTCCTGGGATGGCAGGACTTTCATATGAAGAAAGACTGGATGAATTGGGCTTGTACTCGTTGGAATTTAGAAGATTGAGGGGGGATCTGATTGAAACGTATAAAATCCTAAAGGGATTGGACCGGCTAGATGCAGGAAGATTGTTCCCGATGTTGGGGAAGTCCAGAACGAGGGGTCACAGTTTGAAGATAAAGGGGAAGCCTTTTAGGACCGAGATTAGGAAAAACTTCCTCACACAGAGAGTGGTGAATCTGTGGAATTCTCTGCCACAGGAAACAGTTGAGGCCAGTTCATTGGCTATATTTAAGAGGGAGTTAGATATGGCCCTTGTGGCTACGGGGATCAGGAGGTATGGAGGGAAGGCTGGTGCAGGGTTCTGAGTTGGATGATCAGCCATGATCATAATAAATGGCGGTGCAGGCTCGAAGGGCCGAATGGCCTACTCCTGCACCTATTTTCTATGTTTCTATCTCTCTTCTAGTGAAGCCAAGGTCACGCAGCCACTTTTGGAAAGTGAATGCAATAAACCCACGGCAGCCTACTTCGAATGGATGGCATGAGACCTTCCACCCTCTGTCTCTGCACTCTGATCTTAATTCTGCATATTTGGTTAACTTGCACTCATGGGCTTCATCACTGTTGTCTTCCCAGGGGACTGTGAGTTCACCAATAACCACTTCTCTACTGGTGTCAGACCATACGATTATATCTGGACGCAATGTGGTGAAAGCTATTTGCTCCGGGAAACTGCCTTTCCCATCCAGGTCGGCCTTGACACACCAATCATTGGCTGAAGAAAGTATGTTTGATCGTGAGCCTGCACTGTACACCCTTGACTTGGAGCCTTCTTTCACAAATGATATGCGATGTTCTGTGCAGCATGGGGCATGAGATAAGTTGTGCTGCAGTACTCTCTGCTCAACCGCTTCTGTTACAACTTTGAGAACGTTGTTATGTCTCCAAGTATACATGCCGCCGGAAAGATTGACTCTGCATGCACTCAAAATATGTTGAAGTGTTCCCTTCTCGCCACAAGCAGCACACCTGTCTGTCTTATCTTCATACCAGGTGCTGAGGTTGGCAGGTGTTGGGAGCAGATCATATGCTGCTCTGCATAGAAAAGAAATGCGGAGCGATTCCATCTGCCACGGAACATTCCAAGATAGATGTCGGTGTTCAACACTTTCCCATCGGGCCCAAGCCCCTTATTTGGCCAGGCCAGCTGTTTTAGCTAACCTCTTCTCCTCTCCTACTTCTCGTATTTCTTGGGTTACAAGCTCACGGCGCTCCTTACCTGTAGGAGATGACCACCACTTGTGAGTTATCCATCCAAGTCCCTGGTGGCCTAGCTGGATAGCCCCAACCGTCTCCTTGCGCTTCATTCTAGATTCTGCCTCATCAGCTGCTACATGGGCTGATCACTTCCTGCCTGATCTCACATCTGGCAGGGTGTTCTTGATGACAGGGTCTTTTGAGTCTTGAAGCATCAAGAATGATCTTGCCTTGGCTACCTTGACCTGTTCAACAAGGGATTGCACTGGGATGGTAAGCTTTGTCTGGCTACTGTAATTGCAATGTTGGTGAGGCTGCTCGGTACTCCAAGCCACTTCTTCACATACTTGTTGATCTTCCATTCCATTGCCTCAACATGGGACATTGCCACTTCATAGACAGTTAGTGGCCACATTATCCGTGGCATCAGTCCATACTTCAAGCACCACAACTTCAACTTGCCAGGCAAGCCACACTTGTCGACAGACATCAGACCTCTGCTGATCTGTTCTCCTGTCTCTTGAACCCTCTTGGTGTCTCTCACCTCCTCTGTGTACCATCGCCCAAGGCTCTTAACTGGTTGGTCCTGAATGGATGGAATCTCCTCTCCACAAAGGGTGAAATGAAAGTCAACCAGCTTTCCTCTCCTAAGAACAAGGCTCCTTGACTTCTTGGTCTTGAACTTCATTCTTCCCCAATCCATTAGCTCCTCGAGTCTAGATAGTACACTTTCCACTGACTCAATGCTTGGACCCAAAAGGGTGAGATCATCCATGAACGCTCGCATTGGTGGTAACTCCCCTCCGCCATCAAGTGCGACATCTGGTCCCACTGATTCTGCAGCCCTCACAATGACCTCCATGGCTAACACAAAAAGGATGGGTGAAATCGCACATCCCATTGGGATTCCAACATCCAAGCTCTGCCACCTAGTTGTAAACTGCTGAGTGGAAAACCTCATCCGGAAATCGTTGTAGTACTGCATAACAAAGTTCCTCTCCTTCGCAGGAATCCATAGGAATTCCATCGCAAACTCAATCAGGACATGGGGAACAGAACCATACACATTCGCCAGATCAAGCCAAACTACAGCCAGATTTCTTCTCAACCTTTCTGACTCCTGGATGGTATACCATCTCATACTAGAATGTTCAAGGCATCCTGGGAAGCCTGGTATTCCTGCCTTCTGCACAGATGTATTTACCAATCCATTCTCTATCACAAATGAAGATATTCTTTCTGCCAGAATGCCAAACATGATCTTCCCCTCTACATTCAGGAGTGAAATTGGTCAGAACTGATTCAATGTAGAAGAATTCTCTTCCTGCGGGATGTATACTCCTTCAACCTCACTCTATGACAAAGGAACAACACCTTGTCTCCGCACCACCTTTAACAATCTCCACAAGTATTTCCTCAGCTCTTCACACTTCTTGAACACCTTATACGGCACTCCATTAGGTCCTGGCACTGAGCCTGACCTTGCCTTTCTGATGAACCATTTGACTTCTGCCAATTTGGGTTCTGACGGATCGAACTTCACTCCTGGCTTGGTAGGCTTCACAAGCCCTGAAATGTCAAGCAAAGGAGCCTCCTGCTGTTCGTTAGAGTAAGTGCTTGCTAGGTGATCCTCAAGTTCTTGTTGAGAGATGTTAAGCTGCCTGCTCTTACTTTGTTCAAACAGTTTCTTTGTGAACTCGTGAGGGTTCTCAAAGAATGACTTTCTTGCCTTCTCTCCCTTCTTTCTCTTTTTACGTTGTGACTCTGCACGATGGAGTGATGCTAACTTTATTCGAAAATGCTTTCGGAGATCAGCAAGCCCTGGCTTCACCCTCACTTGCTACCTTCCACCTCTGTCTCAACGATCTGAGCTCTCTCCTCAACCTACTAATCTCCTTCTGGCGCCTGCTTGCTGTCTGTGTAGGCTTTGTTTTCTTCAACTCAACCAAACCAAACCAGTACTTTCCAACATCATAAATCATATCGCCTATCACTTCCAACTTTCTCTTTGATGTTCCCACGAGAGTGTTCCAACATCATACTGATATCCTCATCAAACACACGCCAAGCCTTCTCATCTGCCATCGCTGGCCACTTAACCTTTCTTTTCTTCTCTATCTCCTCACCACGGCCATCATGCGAAGGATCTACCTGGGTACTGTGGTCTGAAACCTGACATGGGTTAAATCTCAACACACATAAGAAATGCTGGTGAACGCAGGTGCGACAAGTTAACCATCACCAGGCGGGCAATTGGTTAACCAACCCGGCCCTGGCAATTCGTTAACCTACCAGATCGAGACAAATCGATAACCCGCCCAGTCCTGACACTTGCCCTGATATGTCCCGATTAGCTGGAATCCACAGTATCTCACTCAACTGATTAGTTATTTGGGACCTAGCATCAAAACTCTGCAGTTTACAAGCAGTTGCTGGAACCTACTATGAGGTATGAACTAGGCAGATGAGCACAAATTACACTTTCCACTCATTATACACCTTAAAAATTTATTTTCTTCATCTTATGTGTGTTGCATGAATTTCCAGCATCTGTGCAGATTTCCTCGTGCTGGGTTATCTCTCGTCTGACCTGGAGTATGACGACTCTCTCCAGAGCGAATCGCTGTGGCTTGTGAATCAGTGGTTGAAAAGACCACATCATCTGTGCTTGGTGAAGTAATCTCATCTTCATCCACTGGGATGGAATAGCACTTCAATTTTGCTTGGTGGACTCATAAACCTTTAATGCTGGAAAACGCTCTCCCACACCAACACCAACACACTGGACACTCAAAGCCTCTTATCCTAGCTCTTGGTCATAGTCGTTCCCTGTAATTAATTGTATCCGTCCGATTGGGTCCATCATTCTCTCTCCCTCTCGGAGGACCTCGAGGGTATGTTTCTCCGTGTAAACTAGAAGCTTCAAGAGGTGGGTGCTCTTCTGAGCTGGTGCCCGGACTGCCAATCCTGACATCCCCGGTGCCAGTCTTTCCTGGCTGTCCGCTGTCTCTCCACGCTGTTACCGGACTAACTTTAAATTTTTAAAGCTTAAAGTTTTCTAATTTATTTCTGAACACTTTGCTTGAATGGCTCTGTGAATATCACAGTTGAACAAGCAAGCAAAGAAGGTGTTTAAGCCTGTTGCATTGGTGGTTCAGTGGTAGAATTCTCGCCTGCCACGCGGGAGGCCCGGGTTCGATTCCCGGCCAATGCAAATAAAATATTTTCTTCCTCTGCCTTTTCTTGAATTTACTCTCCTCATGCGGTGCCCAAAACATCTCCCCGTGAAGGGTCTCGACATGAAACACGGACTGTTTACACTTTTCCATAGATGCTGTCTGGCCTGTTGAGTTTCTCCAGCATTTTGTGTGTGTTGTTCTGGATTTCCAGCATCTGCAGATTTTCACGTCTCTGACCACATCTGTTGTCACTTTCCTCTCACGGCTTTGCAACAACTCCGCAACTGGGAACTTTCTTTCATTTCACTATAACTTGCTAAATCATAGATTTCACTATAGATTTGCTAAGTATACCTACAGGAAAAAGAATTTCAGGGTTGCGTGTGGTGACATGTATGTGATAATAAATTTTACTTTTTCTTTGATCTCATGCGTTTAAAAATACTCTCATGGTTGCAAGGCATTTTGGACTGATCCCGAGTTTATTGAAAACACCATATTGCTCACTCTTTGGCTATTTTTTCCCACAAAATCAAGGTACAGCATGTCATATTTGTAAGTATTATTATGATGCAGAACAAGGTGGGATGCGCAGGTGGCGACTCGTTGGAAGGCTACAGGGATCCACGGATATTGCGCCGTTATTCAGTCAGCAACGATCTTTCAGTTATTCCACAAAATGAGTTTGAACGGCATATTAAAAATACTAAACTGAAGCCTGCGGATATCCAACTAAGAACTTGTACTGGAGAAATGATAACTCCTGTGGAATGACATATGTAACAGTAAAATACACCAACCAGCAAGTCACATTGAGCTTGTATGTGATAAAAACAGGAGGGCCAGCATTGTGGGGACATGACTGGCTGAGACAACTACAACTGGATTGGAGATCCTTCCAGCATTTCCATGACACATTCCCTGCAATAGAGTCAACGGAAAGCAAGTTAAGAAATATATTGGATGATGTCACAGCAGTGTTCAAGCATGACATTGGAAAACTCAAACATATCAAGGGTAAAGTAGTGTTAAAGGAAAATACCACACCAAGTCCCTTATACCAGCCATGATAAAGTAGCCAGTGAGCAGATCTCATGGAGGCTGAAGGAATTTTTTCCAAGTTTGAGTGGAGCCCATGGGCAACACCAGTGGCCCCAGTAGCCAAGAGGAATGGGTCTGCCAAAATTCTGCTGTGATATTAACCACCTCTTTCTATCTCGTTCACCTCTTTCTATCTTGTTCACAACAGTGCCTCTTTCACCTCAGACGGTTGAAGCAGTTTGGTATGGGCCCCCAAATCCTAAGAACTTTCTTTCCTGGGGCACAGTTGAGAGCATCCTGACTGGCTGCATCACTGCCTGGTATGGGAACTGTACTTCCCTCAGTCGCAGGACTCTGCAGAGAGTGGTGTGGACAGCCCAACGCATCTGAAGACGTGAACTTCCCACTATTCAGGACATTTACAGAGACAGGTGTGTAAAAAGGGCCCGAAGGATCACTGGGGACCCGAATCACCCCAACCACAAACTGTTCCAGCTACTACCATCCGGGAAATAGTACCGCAGCATAAAAGCCAGGACCGACAGGCTCCGGGATAGTTTCTTTCACCAGGCCATCAGACTGATTAATTCATGCTGATACAATTGTATTTCTATGTTACATTGACTGTCCTGTTGTACATAATATATTAAATAGTAGATGGAGAAGTAATGTAAAGATTTTTACACCTCATGTATATGAAGGATGTAAGTAATAAAGTCAATTTAATTCAATATTAAGGTCATCATCAACCCAGTACTATAAATAGATCAATACCCCCTGCCCAGGATAAAGAATATTTTGCAAACCTTTCGGGAGGAAAATGATTCAGCAAAGTTGACTTAGCTGAGACCCACCTACTGATGGAGATGGAAGAAGTGTCCAAAGTATTTCTCACCATAAACACTCACAAAGGGCTTTGTCGCTATAACAAGCTTACTTCTGGAGCAGCATCTGCACCTGCACCCTGGCAGAAAGCTATGGACCAGGTACTGCAAGGTGCCCAGGTGCTCAGTGTTACCTGGATGACATCATTGTTACCAGTGAGGATGACAAGGAACATCTTCAAAGCCTCCAAACAGCATTAAAAAGATTAGTAGATTATTGGTTCAGAACATGATGCAACAAGTGTGAAATCTTTAAACCAAGCATCACTTACTGTGGTCACACTATTGATGCACAAGGATTCCACAAGTGTGCCGATAAAATCCAAGCAGTGGTGTATGTCCCAAGGCCAAAGAACTTGTCATAGTTGCAGTCTTTTTAGGGATTTTTCAATTACTGTTACAGGTTCCTGCCAAACCTGGCCACTGTGCTCCACCACTTGAACTCATTACTACAGAGCAGGAAGAAAAGGCAATGGACAAAGCAGTGAGAGGTGGGTTTCTGGAAGGTAAAGGAAATGGTGACATCGGACACTGTACTCACACATTATGATCCACGTCGTTCAGTGAAGCTTGCCTCTGATGCCTTGCCTTATGGGATGGGTCCAGTTACGCCACATGTATGAGCGATGGAAGTGAATGTCCCATAGCCCTTGCATTACATTCCATTACTGCTGCAGAGAAAAACTATGCACAGTGTGACAGAGAGGCCTTGAATCTGGTCTGGGCTATAAAACGTTTAAACCAGTACCTGTATGGGAGAGAGTTCACCCTCATTACTGATTATCAACCAACCACTCACGTCTACTTCCAATTTTCACTCCACAGAAGGGTGTTCCAACAAGAGCAGCAGCACGAATGCTGGGATGGACTCTGTTTCTTGGAGGATGCAAGTACAAGCTCGACTTGAAAAATTTGCAAAAGAAGACGCTCCTTTTGACATATTCTCCCTAAGGCAAATCAAAAGTCTCCTTATTATAGCAGAGATGATCCAAAAGGAAACCAGAAAGACTCCACTCTACCTCAGGACAACATGAAAACCCAAAATGACTAGACTGTACAGCAGAAATGCCAGCTCCCCAAGGGTGGGATGAATTTGCCCTTGATGGCGATTGCCTTATGTGGGAATTGAGAGTTGTTTTGCCATCCAAGCTGAGAGCTAAAGTGTTGGAGGAGCTACATGCCGGTCATCTAGACACAGTCAAAATGAAAGTCATGGCTTGACGATTTGTCTGGTGGCCTGGTTCAGCAGATCGACCAGCTCGCCATGCACTCTTCAGGATGCCAACACGTCTAGAGGATGCCAAGAGCAGCACCTCTCCATCCCTGGGAATGGCCTGCATTGCCTTGGCAGAGGATTCATGTAGACTTTGCTGGACCATTCATGGCCACAAATTTCTTGGTAGTATTGGAGCAGTTACAAAGTGGCCAGAAGTGTTCCCAACAGCCTCGCACACTGTTGATGTGTTGAGAAGCCGCTTCTCAAGGACTGGTGTTCCAGAACACTTCCTCAGTGAAAATATACCACAGTTTGTTGTGGACAAGTTTCAGTCATTCATGAAAATGAATGGAATAAGACATATTACACCTGCACCATACCACCCAGTTACAAATGGCTTAGTGGAAAGGTTTGTCTAGAGTGTAAAGAATGCACTGAGTGCAATGTCAGTTGAACATATTACACTCAATCAGAAGCTCACCAATTTCCTCTTTGCATATCACAATGCAGTACACTCCACACCCAACAACTCACCAGCTCAGCTGTTCCTTGGTTGTGCCTTGCACTCATGCTTGGATCTCCTCAAACCCAATCTCAAAAGCAGCGTTCAGGACTATCAGATGAGACAAATTGAGGGATCCTCAAACAACGAGGTTCGATATTTCACTCTTGGACACGCAGTTCTGGCAAGGGACTACAGAAGTGATCAAAAGTGGGTTCTTTAAAAGACAGCCAGTCTCCTTCTTGTGTAAAATAAAGTACTCACTCTGTACTTCAAGAAAACTGAAATATGTTTCACAAATTCAATAAATATATGCCATACAATGGGAAAAAACACCCACTGATGTAGGGACAACTTCCACACAGAGCAGCCAGTACTCTCAGACAGTCTCAGCCACTCCATTCCTCCATCTGATATCAAACAATGGAAAGTGGAGTGTTACAGGGAAGCAGGTTCACAGGTGAGACAGAAGGCACCAATTACCAATAAGCACATTTGCAAGTAACCATTTACTTACAGACCAACAGTAAAACATTCAACCAAACAACCAAGTCAAACAAGTACTCATCCAAGCCACCTTAAGTTACAAAAACTACGACACTAAACATTTAGTAACACTTCAAACTCAACAGGTGCTTCGGTAAGTCTCCGCAAGTTACACAACTACAAAACTAAACATTCAACAAACAAATACTTAGCTACGTGTACACATGGGCACACTTGTACCTGCAGCACTCTTTCCCGATGGTTCCTCAGCACTGGTCATGACCTCAGTGTGAAGGTGAGCCCCTGGAGACAAAGGAAAGAGCTCGAATCTCTTGCACACACAATTCTTATATCTGAGGTGGCCGAGAAACCAGTGCCGTTGCGTGCAAGGCAACCAATGGGAAAGAGCTGCTGCACCCCTCGAATGGGCCAGTCAACAACTGGCATGGCAGAAGTGACTTTCAACTGGTAAGTAAATTAATCCTTTGCATTACATCCACCCCTCGAAAGATGTGACACTGTGCCAATTCGGTCCTCAGACTAGAATGACCCCTGCAAATGCTCCACGAAACTACATATAAATTGCAATAGTACCATATCCAGCACTATAAGCCCAGTAGTCATCCCCCAGTGTACTACAGTCATCCCCTAGTGTACTACAGTCATCCCCCCAGTGTACTACAGTCATCCCCTAGTGTACTACAGTCATCCCCGTGTACTAGTCATCCCCAGTGTACTACAGTCACCCCCCCCAGTGTACTACAGTCATCCCCCAGTGTACTAGTCATCCCCCCAGTGTACTACAGTCATCCCCGTGTACTAGTCATCCCCAGTGTACTACAGTCACCCCCCCAGTGTACTACAGTCATCCCCCAGTGTACTACAGTCATCCCCTAGTGTACTACAGTCATCCACCAGTATACTACAGTCATCCACCAGCCTCCTAGTGCCCCAAAAAGCCACCAATCTCCACCCAGAGTGTAATTGCTATGGGGCCGATCTCCCACTTAATCTTATTCACTGGCTGTTGGGTGTGATCAGCCAGGTGCATGATGTTCCCTGACTCATCGGGAATGTAGGTGTAGCACTCTTGGCCAATGACAGTACAAGTGCCACCATTCTTTCTGAACAGGTAATCTAAGGCCATCCGCATTCTGTTGCTGGTACAGTACCATCCTGGGAAAGACTATCATCATAGCCCTCTTGCTATGCTCACCTACATGGGCAGAGTGGCCACCCAGCACACTGAGGTGGTGTATGCACGGCACCACATACCCCAGAGAGCAGTAGTCATCCCACTCCGTGGGGAGTCACCTGCTTCTTCCAGGTGAGGCGGCACTTCACCTGAGAGTCTGTTGAGGTGATATACTTTGTTCGGTGCTCCCGGTGTGGCCTCCTGTATATCGGAGAGACCCGACGTAGATTGGGAGACTGCTTCACTGAGCACCTATGCTCCATCTGCCTGAAAAACAGTATCTCCCAATGCCCACCCATTTTAATTCCACTTCCCATCCCGATATGTCCATCCTTGGTCTCCTCCACTGTCGTGATGAGGCCACACTTTTGTTGGAGGAACAACACTATACGTTCCATTTGGGTAACCGCCAACCTAATGGCATGAACATCGATTTCTGGAACTTCCAGTAATGTCCCCTCCCTCTCCTTCACCATTTCCCATCCCCTTTTCCTCTCTCATATTCTCTCCCTACCTGCCCATCGCCTCCCTCTGGTGCTCCTCCCCCCTTTTCTTTCTTCCATGGCCTTCTGTCTCTTTCACCAATCAACTTCCCAGCTCTTTACTTCATCCCTCCCTCCCCCTTCAGGTTTCACCTGTCACCTCGTGTTTCTCTCTCCCCTCCCCCTCACCTTTTAAATCTATTCCTCAGCTTTTTTTCTCTCCAGTCCTGATGGAGGGTTTCGGCCTGAAATGTCGACTGTTTCCTCTTTACCATAGAGGCTGCCAGGCCTGCTGAGTTCCTCCAGCATTCTGTGTGTGTTGTTCAAACTCAGACCATTCACTGGGGGGAGGGGTGTGCAGGGCAAATGATCCCTTTCCTACAGGGGCGAAGAGCAAAGGCACCACCAACCCCTGCTGCCACTGAAGATCCGCCAAAGCCTGAAACTCCAGCAAGGGATAGGGGATCCCGAACAGAATGTGGTTCATCCAGCAGAGAACAGAAGGAACCCTTATCGAGAGAGAGTTTGAAGAATGACCCTTCCCCCTTAGCAGCCTCCTGACCTCTCTCTCCCCTGGCAGTGCTCCCTCCACATTGCATCGAGGGTGGGAGTGGAAAAACCATGTGCCTACTCCTTCAGGACGCTGGTTCTGAGCAACACCAAAAACATTTCTTTACCGATCATGCAGGATCCCCCAGCCCCCGTCTGCATAACAAACCTCTGTGCCCGGCTACTCGTACCACCTTCCACATCCTCAACCGAACAGCTGCATTTACGGGATGCCTGACTGCCGGTCCTATTGAAGACAGCACCACTCCTTTCAAGTGGGGAGCTGCAATTGTAACAAAATGCCCCATCTCGGCAGGGCTGGTTCAGAGCCCTCTGGGAGGCCATCACTATCACCGTATAAACCTGGAGTCAAAGTCCACTGGTGAAGGGCTCAGCTCCCTTCCCCTACTGTGTTCCACTCCACCCAGGGCTTTAAATCCCACTCAACGAGGGAAAGGTACCTGACCCTGACCTCCAATGCCACCCATAAGGTTAATGATGCATTATCCTTATGGGAAGTGAGCAGTGTCCTCAAGGTATTATTAATCATGTGTCGGGACAACAGCCCCCTCCCCAAAATACCCATCTATCTATTAGATGGGCTCACTCCAGTACCCCTCTCATCCCATATTGTCAACAATCAGAGGCTCTCCTGGCTTCTGTCTGTACCTATCCCCTAATCTCCCCAATTCCTTAGCGGAGAATTCTCTGATTTCTATTGTCACCAAGGGGCCCATTGTACCACTCCACACATGTTCTTGATCTTCCTCCTTCTCTCCCTCCTGGGAGGTAGAAGCCGTGAGCTGATCTGACTCCCCCAAACCCCATATGGTGGGTCTGGGACCTCGTGGCCACTGCCTGGCCTGTACTGTTTCAGGTGTGTAGGCAAGGGTGCAATCATTTCAAAGGAGAATCATAGGATTCCACTCTCCCCATCCTCACCATCCAGCCAGACTCCCTCATCCCCCATCCACGTGTTGGGATCGTCGCCCCACCGCATCAAGGCTCAGACCCTGTCAGGATCCAGTTCCTAACTGGCCTCTTGGGCCGTCTCTGATCGCTGCACCTCCATTAGCTGCCAGGCCTTCTCCATACTCTTGTCTTTGTTTATTCATTTACTGAGATACAGTGCAGAATAGGCCCCTCCAGCCCTTCGGGCCTCGCCGCCCGACAATCCCCCAGTGTAACCCTAGCCCAATCACGGGATAATTTACAACGCCCAATTAACCTGCCAACTGGTAGGTCTTTAGACTGTAGGAGGAAACCCACATGGTAACAGGAAACGTGTATAAACTCCTTACAGGCAGCAGTGGGGTCACCTGCACTGTAAAGCATGCTAACCATGACACCACCATGCTGCCTGGACAACTTTCCCCATGACGGCACAGCACTGTTGCAGCACCTCCATCTCATTCTTCAGATCTGCTATCTCCTGCTCTCTCCATCCCATCGCAAGGCACCAGCAGCCAGGGATGCATTCTGACTGCTGGTGCCTTATGATGCCTGCCAGCAGCCAGAAGGCATCCCTCTAGCTCCCTTTTATCTTGGGGAACACTGCCTTCTTAACTACGGGCATGATGACTCCCATGGGAGTCCATCTTGTTTGACAAGTCTACAGGTGTCCCATAGTTCTCCAGTAGGTTGGATAGACTCCCAAATCCTGTAGTGTCATCGATCCACCTGGGACTCGGTGCAGCTCCCTCAGGGGGATGTCTCTTCTATATAACCTTCTAAAGATATTCATCTCCCATTCAAAGACCAAACCCTGTCTGCAGCACCAGATGTTACGGGGAAGCATGATCATACGTTTGGTCATTGGAGCAGAACTCACCAATTACCAATAGGCACGTTAACCATTTATTTACAGAGAAATAGTAAAGCATTTGACCAAACACTCAAGTCAGACAAGTACTCATGTAAGTCAACCCAAGTTACAAAAACTATGACCTAAACATTCAGTGGCACTTCAAACTCAGCAGGTGCTTTGTTAAGTCTTCCCAAGCTACACAACTACTAAAATAAACACTCAACAATCAGATACTTAGCAAGTGTGCACATGGGCATGTTTGTATCTGCACCATGCCTTGCCAATGGTTCTTCAGCATTGGCCATGACCTCAGTGTGAAGGTGAGCCCCTGGAGACAAAGGAAGGAGCCCAAGTCCCTTGCACACACAATTCTTATATCCGAGGTGCCTAGAACTGGAAACCAGTGCTGTGGTGTGCAAGGCAACCAATGGAAAAGAGCTGTAGCATCCCTGGAAGGTGATAGTTGCTGGCATGCCCTCTTCATTATTGCATCCATGTGTTGGACCCAGGATAGATTTGGAGACAAAAGCAAGAGCTCAGTTCTCTCATATGTGCTATTCTTATACTCCGAACGCGCCTGGAACCAGAAAACGGTGCCGTGGTGTGCAAGACAACCAAGGACTGGCATGGTGGAAGCAACTTTTGACTGGCAAGTAAATTAACCCTTCACATTACAGACAGTGCTGCTGTAAGTTTTCGCAAATAAAACGAAGTGAGGCTTTTTTTTGTTTAACGAAAACTGTAACACATTTTATCGAACTCACAAACCTACACTCAAAGGCATGCAAAAAACTCTTTACGTAAAAACGTCATCACGTCATACCAGCCTCGTAAAGTGAAACCAAAACTCAATGTCAGAGATTGTGAATTACCTACATTTCTCCCAATTACATTACACTTCACAGGCCCTCCCAGAGTTCGGTGAAACCGACATTGTGAGCCTGTCTGGAGGTGGGATGAGCCATCCAGCTCGAGTCCTGTGTTCCGTGAGTGCAGGATCAGCAACTGGAGCCTCTGGCTCATCCAGAAGTGTACTGACGCTCTCCTGATCACGTTGTGATGCCAGGGACATGCTAGCGAAATACTCCACATCTTGTTGGGTCAGCTTAAAGCAATCTACCAAATTACGTTCAGGTTTACCCCTCTAATCTATGATGAAAGTCTTTTCTCCCTGTTCCAAAACATGGAAAGAGCCTTTGTAAGAGGGCCTAAAGGGATGTTGTTGTGCATTGTGGCAGACAAAAACAACACAGTGGATTGTAAGTCACCAAAAACCCAAGAGTGCTGTACGCAGTGATGGGAGACAGGAATAGGTGAAAATGAATTGAATTGACTCAGGAGGGTGGAACGCTGTTGAGAGGCTGGCCAGCTACGGTTCACCATGGTAATGAGGTGTGTGAAACTGCAGGAGTGGGGGAAGAGGACCAACAAGATTCATATGGGCATAGTCAAACTGTCACCTTGGGTCCTCAAAAGTTGCCAATGATGCCTGAACTTGAGGGCTAAGCTTTTGCCTGCCGGCACTCCCACAGTCCAATCACAGCCGGATGCGAGAGGCCACATATGGAGTTGAAAACAGTCCATCTCCAGCTTGTGGGCATTATGGGCATTTGTAGTCAATGAGCATTAGGAAATAGTGACCCTCTAGAAGAAAATGGAAATGGGAGACAGCCAGATAGTGACCAAGTTGTTCATGGTGTTCCTTTCGGGGCGATGGAGCTGCTGGCATAAGAAGGTGAGCGGCTGCCACATGCCTCTGACCAACTGTTTGTGCGCAGTGCCCACAGCGTCGGTACTAATGGCTATGGGTGCACTGGGGAGCATTGCGCCAGTAGGGGTGCGTTAGAAAGAGCAGACTTGGTATCATCAAATGCCCTGGTCAAGTCCACTGACCAGTCGAGCGCTTGATTAGGGGCATTGCCTTTAAGTCCACTATACAGAGGGAGCACAAGTTTAGCAGCTCGCAGAATGAAGTGGAGATAGAAATTCACCATGCCTAAAGATTCCTGCAGGTTTTTAGTAGTGCAGGGTGGTGGGAAATCCATAACAGCGGCTACTTTTGATGGGAGGAGTTCCGCAGCTTCTGCGGAGATGTGACAGCCAAAAAAGTCAATGGTTGACAACCCAAACTGGCATTTAGCAGGGTTAATAATCAACTTGTGTTGGCTTAAGCACTCAAAAAGTGTGCGGAGATAGGATACATATTGGGATTTGGAAGCACTGGCAACAAGATTGGCATCCAGGTACACAAAAAGTAAACCTAAGTCTTTCAGTACAGAGTCCATCAGCCGTTGGAATGTCTGTGCTGCATTTTTCAGCACAAACGGCATGCGCAGAAACTCAGAGGCCAAATGGGGTTTTCACAGCTGTTTTGGGAATCTCATCTGAGCACACAGGCACCTGATGGTGGCCCATAACTAAGTCAACTTTGGCAAAAAACTTAACTTTCTGGCTAAGCTTGCCCAGAAGTCTTCGATATGTGGGATCAGGTAATGATCAGGGCGGTGACCTTGTTAAGGTGTCAGTAATCACCACATGGACGGCAACCACCATCAGACTTGGGGACCATATGGAGGGGTGAAGCCCAGGGGTTACTCAACCGGTGTACAATGCCAAGACTTTGTGTATTGGCAAACTCAGCCTTCATGGTTGCCAGCTTTTCTGGGACCAGTCTATGTGCACGGGCATTGACTGGCATGCCAGTTGTGGGAATGTGGTGCTCAACCCCATATTTTGAGACAGTCGTGGAGAATGTGGGCTTGGTGAGGTCTGGGAATTTGCCCAGCAGTCGAGTAAACTCACATGTGGTGGTGCATGTGCTTGTGGGGAACTTACTGGGGAACAGGGTAATGACCCAAAGTCGACAATCACAAGCTGGCAGTTCTTAAGATCAACCAACAGTCCTTGCACACACAGGAAAGCTGTATCGAGCAGAGGTCCAGCCACTTCAGCCAGGACGAAATCCTATGAGTAACGTCACCCCCTGAAGCAGAGTGTCACCTGTCGTGTCCCGTAATTGGCAGCTTTATTGCTTTTTGCCTTCTCATCAATAGGCGATGCCAACAGAACACTCACTTGAGCACCCAGGAAGCATTGCCCTGAAAGGGTGTCAGTAGATGACCCTGGCAGCTGGAATCCAGGGTGTTGGCAGATCTCTGACACCCCAATGTGCTGACACCATCGAAGCTGCAAGGCAGTCAGCACTTCCTAGCGATCATACCGAAGCGAGTGTGGTAAAAGCACAGTCACGGCATTATCTGTTTTGCAGGCATGGGTGTCCTTATGTTGAGGGCCTTGCTGACCAGGCTTACTGAAGTACAGAAAAGAGGTGGAATGATGCACCCCTGTCTGGCTGAGTGTTGACTATCAGCCATTTTAGCAAGCTCCTATAGTCCATCGTGGGTGCATTAGCGAGGGCTATGTGACTTGATCAGACATTTGCTGCATGAAGAGTTCTTATAAAACAAGGATGGTGATTTCCCAGGAGAGACAAGTGGTCCATTAGCTCTGAAGGCTTAGCATCACCGAGATCGATTGAGGAGAGCAACTGTTTGGCACGCTCAGGCTCCGACAGTCCAAAGGTTTGTAAAAGCTGAGGTTTCAGTGAACAGTATTTATCGTGTTCCGGCGGGTGTTCAAGCAGACTGTTCCACACCTGTGACTGCTGAGCGACACTACCATATAGTAGAATTTAGTGTTATCCGCGGTGATTTTTCACAGAACAAACTGGGCCTTGGCTTGTATGAACCAAGTGACAGCATTTTGCTCCCAAAACTCTGGCAGTTTCAAAGCGACTGCATTGGCAGACATGTTCAATAACTCCAGAATCCTCCTAGAGCATCAGGGTCACTAATGTAGGTTTTCGCAAATAAAATGAGGTGAGGTGTTTTATGTTTAATGAAACTCATAACACATTTTATTGAACTGCTAAACCTACACACAGAAGCATACTAAAAACTCTTTGTGCAAATACATCATCATGTCAGACAGCCTCTTAACGGGAAACCCCAACTCAATGTCAGTGGTTGTGAACTATGTACATTTCTCCCAATTACGTAATTACGTTACCCTACACCGCTACTTCCATTTCCTGAGACCTGGGTCATGTCATTGCCAGAATTCCTGAAGCAGACTTCCACAACACACTGTTGAGCTCCTAACTCACTCTATATCTGCAGCATCACAAATTCTGCCTGCTTTCACTTCCAAACTGTCACTCGTATCAGCAATACCTACATCAGGCTGATGCTTACAGCTCAGTGTTCAACATCATCATCCCCTCAATACAAATCGACAAGCTTCGAAAACTGGGCCTCTGTACCTCCCTCTGCAACTGGATCCTTGACTTCTTCATTGTGAGATCACAGTCAGTGTGGATCAGTAATACTATCTCCTCCTCACTGACAATCAACACTGGAACACCTCAAGGATGTGTGCTTAGCGCACTGGTTTACTCTCTCTGACGATTCCTTTGTCTGAGCTGAGGCAGTAGCTCCATTGCCCATCAAAGGGTCAAAAGATGGGATATCCATGGATGATTTCAAAGCTCAAAGTCCAAAGTACATTCTATTATCAAAGTATGTATAAATTACACAACCTTGAGATTCTTCTGCTTACAGGCAGTCACAAAGCAAGAAACAGAAAAAATCCAATATATAAAAAAGACCAACACCCAATGAGCAGAGAGAGAGAAATAAAACAAATCAAATCAAATCATGCAAATGAAGCAAGCATCAGCATTCAGAATGAAATTGAGTCCATAAAGCCGAAACCGGGAGCAGCCAGGGTGGGCCCGTAGTCCCGGTCTATCCCAGAGACAAGTCCTAAGCCTGCAGCAGCTGGGCATGACACATTCTCAGCGTTGAAGAGAGCACAGTAAAACTTAGCAGAGCGGAAATGACTCAACCCTTACCTCCAGTCCCGACACCAACTGGCCTGGCGTTTAAGTTGTCCATTTACGGGATGGCACCACAAAATTGGGCCCACGCCCCCACCCCACTGCAATGACACATTCTGGGCTACTTCAGCCCTCCCAAATCAGCACAGCACCATGATGGGTCAAACCTCGCTCCCAGACTAGGTGGATGGGCTCCAAAACATCTCTGCTTCAGCTTTTCTCCACTCCGCTCACTCAACTACATCTCCAATTCCAACTCCAACTGCATCTTCTCCTGGAACATACCTTGACCTCGCTTTGGGTCTGCCTTGTACCTGTACACCTTGACCCTTGGATCAGCCTTGCCTTCGCCTACTTCATCATTGTTTGGGGTGATCATTTACCAAAATTTTCCATATAAGAAGTATTATTAATGGAGTGTTTAGTCAAATTTCTTTCTTAATGTTCAATTTCCTTTACAGGTCCTTGGCAAATGAAGCAGTTTGTGCCTGCTTGCAACAAGAGCTACAAACACTAAAGCAGGGTTTCTCAACCGGGATTCCATGAGAGATCGTAATTTTAAAAAATAAACATCATTTTTGGAATTCCGCACAAGGCGCCATGCTAGCACTGGCAGTGGTGGGCAGGGACCCAGCATCCCTGTTAGCAATCTCGTCAGAGGTCTCTCAGCCCAATATGGCAGTGCGCGGTAGGACCGTGTTCATTTGCTTGAGTGCTCTCCCTCCCGAATTACCTCCCCCAACTTCCCCTTATGCACCACCAACTGACTTATGGGAGTGAACAAAAACTGCCGGTGTAGTAGAAAATTGGAGGGAAATTTTCATTCTAAAGACAGTCCGGTGTGGCAATTTGTGAAGAGGAGGATTCTCGCCCTAAGCCTATGGACATTTCTGATGAGGTTAATGAGGAAGAGTTGCAATCTGAGTAATTTCTCTGCACTAGTACAACAATGGACACAAAAAAAGTCTGGCTTTACATTGAAAGCTACTTATCATGGACTGGTGATCCAAGTTGTCCTATTCCACTGTGCCTAGTCTGTGACAAACAACTTACAAATGTAGCAATGGCTTCAGCAAAATTGAGAAGACCCTTGACTACAAATCAGAGCCATATGACATGTAAGGATGCTGATTATGTTAAAAGGGTTATTGGAATCTCAAAACAAACAGAGTAAAGCTTTTGTTCATAAAGTCACAGTCAGTAAAAAGTTTCGGAAGCAAATTATTTAGTTGCAGAACTTATTACCCAGAAAAGGATGAGTAACACAGTTGGTGGGAACCTAATAATGCCAGCATGTAAAATTATAGTGGGTAAAGTACTAGGACAAGATGCAGTACAAGAAATTGAAACAGTTTCACTCTCAAAAAATATGATAAGTCGACGCATTAATGACATGTTACATGACGCTGAAGAGGTTTTGTGTGATAAACTGAAAAATAACTGCTTCTCTATCCAGGTTAATGAGTCAATAGTTTTCACCAATAAATCTCATGTTGTAGCATTAGTAAGATCTGTAAGTGATGGTAAAATTCGAGGAAGAGCTGTCCAGAACATGCAAAGGCCAAGATATATTTAATGCTTTGTCTTCACATCAGGAAACAAAAGGTCCGTTTTGGAGGAACTGTGTTGGCATCGGTACAGATGGTGCCCCATCAATGGCTGGCTCCATGAGAGGCTTCGTTTCTCTTGTAAAAAAAGAAAATCCTGACAGTGTCACAACACACAGCTTTCTTCATAGAGAGGTGCTGCTGTCAAAATCTCTTGGAGATAAATAAAAGAAGTTCTGGATGAGGCTACAAAAATGGTTAACTTTATTAAACAAAGACCAGTTCACTCAAGAATGTTGAAGAACTGTGTGAAAACCTGGACAAAGAGTACATCATTCTCCTGCTACACTCAGAAATCCGGTGGCTTAGCAGAGGAAGAGTTCACAACAGGGTGTTTGAGCTGAAAGGTGAACTGCAGGAGGACTTTCAAGAAAATAATAGGCCAGGTTTTGCTGAGTGCTTTCAAGATGACGATTGGCTGCAGAAACTAGCCTACTTGACAGATATTTTTCATCATATGAACCAGTTGAACAAGTCTCTGCAAGGCCCTGGAGAAAATGTTTTGACTTCAAGCAACAAGTTTCTTGGATTTGAAAGGAAACTGAATCTTTGGAAAGATTGTGTTGCAAAAAGAAATCTTGAAATGTTTCCACTGCTGCTTGGCTTGAGAGTGAGGAAGGTTATCAGAAAGTCTCGAGTCTTATTGAAAACCACCTAAAATTGAACAGTATTTCCCTCGCTTTCAACACAAGTGTATGACTGGGTGAGGGACCCTTTCTCTGAATCTTCTGCTCAGCCTGAGAACTTGACTTTGGGAGAAGAGAAAGAACCCTGTGAGATGCAGTCTGATTGTGCACTCAAGATGAGATTTACCGACCTGCCTATGGACAAGTTCTGGATTTCTGTGAAAGAAGAAAGGTTGGGGGTATTGTGGATAGTGTGGAGGGCTGTCAGAGGTTACAGCGGGACATTGATAGGATGCAAAACTGGGCTGAGAAGTGGCAGATGGAGTTCAACCCAGATAAGTGTGAGGTGGTTCATTTTGGTAGGTTAAATATGATGGCAGAATATAGTATTAATGCTAAGACTCTTGGCAGTGTGGAGGATCAGAGGGATCTTGGGGTCTGAGTCCATAGGACACTCAAAGGCAGCAGTGCCGTGGGATTCTTGTCAGTAGTTCAAAACGTACCTTGCCACCACCAGCACCTCTCAGTGTCACTTAGGGATGGACGATAAATGACAGCAGCACAAATAATCAGAAAATGAATGTCAAAATAAATCCATTGTATTTAAGTTGCAATATACATTACTCAACGATGCAGTTGTTGTCAGAACAAAGGCATTAATTTCTTTCAGCTAGCATCTTTCCTAAAGCACAGGGCATAAGAACAGCAAATCAATGTTTTTGTTACAGAGATTCCTCTACTGAACACTTCCATTTTTAATTTATTACCTCATATCAGGTTGCAAGCAGCTGACTCAATTAGCTTCTGAACAATTAATTCATCAGCAATAATTTCACTTGAATTGCAATTGAATCAAAGGAGCCTAGTACTAATAAATTCTACTACTGAACTCAAAATTATTTACCGAATGATTTAAATTCAAAAAGGCCATTGCAATAAAATGGATATTCATGATTTCAATGTAATTGACAGTTGAATTATGGAGTCTCTCAAATCATGAGCTTTTGAATGATCAGATGCAAGCTCTGCTATGCAAAGCACATTTTCACTCATTGGCTACAATCCTTTAATAATTACATTCCAAAACAATCAATATTACAAGGTTTTCTCCCTGGACCTCCTGTCCCATGATCCTCTCATATCCCCTTTGCCAATCACCTGTCCAGTTCTTGGCTCCATCCCTCCCCCTCCTGTCTTCTCCTATCATTTTGGATCTCCCCCTACCCCTCCCACTTTCAAATCTCTTACTAACTCTTCCTTCAGTTAGTCCTGACGAAGGGTCTCGGCCTGAAACGTCGACTGTACCTCTTCCTAGAGATGCTGCCTGGCCTGCTGCATTCACCAGCAACTTTGATATGTGTTGCAAGGTTTTCAAAAAATGGTTTAAGATAAGCTGCCATGAAAGAAATATGTAGTCATTAGAATTACATTGCAGTACCATAAACCGTCATCTTCCAGGGGCAGGCTAGGCAACTACCAATCTGCTCTTGTCAGTGAGCTGACAATTTGTTTCGTTAACACATATTTGTACGGTAAAGTTAATCTTGGAACACTTGTAAGCACACAAGTTTTGAATGACCATCAAACGGCTCTGGCTCCCACATATTACCAATCAAATCTTGTGCCCATTTGGCACTGCAGGTAAGTTAAACGTGCATTTGTCCAAAACCTTTTATGAATATAGATTGATAAGGTGTTGACAAACTGAATAGTGAACGATCCTTTTATATCCAATGTATGTGATACATTTTAGATTATGAAGACACTTTTATTGTCATTTAGTAATGCATGCATTAAGAAATGATACAATATTTCCTCCGGTGTGATATCACAAAACACAGGACAGACCAAGACTGAAAAAACTGACAAAACCACATAATTATAACATATAGTTACAACAGTGCAACAATACCATAACTTGATGAAGAAGCCCATGAGCACAGTAAAAAGTTCAAAGTCTTTCAAATGTCCCACATCTCACGCAGACGGGAGAAGGAAGAAAAACTCTCCCTGCCATGCCCAACCACAATCTGTCTCTGAGTCATCCAGAAACTTTGAGCCTCCGAATCAGCTCTCCGACACCGAGTACTGAGCATCATCTCTGTCCGAGCGATTCGACCTCAATCTCGGTCGCCAACAGCAGGCAAAGCTGGGGATTTTGAGACCTACCCTCCAGAAGATTCCGGACCATGCAGTAACGACAGCAGTGAACGAGCGTTTCAGAAATTTCTCCAGATGTTCCTCTGTGCTTTCAAGTCCATCTCCATCAAATCAGAATTGTCCACGGCCCCTATTTAATGGATACGATACATATAATGGATACTACAAGGCTGGCAACCCACCCAGCAACAAGGGTGAAATAATAAAGCTATGAGTATTGCGCAATACAAATCAGATCTGTTTCTAACTTAGTTCAGTGGCCCCGTCTTAGAAACATAGAAACATAGAAAATAGGTGCAGGAGTAGGCCATTCGGCCCTTCGAGCCTGCACCGCCATTTATTATGATCATGGCTGATCATCCAACTCAGAACTCCGCCCCAGCCTTCCCTCCATACCCCCTGACCCCCGTAGCCACAAGGGCCATATCTAACTCCCTCTTAAATATAGCCAATGAACTGGCCTCAACTGTTTCCTGTGGCGGAGAATTCCACAGATTCACCACTCTCTGTGTGAAGAAGTTTTTCCTAATCTCGGTCCTAAAAGGCTTCCCCTCTATCCTCAAACTGTGGCCCCTCGTTCTGGACTTCCCCAACATCGGGAACAATCTTCCTGCATGTAGCCTGTCCAATCCCTTTAGGATCTTATACGTTTCAATCAGATCCCCCCTCAATCTTCTAAATTCCAACGAGTACAAGCCCAGTTCATCCAGTCTTTCTTCATATGAAAGTCCTGCCATCCCAGGAATCAATCTGGTGAACCTTCTTTGTACTCCCTCTAAGGCAAGGATGTCTTTCCTCAGATTAGAAATGTCTTCTGGGAACATCTCAGCTCGTAATAGTACAAATCACATCATACCCCGGAGAACTATTACACTAACATTAAATAAAATATATTAAGTCAGTTAGGTACAAATATGGCCATATTATCCTGTGATATTTAAGAAACAAATCTATTAGTCATGGAAATAGAAAAACGTCAAATTTGTGCTTTAACAAAATAAACAGTGCCTCCAGCCAAAGCAATGTTTTCTTTTGTTGACTATCAGATCAAAGAGACAAATCGGGCTATTTGGCCCATCAAATCTGCTCTTTGATATGGCCGAATTATCTTTTCCACCCAACCCCATTCTCCTGCCTTCTCTTCAGCACTCTAAATAATCAAGAACCTATCAACCTCCGCTTTAAATATACCTAATGACTTGGCCTCCACTGTTGTCTGCAAGAATGAATTCCACAGAGTCACCACCCTCTAGCTGAAGAACTTCCTCCTCATCCCTGTCCTTTTATTTTGAAGCTGTCCCCTCTGATCATAGATTTTTTTCACTACTAGAAACATCTTCTCCACATCCCTCTACCCAGTCTTTAAATATTCAATAGGTTTCAATGGGACAACTGGTTGCCACCCCACACACCATTCTTCTGAACTCCGGTGAGTACAGGCCTAGATCCATGAAGTGTTCTTCATACATTAACCCTTTCACCCTTGGGATCATTCACGTAAATCTCCTCTGGACCCTCTCCAATGCCAGCACATGCCTCCTTAAATCGGGGCCAAAACTGCACACAACGCTCCAATGCCTTATAAAACCTCAGCATTACATCCTTGCTTCTATATTCTAGTCCTCTCAAAATGAATGTTGACATTGCATTTGCCTTCCCCACCACCTATTCAACCTGCAAGTTAACCTTCTAGAGAATCCTGCACTAGGATCCCCTTTCTTAAGGAGCAGAATGACACTTGTAATTTTCCCGTCTTTTGGAACTATTCCTGACACTACTACTGTCTCCATAATGTCTTCAGCTACCTCCTTCAAAACCCTGAGATTTGTCCATCTGGTCTAAGTGACTCATCTACCTTCAGATCTTTCAGCTTCACAAGCACCTTCTCCTGAGTAGTAGTAACTACACTCACTTCTGCAGCCTGGCTCTTGAATTTCTGCTGCAGTGCCTATAAAAAGTATTCACCCCCTTGAAAGTTTTCATGTTTTATTGTTTTACATCATTGAATTACAGTGAGTTTAATTTGGCTTTTTTTTTTACACTGACCAACAAAAAAACTCTTTCATATCAAATCAAAATGAAAACTAATCTTTACAAAGTGATCTCTGAATTACTTACAAATATAAAACACAAAATAATTGGTTGCACAAGTACTCACCCCCTCTAATACGACACACCAAACCATCACTGGTGCAGCCAATTGGCGCTAAACGGCAACTCCTTTGCTTGCATCATTGGAAACAGCTCTATTTCCATCTTTAATATCTCTGTTTTCCCCTTTCAGAGTTCTTTTGAAGACCCTGACCTGGAGTTACACACTGACTTCGGTTCTTTGCGGGAATGGGACCCGTTCTTGGGGTGTCGCGACTGGCCGTTATCCGACTTGCCAAGGGTGCGGCCTAAGAGTTTGGCTTGCCTTTGGAGGCCTAAGATCACAGGGCTCTGGAAACGGGCGATCGAAGGTCGATATCCCGGACCAGTGTGTCACGGTAGCTGAAAGATCTTTGGCTCTGTGCCCAGAGAGCCGAGACCTTTGGGCACAAAGGTCAGAAAAAGTGACGCAACGGACTTTAAACATCGTAAAGCAGTGAGTTGTTTGTTACGTCTCCCCACTTGCTGTGAAATGGAGACATATCTTTCTCCCTTATTAGGGAGAGAGAGAGAACCTGTGGTATGTTGAATACCAGGTGAACAAGTAGTCTTTGGAGTACTGCAAGTCAGTGTCTTTGCTGTTGCTTTGCTCATGTTTGAGTGCTCTGTGGCAGGTGCCAATGCTTTTTTTGCCAGTGGGACAATGGGGGATCATTGCTTGCTGCCATTTACGCATGGGAGGGAGGGAACTTTGGGGTTCTAACATTTAACTGTCATTCATTTTTTGGGGCACTCCTCTATTTTTGTGGATGGTTGTGAAGAAAAAGCATTGCAGGATGTATATTGTATACATTTCTCTGACATTAAATGTACCTTTGAAACCTTTAAAGTGTTCATCTAGTTACCTCAAGGTCGCTAGTTGAGCCTCAACTGTGGTAGCATGTTTGTGCGCTTGAGCAAGGCACTTAATCACACATTGCTCTAGTCTGTGCGAGGAGTGGCGCCCCACACAGACTTCTAATCTGCACCTTGTAAGGCATGAAAATGCCTGACGCAGGCCTCTCATGGTCTGAGTTGACGTTCCCCTTTGAAACCTTTGAGTTGGTTTTAGAAGTCACATAAATAGTTAAATGGAGATCACCTGTATGCAGTCAAGATGTTTCAAATAACTGTAGTAAAAATACACCTGTACCTGGAAGGTCCAACTGCTGGTGAGTCAGAATCCTGGCAAAAATGACACCATGAAGACAAAAGAACACCCCAAACAACTTAGTGAAAAGGTTATTGAAAAGCACAATGCAGGAGATGGATACAAAAAAATTTTCAAGTTACAGAATATCCCCAAGTCAATCATCAAGAAACAGAAAGAATATGGCACAGCTGTAAATCTGCCTAGAGCAGGCTGTCCTCAAAGACTGAGTGACCGTGCAAGAAGGGGACTAGTGAGGGAGGCCACCAAGTGACCTCTGGAGGAGTTACAAGCTTCAGTGACTGAGATGGGAGAGACTGCACATACAACAACTGTTGCCCAGGTGCTTCACCAGTCGTAACTTTATGGGAGAGTGGCCAAGAGAAAGACACTGTTTAAAAAAAGCAGATGTGACATCTGAGCTAGAGTTTGCCAGAAAGCACGTGGGAGTCTCTGAAATCAGCTGGAATAAGGTTCTATGGTCTGATGAAACCAAAATTGTGCTTTTTAGCCATCAAACTAAACGCTATGTTTGGCATAAGCCAAACACCACACGTCATCAAAAACACACCATTCCTACCGTGAAGCATGGTGGTGGCTGCATCATGCTGTGGGGATGCTTCACTGCAGCAGGCCCTGGAAGGCTTGTGAAGGTAGAGGGTAAAATGAATGCAGCAAAATACAGGGAAATCCTGGAGGAAAACCTAATACAGTCTGCAAGAGAACTGCGACTTGGGAGAAGATTTATTTTCCAGCAAGACGATGATCCCAAGTATAAAGCCAAAGCTACACAGGAATAGTGTGGCACATGGCCAAGTGGTTAGGGCATTGGACTAGCAATCTGAAGGTCGTGGGTTTGAGTCTCGGCCAAGGCAGAGTGTGTGTCCTTGAGCAAAGCACACAATGCTCCAGTCTACCCAGCTGAGAATGGGTACCAGCAAAAGATGCTGGGGGTTAACCTCGCGATAGACTGGTGTCCTATCCGGTGGGGAGGGGGGGGAGTCTCGTACTCTCAGTCACTTCACGCCACGGAAACCGGCATAAGCACCAGCCTGAGGAAACCGGTACAAGCACAAGGCTCAGGGCTCACGACAGACTTTAACCTAAAACACAGGAACAGCTTAAAAACAACAAAGTTAATGTCCTGGAGTGGCCAAGTCAGAGTCCCGACCTCAACCCAATTGAGAATTTGTGGCTGGAATTGAAAAGGGCTGTTCGCTCATGATCCCCATACTATCTGACAGAATTTGAGCAGTTTTGTAAAGAAGAATGAAGAAAAGTTGCAGCGTCCAGATGTGCAAAGCTGATATAGACCTATCCACACAGACTCAATGTTGTAATTGCTACCGAAGGTGCATCTACTAAATATTGACTTGAGGGGGATGAGTAATTATGCAATCAATTATTTTGTGTTTAATAATCATAATAAATTTAGGCCAATATGCAGAAATCTGATTTCACTTTGACACGAAAGAGTCTTTTCTGTTGATCAGTGTCAAAAAAGCCAAATTAAATCCTCTGTGATTCAATGTTGTAAAACAATGAAACATGAAAAATTTCAATATTTTTATAGGCACTGTACATGATCAGCCTTTATCAAGACTGATGCAAAATACTCATTCAGTTCACCTGCCATGTTTTTGTTCCCCATTACTACCTTTGCAGTGTCATTTTCCAGCAGTCTGATGTCCACTATGTTGAAGTGTCTACCTTTCTCTCCAACGGGATTTTCTTCACAATGTGAAATTCTGCAGGCGCCAATACCCTTTACCTCTCATAAATCAACCTTGATACTAAACATAGACACATTAATCAACCCTGGTAGCATCATGACTAAGTTCAATCGTGTCTCACAAAGATACAATCCACCCTGTGTAAATTTCCGGCTAACAATGTGGGTTAAGAACCAAGGACTTATTTCCCCTAATTTCGGACACTTTTAGTCACAGTGCCAGACATTGGCTAACTGTGCATCATGTCAAAAGTTTTATCACTTTCAGATTTCGCCACTTTTCTACCCAGAGAACCAGTCCTTTACTAAGGCGTGTAAAATCCTTAAAATCCTAGTTAGATGGGGCCTTATGCATGATACATCAAATAAAAGCAGAGGTCAGGTGATGAACTAAAATTGGGAAAGAACGAGAAGGAGAAGCTGAAGAAAGAGTGAAAGTGTCTTCATGTGATTTTTAAACAATGTAGTTCTATTTGGATGGTGTTTCAATAAGAGACCATTTCTATACCTGGAATATAAATTTTCATGTTTTTTTTGTTCCAGCATTGCTGTTGGTTAATTTTGTGTGGTGTGGCAGACTCCGACAAATTGGTCATCTATTACTCTGAATACATGAATGATGTTCACAACATCAAACCTGGCCCCTTTCTCATGCCAAACGTAAGACCAAACATAGGAGCCGAGCTGGGCCACTCTGCCCATCAAGTTTGCACCACTATTCTATCATGGCTGGTTTATATATTTATTATCAGGTCACTCGTCTGAGCGCTACTGGTACCATGTAACCCAATACTACCTGTCGCATGGTCGGGTGGTCAGCGACTAAACCGGCTCCCCCACCAGGCTTGCTTGGTGAGGAGGGTGTCTAGACACCCTGCAGGACGAAAAACAAGACCTGTCAAAGGGCGGATGAACCCTCTCGTAGGGCCAATGGCCATGTAGCAAACACGTGCCGTGAAGCGCGGAAAGGGCATCCCTTGCATCGAAGCTTGGTCTGGCCATTCACTGCAACAGAACATCCCCCAGCCGTCTTGGACCCCGCCATGCTGCTGGATCTGGGAGGGGATGTCGAGAGGGTGGGTCTGGACCTGTGCAACCCCCTACTGATCTAAAATCCACTCATCCACATGCTGTTCCTTTCTGAGGAGTGGGGTATAAACCCCACAAACTGACTGAAAGGAATCATCATCATCCTATGGGATGGATAGCCAGAGAGAGAGAGAGAGTATCCCTCTCAAACCTATTCTCCTGCCTCCTCCCCATAACCTTTGACACCTTGATTAATCAACTCATCCACCTCCGCTTTAAATATACTCAATGACTTGGCGTCCTGAGCTGTCTGTAGCAATGATTCCACAGATTCACTACTCTCTGGTTAAAGAAATGTCTCCTCATCTCTGTTCTAATTGGACGTTCTTCTATTCTGAAGCTGTGCTCTCTGGTCCTAGACTCTCCCACTATAACAGGGGTCCCCAACCTTTTTTGCACTGCGGACCGGTTTAATATTGACAATATTCTTGCGGACCGGCCGACCCGAGGTGTGTGTGTGTGGGGGGGGGGGTGGTAGGGTTGCCAACGGCCAAGAGTAGCAGTCAAATACTTTGTGTTTACCCAGATAAGACTACAATGACCATGAAGCCTTGCACGGCACCATTGCGCATATGTGTACCTGCCGATGATTTTTTTTCCCCCTCTGCAAATCGTTTCTGGCGATTCTGTTCGGGGGGGGGGGGGGCTGCTGTTAATCACGACCGGAATATCAGTGATAAGTGGCTAATACACTCAATTTCATTTCTAAAAGGGTTTATCTAACGGATTTAATATTAAACACAGCGCATATTTTCCTTGCAAGTATATAGTGATAAGTCAATAGTGCAAGTATATAGTGATCAGGGGAGGATGGGGCACTTGAAGTAAGTGTTGAACGAACTTCCAGTAGAAGTGGTAGAGGCAGGTTCGATATTATCATTTAACGAAAAATTGGACAGGTATATGGATAGGAAAGGAATGGAGGGTTGAGGGCTGATGCAGGTCGGTGGGACTAGGTGAGAGTAGCGTTCGGCACGGACTAGAAGGGCAGAGATGGCCCGTTTCTGTGCTGTAATTGTTACATGGTTATATAAGTCAATAGCATCATAACATTTTAAGTAACGTTTGGATATAAAACACACAGCACATATAAAATGAACATATAAAATCATTGCAACACACCAATATCGCTGAATCAGTGGGAGCCCTGGGCTTGTTTTCCTGCAACAAGACGGTCCTATCGAAGGGTGATGGGAGACAGCGATACTCGAAGGGGGTTCCTTATGTCCAGTCTATTCTGCAATTTCGTTTTCGTTGCATTCATTGCAGAAAACTCCACTTCACAGAGATATGATGTTGGAAATGGAAGCAATGTTTTCAGTGGTTTTGCGGCTCTCTAAGGATATTTAGCCTTGACTTTGATCCAGAATGGTGGCAGAGATGTTATGTCAAACATACTTTTCAGCCCGTCGTCATTTGCAAGCTTAAGGAGTTGATTTCCTTCCGGCGCTGACACGGATGACACGCGGGTCATGACCTCACGTGCGTTTAAACTCAACAGTGTGTGACAGGGAATGAGAAAAGATGCCGCTGACTCATATCACCAAATTATATCGTTCCCTCGCAGCCCGGTAGCGCATGCTTTGCGGCCCGGTGGTTGGGGACCGCTGCACTATAGGAAACATCCTCCCCACATCCACTCTATCCAGGCTTTTCAATATTTGATGGGTTTCAGTGAGATATCCCCCTCATTCTTCAGTTAACAAATTTCACGACATGTTTCTGATTTTCTGGTACCTCACCTGTCACTAAGGATGATTTAAATATCTTAGTCAAGGCCCCTGCAACTTCTGCACACCTCTCACAGGGTCTGAGGGAAAACCATGTCAGGCCTTGGGGATTTATCCATCCTAATTTGCCTCAAGACAGCAAACATGTCCTCCTCTGTACTCTGTATAGAGTCCATGACCTCGCTGCTGCTTTGCTTCACTTCGATAGACTCCGTGTCCATCTCCCAAGTAAATACTGATGCAAAAAAAAATCTATTGAAGATCTTACCCCATCTCTTTTGGCTCCACACATATATTACCATTCCTATCTTCCAAAGGACCAATTTTGCCCCTTGTAATCCTTTTGCTCTTAATATACCTGCAGAAGCCTTCAGGATTTTTTTTTTTCTTCACCTCGTCTGCTGGAGCAAACTCATGCCTTCTTTTAGCCCTCCCCCTTCAATTTTTTCTTGAGTGTTCTCTTCCATTTCCTATTCCCCTCAAGTACCTCATTTGTTCCTACCTACCCATACCTGCTATGCAACCTTTTTTTTCTTAAGCAGGGCCTCTATCGCCAGGTTCAAAACCTGTTATCCTTGTACAAATTCTGTACTCTCAAATCTTCACTTCTGAAGGCCTCCGGCTTACCAAGTACACCTTTGCCTGTCCCAATTCACACTGTCAGATCCTCTTGATACCATCAGAATCAGCCTTTCTCCAATGTAGACTACCAACCTGAGGACCAGATATATCTTTTTCCATAATTATGTTGAAACTATGATCATTAGATGTGAAGTGTTCCCCTACACAAATTTCTGTCACCTGCCTGGTCTAATTCCCTAACAGGAGATCAAGTATTGGACACTCTCTCGTTGGGACTTGAATCTACAGATTAAAGAAACTTTTCTGAACACATTTGACAAACTCTATCCCATCTAGTCTTTTTACAGTATGGGAGTCCCAATCAATATGTGGAAAGTTAAAAATCACAAGCTCGTGTTTCTTACAACAGTGTGTGATCTCTCTACAAATGTGTTCCTCTAAATCCCACAAACTGTTGGGTGGTCTATAATATAGCCCCATTAAGGTGGCCATACCCTTTTATTGCTCAGTTCCATCCATAAAGATTCACTAGCCGAGTTCTCCAGTTCATCCTAAATGGGCACTGCTGTGACATTTTCCCTGACTAGTAACACCACCCCTCAAGGAATCATACTCAAGGAATTTAGTTCGGCGCTTTTAGTCCAGCCGACAAAATCAAAACAGCACACAACGTCCAACCAAGCTGGTCACCCTATCCTACATCAAGAATGTATCGGGAATGACAAATAGATTTCTATGACTACATCACAGTAGCACACAAACCTACAGCCACACTACACCATCGTCTATCAAGAATAAAGTCCCCTCCCTACGACGCAGAGAATGAACACCATATACAAAATTCCATGCACCAACTGCGATAAGCATTATATTGAACAGACTGGTAGGAAGCTATCAATAGGGATACATGAACAGTAACCGTCATGACCGCTTAGTCGAGCACCTCCACTCCGTCCGCCACAACAGACAGGATCTCCTGGTAGCCACCCACTTCAACTCTGCTTCCCATTCGCATTGGGGTATGTCCATACATGACCTCCTCTACTGCAGGGGACCCCAACCTTTTTTTGCAACACGGACCGGTTTATTGTTGACAATATTCTTGCAGACCGGCCGACCCGGGGGGGGGCGGGGTAGGTTTGCAAATGGACAACAGTAGCAGTCAAATACGTTGTGTTTACCCCAAGAAAGGCTACAATGACCATGAAGCCTTGCGCAGGCACCAGTGCGTATGTGTGTACGTGTCGATATTTTCCTCCACAAATTGTTTTTGGTGATTCTGTTCGGGGTGGGAGGGGGGTATTAATCACAACCGGAATATAGGTGATAAGTGGCTAATACACTCAATTTCGTTTCTAAAAGGGTTTATCCAACGAATTTAATATTAAACACACAGCGCATATTTTCCTCGCATGAATATAGTGATAAGTCAATTATCAGGGGAGGACAGGGGAGCTTGAAGTAAGTGTTGAACGAACTTCCAGTAGAAGTGGTAGACGCAGGTTCGATATTATAATTTAAAGAAAAATTGGATAGGTATATAGACAGGAAAGGAATGGAGGGGTATGGGCTGAGTGCAGGTCAGTGGGACTAGGTGAGAGTAGCGTTCGGCATGGAGTAGAATGGCAGAGGTGGCCCGTTTCCGTGCTGTAGCTGTTATATAGTTATATAAGTCACTTATAAGTCAATAGCATCATAACATTTTAAGTTTGGATATTAAACACACAGCACATATTTTCCCCGTATGAACATATAAAATCATTGCAACACACCAATATCGCTGAATCAGTGGGAGCCCTGGGCTTGTTTCCCTGCAACAAGACGGTGTCATCGAGGGGTGATTGGAGACAGCGATACTCGAAGGGGGTTCCTTATGTCCAGTCTATTCCGCAATTTAGTTTTCGTTGCATTCATTGCAGAGATATGTTGGAAATGGAAGCAATGTTTTCAATGCTTTCGTGGCTATCTCAGGATATTCAGCCTTGACTTTGATCCAGGATGTCAGCAGAGATGTTATGTCAAAAATACTTTTCAGCCCGCCGTCATTTGCAAGCTCGAGGAGTTGATGTCCTTCCCACGCTGACATGGATGACGTGTGGGTCATGACCTCGCGAGCGTTCAAGTTCAACAGGGCGTGACAGGGAATGAGGAAAGGTGCAGCTGACTCATATCGCCAAATTATATCATTTCCTTGTGGCCCGGTGGTTGGGGATCGCTGCTTTAGACAATCTAGTTCAGCCTGCAGTTCTCTATTAGCATCACTCTGTAGTTGCAATTCCTCGTGAATGCTTAATGCGCTCATTGGATAATGCTGCAAACTGCTATTCTTCCCTAGTTTTGTCACATGTTTTTGTGTAGTTGCATTACCCCAATTACATTGATTCGATTTCATCTACATCACTTTTAAGACTAAAATCGTCTTGTGAAAGAATAGTAATTATCACATGTTATACTTTTTAAATTGCTGTTTTTCCAAACATAACTGTTTTTTCAGGTTTTCCTTTTCTTGGATCGTAGCCTGCAGTTGTTTACTGAGGCCTCAGAGTTCTTCTTCATTTGCTTCCATGTTTTCATTTTATAATCTGAATGTAGATAATTCACTTTGCAATAAATTCCTTTTCCTTTTGTATCCTTGTAATAATTTCCTCCATTTTCCAATCTCTTTCCGACTCACCGTTGTTCTTGTCGGGCACTTCTATTTGTTGTTGGAGTTCTGCACATTTACCCTAGGCCTTAACCATAAAATCTGAGGATTGTCATTAAATGCTGAAACATTTCTTAAATTCTTGACCATTTGCGATAAATATACTGCCATTACGATTCCATCTCCCCGCCTGTGAACTGTTGGATCCTCCATTCAGCGTTTCTTTGACTTCTTCCCACCTAATCCCTTTAATACCAAGATACTTTTCTGCAGAGTTGACTATAATTAATTTTCTCTGTTCTTTTGCTTGTTTGCGCTGAACAATTAATTGCATCCACCGTAAAAAGCACGAAATCCTTTCTACTCTTTAATAGCATATCCTTATTTTTCATATTACAGCTCTCACAATTCACCAGTTTATTATTCCCTGTATTAGTTTACTTGACAGCCTTTTTCTCATCAAATTTTTTCCACTGCCTCTGCATAACTGATTCCTTGAGTTACTTTTACATATTGTATCTCAGCCGCCTTCTTGCTATAAGTGCACCCTCGATAAGCTGCGTTGTGTTCCTCGCCACAATTGCGGCATTTCAGCCTAGCTCCCGCTTCACATTTCCCATATTCATGTTTACCAGCGCATCTCCCACATCTTTGTTTTCCTCTGTAGACCGCCGCAATGTGCCCGAATTTCTGACATTTGTAGCATCTTAAAGGCGGTGGTGTATATATATATAATATTCTAACCGCATAACTCATATACCCTAAGTAAACGTTAGTTGGCAATCTCTCTTCATCAAAGTTAATCATTATCGATAAACTATCACACTTTTTCCCGTTTGTTGTAACTTTCAAATGTTTAGCCTCAATAATTTTTTATGTTCTGTTTAATCTCATCCATAGTAACTTTTGTTGGTATCCCCGAAATAACTCCTCTAGTCCACTTTCTATTGTTGGGTATTGAGCATTGTACTTCTTTGCCGTCTATTTTACATAATCTTATCACTTTGCCTTGCTGAGCACTATCCCGACAAATCACTAATAGCGATTCATTTCGTAAAATCTTTGCTCCTTTAATCTCGCCTAGAATTTTGTTGAGCATCTTTGTCAAACGAATCGGGTTCCAATCACCGAAAGATGCCCGTCTTCACTTAGTTTTATAATTGCTTTAATCTCATCTTCTTTCCATTGCTTTGCTGTCCTGTTTTGATCATCTGCTGACTCCTCAGAGTTTGATATCCCATACCTCTGCTTTCTTTTCTTCCTCTTTCCATTCCGTTCCTCTTTCCCGCCAACCTCCATCTCTAGTTCACTTCCACTCTCACCAAAAACTTCCTTCAACAGCTTGGCTCTTTCCTTGATGTTCTCTCTCTCCGCCATTTTCCAGTCACAACTTGACTCCTCGACCCACTCTCCCCACTTTCCCTCTCCCTCCCTTCCCCTATCCCTATTTCACTCTGCCCCCTCCCCCAGCTGCCTATCACCTCCCTCATGGTTCCGCCTCCTTCTACTACCCATTGTGTTTTCCCCTATTGTTTCTTCACCTTTCCTGCCTATCACCTCCCTGCCTCCCCTCCCCCACCCCTTTATCTTTCCTCTTACTGGTTTTTCACCTGGAACCTACCAGCCTCCTCCTTCCCACCCTCGTCCCACCTTCTTTATAGGGCCTCTGCCCCTTCCCTCTTCAGTCCTGAGGAAGGGTTCTGGCCCAAAACATTGACTGATCATTGCAATGGATGCTGCCTGACCTGCTGAGTTCCTCCAGCGTGTTGTGAGTGTTGCACCGTCATGATCAACTTCCCCTTATATCTATATACTGTGACAGCGAAGCACAGTAATTCGTCTGGACCAATATCACTATCCTGGGCCAAACCCAAGAATTCTTAGAGGTTTTGTTCTCCACATAGAATTTTATCAACAAGCAGATCAAAATGAACCCGGTTTATACCCCACTTCAGTGTCAAATCGACACTCAAGAGCCAAGAGCCAATTCACACCTGATTTCAAGCGTCAATCAATGAGAGCGACGCTAATCCTACACAACGGTCGATTAACTCAGCCCGGACAACAATTACCACCTAATCGGATTTTAACGAACCAATCGTGGAGTACATAATCGATAACCAATAGAAATGGCACATATACCCACATACACAAATGGACTAATCACAGAACACATAAAAGACGAACAATGTAGATCAGCAACATTTAATTCAAAGTTGCACTGATGATGTTGCTTGGATAACGAAGTGTCTGCAAGCTAGCAAGCCAGTTCAACAACAGTAACATTGCTCCCACTCTCTCGCGCCTAAAACAACAGAACCTCAGAATACTGAGCAGCCAGTCCTGCAACTAAGTCTCACTAATGGCTACAGTAGCACAACTCCATGCATTGATTCATGCCTTAATCTCATCCGCCCTTCCAACAATACAGTATTGCATTGAAATATATGCAACTCAGATTACTACTGCACCACCGTGCTCAACCTTTTGATTCCTTACTTTGTCTGAGGTCTTAGAAACATTGCCTCTCCACAATCTGTTTTGGTTCTCTGCAACTCTAGTTTACCACCACCACCCCTGCCCCATGTAGTAATGCAGTACTAGCAAACCTTCTGGCAAGGATATTACACCCCCTCCAATTTAGGTGTTAAACTTAGGTCTTCTGTACAGGGCCCACCCTCCCTGGAAGACAGCTCAATGATCCAAAAATCTGAAGCTCTCCCTCCTACACCAACACCTTGCCCTTGTGTTAAACTGTATGAGCTTCCTATTTCTGGCCTCACTAGCACATGGCATGGGTAGCAAACCCTAGAGGTCCTGCCCTTTAACTTGGCACCCAACCCCCTGAATTCACTTTGTAGAACCTCGGCCCTCTTCCTACTTAAGTCACTGGTACCTATATAGACCACGACCTCTGACTGCCCACCCACCCACTTAAAAATGCTGAGGACTCGATCTAATATGTCCTGGACCCTGGCACCCAGGAGGCAACATAACCGGGAATCTCGTTATCGTCCCCAGAACCTCTTTTCTGTTCTGCTAACCAATGAAACCCCTTTCACCAGACCTCGCCTCTTTTCCCCCTCCTTCCCATCTGAGCCACAGAGCCAGAGACCTGACTACTGTGACATGACTTTTTCCCCTCCCCCCCACTGCTTTCCGCAGGGATCGCTCCCTACGCGACTCCCTTGTCCATTCGTTCCCCCCCCATCCTTCCCCACCAATCTCCCTCCTGGCACTTATCCTTGTAAGCGGAACAAGTGCTACACATGCCCTTACACTTCCTCCCTTACCACCATTCAGGGCCCCAAACAGTCCTTCCAGGTGAGGCAACACTTCACCTGTGAGTCGACTGGGATGATATACTGCGTCCGGTGCTCCCGATGTGGCCTTTTATATATTGGCGAGACCCGACGCAGACTGGGAGACCGCTTTGCTGAACATCTACGCTCTGTCCGCCAGAGAAAGCAGGATCTCCCAGTGGCCACACATTTTAATTCCACATCCCATTCCCATTCTGACATGTCTATCCATGGCCTCCTCTACTGTAAAGATGAAGCCACACTCAGGTTGGAGGAACAACACCTTATATTCCGTCTGGGTAGCCTCCAACCTGATGGCATGAACATTGACTTCTCAAACTTCCGCTAATGCCACACCTCCCCCTCGTACCCCATCCGTTATTTATATACACACATTCTTTTTCTCCCTCTATCCCTCTCACTATACCTCTTGCCCATCCTCTGGGAGTTTTTCCCCTCCCCCTTTTCTTTCTCCCTGGGCCTCCTGTCCCATGATCCTCTCATATCCCTTTTGCCTATCACCTGTCCAGCTCTTGGCTCCATCCCTCCCCCTCCTGTCTTCTCCTATTATTTTGGATCTCCCCCTCCCCCTCCCACTTCCAAATCTCTTACTAGCTCTTCTTTCAGTTAGTCCTGACAAAGGGTCTCGGCCCAAAAAGTCGACTGTACCTTTTCGTAGAGATGCTGCCTGGCCTGCTGCGTTCACCAGCATTTTGTATGTGCATTGCTTGAAATTCCAGCATCTGCAGATTTCCTCGTGTTTACTGTGACTTTCCTCTGCTAGGTCATTTTATCAGTATCCAAAGTGTTATACCTGTTGTTGAGTGGAACAGCCACAGGAGTACTCTGCAATGGCTCCTTAACCCCTTTCCCCTTCCTGATTGTCACCCAGTTTCCTGCATCCTACACCTTGTGTGCAACTATCTCTCTATATGCCCTGTCTTTCACCCGCTTATCCTCCCAAATGATCTGGAGTTCATCCATGTCCAGCTCCATCTCCTTAACATATTAGAAGCTGCAGCTGGATGCACTTCTTGCAGATGAAGTCATCAGGGACACTGGAGGTCTACCTGCCTTCCCACATCCCGCAAGGGAAGCAGTCGAATTTGTGCTCCTCTCAATCTTCACAGGTAGAGACTAGAGAGAGTTAGTCATGCCGCTTTACAGCCAGTTGAAGTTCATGGATACTCGTGGATAGTTTGACTGGGTGTCAGTGAAAGTCATGGTACAAGCAAACACACGGCAGACAAGAGAATTCCTAGAAGTGTTTCCATGAACAATTCTGTAAACTGACAATGTAGACCTCAATCCTATTTATGAGCCAATGCGGGCAAAATTCCAGACCACAACACACAGAGTTCACTATGCAACCAATCAGCAATGAGATTTCCTCCATACATCACAAATGTGTTTTGATAATGACAGCCAATCAGCTGATTGATATGTATATAAAGGCCAAACATCAACACAATTAACAGCGCACTGATAATGTCTCCGTGCATGGCAACAAAACATTTGCAAGTAAATTGCCAAGATCAGATATCAACTGAACCCAACCATATTAGATCACTTAAACAACAGGAATTCTGCAGATGCTGGAAATTCAAGCAACATACATCAAAGCTGGAAATTCAATGAGTCCTGACGAAGGGTCTCGGCCTGAAACGTCGACTGCGCCTCTTCCTATAGATGCTGCTTGGCCTGCTGCGTTCACCAGCAACTTTGATGTATGTTGCATATTAGATCACTTATCATTAACTCTCAACTTGCTGCTCGAGTAACAGTAAGTTTACTAAAATAAAGATTGTGTTTTGTTAGCCAGCTGCTGACTTGAGCAAAACAGTAAGTCTTCATTGGTGTTGTCAGTGTTTGGATGTGCCTTACAACTCAAGTGTATGGAAAGAATACAAGTTTTTAAACTTTACTTGCATACAGACTTTCTCACACCAGGGAATGCGCATGTTCATTCTTATGAATTACCACAGAGCCCAAGGCCCTCCCTGTTATTAATATTAATATATTGATATTAATGTTCCCAATTTCATATTATTTGTTTATAGTTATAGTGTTAGCCTGACCTCAGTGGTTGTAAGATGTTGGAATCAATTGTTAAGGATGAGGTTATTGAGTACTTAGTCAGCATAGTTTCCTTAAGGGAAATCATGCCTGACAAACCTGTTGGAATTCTTTGAGGAGATTATACATAGGATAGATAAAGGGGGATGCAGTGGATGTTGTATATTTGTACTTTCAGGAGGCCTTTGACAAGGTGCCACATTAGGCTGCTTACCAAGTTAAGAGCCCACCATATTACAGGGAAGTTACTGGCATGGTTAGAGCACTGGCCGTTTGGTAGGAGGCAACGAGTGGAAATAAAAGGATCCTTTTCTGGTTGGCTGCCAGTGACTAATGGTGTTTTGCAGGGGTCGGTGTTGGAACTGCTTCTTTTTATGCTGTTTATCAATGATTTAGATGATGGTATAGATGGTTTTGTTGCCAAGTTTGCAGATGATACAAAGATTGGTGGAGAGGCAGGTAGTCTTGAGGAAACAGGTAGGCTGCAGAATGACTTAGACAGATTAGGAGAATGGGCAAGAAAGTGGTAAATGAAATGCACTGTTGGAAAATGCATGGTCATGCACTTTGGTAGAAGAAATAAATGTGCGGACTATTTTCTAAATGGGGAGAAAATCCAAAAATCTGAGATGCAAAAGCACTTGGGAGTCCTCGTGCAGAATACCCTAAAGGTTAGCTTGCAGGTAGAGTCAGTGGTGAGGAAGGCAAATGCAATGTTAGCATTCATTTCAAGAGATCTAGAATACAGGAGCAGGGATGTAATGCTGACTCTTTATAAGGCACTGGTGAGGCCTTACCTAGAGTACTATGAATGGTTTTGAGCTCATCTAAGATGTGTTGGCATTGGAGAGGGTTCAGAGGAGGTTCACAAGGACAAATCCAGGAATGAAACAGTTATCAGATGAACATTTGATGGCTCTGGATCTGTACTCGCTGGATTTTGGAAGGATGGCAGGGGAATCTCATTGAAACCTTTCAAATGTTGAAAGGCCTAGGAGAGCGTAGATGTGGAAAGGTTGTTTCCCATGGTGGGGGAGTCTAGGACAAGAGGGCACTGCCTCACGATAGGGGGCATCCATTTAAAACAGCGATAGAGAAATTTCTCTAGCCAGCGGGTGGCGAGTTTGTGGAATTTGTTACTATAGGCAGCTGTAGAGGCCAGCCTGTAGTGTGTATTCAAGGCAGAACTTGGTTGTTTCTTGATTGGACACGGCACCAAACATTACAGGGGGAAAAAAGCATGGGGCTGAGGAGGGGAAAAAGATCAGCCATGATTAAATGGCAGAGCAGACCCAATGGCCTTGATGGCCTAATTCTGTTCCATGTCCTATGGTCTTACGGTCTCAACAGAAAACTGAGGTAGGATTATATTAGTCATTTGCTATTTGGACAATTCCCAAGAATATAAAGCCATGACTTTCAAGCTGAGAAGAAAATGGAACAGTTGGACACAAGGCTATGACAGACAAGGTGGTGGTCGTGAACCTGAGGGAGACTACAGTAAATCTTGAAGTGGGAGGTCAGTCCACAACCATAGATAAAGCTGTGATGACATCAGTCACACTGGCTCTACAAAGGAGGTTGCAGAATGCGATGGGTCGGGTGCTGAACCAGTACATTTTTAAATTATACATAAATGTGTTTTATTTTAAGGGGCAGAAATGGCATCAGCTATAATAGGCACACTGCTGTTTAAAGCTGCCATCTTAAGATTGAATGAGGTGCACTCTAGGTTGCAATATTGCTCGTACAAGCTTCTGGCCTTGGAGAAGTTCAATCGAATAAACAGCATGAGCTTTGGCAAGTTTGTCCAACAATTCACAATGTAGCTTGATAAAGACCCCACTTACTGTAATAACATTCTCAGACTTAGATTAGATTAGCTCTGTGTATCTTGAGAAGGATATAAAAATCCATCTGACAATGCAGAAAAGATTCACTGGTACCTAAAGGGCATCGATCCTAACATCGTAAGGGTGAAACTAAATGAAGTAATGTGCTTTTAATTTGCAAAATAACTTAGAGGCATTCAAAATATGTAGAGCTTTGATGAGATAATCTGGGAAAAATTGCGGCTCTATATTTATTGTAAATATACACTCAGTGGCAGCTTCTTTTAGGTACACCTGCTCGTTAATGCAAATATCAAATCAGCCAATCACGCAACTCAATGCACAAAAGCATGCAGACATGGTCAGTAGCTTCAGTGGTTGTTCAGACCAAACAACAACATGGGAAAGAAATGTGATCTAAATGACTTTGACCATAGAATGATTGTTGGTGCCAGATGGGGAGATTTGAGTATCTCAGAAACTGCTGATCTCCTGGGATCTTCATGCACAACAGTCTCTAGAGTTTACAGAGAATGGTGTGAGAAATCAAAACATCCAGTGAGTGGCAGTACTGTGGGGGAAAACACCTTCTTAATGAGGTCAGAGGAGAATGACTAGTTCAAACTGAAGGCAACAGCAACTCACACAACCTTGATATATAACAATAGTGTGCAGAAGAACATCTCTGCACACACACCAGGTTGAACCTTGAAGTAGTGGGTTACAGCAGCAGAAGACCACGAACATACACTGTGGCCACATTATTAGATACAGAGAGTACCTAATAAACTGATCACTGAGTGTATAGTTGTAACATTCATCATGACACAGACTTGACAAAATATGGATGAAACCACAGATCATTCTTGACAGTAGCCACAGTAAAACCGAATGGGCGGCACCCTCTTTAACTCTCTAACTACATTGCTATGATTAAAACATATTTTCAGGGTTATTTTTCCAGGACACTCTATTATGTAATCAATAATGGAAAAGAAAGAACATCATACCAATATAATTCGGGAAGAACAGAAACTGGAAGATGAAAGATTCAGCAAACATAATTTGACATTAGCAATGGTAGGGAAGATGCAATTAACTGGCTTTCATAAGTGTACAATAAAAATAGTTGCTAGCATGTGCACATAATTTCAAGATCTTGCTTTAATGCATCATAGATAATGGTTCATGGACAAAGTCAGTGTTTGAATTGTCTTAAATCTTGTGTGATAGATATAACATTGCAAAATCTTTTTCCTCACAATTAGTAAAGGATTTAAATGTAACACAATATTTCCAAAAAGTTAAATTTCATTACATTATGAACAATTTACCAATAACATTAAAAGCAGAGCTTTACGAAACAGAGTTTCATTTTAAATAACCGTAACACGTCATAATTTAACTTTTAAGTAATTATTGGTGCTTGTAATAATTGCATTTAAGCTCATTCTGAAGTGAAAACAATGGTGAGGATTAAGAACTTTTACCTTGGATCACCTTATGAACCTTATGCTGCTTCTAGATTCTTTAAACAAAATGTTGTTTAAATTACTCAGTGGTTAAATACTTTACTTCTGTTCATTTAATCCTTCAGGAGAAATAGGTTTTTAATAACTTAAATCATTCACAATAAATATTATTTCAAACTCTGAATGTTACCGTGGATGATACAGCAGATTGCAATTTAACATGTTTAGACCTTTCAATGCCAAAATATTTCTTATTGCTATCATTTAAAACTATAAAAAAAACTGTAGTCACACATTCTATTATGGCTTGGTTATTCCCATCTACTTCCCAACATAACGCAAACATGAGGAATACTGCAGATGCTGGAAATTTAAGCAACACACATCAAAGTTGCTGGTGCACGCAGCAGGCCAGGCAGCATCTCTAGGAAGAGGTACAGTCGACGTTTCAGGCCGAGACCCTGACAAATGTCAACTGTACCTCTTCCTAGAGATGTTGCCTGGCCTGCTGCATTCACCAGCGACTTTGATGTGTGTTACTTCCCAACATAACTTATGATTCTTCTTCTTATTTTTCTTTAGATATCCTGCTAACTACCTAAAATTCTTCATTGAAGGAGCCTTTACAATGGTTACAAAGCCACAAATGGCAAAAAGTATGAACATATCCTTTATAAACCATCTGTGGGCTAGCACATAATTTTCTTCATGAACCTAGTACAACCAGGAACTCAGTGTGTGAAATACATGGATTTCTGAATTTAGGTAGGAGAATTACTGTAGGTGTTAATTCCCCCTTTGTTTTATCCATTCTCCCCCAAAAAAACATTCTTTTATCCCAAAAATAAAATGACTAAACTTTTCACACAACAGTCACCTCATTGAAGGTATGCCAATTTACACAATATTTTGTAATCAATTCTGGAAGATGCAAGCAGTGTTAAGAAAGATGAGGCATGTTGATGAAACAGGAATCAAAGAAACTGTTGATGAACAATTTGTTAATTATCAATCTGCAAGATTTTTGCAAGAATTCACAATAACAGGATTTATAAATACTGTAATAACAATATTTCAGATACATTAGCTAATAAAGGAACAGTGCACTATTGTTTTTTGGCTTCACAAAATTATTGCTTGTTGAATTTGCTGCTAAACCAAGTTTTTAAAGGTCTTTTGGGACCTTGAATTAATGGGGCGGGTGGGGGTTGGGGGTGGCAAGACAGGGAAAGAAAGCAATAGGACTCACTGACAGACAAAGGGCAGAAGAGGCTAAAAGCATTTTTTAATGTTTCATTCAAATAGAAACTAAAACAAACAAATCTATTTTTTCATTGTGAAGTAAAATTTACAAAGTTTTAGCTTTTCCCTGGTCATATTTTAAACAGTCACAATGTACTTTGTCTTCTCCAGCACCTGCACTACAAAGAATTAGCTCCACCACCAAATTTATGACTAAACTTTGTTGTGCACTGGTCAGCCAATGATTGATACCATTAAATTCATTTCAGAAAGATAGAGATATGCAATTACTGCCATCTTCCGGGATTCTAAAGGAGCTGCATGCCAGCTGGAAACGGCAGGGTGGTGCTAGAAGAGCAGCATACATTCAATTTGCAAAACCATTTAATACAATGCAAAACACACCCACTTCAATCAGTTCTAAGAAATCAAATCTGCATATATTAAGATAAAAACCAAATCAAAGTCTTATAATCAATTTTCCAGCCTTCTTTCTTAGTCTACAATGAATGGATACATGGAATGGAATTTTTCCTCTGTAAAATTAGCATCTTCAGAAAACTTCACTGTGTTGCAGATTGATTGCAAAAATCACATGCAGTCAACAACATTACTGGATCCCAGGCCAATGTCTCTGATCTGGTTCGCCAGGCAGGAACACACAGCCACTCCAGCTCCAGCCCTGCAGTGTGAAATGGGTCCAACCAACTCCCACCTAGAGTACAGAGAAACCAAAAGAATAAGACATTATGAAAAGCACTTATTGGCAGGGGAATTATAAACAGAATCATTAAATTTATGAGCTTATCCACACGGACGCATTGTGTTCTGGTATCTGTAAGAGTGTATGCAATGCACAACTTCTGAATATTAAAGGGGTTTGATATTAAATACTTCTGATATGTGTCAATAAATATCAAACAAATTTTCTAATAAGGTATGCCTGTAGATAACCCTATTCACTGGAACTATATTTGCAGTATAGGCTGTCATCTACATTTCATGAACTAACATTTATTTTCACAAACCTAGTTCTCACCATATTGATGTTGTTACTTGCTTTATGGTGCTTTGTGGAGTTCAGGAAGGTGCAGAAGAACCATGCCCCTCTGCGAACACATGGCTCCTCCGCGGAGAGAGTTAAGTGCACCAAATTCCTGGCATTTTGTATCACCTGGTCCCCTAATATCCACTCCCCGAACAAGAAGGCACGGCTGCACTTCCACTCCTTAAGAAGATTGAGGCAAGCAAGGCTCCCCCTCTTCTTAACTGCGTTTTACAGGAGCACTATTGACAGCTTCCTGACAAGTTGCATCTCCACCTGGTATGGGAGCAGTTCAACAACAGACCTGAAATCCCTACAAAGGACCATGAGAATGGCCACGAGGATCATAGGGGTCTCCCTACCATCCATCGGGGACTTTTATCAGGAGCGCTGCACATGCAGGTCCCTTAGTATTATTAAGGATCCCGCCCATCCATCCAGCATCCTCTTTGACTTTCTACCAGCAGGCAGGAGACTGTGATGCATAAAGACAAGAATGGTCAGGATGGGAAACAGTCTCTTCCCAAAGGCCGTTAGTCTTCTGAACTCCTGCTGCATCGCATTCAAATTGTCACTGGTTAATCTGTTCCATACCTTAAAATATTTAATATCAATGCACTTTAGTTTGTTTCTTATGTGTGATTCATTTGGAGGTTTTATCCTTACCTTCATAAGTTATCATGTGCTATGTGTGTTATGTGCTTCACAACCTGCTTTGGAGAAACGTTGTCTCATTTCTATATACGTTATATACATGTATATAGTTAAATGTCCAGTTATATGGGGGATGAAGCCAGCATCTGTTGAAGCTGTTACTTTGTTCATTTTCTGCGCTGACGTACACAGTACCCTCTAGAGAACAAGACTGCTCACTTCAGAATCAGAATCAGGTTTATTATCACCGGCATGTGTCGTGAAATTTGTTAACTTAGCAGCAGCACTTCAATGCAACACATAATATAGAAGAAAATAACTAAATTAAATAATAATAATAAATCAATTACAGTATATGTATACTGAATAGATTAAAAATCGTGCAACAACAGAATATATATTTAAAAAGTGAGGTAGTCTTCAGGGGTTCAATGTCCATTTAGGAATCGGATGGCAGAGGGGAAGAAGCTGTTCCTGAATCGCTGACTGTGTGCCTTCAGGCTTCTGTACCTCCTATCTGATGGTGACAGTGAGAAAAGGGCATGTCCTGGGTGCTGGAGGTCCTTAAAGATGGACGCTGCCTTTCTGAGACACCGCTCCTTGAAGATGTCCTGGGTACTTTGTAGGCTAGTACCCAAGATGGAGCTGACTAAATTTACAACACTCTGCAGTTTCTTCCAGTCCTGTGCAACACCCCCCCCCCCACCCATACCAGACAGTGATGCAGGCTGTCAGAATGCTTTCCACGGTACATCTATAGAAGTTTTTGAGTGTATTTGTTGATATACCAAATCTCTTCAAACTCCTAATGTAGTATAGTTGTGTCTTGCCTTCTTCATAACTTTTCATTATCAACACCAAAACTTCAACTAATCTTCACTCACAACCTCAGAGCCATAAGAATTTCACTCTCCTACCTGCAGCCTGGTATAATGCTCTCTTTTTGTGTTGTACATGAAAGATGAGGTGGGAAAGTGAAGAGGGTGCAAAGAGGCTGCAAAAAGAAATCAGACTGAACTGACATTTTTGGTCGAGTCCTGAAGAAGGGTCTCTGCCCGAAATGTCGACTAATTATTCCTCTCCATTGATGCTGCTTGACCTGCTGAGTTTCTCTAGCACTTTGTGTATATTTCTCTGGATTTGCAGCATCTGCAGAATACCGAATGGTTACCCAAGAATACAAGAAGGTGGGAGACAAAAATTAATGTACAAAAATGTGAAATTATCTACTTTGACAGGAAGAATGGAACATCTGGATTTTTAAAAAGTGGTGAAGATACTGGATCTCCTATGAGGATACAAGACAGAGCAAATGACATAAGTGTCTGTAGGCAATTACTTTGGATCTAGTGATCCTAATTCCATTAGTTTCAAGATAATTATGGAGAAGGCTAGGTCTGGTTCTCACTTTGAGGTTGTAAATTAGAGAAAGGCCAATCTTGATGAAATGATCTGGCAAGTGTGGATTGGGACAGGCTGCTTTCTGGCAAAGGTATGCTTGGGAAGTGGGCAGCCTTCAAAAGTGAAATTCCGAGATTGCAGAGTTTGCATGTTCCTATCAGAATGAAAAGCAAGGATAACAGGTTCAGGGAACCTCGGCTTTCAAAAGATATTGAGACCTTGTTTAAGAAGAACGAGGTGCATAACAAGTATGGTCAGCAAGGAACAAATAAGGTACTTGAGCATAAGAAAGAAACACAAGAGAACACAAGAGAGAAATCAGGAGGTGAAGGAAAATCCCAAGGGCTTCTACAGATATATACAGATACAGATAAGGGACAAAATTGGTCCTCTTGAAGATCAGCATGATCATCTAAGCATGGAGCCAAAAATGATTGGGAAGATCTTAAATTGATTCTTTTGCATTTGAATTTACTTGAGAGACAGTCAGAGTCTATAGAAGTGAGGCAAAGCAGCAGTGGGGTTATTACCACGTACTGACTACAGAGGAGTTGGTGCTTGCTATCTCAAGGCAAACTATGCAGGATAAATCCCCAGATGACAAGGTGTCCTCTTGAAGACCTTGTGCAGAAACTGAAGGGCCCTAGCAGAGATATTTAAAACATCCTTAACCACGGGTAAGGTGCCAGGTGATTACAAGATTGCCAATGTTGTTCAAGAAAGGCTCTAAGAATAAGTTGGGAAGCTAAAGGCTAGTGAGCCTGACATCAGCAGTGGGTAAGTTATTGGAAGGTTTTCTAAGGGACCAGATATATAAGCATTTGGGCTGGCAGGGACTGATTAGGGAGAGTCAACGTAGTTTTGTGCATGGTAGATTGTGTCAAATTTACACCCAGCTCTGGGTAAGTAGCCTCACTGCCTTGTGGGCAGCCTCGAGAGAGGCAAAGGCTATGGGAGTAATCACAGACAGAAAATCCCTAAGGCAGCTGGACGTCACTGAACATCTTTCCGGCTGCTCCTGCAGCCAAGCTGCTGCCAAACGTACTGCTTTGCTTCACGTTTTGGTCACCCAGCTACAGGAAAGATATCAATAAGATTGAACGAGTGCAGAGAAAATTTACAAGGATGCTGCTGGGGCTTGAGGAAACAAGTTATTGGGAAAGGTTGAGTAGGTTAGGACTTTATTCCTTGGTGTAAGAGAGTGAGGGAGGGTTTGAGAAAGGTATACAGTATAAAATTATGAGGGGTATAGATAGGGTAAAAGGTGAAATGTTTAAGGGGAACATGAGGAGGAACTTCTTCACTCAGAGGACGATGAGAGTGGAACGAACTGCCAGTGGAAATGGTGAAATTTCAATATTTAAGATTAATATGAATTAAGCACATGGATGGGAGGGCTATGGTCCAGGTACATGCTGATGGGAGTAGGCAGAGTAGTAGTTCAGCAAAGAGGAGATGGCCTGAAGGACCTGATTCAGTGTTGTAGTGATCTATGATTCTACGACAAATCATCTTATTTTATATCCCTTGGCACGGTGGCACCTTAGTCAGGATGCATTCTGTGGGCACAGGAGTGCCAATGGCATCTGCACTAAAAGGAGTCATTACAGCAATATAGACAGAGATGCATCTCTGATGACACTTCTGTGCTACAAATCTGGTATGCACTTAGAAACTAATTACTCCCTGGCTCAGGATAAAGGGAGGGCCTGCGAGGAGTGGTGTTGGAAGGTGCCGAGCAGGTAATACATCTATAGAATACTGAGATATGTAATGAGGGATGCACTTTTACCAGTACAGATATTGCAGAATACAGGTTATTGCAGGGTATTGGCAAGAGCTGTTCCTTGTACTAGAAGACTGCCCTGGTCCTATGATCCCTAGCCACTCCTGATAAATAGGATAGATGATCCTGTCTTAACCTCCCTTTGACAGGTTGCAGAGCTTTCTCCATGGCAACAAGATCAACAGTGTTTCCTAGTGCTTGACGCTGTGCAACCCCGAAGTCCAAGTCCACACCTCTGTCCCTAGCCTGTCCACACCAGGCCACGGGCGCTTCAATACTGCAAGGACCCAACTTGAGGGCAAGAATTTCTCACCCAGACCCCAGCACAACCCGAGTGGATGCCATTATATAAAAGTACAGGGCAATACATACTGTGAGGGTTTGGACACCAGGACCTAGAACTCTATAACCCATCTGTCTTTTGCAGGACAATGATAACTGTACAAAAATCACAGACCAGAAATAAAGCTGCAATTGTGCTCAGAGTCAGTTTGGAAACACTCAATCCTTTGCGGAGAGCGGAGGATACGGTCCCCAACTTGATAATGTAAGAAATTTACAATGAATTTTTGATTGTATCAGCAGGAAGTAGAGATGTCAGTTTCATAAGTCCATATCAAAGGTTAGATATTCTTTCTCGAGTACAAAATGCACCATGTGCTGCATTAAGCTGTATTTTATCAAAGCAGATGTTTTTGGGATTAAAATCCTCTAATGAGCGATTACACAAAAGCATGAGAACATTATAAAGATGCACATTTTTACCCAGCGTATTCATGAGGCGCTGGATTGACATATTTTACCTGTTCATCGTCGGATCGTAGGCTTCCACAGTATTTAGATAAACGTTGCCATTGTGGCCACCAACTGCAAAGATTTTCCCCATGAGGGTTGCCACCCCAACTCCACCACGGGGTGTCGTCAACTCAGCCATGTACTCCCACTTGTCCATACGAGGATCAAATCTTTCCACAGAGCTGAGTGGCGAGTTATCATCAAACCCACCTAAGTCAAAACAGACAAGCATACCGTCAGCACAAAGTGACGAAAACAAACTCCCTTATGCAGTGGTAGCAGAGGTGAAACTTTGTGACGTGACATAGCACAATCTAAGCTTCTTTCCAGTATCACAGACTTCCAATCTCAGCTAATCACCCATTTTAACTAAATAAAAGACTATTCTTCACTAAACCACAGCTATGGATAACATAATACCGAAATGAACACTGCTTTCAGCAGTGAGCTATAATCTGCTTCCTCAAAATGCAAAGTATTATAATTTCAAAAAGCAGAAATGCTGCTATGGAGACCTTTGTGCAGCCTGCAGATAATGAACGACACAGCGCTAGATTGAACTGAACTGAATATGCCTGGACTCCTTCGATGACTTTGTGGGGCGTTGTTTTATATTCTGTATTTTTTGCTCATTTTTTTGCCATTTGCGCAATTTGTTTTTTTTTTCGTATGTTGGGGGGTGGGGTTGATGTTTTTCTTTGAACAGATTTAATGGCCGTCGGTGAGGAAGACAAATCGCAGGATTGTATATTGCATACATACTTTGATAATAAATGTCTTTGAATCTACCCTTAAAATTATAGAGCAAGCAAAAGAAAGGCAGGGAATTCCTCTAGTGCAACCACAGAAAGGAATCTAAATCAATATAGCAGCAGTACGGGCATCAATTCAAAGACCATCTGACCCTGACAATGGAGCTTTTTTTTTAAATAGTGCAGCTGAAGCAAAATACACCAGTCCTTCACATTTAATTTTCACTCCCAATTTGTGTGTTGCAATAAGAACAATCAAAATAAATATTAACATTCTTTTCAAAAAAAGCATAAGCTTATAATGACACAGCATAAATAGTTACAATTATTTCACATTGGATTTTTATCTGCAGTGCAGTGCCTAGACCCAGAGGTCACAGTCCAAAGTAAGATGCACGACATTCAGGACTGAGATGAGGGGAAGTTGCTTCATGCTGAGGGTGATGTATCTCTGAGTTTCCACAGACCCTTGGGATACAGAACTCCAGTCACTAAGTTCATTCAGAACAGAGATGGTTACAAAGGGGGGTGTTACTCGGTTAGTACAGGAACGTGGCTGCAAGGTAGAAGATCAGCTCCTCCTTGATGCATGTTAGAACAGTCTCAAAAGGTCGAATAATCTATTCCTGCTCCTTGTGTTCTTAATTGCTCCTGAAAGGCTAAATGGAGCAAGATCAAAGTCACATTGATGTTCATTATAAGCAAATAGTAATCACTATGCAACAAAATTAATGCATTTGGAGTCTTATTGAGATAATTAAAAGTACCACAGTTCACTGTAAATCAGCTCCTCTTGAATCTTTATCTCCAGCCTTCAGTTCCTCCCTATTGTCCAGGGTCTGTTCACAGTAAAGAAGGCTAGTTACTGCCAGCTTTGACCACCATCCTCCTGAACTAGCCATCAGCAGAATGGATAATTTACAACATTTCCATTCAAGATTTCAGTATGAATAGGAACCATTTTCTGAAAGTGTGTCAGTTATAAAAGATTAACACTCACCAACAATATACAAGCAGCCATTTAGTTCACCAACTCCATTTCCAGCTCTCCTTTGCCCCATATCCTTAATTTCTGTCCATTTGTCCAAGTAGGGATCATATCTCTCAACACTAGATAAACTTACAACTCCATCATTTCCACCAACAGCGTAAACATAGTTCTAAACATGGAGAGATGTAAAAAGCATTAAATTCAATCACATGAGTTAAGAGGAAAAGGAAATTAAATGGGAAGTCACATGGTGGTACAAATCTTTTCCTTGGAGTGGATCCACAGAAAAAAATACTGTTCATTTTTTTTATATGAAGAGAGATATATATATATATATATATATACACACACACACATACCGGGGTAAAGAGTCACTCTTAAAAAAATAAACTTTGCAGTTAATACTCAATGCATCTGTTTAACAATGTGCAGACCAGAAAACAATAAAATTTAAATACTTACCCCAAGTGCAACTGAGCCAACACCACCCCTTGGTGTGTTCATTGCTGCCACAGTACTCCACAGATCTGAGCCAATGTCATATCGCTCAACATCACTAAAACATGTATGGTCATCTAGACCACCTATAGCATAGACTGGGCCTCCAAGGGACGCCAGAGAAATACCCCTCCTGCAGAGATCAAAATGTCAGTAACTTATGTACATGTGCACACCCAAAAATAAACACACATGACATTGATTAAGGTAGCAATTTGTGCTCCTTTCTCAATAACATCTGGACAGAGTACACTAGCAATCTCAGTTAAAGCAGCAAGTGTGGGAAATTGAAAACCATATAATAGAGTAGCAGACAACATGAATGATAATTATGCACAATATCAAATTCAAAGTACATTTATTATCACAGTATGTAGACTATATACAGCCTTAAGATTTGCCTCCTTACAGGCAGCCATAAAACAAGGAAACCCAACCCCTAAAATATGGATGCGGTGTCTACTTTTCAGAGACGTTACCACACAGCAGGTCCCATTCCACCAATCTATACTAGCTGGTATTAGAGCAACTCTCTACCTCCTTCCATCCTCGCCTGAAGAAACTTTATTTCACCATGTTTATCTAAATCCCTCTTCAACGCCACGAAGGAAACTGCCTCGTTCATGTGGTGTGCACGCTTAACTCCAATCACATGGCATACCAAGTCCCCTGACCACTCTACCATGTCACTCTTAACTCTTTCCTTTTACAGCTGCAACTGCAGGTCCTTAACCCCACCACTAAAGACAGCAATCTACCACCTCCACCCTCAATAATCTAATCCTCGTAGGTGTAACCTCATTTTCTAGGAACCATTCTCACAAATTTATTCCAAAACCTTTAAATTCTTCCATTAGTGTGGCGACCAGAATTGAACAAAACACTCCAGATGAGGTGGAACTAGTGTTGATGAAGAGGCAGCATAACGGAACACAGAGCTGTGTAAGCCGTGTTAGGTGCTTTCTAAAGCTGCCCTTCCACTTTCAATGACCCACGAATATAAAGCCTTCAGAATCCTCTATTCCTGCCCCTTATAGAACAGTATCCTTTATATTGGCCCTCCTGATTCCTTTTAACAAAATGTCTCACCTCCCATTTAAACTTCATCTACCATTTGTCCGATCATTTCACCTGTGTGTTTATAACCTGCTGTGTTATGACAGAAGAAAAATGGTTGGAGTCAATTAGCACCCTTCTGATAATTAGTGAAAACAGCAAAAAGAAAATTGACAATATTTACAGAAAGATATCCACCAGAAAATCCAATAACTCCATACTATTTTTGTCCGGTGTGAATCCTAGCAGCTGAACCTCTCCCTCTCTTTTCTACTGACAGCGATTTGCCTCATTTTGTCAGGCACCAGGACATACCATCTTTAACATCCACAAACTTAAGACTACACATGAAACAGAATATGATGGACCCCACAATGTAGCTACAATCGTATCACAACATAAACAGCAGTATCTACATTAAATGCAGTATACAAACAACATATACATATTTGCACATCCCCATTACTAAAGAAATGGAATAGTCCACTGTGTATGGTGGGAAAGGCACCACAAAGCCACCCCTTTATAAGAATATACTGTGGGGAAGGCATTGAAGAGGGCACACTCAGTGCAATGATGGCACCAGGGCAAGGGGGTGGGTGGGTGGGTGTGTGTGTGTGTGTGTGTGTGTGTGTATAGACATGTACGTGCGGGTGAGTGTGTAGGCGTCTGTCTGTGGGCCTGTGTCTGCATGGGTGTGTGTCGGTATATAAATACACACGTCTATGTAGTGCGTTTACCGAGCGCTCTCCATCACATTCTTCAAGCAAACACTATCCTCTTCACAGTTCACAATACTGGTACGTTTTGTGCTATCCACCAACTGAGAAACTACTGGCTGCCAGTTGGGTCCAGACATTGTGGGACGAAGCCACTAATTAGCTGGATGAAACAAAAGGGGCCAGATTCAGAGGAAACAAGTGTTTTAAGACTTAGATGAGTGTTCAAGATAGAGAAGAGCAAGATCTTTAAAAGAATTAAATTAAACTGAAAATTTTGGGACAAGGTGCCAATGTGGGTCAACAATGTTTGATGTGCAGAGAATTTAGTGCAGGGTAGGTTAGTGGGTGTTCTCAGATTTTCAGATCCTTTCCCGGAATGGTTTCCTCCTTAAATTACTGGAATAATTACTGCTTCAAATTATTGCAATGACAGAGGGTAGTGTGCCAAGTCTTGTTACTGACAATGAACTGGGGCTTGAAAGGATGGGAAGAACTGTAGGGGAAAAGTGGGCAGTGATTGCCCTACAAGAACCAGCATGAAGTCAATGGACTGAAAGGCTACCTTCTGCACTGTCATAATTCTACTCGCTGGAGAATTAGTGAACTGTAAAATGAAAGCACCAATAGCTTTGAAGCAGAACTGTAAGACAATCTTACCGCTTGGTGTTCATAGAAGCCTTCATCATCCATTTGTTGGTCATCGGATCAAACACTTCCATGCTACCTAAATGCTCATTTCCATCATGACCTCCGACAGCATAGATTTTCCCTGAGGTTCAGCAAACAGGGAATATTAGAACTTTCACAGAACACAGAACATAGAATAGTACAGCACAGTACAGGCCCTTCGGCCCACATTATTGTGCCGACCCTCAAACTCCGCCTCCCATATAACACCCCCACCTTAAATTCCTCCATATACCTGTCTAGTAGTCTCTTAAACTTCACTACTGTATCTGCCTCCACCACTGACTCAGGCAGTGCATTCCACGCACCAACCACTCTCTGAGTAAAAAACCTTCCTCTAATATCCCCCTTGAACTTCCCACCCCTTACCTTAAAGCCATGTCCTCTTGTATTGAGCAGTGGTGCCCTGGGGAAGAGACGCTGGCTATCCATTCTATCTATTCCTCTTAATATCTTGTACACATCTATCAGGTCTCCTCACATTCTCCTTCTCTCCAAAGAGTAAAGCCCTAGCTCCCCTAACTCTGCACAGTTTTTACCAAACAAAGACAAGACTGTTATCTGAACATTACTGACCGTCCACTGAGATCACTCCAACATGCCGCCTTCGACTATTCATTTCGGGTGCAAAGAACCAGCTGTTTTTGCTAATGGAGTAACATTCAATACTGCGGAACGGGTCACCAGCTCCTCCTCTGCCACCGACACAGAACATGACACCTGAACAAAGAAGCGCATTGTGTACAGTACCCGATTTACTCAAGTCGACACAACATTTCAAAATAATGAAGAAGTTCACCCTACAGCTGAACAGCAACATAGTGAGGAAGAGGCGGCTGAGGCAATAACCCAATAGTAGGTTGCAGGCTTCACTGCAGATGGCAATGAATGCAACAGAAATTGATGGGAGACGGGGGTTAAATAGCAGTGATTAGCATAAGGTAATTTACATTATTAAAGAGTAAGTACTGGATAAATTAACTGGATTAAACTTGACAAAACCTTGAAGATGGAGATTCAGAGATAGTAATAGTAATGGTCATCCAAAATTCCCTGAAGGAGAAAAAGCTCAAAATTCAAAGTAAATTTATTATCTAAGAATGTACAGTATATGTTACCATATACTACCTTAAAGCTTCATTTTCCTGCAGATATTTACAGGAAAGAGAAACAATAGAATTTTAAGAAAAGCTAAACATGAACAGACAAAGACTGGCAAGATGAACTGCACAAGTACAGATAAAACCAAGACCATGAACTGTAGATTCAGTTGATTGCAGAATCAGTTCGGAGTAGTGGTGAATGAAGTTATCAACGCCGGTTCAGGAGCCTGATGGGCTCTCAGGTAATAACTGTTCCTGGACATGGTGGTGTGGGACTTAAGGCTTCTGTACTTCCTGCCCAATGGTAGTAGCGAAGAGAGAATGGCCTGGATGGGGGAGGGTTTTGCCTTTGATTGACTGAACATTAAGCACCGCTTTCTGGGCTTTGGTGTTTCCATACTATATCGTGAGTTTTTGGTGACACACCAAATATGCAATCTTCTAGAAAGTAGAGGCACTGTTGTGCCTTGTATTGACATTTATGCGCTGGCCCCAGGGGAGATTCTAGGACAGGTCCTAGGATGAATATCAGAGTTGTATTGTCCATGCATACTTTGATAATAAAATGAACATCTGAGCCTCTGAAACAATAATGCCAATTCATTTAAAACTACCGATCCCCTCCACTTCTGTTCCCTTAATGACAATGGCTCATAGACCTTCAGCAAGTTGGTGGTGATAGCACCTGTGGAATATCTGGTATACCCGGCTGCTATATAAAATAGGGGACAAGGACAAGATTGTCCAAATGCACAACAGCACCAGCTCCAGGACGTGCACACATTATCTCACAATGTCCCGGTTTCCATTATTGGTGGGACCCTAACTTAGCACAGCTGTTTGGGTCTGCTATTTGTCCATGTGCTGCACCAGTGAAGTCCAGGATGGTATGAACTTCTGCATTTCTCGGGCTGGAGATCTTACCTCTCCAACCTGCACCATTAAACCTGCAAACATTAGTCTCCATCAAATGAATGGGAGCAATAAGTTCAACTTGACTTGATTCAGTCAAGAAATGGACTTCAGGCACAGGATGAACTAGGACTTCACTGAATCTGGAGCAGGACTGAGGAGAAATGTAGCCCTCTCCTGGTTCTTTTTTCAAACTATTTCCTCACCTTCCAAAAAATTGTTTTATTTCATGCAGCAGATTACTGGAAAAATGAAATCTGATTAAACCTGCAGAAGTAAGAGGTTAATCTTGAAAAGTCATTGACACTGTTGGGTATAATCAGGATTTAGGTTTTAGTTCAATTAAAAATGAGTAAGTTAACTGGTAAAACAGATTATAGATTGTAGAGAGAATGGATAGATTCAATTTGTTTTGAGAAGAGTGAACAAGCTGAGTTTATTTTCTATGGAGCAGAGGACGCTAAGGCATCACTTGATTGAGGTATACAAAATAATGAGAATATAGACAGGGTAGATGGAAACCAAATTTTCCTCAGAGTGGAGATGAACCATCAAATTACCATACATAAACACAAGAAGGACTGCAGATGCTGGAAATCACAAGCAACACACACAAAATGCTGGAGGAGCTCAGCAGGTCAGGCTGCACCTATGGAAATGATAGACAGTTGATGTTTCAGGCCAAGACCCTTCTTCAGTCCAAAAGAAAGGTCTTGACCTGAGATGTTGACTGTCTATTGAAGCATCGAGGTGAGCACGGAGGGGTAAGAGCTGTTTTTTGATCACTCTATACTGGAGAGGGAAAAGACTGCTGCTGGGCCCAGAGAGTGTTCCCCAGGTTTTTCTGCATTTCGGATTTGGACTTTGGACTATAGACTCTCAATCTTAGTTTTTTTTTATTCTGTGTGGTTTTTTTTACCTGATCTTCTCTGTTTTTTTGTGTGGGAAGAGGGATTTGGGGGTTGATGTACAACATAGAACATAGAATAGTACAGCACAGTACAGGTCCTTCGGCCCACAATGTTGTGCCGACCCTTAAACCCTGCCTCCCATATAACCCCCCACCTTAAATTCCTCCTGTCTAGTAGTCTCTTAAATTTCACTAGTGTATCTGCCTCCACCACTGACTCAGGCAGTGCATTCCAAGCACCAACCGCTCTCTGAGTAAAAACCTTCCTCTAATATCCCCCTTGAACTTCCCACCTCTTACCTTAAAGCCATGTCCTCTTGTATTGAGCAATGGTGCCCTGGGGAAGAGGCGCTGGCTATCCACTCTATCTATTCCTCTTATTATCTTGTACACCTCTATCATGTCTCCTCTCATCCTTCTTCTCTCCAAAGAGTCAAGCCCTAGCTCCCTTAATCTCTGATCATAATGCATACTTTCTAAACCAGGCAGCATCCTGGTAAATCTCCTCTGTACCCTTTCCAATGCTTCCATGTCCTTCCTATAGTGAGGCGACCAGAACTACTGTAAATTATATTTTTACCTCTTTGCACCGTACCGCAGCTGCAAAAGTCACAATTTTTAGGGCACTTCAGCAATAATAAATCTGATTCAGAACCTTAATTACAATTGCACAATAAGGAGATGATAGTTTAAAACCACATAGGAATTTCTTCTTAAAGAGTGGCAAATTACCAGAGGTACTTAAGTAGGAAATACAACTTTGAAAGGTTGGGGAGCTGTGCCAGTTCCACATAACTCTCAGAAAGAGTTGAGGCTTGTGTATATCAGCCATGATCACAGTGAATGGCAGAATGGACCAAATTCCTTTGAGCACAATGTTTGTGAACATTTCAAATTTGAATTGATGTTTCTTTTGATAATCTTTCAGCTTTTACAGTCCACTGTCATACCAAATGTACTTAGCCTTATTTGCTTATGAACCAATCTGCCTAGAAATTAGCCACTGTGAAGAACACCACAAGAGGCAACAAAGCAAGACTGACCACTTTGGCTAAAGGTGTTTGTAATTTGTTCCAGATATTCAGATGCTGGGCTTTAATGTACATCCAACCTGGATGAAACACATTTATATATTGATTCAGACGTTAAATTGTACTATTTCATGGTTTCAGTTGTAATGTAAATATCTCACTAAGGATATCTGAAGTAAGATTTTAATGACCAGGTTTGAATGACTGAACTCAGCTGATAAGGACTGTATAACTATTGAATAACATCTGGAGAGCAGAGACCTTTAGAGTGAGATTAAGAATTTGACCTTTTGTTGGGTGCTGAAGATTGATATCTTCACCCGGTAAACTAGACTAGATTGTGTTTTTATTGCTAATGTGTTCAGGAATGAAGGTAATATTTGTAGACTCTTGTACTTCATTATCAGTACATAACTTTGGAATATCCTAATATTACTTCTTAAATCCAAGTATAATTTTCTCTTCATTACCCAGCTACAAATAGTTGATGTAGCCACACCAGTGAGGAAGCAAAAAAGAAAACATACTTTATTGTGTCTGATCTGTTCAATTTTCATGGCTACCCAGAAAATTGAAGAATTTCAGAGATGTATACTTTGATACTAAATGAACATTTTGAACATAGAAGATTCTGATACCTATAACATAATTATATTGACCTACTAACCTATCCATCTCTCACTAAGCATGTTGCCTTAAATTAACTGCAGTCCAGAATCTGGAACTAGCTATTGCTTGACCCATCTAGAGCAAAGGGGGAAGAAGGGGATGTGGGAATATATTATAATAACTTTGAAGTAGGAGATTATAATAACAGTAACACCAAAAGATGAGAAAACCATTATTGATTCTGCCAACGTGTTAAATCAGAACTTGAGATTTAGATCAGTTTATTCAACTGCCAACTTAATTTCAATTAAAGTACAGTTAAGACAAAAGTCTGGTGCCGAACTTGTTGTGTATTCAATACTTTATATAATATTTGAATAATATTGTAAATATATTGTTTAAGTATTATTTGCTTGCTTACATAACTCATTATGAGTTGTATGTAAAAGTACGTGAATGGCAAACATTAATACACCACCACGCCATAAGTGTGCGCCTCACTACAGTAAAAACTAAGTGTACACGTTCACCCGGGCTCCCGTGTATTTCTTTCAATTAGCTTTAAGTTTTGGATGTACAAAATATAACAGTGGTGACAAGTAAGTTTTAAAACAAAACCAAGACAACCACCAACCTGTTGAAGCGCAGCAAGACTTAAAAGTTCAAAAAATAAAGCAGACATGTTTTTCCTTTGGAAGGACAGAAAGAGATGTTCAAGTGAAAAAGAAAGTAGTGCAGCATGTTTTTACTTAGGAAGGGGGAGAGAGAGAGTTTAAAAAAAAAAGCAGAAAACAGACATGAAGGAGAAGATGGCGTCGTGACGCAGCTCACAGCAGCCACTCCGGTGGTGATGTCTGTTATCTGTCAAGTAGGGTGCCGTGCACAATCCTGATTTGATGGTGACGGACGTGACAGCACGGAAGAACATCTGGTGAAACTTCTGAAATGCCTGCTTCACTGCTGCTGCTACTGTGTGGTCCAGAATCTCCGAAGGGGAAGGCCCTGAGTCCTTGGCTTTGCTTGTTGCTCGGCAGCTGGGGCAGGGTCGAAGTACTTGGCAGAGGATGGTGCTTGGAGAGGCTGTGTAGGAGGGGCTGGTCGGAGGCTCGAAGTTTTCGGACGGCCTCAGAGTCCGCTGCAGTCGGGTGCTTCCAATGGTGCGGCATCGGCAAGTTTGCGGCACTTGGAGGTTTATGGCAGGGAGAGTTTCTCCCTTCTGCCGCCTGCGAGAGATGATGAGGCTATCAGGACTTTTGAGACTTTTTTTTACCGTGCCCATGGTCTGCTCTTTATCAAATTATGGTGTTGCTTTGCACTGTTGTAACTATATGTTAAAATTATGTGGATTTGTCAGTTTTATTCTTGGTTTGTCCTGTGTTTTCTTGTGATATCATTCTGGAGGAACGTTGTATCATTTTTTAATGCATGCATTTCCAAATGACAATAAACGAGGACTGAGTGTCCTTATAATCTAATCTAATCTAATCTAAAAAAAATTCATGTGTTCATAAACAGTGAGTAACGGGTGACAACAAATAAATAAAGAGCAGAAATGGCTGCCTACATTGGAAAGATAGACACATTCAATTGCATAACAGATAACTAGATTATATATACTGAATAAGTTGAACAGTATTTTGAAGCAAATGAAATAGATAATGAAAAGTGAGTGCCAGTGTTACTGAGTGTAACAGGTGGAATAGCATATAGTTTACTTAGAAGTTTGACTGCTCCAACCAAACCAGACAAAATTAGCTTTGCTGATTTGGTAAACATAATGCAATAACATTTAGACTGCAACCATTGATGATTGCAGAAAGCTTTATGTTTCATAAGTAAAATCAAAATAAAGGGGAGTTCTTTACAGCTTATGTGGCTGAATTGCAGAAATTGTCTGAGCATTGTCGGTTCAGTGATGGGCTTAGCTTGTGGAATCATGTAAGAAAGCAGTCAAAAACAGTTCAACTCTCATTTGAAAGAGCAGTTGAAATTACTGTATCAATGGAAACAGCAGCCAGAGACACAATTGGGTGCAGTCAGGGATGAAAGTGAACGTGAACAAAATTGCAACATCTACAGAAACCTGCTTGGCCGAACAGATCCGGTTACCGTTGTGGCAGAGGCTCACATACACCAGAACAATGCAGGTTTAAAGGTGAAATCTGCAGAAAATGCAATGAAGTATGAAACATGCAAAGGGCATGTCTGGCAAACAAAAATAAATGGACTGCACAGAGAAGAGAAAAAGATAAAAAGTCAAGTTATAGTAACAAAGAGAACCAGTCTGCATGCTGTTGATCAAAAATTTGATAATGATGAGACTGACACAGGACTGGGCAGCCTTGAGAGTTACACTTTGAAAACTAACACAACACAAGGAATATCACTTACACCAGAAGTCAACGACTAATTAATTAAAATGGAATTGGATGCTGGCTCGGTTGTTGCAGTCATTCCGCAAAATGAGTTTCAGCGCCATATCAAAGATACTGAACCAAAACCTGCAGATATCCAACTAACAGCTTGTACTGGAGAAAAGATAACTCCTGTGGAAATGACATTTGTAACAGTGAAATACAACAACCAACAAGCCTCATTGTATGTGGTAAAACAGAAGGGCCAGCAATGTAAAGCTGTGATTGGCTAAAACAATTACAACTTGATTGAAGATTCATCTGCCAATTACTTGCCACATCCCCTGCAAAAGAGTGAACTGAAAGTGAATTAAGGAAGGTACTGGATGATGCCACAGCAGTGTTCAAGAATGGCATTGGAAAACTCAAACATATTAAGGGTAAAATAGTGTTAAATGAAAATGCCTCACCCAAGTTTTATAAACCCCTTCTGGTTCTATATACTATCCGTGATAAAGCAGCCAGTGAGCTAGATTGCATGGAGGCTGAAGGAATTCCTTCCCAGGCTGAGAGCCCAAGGTCAATACCAGTGGTCCCAGTAGCCAAGGATGGATTTGTCAAGACCTGTGGTGATTTTAAGGTCACCATCAACCCAGTACTGAAAGTAATTCAATAACCTCTGAAGAGGATAGAGGATATCTCTGCAAATCTTTCTGGAGGAAAACACTTAAGCAAGGAGGACAGCTGAGGCCTACCTACAGATGGAGATGGAAGAAGAGTCCAAACTGTTTCTCACCATAAACACTCAAAAAGAACTTTATCACTATAATAGGTGTATTGTCGGAGTAGTATCTGCACATGCACTCTGGCAAAGAACCATGGAACAGGTGCTGCAAGGCTGTCCAGGCACTCAGTATTACCTGAATGGCTTCATTGTTACTGGTGAGGATGACAAAGAACATCTCCAAAATCTCAAGACAGTGTTAAAAATATTAGAAGATTACGGGCTCAGAGCAATGTTACAAGTATGAATTCTTTTAATCCAAGAATCACTTACTGTGGTCACACCATTGATGCACAAGATTAACACAAGTGCTGAGAAAATTCAAGTAGTGGCGGATGTCCCAAGGTCAAAGGACATGGCACATTTGTGGTCTTCTTTAGGATTTGTCAATTACTCTAACAGGTTCTTTCCAAACCCAGCTACTATGCTCCACCCCTTGAACTCATTGCCACAGATTAGGAAGAAATAGCAATGGAAAAAGCAGCGAGAGATGGCTTTCCAAAAGGCAAAGGAAATGGTGACATCAGACACTGTACTCGCACATTATAATTCACATCGTCCAGTGAAATTTGCCTTTGACACCTCGCCTTATGGGATAGGTGCAGTCATGTCACATGTTATAAGTGATGGAAGTGAATGCCCCATAGCTTTTGCATAATGTTCCCTCAGCACTGCAGAGAATTATTATGCACAGATTGACAGATAGGCTTTGAGTCTGGTTTGAAGTGTAAAACTTTTCAACCAGCACCTGATTGGGAGAGAGATTACCCTCATTACTGACCATCAACCACTAGTTTCCATTTGCAATCCACAGGAGGGTGTTCCACTAACAGCAGTTTCTGGGAGGCCACAATTACAAGATTGAAACAAGAGGACCACTAATCATGGAAATGCTGATGGATTGTCTTGTTTACCCTTGGAAAAGGAAATACATGAAAAGCTTAAAAATGAGGACACTCGCCTTGACGTATTCTCCCTAATGCAAACCAAAAGTCTCCCTATTGCAACAGAGATGATCCAAAGTGAAACCAGAAAACAGCCCACATTGTCTCAAGTCTATATGGCAACCCAAAATGGCTGGAATGTGCAGCATAAATCCCAGTTCCCCAATTTTTACCAGCGCTGGGATGAACTCACCCTTGACAGGGGTTGCTTTGTGTGGGGATTGAGAGTTGTTGTACCATCCAAGCTGAGAGCTAAAGTGTTGGAGGAGCTACGTGCTGATCATCCAGGCTTGGTGATAATGTAACCATTGGCCTGAAGCTTTGTCTGGTGGCCTGGGATAGATCAGCATATCAAGCAGCTTGCCGTGCACTGTATAGGTCCGCCAACGTGTTCAGAAGAAAGGTGTCAGGAACTGTCAGAACCACTTCCTGCAGTCCCAGAGTCAAGTCCTACAACCACTGCGGAGGAGGCCCCTGAACCGGAGATTGTTTCACAACCACAAGTCTCTCCTGCCAAGTAGTGACACCGTGACACCCCCCCATCTCCTGCCTTATCCCCCAAGAGCAATAATCATCCATAGGGATTAAATCCTCAGGCATGAATGGAACAATTTAAAATTGACAATGCTGTGTATGTCTATATTATATGTGAGTGAGAGTGAGAGAGGGGTGAGGGGGAAGAGAGAGAGAGAGAGAGAGAGAGGAGAGAGAGTGAGAGAGGGGTGAGGGGGAGTGAGAGAGGGGTGAGGGGGAGGGAGAGAGAGTGAGAGAGGGGTGAGGGGGAGGGAGAGAGAGAGGAGTGAGAGTGAGAGAGGGGTGAGGGGGAGGGAGAGTGAGTGAGAGAGGGGTGGGGGGGAGAGAGAGAGAGAGGAGTGAGAGTGAGAGAGGGGTGAGGGGGAGGGAGAGAGAGTGAGAGAGGGGTGAGGGGGAGGGAGAGAGAGAGGGGTGAGGGGGAAGGGAGAGAAAGGGGGTGAGGGGCAAGGGGGGTGAGGGGGGAGGGGAGAGAGAGAGTGACAGAGGGGTGAGGGGGAAGGGAGAGTGAGAGAGGGGTGAGGGGGAGGGAGAGAGAGTTAGAGAGGGGTGAGGGGGGAGGGAGAGAGAGAGAGAGGGGTGAGGGGGAAGGGAGAGAGGGGGTGAGGGGGAAGGGAGAGAGAAGGGGTGAGGGGGGAGGGGGAGAGAGTTAGAGAGGGGTGAGAGGGAGGGAGAGAGAGTGAGGGAGGGGAGGGGACGGAGAGGGGGAGACCCTATATTGAGTTGTTTACATCTAAGCAGGGAGGTAGGTTTTATTTTTAATACTTCAGTAATATTTGAGTAATTTTGTAAATGTATTGTTTGATTAAGCATTCTTTGTTTACACAATTCATTATGGGTTATATGTAACAGTACATGAATGGCATACACCATTACACCACCACGTCATAAGTATACACGTTCTCCTGGGTTCCATGTTTTAATTAGTTTTATGTTTTGGAGTTGCAAAACATTACAGTACCAACAGTCCTACCAATATAAATAATTTAATATGAACCATTTTAAATGGAAAAAAATCACCTTTATCAATATAAAAGAAAATGCTGGTAGGATTGTGACAAAAACAACCATTTAAAACTCAAAAATTGCATGCAGTTGGAAATAACCTGACAAAAGAGAAAACAAAATAACCTGTAGGTTTATCTCTTTACATGATGTAAGAAAGTAAATTTTCTCATTATGCACTGGAATCCAACTTCTCTGGTCAAGAAAATTAAAAGCTGTGTTACCGGCGGTATATTTTCTTGATGTTGTGCGTATGGAGTATTCAAAATCCGGCACTGGCTTATTACTCATCTGAAGATGATAGTTTCTGGCTTCATCCAACAAGTCCCTGCACTTCAGGTTCTGTTTGATTATGTTTTCTTTAGCCACAACCCCCATGAGAAAATCAACAGGTAGTAACGGTAATCGGACCTGTCAGCAAAGTAGAGGAGTTTATAGTGCATAATTGCAAAATGCCCCACATTCACAGAGCAGTTCAAGCATTTCAATGTATATTTAAGGATACCCAACAGTTAAAGTACTTCAAAACCCCTCAAACTTGTTTCATCTTTCAGTGAAATCCTGGTTGATCTTTCTTCCTAAGCACTGCCTTCTATTACTAATTCCAAATCCCTTGAATCCTTTAATATCCAAAAGTCATTCTGTCTCAAACATACCCAGCAAAAGAATTAACACAGCTCTCTTGGTTAGAAAATTAGAATGACTCTTTATCCTCCACATAAAGACATTTCTTCCTAATTCACTGCTCAATGGCTAACCCATTATTTTAAGACAGTGATTCTTTGTGTTAGGCACACCAGCCACAGGAAATATCATGGCAACACACACAAAATGCTGGAGGAGCTCAGCAGGCCAGGCAGCAATTTCAGACAAGAGTAAATAGTCAACGTTTCAGGCTCAGACCCTTCATCAGGACTGGAAAAAATATGAGAAGTTAGAGCAAGATGGTGGGGAAGAGGAGGAAGAAGTACAAGGTGGTAGGTGTTAGATGAAACCGGGAAAGGGAAGGAAAACCGGGAAAGGAAATAGCATACTTGCATCTATCCCATTAAGCTTATAAGAATTTTCTTTGTTTCAAAGAGATCACCTGTCATTGAGCATTGTCCCAGACTGCTTCTTCTCTCCTTATTCCAAGAAACTTTCTTGTGCTCCCTCTAATGTAAGTGCATCATTGCTTAGTTAAGGAGTCTAGACTTGCACATAACATTCAAGCTGCAATCTTACTACAGCCCTGTATAATTACAGTGACGTGCTTGGAGCCAGGAAGCGGAGGGTGATGATTGAAGGTTATTTCTCTGAAAGGAGGCAAATGACTAGTGGTGTGCCACAGTGGTCAGTTTTTGGATCCTTGTTATTTGTTACGTATATAAGATCATAAGACATCGGAGCAGAATTAGGCCATTCATCCCATTGAGTCTGCTCCAGCATTCCGTCATGGCTGATCCCGGATCCCACTCCACCCCATACACCTGCCTTTTTGCCATATCCTTTGATGCCCTGACTGATCAGGAAACGATCAACTTCCGCCTTAAATATATACATGAACTTGGCCTTCACCGCAGTCTGTGACACAGCATTCCACAATTCACTACTCTCTCGCTAAAAAAATTCGTCCCTACCTCTGTCCTAAAGGGTCAACCCTCAATTCTGAGGCTGTGCCCTCTAGTTCTGGATACCCCACCACCATATATAGTCCTTTCAATATTCAGTAGGTTTCAATGAAATTGCGCCGCTTTCTTCTAAATTCTAGTGAGTACAGGCCCAAAACTGCCAAACCTCCTCATATGTTAAACCCCTTCATTCCTGGAATCATCCTTGTGAACCTCCTCTGGACTCTCTCCAATGACAACACATCCTTTCTGAGATATGGGGCCCAAAACTGTTGACAATACTCCAAGTGTGGCCTGACTAGTGTCTTATAAAGGCTCAGCATTATCTCCTTGCTTTTATATTCTATTCTCCTTGAAATAAATGCCAACCTTGCATTTGCCTTCTTTACCACAGACTCAACCTGTAGATTAACCTTCCGGGAGTCTTGTACGAGGACTCCCAAGTCCCTCTGCACCTCTGATGTTTGAACCTTCTCCCCATTTAGATAATAGTCCACACTATTGGTCCTTTTAGCAAAATGCATTGTCATACATTTCTCAACACTGTATTCCATCTGCCACTTTTTTGCCCTTTCTTCCAATTTGTCTAAGTCCTATTGCAATCACATTGCTTCCTCAGCACTACCTACACCTCCACCTATATTCATATCAACTGCAAACTTTGCCACAAAGCCATCAATTCCATTATCTAAATCATTGACAAACAATGTGAAAAACAGTGGTCCCAATACTGACCCAAGGAATACCACTAGGTCCCTGGCAGCCAACCAGAAAAGGCCCCTTTTATTTCCACTCGCTGCCTCCTGACTGTCAGCCATTCCGAAATCCATGCCAGTATCTTTCCGGTAACACCACAGGATTTTATCTTGTTAGGCAGCCTCATGTGTGGCACCTTGTCAAATGCCTTCTGAAAATCAAAGTAAACGACATCAACTGCCTCTCCTTTGTCCACCCTGCTTGTTACTTCCTCAGAGAACTTAAGCGGATTTGTCAGGCAAGATTCCCCTTTACAGAAATCATGCTGACTTTGACTTATTTTATCATTAGTCTCCAAGTACCTCGAGATCTCATCCTCAATAACAGACTCCAACACTTTTCCAAACACTGAGGTTAGGCTAACTGGCCTATAATTTCCTTCCTTTTGCCTTCCTCCCTTCTTAAAGAGTGGAGTGACATTTGCAATCTTCTAGTCCTCCGGGACCATGCCAGAATCAAGTGATTCTTGAAAGATCATGACCAATGCATCCGTTATCTCTTCAGCAACCTTTCTCAGGACTGTGGGGTGTAGTCCATCTGGTCCAAGTGACTTATCCACTTTAAGACCTTTGAGTTTGCCTTGCACTTTTTCCTTGGTAATAACAAAGACACTTACTCCTGCTCCCTGACACTCACGGACCTCTGGCACACTGTTAGTGTCTTCCACAGTGAAGACAGATGCAAAGTACCCATTAAGTTCATCTGCCATTTCTTTATCCCCCATTACTACCTCACCAACATCATTTTTCAGTGGTCCAGTATCAACTCTCACCTCCCTTTTACTCTTTATATAACTGAAAAAACTTTTGGTATCCTGCTTTATATTATTGGCTAGTTTGCCTTCATAGTTCATCTTTTCCCTTCTTATAGCTTTTCCAGTTGCCTTTTGTTGGATTTTAAAAGCTTCCCAATCATCCAACTCCCTACTCACTTTTTCTACCTTATATGCGCTTTTGTCAGCTTTTATGCAGTCAGCCACGGTTGACTACCCCTCGCATTTAAGAACTTCTTCCTTCGTGGGGCATATGTATCCTACATCTTGTGAATTATTTTCTGAAACTTAAGCCATCTCTGCTCTGCCGTCATCCCCGCCAGTATCTTGGACAGGCACATGGATGAAAGAAAAATAGAGGGTCATGGGATAGTGTGGGTTTAGTACTTATTTTTAAGGAATATATGGGTCGACACAACATCGAGGGCCGAAGGGCCTGTACTGTGCTGTAGTATTCTAGTGTCTAGTATCCTCCTCCAATCCACCTAGGCAAGCTCCTCTCTCATGTCTCTGTAATTCCCTTTATTCCATTGTGATACTGATACATCTGACTTTAGCTTCTCTCTCTCAAACTGCAGTATGAATTCAATCATATTATGATCACTGGCTCCTAAGGACTGATGTTGAGTGCAAGGTTGTTGCTGCGACCCCACTCAGTTTATTGTATAACGTTCAATTAGAAGATTAAATTAACTCTCTCACTGAACATTACTGCATCTAAAACAAACTGCTGATAGCAGTCTAACAAAAATCATTCACTGCATGGATTCATCCTTCAGAAACACTACTGTACTGTTGTTCTCTCTGCATATACATACTGTACTGTGCAAACGTCGCAGGCACATATATATAGCTAGGGCACCCAAGACTTTTGTACAGCGCTATATTTGTCAATGTAGACCAGAGACGGAGTTTGTAAATCTGGCGGGAGCAAAGGATGTTGGGAATGGCGAGGGAGGAGCAGCACAGGAGGGGTGAGGGACAAGCGGCAGAGATGGAGTGCCCGGACGGGAGGTGGCGTGGTTGTGTGCTCACCCAGCCCTGAGACACTGAGCAAGGTGATTTGATTCCAAACAATTGGTTTATCGCTCATACAGAGTGTCACTCTGCTGGTTCCCACTCCCTCTCTTCACCCTACCCCCTTCCCACTCTCAGTCCACAATAGAGACCCATATCAGAATCAGGTTCATCATCACTCACATCACCATGACACTTGCTTTTGCAGCAGCAGTACAGCTCAATACAAAATTATTACAGTACTGTGTAAAAGTCTCAGGCACCCGATATGAGTGTGTGCGTTTGAACATTTTTGCACAGCACTGTCAATTGAAGTTCCCCAGGACTATTATATTACTCGAGTAAGTCTGTTACTACCAGGGTGTTATGCATGTCTGCCCAAACAAGTGATCAAGAAGGCCTTGTAACATAAGGCAAACAACGGATCACAAATTCCTGGTACAGTGTCCATTTTGCTCTGGGAGCTTTCAAAATTCAAGGAACAGGCCATCTGGTGCCAGTGAATGTTTGCCTAACCTAACCCGTGTTATGTTGAAGCCAATAAGTCTCCAACTAGGCTGTTAATGAAAGATGGATAATCCAATTTCAAAGTCATATCTACAAGACCTCCAAAGAATAAAGCATTCCTGATGTGTCTGGAGCATGCATTTTGATACTTCAGCATAAAGTTCAACTTTTAAACTGAGTACGTGTACTTCTTAAAAGGTCAACCTGACAAATTTGATCAATAGAACACTCTGCAAACAGTTACATTGTTCAGTTCACTCTGGCCTCATGTTCCACAACTGCATGGCAGACTCTAATTCAGGAAAACGTGTATGTTAGTGGCAGGGCATTCTACGGAACATTCAAATTTTTGCTTGGATACAAAGGAATTTCATACTAGTGAATCCTTCCATTCAGAACTGAAAAGCAAGTTAAACATCAGCAATTAGATGGATGACCCAAAACTCCATTGTAGAACAGCCACAATGTGACTATCAAATCAAGGCATAATGCCACTTCCAAAAAAATTGTAAACCTGCTTAAAATAAATGGAAGACGTACTATCTAAGTGACTTGCCAATTCATGTTCTATAAGACCACAGAGGAGCAGAATTAGGCCATTTAGCCCATCCAGTCTGCTCCATCATTTCATCATGGCTGATCCACTTTTCCTCTCTAGCCCCAGTCTCCTGCCTTCTCCCTCTATCCCTTCATACCCTGACTAATCAAGAATTAATGAATTTCTGCATTAAAAATACCCAACGACCTGGCCTCCACAGCTACCTATGGCAAAAAATTCCACAGATTCATCACTCTTTGGCTAAAGAAATTTATCATAAAGAGGACGTCCTTCTAATCTGGGGCTGCATTCTCTGGTCCTAGACTCCCCCACCATAGGAAACATCCTCTCCGCATCCACGCTATCGAGACCTTTCAACATTCCATAGTTTTCAATGTGGTCACCCCTCATTCCTCTGAATTCCAGTGAATACAGGCCCAGAGCCATCAAATACTTCTCCTACGACAAGCTTTTCAATCCTGGAATCATTTTCGTGACCCTTCTTTGAACCCTCTCCAATGTCAGCACATCCTTTCTAAGATAAGGGGCCCAAAACTGCTCACAATACTCCAAGTGAGGCCTCACCAGAGCTTTATAAAGCCTCAACATTACACCCTTGCTTTCAGAATGCAGGTGGGATCCTCTCCCCCCCCCCCACCACCACAATTATGCTTTGCATGGATAGAAAGTATCTGTGTAGCAGGAAAAGTACACATTTGCTACCATCTAACACACACCCTGTCTTCATTACCCTCGGATCTTACTGTCTCCACAGAGATGCCCTGAACACAAAGAAAGCAACACAAGGTGAACTTAAACTAAAAACAGAAAGTGCTGGAAATACTGTATTTAGCAGCTCGGGCAGCATCTGTGGAAAGAGAAAAAGAGTCCATTTATCAGGTGAATAGCCCTTCATCAATAGCTTATCAGGGTTGCCAACTTTTGGCCCAAACCCCTTAAGGGCCTTTGCTGTTGAAAGTGTGAATGTCTAGCTATCAGTCTTTCACCAAGTTCATAGGGAGGGGGTGCATGCTTCCTAGATGGCAAAATGAATCCTTTCCACTCTCCCACCAGACTGCTGTCCAGGCAAAGAAAGCAAAACAGTTGTAAGGAATTACAACGTAAACAACAGGAATTCTGCAGATGCTGGAAATTCAAGCAACATACATCAAAGTTGCTGGTGAACGCAGCAGGCCAAGCAGCATCTATAGGAAGAGGCGCAGTCGACGTTTCAGGCCGAGACCCAGGGTCCTGACGAAGGGTCTCGGCCTGAAACGTCGACTGCGCCTCTTCCTATAGATGCTGCTTGGCCTGCTGCGTTCACCAGCAACTTTGATGTAAGGAATTACATGAGCTTTTCAACTCTTCTTTTGATATTGGAGAAGGACCTTAACAAGCACATACTCCCAGCTCGATTTGAAGTTTATAGCATTCAGGCAGCGCTCTATTGTAAAATGCCTGGATTTATACTTCAGCTCCTCCACCTAGTATACACAGCCGAAATGCTTCCAATGGGGCTAGATGATTCATGTATAAACAGCCAAGAAAAAAAATACTAGAAGGGTTTCTTTGAGTTCTCAAATATAATGTCACACATGAAAAGACATTACCCTGCCTTCCCCTGAAGAATCTGTGGTTAATCCTTTCACCTCTAACTGCAAGGAGCAAAGCCTACACAGAGGCTTCCCATCAACCATCTCAGAGCTAACAATTCAGATAGAATGCTTGAAATCTTTGCTACCGTTCTGCTTGTCTGATCTCTTACTTACCTGCAATATGACCTGTAACTCCCTAATTCTCTAAGGATTTGAGTAAATCTGTTCATTGTGTTTTGTATTTTAAATAGAAGCATGTGGAGCATTCGTGATCTGAACTCTGGAAAGGTGACTTTTCTGCACCATAAGAATTATTCCCTCAATAATGTTCACAATATGCAACACTGAAAGCTGATCTACAGTGCAGTAAGTTAACATTTTTGCATGTTAAAGACCAGCTAAATCTATACTCCAACCTACCTGAGCAAGAACCTGGTCCAACCACTTAGCATGATGTTGTGGATTTGAGTGCAGCCATTTCATAGCAGCATTATACACTTGCTTTTCTTTTTCCACATTCAGATCACTGGATGAAAGAAGTGCAATGAGGTGCTTTGGTGAAACATTTATAAAGTCTTCACTTTCTACTACTTCGTTAAAGTGTTCACAAGCATACTTGTCAGCCATGCCCATTAAGTCAACTCGGTTGTGACTCTCAGCAAATGAGCGGACTGCCAGGCAGTTTGACGGGTGAAAATGGGTTTTCATGTACTCACAGCACGCCTTGGCCACAAGCTCTACCTGCAGAATGCATGCTGCGTACAAAAGAGGTTGTACGTTGTCTACAGTCAGTTGAATCCTTGAGCAATAAGCAAATTTCACAAGGTCATCCATTGCATTGCCATCAAAATCTTTAATCTCTATCAAGTCCTGTTTGGCTTCAGCCATTTCTGAAAGGAACATTGCTCTGAAGTATGGAATCACACAAGCCAGCACCAACTTGTGGCATGGAATTAACTTATGCCCAACCTACGGGAGGGAAACAATAAAAGACATTACTTTAATAGCTCAATTTGAAATGAACCTGATCAAACAAATCCTGTTTTAAAAATTACCAAATTGGGAGTATTAGATTTGACTGATTACTTGCCTTATTTATTTGAAAATAAATGATATTTGGAGCAGATTAACATAATTTTGAATGTTTTGATCAAAATTGAATCAGATAAATGACATGAACAAAACTGAATTTAATACGTTATTAATGAAATCTGCCTTCTGAAGTCATAACATTAATTCTAATAATATTATCTAGGAAGGTAAATATTAACATTTAAACAGCAGAATTTAACAGCAACAAAATTTGCGAAGTACATTAACAGCTTGAGCAGGTGTGATGAGACACATCTCACACAATTACTGCCACTGAAAGGATGAGTCTAATGGTTTAAAAAAACTTTAAACAGATCCATTAGTAGTTAGTCATCTATTAATGATAATATTTGAAACAGCACCCCCCCCCCACCAAAGTAAAGAGCAATCCATTTTCAGGACTGATGATTAGACTTCTCTGGATGAAGACAGTCATTCTCTGGCACCTGTGTGCCACAAATGATACCTTCAAATGTCAATCATCATCAAAGGCAATACTGCCAATTATCTGGATGCCGTCTACAGTCTGTTCTGTGGAAACTTGGGCAATTTCATTTTCTGTGTTGCCACCAATGGAATTGATCACCAGAGAACATTCTCACTTTTGAGAATGTGAGGGATGGATTGTCGCCAATAAAGCAGACAAACACTGAGCCTTGGAGATTGTCTCAGGGAACTTCTGCAGTAACATCCTGGAGGTGAGCCAACATTCACCACCATCTTGTTTTGGACCATACGATTCTAGCATATGGAGAGTTTACCTTTTGATTCTTATTGTCTTTGGTTTTACATAAAGACGAAATTGGACTGAACAAGGGCTCCTTGATAACCTTATTCAGTGAAGCACTGCCTCGACATTAGGGGCAGCCACTCTCACCATGCTTCTGGAATCCAATTCTTCTGTCCAAATCTGAACCACATCTGCAGTGAGGTCCCGGTGAAACCCAAAGTGAGCAGGTTATGGTAAGTTCTGCTTGATACTGTAATGCTATCAATCACATTTTATACTGCCTTGCTGCTGACAGACAGTACAGTAATTAAGCAGATTGCATTTATGCTGTATTTAGTAGTCAGGACTCCCCAGGGCAATTTGCCACATTACCATGAAGATCTCATTTCTGACTGTACTTTTCTTAGTGGGACCAAACTGCAACACCATTAATGTCATAATGAGAATGTAGAAGCTGCTGTCCTTACTCTCAAACAGTACAAAGTACTTATGGCAAAGGATCAAAGTTCTGTGTACACATGCTGACACAAGGTTTTCTTGGATTACATTGCTGCAATAGGATTGAGATGCTGATCACCTAGAATCCACAATGGCAGGACTTCACAGGCAAGAATAATAAAAGCAACTACAGTACTGTGCAAAAGTCTTAGACTGCCTCAATTTTTTATATAAATTTGTTTTAGATGTTTATTTCTTGTCTGCTGCATTAGTGTCAGTAGAAAGTAAATTTCCAAACATTCATTTTCCAAACAAAATTAAGTATTATAGAGAATTTTTGTACTTCATTAAAGAAAGTAGCATATTAAGTACAAACAACAGGAATTCTGCAGATGCTGGAAATTCAAGCAACATACATCAAAGTTGCTGGTGAACGCAGCAGGCCAGGCAGCATCTATAGGAAGAGGCGCAGTCGACGTTTCAGACCCCTCGGCCTGAAACGTCGACTGCGCCTCTTCCTATAGATGCTGCCTGGCCTGCTGCGTTCACCAGCAACTTTGATGTATGTTGCTAGCATATTAAGTAATAGACCACTTTTCAAATAAAAACTCGATTTCTTTGTAGGTATGTAGCCCAGTACACGATTAAACAAAGATGACAAACAGGTGCTAATGAACTCAGCAGGCCAGACAACATCTATGCAAAACAGTAATCCATTGACATTTCGGGCTGAGACACTTCATCAGGACTGGGAAAAAAATAGGTGAGAAGTCAGAGTAAGAAAGTGGGGGGAGGTGAGGAAGAAGTACAAGGTAGTAGATGATAGATGAAATGGGGAGAGGGGAGGGGGGTGAAGTAAAGAGCTGGGTGATTGGTAAAAGAGATAAACGGCTGGAGAAGAGGGAATCTGATAGGAGAGGACAAAAGGCCAAGGAAGAAAGAAAATGGGGAGGAGCACCAGAGGGAGGAGATGGGCAAGTAAAGAGATAAGGTGTAAGAAGGAAGTGGGAATGGGGAATAGTGAAGGGGAGAGGGGCAATTACCAAAAGATTGAGAAATTCCTTTTCGAGGTTTGAGAAGATTTTTTATAAACCCATTGATTCTCACAGCTATCTCTTCCCACCATGTCACTTGTAAAAATGCCACCCCCTTCTCTCAATTCCTACACTTCTGCCACATCTGCTCTCGGGATGAGGCTTTTCATTCCAGATCCTCCTCCTTCCAAGAAAGGGGCCTTTCCTTCTTCCACCATCATGCATCACTCATCTGCATCTCTCCCACTTTGTGCACGCCTGCCCTCACCCCGTCCAGCCGCCACCCACCTGGGATGAGGTTCCTCTTGTCCTCACCTGCCACCCCACCAGCCTCCGTGTCCAGCACATATTCTCCGTAACTCCCGCCATCTCCAGCAGGATCCCACTTTTCAGTTTTTGCAGGATCACTCCCTACAGGACTCCCTTGCCCACTCGTCCCTCCCCACTGATCTCTCTCCTGGTACTTATCCTTACAAGTGGAACAAGTACCTCACCTGCCCCTACACCTCCTCCCTCACTACCACTCAGGGTCCCAAACAGTTCTTGCGGCAATTTGCACCGCTAATATGATGAACTGAACACCGAGGCTTCAGACCTATTCCTGGCCGCTCCTGGGATTTGGATCTGGGATCTCGATCTGGTTCAGAATTCTGTTGTTGTTTGCATGAGTTGTGCTTTTTCTCTTTTTCCCTGTGCGAATTGGGGATGGTCTTTTTTTTTAAATTAGGTTTTTATCAGGTTTCTTACGTTGCAACTGCCTGAAAGCACACAAACTTCATGGTTGTTCAATTTACACATTCTTTGATAATCTTTGAAATGCTGAAGGAACTCAGCAAGTTGGGTATCAGGGGAATAAACAGTTAACGCTTCTGGGCCCAATATTTGCCAATGTTTTTACAAACTGGAGTTATGGTCCAACACACCAGGTACAGCTGAATAAGCAACAAAGAGATGCCTAAAATTCTGCCTCCTGTAAGGTACCTAGCTGGCTGACGACATGCAGTGCTACATCTTACTTCCAATGGCATGAATTCTGTAATGTTTAGAGTCGCTCTAATGCATCAGGAGAGCAGAACATGCCCACTGCTCAACATTTTCTGCAAGGAACATTAGAAATTCTCAGCAGCTGAGGAAATGTCTGTGAAGACAGAAACAGGATCAACTTTCCTCATGAAGCTCTGAACTCACTAAGGATTCCCTTTCCCTTTTTGCAGATGCAAACTAAACTGTTAAGCATGCCCCGCATTTACTTGATTTCAGATTTCCATTATTTTCCTCTCACATTGGAGAACTGTTGTGATAGCTCGCTCAGTAAAGTAACCCCACTGAATCTTACAGTACAAATGACAGTTTAAAATGAATTAATTTCCCCCTTCCTGTAATCCCCACTCTGACCTTTCCCCTCTTCTCACCTACCTATCACTTCCCTCGAGGTCCCCTCCTTCTTCCCTTTCTCCTACGGTCCGCTCACTTCTCATATCAAATTCCTACTTCTCCAGCACTTTAGCTTCCCCATCCTCCGGCTTCACCTATCACCTTCCAGCTAGTCCCCTCCCCGTCCCCTGACCTTTTTACTCTGGCGTCTTCCCCCTTCCTTCTCAGCCCTGAAGAAGAGTATCAGCCCAAAACATCAACTGTTTATTCATTTCCATAGATGTCTCCTGACCTGCTGAGTTCCTCCAGCATTTTGTGTCTGTTGCTTAAAATTAAGATTCCTGACACAAAAAAGTATATTCAGATCAACTGCACTCTAAGTTTTGCATCAAATACCATCGGGTGTGAATAATTGAGAGAGAAAAATGAGGGTTTAAGACATTGCTAAGCAAAGAGAAGCACTTTTCTCACCTTCAGTGTTACATCACATAGTTCTTTGGCTTCATAGAAGTGATAGAGAGCTTGGTGATATTCCTTCCAAGCTTCATCTGCTTCAAACAGAAAACCACCGTCTGCTTCAGCTTCCTGGTCAATGGACCTAATGGGAAGCTTCCTGCTCTTTTGCTGATGGTGCTTCAAATTTTCTGGTATCATATCACCTGAAGCCATTCCTTTAAATGTTGTAACTTCACCTGTAAGCACCTAAATGAAATCTTCAACACATCACTATTTGCCGAGTTAACATCTTAGTCATATGCAGAAAAGTACTCCATCCTGTTTAAAAAAAAATCAATTAATTAGTAATTTCTCAAACTTATTTCCATCTCAACACCGTTGATACCAATTGGGTATCTCCAGCTAAAATATAAAACTATTAAAAGTTATTGGCTGTAACATTACCAATAAATATTGAGTGTAATATCTTTTGCTTCACTGAGATTCATTTAATATTCCAGAACAAATTTTATTATCCAAGCACATATATGTCACTATATGGAACCCTGAGATTCATTTTCTTGTGGGCATTCTCAACAATACTAACAAGAACAGAATCAGTGAAAGACTACCTAACTAGGGATTTCAACCAGACTGCAGAAGACAATAAACTGTGCAAATACAAAAAGAAGAAACAATAATATAAATAGCTAAGCAATAAATATCAAGAACATGTAATGAAACTGAGTCCATGGGTTGTGAGAACATTTCAATGACGGGGCAAGTGAAGTTGCGTGAAGCTGTTCAGGGTGCTGATGGTTGAGGGGTAGTAACTGTTCCTGAACCTGGTGGTGCTCCTGGTACTTCATCCGGATGGCAACAGTGAGAAGAGAACTTGATCTGGTTCATTAATGAAAGGAACATTAGAAATCTTGTTCATTTTTAATATCGGGTTTGATAAGTGAAACTTCCAGACTCTTGGGGATTTATGAAGTCACTGGAATTTCTATGGTATGATATCTACTACTTAATAGTAAAATCCAGGGCAAGCATTAAAAAGGGCTAAGAGAGTTGTAAAAGAGTGCCTGAAGGCTTTATGTGTCAATGCAAGGAGCATTCGTAATAAGGTGGATGAATTGAAAGTGCAGATTGTTATTAATGATTATGATATAGTTGGGATCACAGAGACATGGCTCCAGGGTGACCAGGGATGGGAGCTCAACGTTCAGGGATATTCAATATTCAGGAGGGATAGACACGAAGGAAGGGGAGGTGGGGTGGCGTTGCTGGTTAAAAAAGAGATTAACGCAATAGAAAGGAAGGACATAAGCCGGGAAGATGTGGAATCGATATGGGTAGAGCTGCGTAACACTAAGGGGCAGAAGACGCTGGTGGGAGTTGTGTACAGGCCACCTAACAGTAGTAGTGAGGTCGGAGATGGTATTAAACAGGAAATTAGAAATGTGTGCAATAAAGGAACAGCAGTTATAATGGGTGACTTCAATCTACATGTAGACTGGGTGAACCAAATTGGTAAAGGTGCTGAGGAAGAGGATTTCTTGGAATGTATGCGGGATGGTTTTTTGAACCAACATGTCGAGGAACCGACTAGAGAGCAGGCTATTCTGGACTGGGTTTTGAGCAATGAGGAAGGGTTAATTAGCGATCTTGTCGTGAGAGGCCCCTTGGGTAAGAGTGACCATAATATGGTGGAATTCTTCATTAACATGGAGAGTGACGTAGTTAATTCAGAAACAAAGGTTCTGAACTTAAAGAGGGGTAACTTTGAAGGTATGAGACATGAATTAGCTAAGATAGACTGGCAAATGACACTTCAAGGATTGACGGTGGATATGCAATGGCAGGCATTTAAAGGTTGCATGGATGAACTACAACAATTGTTCATCCCAGTTTGGCAAAAGAATAAATCAAGGAAGGTAGTGCACCCGTGGCTGACAAGAGAAATTAGGGATAGTATCAATTCCAAAGAAGTAGCATACAAATTAGCCAGAGAAAGTGGCTCACCTGAGGACTGGGAGAAATTCAGAGTTCAGCAGAGGAGGACAAAGGGCTTAATTAGGAAGGGGAAAAAAGATTATGAGAGAAAACTGGCAGAGAACATAAAAACGGACTGTAAAAGCTTTTATAGATATGTAAAAAGGAAAAGACTGATAAAGACAAATGTAGGTCCCCTGCAAACAGAAACAGGTGAATTGATTATGGGGAGCAAGGACATGGCAGACCAATTGAATAATTACTTTGGTTCTGTCTTCACTAAGGAGGACATAAATAATCTTCCAGAAATAGTAAGGGACAGAGGGTCCAGTGAGATGGAGGAACTGAGCGAAATACATGTTAGTAGGGAAGTGGTGTTAGGTAAATTGAAGGGATTGAAGGCAGATAAATCCCCAGGGCCAGATGGTCTGCATCCCAGAGTGCTTAAGGAAGTGGCCCAAGAAATAGTGGATGCATTAGTGATAATTTTTCAAAACTCGTTAGATTCTGGACTAGTTCCTGAGGATTGGAGGGTGGCTAATGTAACCCCACTTTTTAAAAAAGGAGGGAGAGAGAAACCGGGGAATTATAGGCCGGTTAGCCTAACGTCGGTGGTGGGGAAACTGCTGGAGTCAGTTATCAAGGATGTGATAACAGCACATTTGGAAAGCGGTGAAATGATCGGACAAAGTCAGCATGGATTTGTGAAAGGAAAATCATGTCTGACGAATCTCATAGAATTTTTTGAGGATGTAACTAGTAGAGTGGATAGGGGAGAACCAGTGGATGTGGTATATTTGGATTTTCAAAAGGCTTTTGACAAGGTCCCACATAGGAGATTAGTGTGCAAACTTAAAGCACACGGTATTGGGGGTAAGGTATTGGTGTGGGTGGAGAATTGGTTAGCAGACAGGAAGCAAAGAGTGGGAATAAACGGGACCTTTTCAGAATGGCAGGCGGTGACTAGTGGGGTACCGCAAGGCTCAGTGCTGGGACCCCAGTTGTTTACAATATATATTAATGACTTGGATGAGGGAATTAAATGCAGCATCTCCAAGTTTGCGGATGACACGAAGCTGGGTGGCAGTGTTAGCAGTGAGGAGGATGCTAAGAGGATGCAGGGTGACTTGGATAGGTTGGGTGAGTGGGCAAACTCATGGCAGATGCAATTTAATGTGGATAAATGTGAAGTTATCCACTTTGGTGGCAAAAATAGGAAAACAGATTATTATCTGAATGGTGGCCGATTAGGAAAAGGGGAGGTGCAACGAGACCTGGGTGTCATTATACACCAGTCATTGAAAGTGGGCATGCAGGTACAGCAGGCGGTGAAAAAGGCGAACGGTATGCTGGCATTTATAGCGAGAGGATTCGAGTACAGGAGCAGGGAGGTACTACTGCAGTTGTACAAGGCCTTGGTGAGACCACACCTGGAGTATTGTGTGCAGTTTTGGTCCCCTAATCTGAGGAAAGACATCTTTGCCATAGAGGGAGTACAAAGAAGGTTCACCAGATTGATTCCTGGGATGGCAGGTCTTTCATATGAAGAAAGACTGGATGAACTGGGCTTGTATTCGTTGGAATTTAGAAGATTGAGGGGGGATCTGATTGAAACGTATAAGATCCTAAAGGGATTGGACAGGCTAGATGCAGGAAGATTGTTCCCGATGTTGGGGAGGTCTAGAACGAGGGGTCACAGTTTGAGGATAGAGGGGAAGCCTTTTAGGACCGAGGTTAGGAAAAACTTCTTCACACAGAGAGTGGTGAATCTGTGGAATTCTCTGCCACAGCAAACTGTTGAGGCCAGTTCATTAGCTATGTTTAAAAGGAAGTTAGATATGGCCCTTGTGGCTACAGGGGTCAGGGGGTATGGAGGGAAGGCTGGGTTCTGAGTTGGATGATCAGCCATGATCATAATAAATGGCGGTGCAGGCTCGAAGGGCCGAATGGCCTACTCCTGCACCTATTTTCTATGTTTCTATGTTTCTATGTTTCTATATAAGCTACAATAAATATTTCCTTTAATACAAAAAAGTGCTTCTTTTCTAAAACAAAAAATATAACTGTACCTTCATCCTCTGGCAGCTTGTACCATTCATTCACCAGTCTCTCTGTAAAAACTGGCCCCTCAGATGGTCTTCAAAACTTTCCTCTGTCACTTTAAATCTGCAACCCCTTGGGTTAGATTCCCTTACTATGGAAAAAAAGTATTTACCCTATTTATGTCCTTTTTACAATTTTATAAACAAGTATAAAACTACTCCTCAGCCTCCTCTGCTCCAAGGACAACAGTCCCAGCATATCCAATTTCTCCCTAATCTCTAGCCCTCCAGTCCAGCAAACATCCCAACGAGTCATTTCCACATACTCTCTAGTTCAATCACAACATCCCAAAGTGCAGTTTAACCAATGTTTTCGACAACATCCCAACGAGTCATTTCCACATACTCTCTAGTTCAATCACAACATCCCAAAGTGCAGTTTAACCAATGTTTTCGACAACATGATGTCCCAGTTCTTGTACCATTTTCCCTTCTAAAGAATCCAAAAATTCTTTTGGGATTCCCGTCAACTTTCCTTGGTCTAGTGAAAATTCACAGTTTGAGCCCTTCATGATTATAACTTCAATATTAAAAGAATACCCAAAAGGAGATTGCCCAGGGAAACTGAATTTCAATTGGAAGTTCCACTTGAAGTGCAAACATAGTTTCAGTATAAAGGCCCCAAACAGTCCTTCCAGGTGAGCCAACACTTCACCTGCAAATCTGTAGGGGTCATCTATTCTGTCTAGTGCCCCCAATGTGGCCTCCTCCACGTTGGTGAGACCCGTCATAAATTGGGGGATTGCTTCGTCGAGCACCTCCGCTCCATCTGCCAAAAGCAGAACTTTCTGTTGGCCCAACATTTTAATTCTGATTCCCATTCCGTTCCAACATGCCAGTCCGTGGCCTCCTCCTGTGCCAAAATGAGGCCACCCTCAGGGTGGAGGAGCAACACCTTATATTCCATCTGGGTACCCTCCAACCTGATGGCATGAATATCAATTTCTCCTCCCGGTAAAAAAAATCCTACCCCCCCCCCCCATTCCCCATTCTGAATTCTTCATGTCCTCTCACCTGCCTATTACCTTCCCCTGGGTCCCCTCCTCACTTTCTCCTATGGTCCACTCTCCTCTCCTATCAGATTCCTTCTTCTCTAGCCCTTTATCTTTCCTACCCACCCCAGCTTCACCTATTTCCCTCCCGCTCCCCTTTTCTTCTATTTCCCACCCTGGCCTCTTACCTCTTCTCACCTGCCTATCATTTCCCCTGGATCATTTCCTCCTTTCAGTTTTCCAATGGTCCACACTTTTCTCCTATCAGCTTCCTTCCTCTCCAGCCCTTTATCTTTCCTACCCACCCTGGCTTCACCTATCAATGTCTAGCTTGTCTTCCTTCCCTTCCCCCTACCTTTTTATTATGGCGTCTTCCCTCTTCCTTTCAGTCCTGTAGAAGGGTTTTGGCCAGAAACGTCCACTGTTTATTTATTTCCATAGATGCTGCCTGACCTGCTGAGTTCCTCCAGCATTTTGTGTGTGTTGCTCAGGATTTCCAGCATCTGCAGAATCTCTTGTGTTTAAATAAAAAGGGCTTCTTCTCCCAGGAAATAGATTTTCAATCAGGTAAAACTACTAGAATCCCACTAATCAGAAGCAATCTGTATCTCAAAAGCATTACTTCTACTGTAATCAAAACTGAACAATACTATCCTGGCAATTTGAGTTGGGTTATATTTATAACCCACTAAGGACAAGAAGAACACGACTGTAAAACACAGGATACAAATCACAGTAATTTCTCCAAGTAGCAGTTATGTACTTATTGTAAATTATTTCTGATTCACGCCAATTAAATTGCTAAACTTGTCACAACATTATTCTCCAATATGTGACCTGCTCGTCATGGTCACTTGGTGAATGAAAATTCACCCCGGTAGAATTCACTACACAAAATTCTGAGAACCCAAATAATCATTGAATTTCTGGAAAAAGTAATAAATCAACATACAACACACATCAAAGTTGCTGGTGAACGCAGCAGGCCAAGCAGCATCTATAGGAAGAGGCGCGGTCGACGTTTCAGGCCGAGACCCTTCGTCAGGACTAACTGAAGGAAGAGTGAGTAAGGGATTTGAAAGCTGGAGGGGGAGGGGGAGATGCAAAATGATAAGAGAAGACAGGAGGGGGAGGGATAGAGCCAAGAGCTGGACAGGTGATAGGCAAAAGGGGATACGCGAGGATCATGGGACAGGAGGTCCGGGAAGAAAGACAGGGGGGTGGGGGGTGACCCAGAGGATGGGCAAGAGGTATATTCAGAGGGACAGAGGGAGAAAAAGGAGAGTGAGAGAAAGAATGTGTGCATAAAAATGAGTAACAGATGGGGTACGAGGGGGAGGTGGGGCCTAGCGGAAGTTAGAGAAGTCAAAGTTCATGCCACCAGGTTGGAGGCTACCCAGACGGAATATAAGGTGTTGTTCCTCCAACCTGAGTGTGGCTTCATCTTTACAGTAGAGGAGGCCGTGGATAGACATGTCAGAATGGGAATGGGATGTGGAATTAAAATGTGTGGCCACTGGGAGATCCTGCTTTCTCTGGCGGACAGAGCGTAGATGTTCAGCAAAGCGGTCTCCCAGTCTGCGTCGGGTCTCACCAATATATAAAAGGCCACATCGGGAGCACCGGACGCAGTATATCACCCCAGTCGACTCACAGGTGAAGTGATGCCTCACCTGGAAGGACTGTTTGGGGCCCTGAATGGTGGTGAGGGAGGAAGTGTAAGGGCATGTGTAGCACTTGTTCCGCTTACACGGATAAGTGCCAGGAGGGAGATCAGTGGGGAGGGATGGGGGGGACGAATGGACAAGAGAGTTGTGTAGGGAGCGATCCCTGCGGAATGCAGAGAGAGGGGGGGAGGGAAAGATGTGCTTAGTGGTGGGATCCCGTTGGAGGTGGCGGAAGTTACGGAGAATAATATGTTGGACCCGGAGGCTGGTGGGGTGGTAGGTGAGGACCAGGGGAACCCTATTCCTAGTGGAGTGGTGGGAGGATGGAGTGAGAGCAGATGTACGTGAAATGGGGGAGATGCGTTTAAGAGCAGAGTTGATAGTGGAGGAAGGGAAGCCCCTTTCTTTAAAAAATGAAGACATCTCCCTCGTCCTAGAATGACAAGCCTCATCCTGAGAGCAGATGCGGCGGAGACGGAGGAATTGCGAGAAGGGGATGGCGTTTTTCAAGAGACAGGGTGAGAAGAGGAATAGTCCAGATAGCTGTGAGAGTCAGTAGGCTTATAGTAGACATCAGTGGATAAGCTGTCTCCAGAGACAGAGACAGAAAGATCTAGAAAGGGGAGGGAGGTGTCGGAAATGGACCATGTAAACTTGAGGGCAGGGTGAAAGTTGGAGGCAAAGTTAATAAAGTCAACGAGTTCTGCATGCGTGCAGGAAGCAGCGCCAATGCAGTCGTCGATGTAGCGAAGGAAAAGTGGGGGACAGATACCAGAATAGGCACGGAACATAGATTGTTCCACAAACCCAACAAAAAGGCAGGCATAGCTAGGACCCATACGGGTGCCCATAGCTACACCTTTAGTTTGGAGGAAATGGGAGGAGCAAAAGGAGAAATTATTAAGAGTAAGGACTAATTCCGCTAGACGGAGCAGAGTGGTGGTAGAGGGGAACTGATTAGGTCTAGAATCCAAAAAGAAGCGTAGAGCTTTGAGACCTTCCTGATGGGGGATGGAAGTATATAAGGACTGGACATCCATGGTGAAAATAAAGCGGTGGGGGCCAGGGAACTTAAAATCATCGAAAAGTTTAAGAGCGTGAGAAGTGTCACGAACATAGGTCGGAAGGGATTGAACAAGGGGTGATAAAACAGTGTCGAGGTATGCAGAAACGAGTTCGGTGGGGCAGGAGCAAGCTGAGACAATAGGTCGGCCAGGACAGGCAAGTTTGTGGATCTTGGGTAGGAGGTAGAAACGGGAAGTGCGGGGTGTGGGAACTATAAGGTTGGTAGCAGTGGATGGGAGATCCCCTGAACGGATAAAGTCGTTGATAGTGTGGGAGACAATGGCCTGGTGCTCCTTAGTGGGGTCACGATCGAGGGGTAAATAAGAGGAGGTATCCGCGAGTTGTCGCTGTGCCTCGGCAAGGTAGAGGTCAGTATGCCAGACTACAACAGCACCCCCTTTATCAGCAGGTTTAATAATAATGTTAGGATTAGTGCGGAGGGAGTGGAGAGCAGAGCGTTCCGAAGGAGTGAGGTTGGAATGGGGACAAGGTGCGGTGAAGTCGAGACGGTTGATGTCCCGTCGGCAGTTGGCAATAAAGAGATCCAGAGCAGGCAGAAGACCAGAGCGGGGTGTCCATAAAGAAGAGGAGGGTTGAAGACGGGACAAGGGGTCATCGGTGGGGGTGGAAGAGTCCTTGCCGAAGAAGTAGGCTCGGAGACGGAGACGGCGGAAGAAAAGTTCCGCATCGTGGCGAACACGGAACTCGCTGAGGTGTGGGCGAAGGGGGACAAACGCGAGGCCCTTACTGAGAACAGAGCGTTCTGCCTCCGACAGTTGAAGGTCGGAGGGGATGGTAAAGACCCGGCACGGATGAGAGCTGGGATCAGAGGGGGGAGGGGGGAGGCTGGGTGTGTCAATGGAGAGGGGAGGGTTGGGGTGAGAGGAAGATGGAGCCTCTGAGGGCCCAGGAGTCGACGGTGGGATCTGAGGAAGACGGGGCTGCGGAGTGGTGGTGGGGGAAGGGGAGACGGGAGTCACAACAGCAGCACATAAAGACCCGGCCTGGAGTTCAAGGCTGGAGTCGCAGTTGGTGGTTGCGCAATCGCTGTGAAGGTGTCCATGGTCGTTGCTGGAGTCCGGGTTCTGAATATGTCCTGAGGTGTTGGAGCCGCCGAGATCAATGGCAGGGGCCGCAATTGAAAGTTCATGCCTGCTAGCGTCAGGGCCGGCAGGCTCTGGAGTCCGTAGATGTAGGATCTTGTGATCTTTGCCTAACACGAAAAATTCAAAAAAACGGCGATTGCAGGCGTGAATCCGACGGAGGATGAAATAACGGGTAGGGCCATTACAGATGGCGAAGAAAGTGTCCCGAAGGTGTGGAAGGGTCTGGGATAGGGACACCAAGTACCTCCTCATGGCGGAGAGCGTCGCCTTCAGAGCTTGACGGGAGAAGCGGCGAGAGGCAGAGTCAATAAAATGTGAGTACCTGGGATCCTCAGAAGGTCCAAATTGAGAGGCTTGGAAACGAATCCTAAAGCCAACTGGAGTAAGTTGGCGACGGAGGCACGTTCCAAGAAAGGATATATGGCTGTGATAGCGAGTTTGAGTCAAACTGTGGTCGAAAAGTTGAAGAGCTGAAGAAATTACAGATGGGGAGCAGTGAGAGATGGTTTCACTGAACTCCCGTCCAAGAGAGGATCTAAACTTCTTCGGTGTAGGCATCACCGGAAGAGGCTTCGCAGTAGTGAATTTAAACGCAAACAACAGGAATTCTGCAGATGCTGGAAATTCAAGCAACACACATCAAAGTTGCTGGTGAACGCAGCAGGCCAAGCAGCATCTATAGGAAGAGGGGCAGTCGACGTTTCAGGCCGAGACCCTTCGTCAGGACTAACTGAAGGAAGAGTGAGTAAGGGATTTGAAAGCTGGAGGGGGAGGGGGAGATGCAAAATGATAGGAGAAGACAGGAGGGGGAGGGATAGAGCTGAGAGCTGGACAGGTGATAGGCAAAAGGGGATACGAGAGGATCATGGGACAGGAGGTCCGGGAAGAAAGACGGGGGGGGGTGACCCAGAGGATGGGCAAGAGGTATATTCAGAGGGACAGAGGGAGAAAAAGGAGAGTGAGAGAAAGAATGTGTGCATAAAAATGAGTAACAGATGGGGTACGAGGGGGAGGTGGGGCCTAGCGGAAGTTAGAGAAGTCAATGTTCATGCCATCAGGTTGGAGGCTACCCAGACGGAATATAAGGTGTTGTTCCTCCAACCTGAGTGTGGCTTCATCTTTACAGTAGAGGAGGCCGTGGATAGACATGTCAGAATGGGAATGGGATGTGGAATTAAAATGTGTGGCCACTGGGAGATCCTGCTTTCTCTGGCGGACAGAGCGTAAATAAATCAACATAATATTTTTTAACCATTCATTGCTTGAAGCATGTGCAATGATGTAGTTTGATGTTATCACAACACGGCCCGTTTTCTTAGACCACAAATGCCATCACAGCCCACCTCCCCACATTATGGTCCATTATGTGGGCGTTACCCATATAATAGTTCTGGCTTACAACATTTTTTCAAATCCCACATTCCTTATTCTGGCAACTATTGGGCAGCCCTGCGCCCAGTAGTCCTTCAGCCACCAAATAGTGAAGTCGCCTGTTCTCATATTTGTGATCCAGACATCCAGGTTGCTCTCCATTAATCCCCATCTACAACTGCTTGTTGGTCAGTGCGTAGAGGGAGGCCAGTCATTTTCATTGTTTGCTAACGTTTTGCAAAACTAGACAGTTCAAATGCGAATTCCTAACTCTCCGTAAAGCCGCACAGCCTTTTGTAATACCACACAACTCCATGCGCAACAAAAGCTGAATTCCTGGAAGGACACGACACCTGAGCTACCGCTATATCCAACTATCTAAATGCCATTAAAAGTGTTAAAACTTTGGATAAATTGATGGCGCTACTGAAGATGTCCAACAGCTTACTGGTAGTTCAAAAGCAAAGGATTTTGATTAAAAACACTACTAATAACATTCTTTTTTAAGTAAATTGTGGTAAACTATCACCGCACACAATGAAGAGGCAAGTGATGGCAAAATGAACTGGAGAGACATGCCCTGCTGCAAAATCGACACACTTGGAGTTGGATCCATGCTGGTTGGAGTGGACGATTCGGAAGGGAGAAGATGGGACAGAGGAGTTCCGATGCCCATCCAACTAGCCTGGGTGAAAGAGTGGATCACTCTAAAGCCGATTTGGAGAGGTCGAGAATGGTTTCTTCAGCAGCAAAATCCAGATCTGAAGCGAATTGCTGGGTGGTGTGTACTACGCCCGGAGCGATTCACCACAGCGAGGCCCAGATCCTTAAGCGAGGTACAATCTGCTGTTCAGACAACCTAAACACCGGCCCAGATAGACTGGGAAGGCAGGTTGTCGAGAGTCGAGCAAGGTTGGATTGCTCAGGGCGCCAAGCTGATTTGGAAAGATCAAAAACAGATTCTCCAGCCGCAAAATTTAGGCCTGGATTGATTTGTTGCAGCTGGGCCCGGGTTCTAGTGCAAGGTTCAGACAATTTAAATGTCGGCCAAGATGGACTGGGGGGGGGGGGGTCCTCTCCCTGCGATGCTAAGACTGAGAGACAACCTCCCATTGCTGTGCTTTGTGTCTGCAAACTTTGCGGCAACTTGCTTTGCTAATATGATGAACTGAATACTGAGGCTTTGGGCCTACTCCAAGACTGCTCCAGGGATTTAGATCTAAGGACTCAATTTAGTTCGGAGTGCTGTTGTTGTTGCTTGCTTCTATTGTTTGCATGAGTTGTTTTGTTTTTCCTCTTCCTCTGTGGGCAGGGGGGTGGGGGCGGTGTTGTTTTTTTTATATATAATTGGGTTCTTTTGGGTTCCTTGTTTTGCAACTACCTGTAAGCAAACAAATCTCAAGGGTGTATAATTTATACATTCGTTGATAATAAGTGCACTTTGAATCTTGAATCTTTGAACCTGCCTTTTTTTACTTACTTGGAGTACAAATTTCCTGAATATCTTACACTTCACTTAATTAAAATGCAGATTACTTATTTCTTTGCAGATTTATCAAACAAATTACTTCAAAACCAAACAAAAATATTGAGTTTTAAAAAGTCAACTGAATCAAATATTTTATTTCAGCTTTAATTTTTTTTTGAAGATCCAATTTAAGTTGAAATGTCAAGGAAAAGAAGGTATGCTGATAACTATACGGTTTCACTGGCATTAATGGATGTGACGAGACACAAAAGCCAGTGTTTTTGTTCGGAAAAATTCTTGTGAACGGAAGTCTGAAGCCAGCAAAACTGACAGAGCATCTCACACCTGTCCATCCTGAAAATGCATCTAAAGATTTGTGGAACACACACAAAATGCTGGAGAAACTCAGCAGGCCAGGCAACATCTATGGAAAAGAGTACAGTTGACATTTCGGGCTGAGACCCTTCAGCAAGACTGGAGGAAAAAAAGATGAGGGGTAGATTTAAAAGGTGGAGGGAGGGGAGAGAAACACAAGGTGATAGGTGAAGCCAGGATGTGGGGAGGAGAGGTGAAGTAAAGAGCTGGGACGTTGATTGGTGTAAGAGAACAAGGCTGGAGGAGGGGGAGTCTGATAGAAAAGGACAGAAGGCCATGGAAGAAAGAAAAGAGGTGGGAGGAGCACCAGAGGAAGGTGATGGGCAGGCAAGAAGATGAGAGAGGGAAAAGGGGATGGGGAATGGTGAAGGGAGGGGAATTACCAGAAGTTTAAGAAATTCACGTTTATGCCATCAGGTTGGAGGCTACTCAGACAGAATATAAGGTGTTGCTCCTCCAACCTGAGTGTGGTCTCCTCGCAACAGTAGAGGAGGCCATGGATTGATACATTGGAATGGGAATGGGAAGTGGAATCAAAATCGGTGGCCACTGGGAGATCCCGCTTTTCTGACTGACGGAGCGTAGGCACTTAGCGAAGCAGTCTCCCAATCAACATTGAGTCTCACCAATGTACAGGAAGCCACACCGGGAGCAGACCACAGGTGAAGTGACGCCTCAGTGAAGGACTGTTTGACGCCCTGAATGGTAGTGAGGGAGGAAGTGTAGGGGCAGGTGTAGCACTTGTTCCAAGCACTAGCTCCAAGGCAGAGTACAAAGTAAATGGCAGGATACTTGGTAGTGTGGAGGAGCAGAGGGATCTGGGGGTACATGTCCACAGATCCCTGAAAGTTGCCTCACAGGTGGATAGGGTAGTTAAGAAAGCTTATGAGGTGTTAGCTTTCATAAGTGGAGGGATAGAGTTTAAGAGTCGCGATGTAATGATGCAGCTCTATAAAACTCTGGTTAGGCCACACTTGGAGTACTGTGTCCAGTTCTGGTCGCCTCACTATAGGAAGGATGTGGAGGCATTGGAAAGGATACAGAGGAGATTTACCAGGATGCTGCCTGGTTTAGAGAGTGTGCATAATGATCAGAGATTAAGGGAGCTAGGGCTTTACTCTTTGGAGAGAAGGAGGATGAGAGGAGACATGATAGAGGTGTACAAGATAATAAGAGGAATAGATAGAGTGGATAGCCAGCGCCTCTTCCCCAGGGCACCACTGCTCAATACAAGAGGACATGGCTTTAAGGTAAGGGGTGGGAAGTTCAAGGGGGATATTAGAGGAAGGTTTTTTACTCAGAGAGTGGTTGGTGCGTGGAATGCACTGCCTGAATCAGTGGTAGAGGCAGATACACTAGTGAAGTTTAAGAGACTACTAGACAGGTATATGGAGGAATTTCAGGTAGGGGCTTATATGGGAGGCAGGGTTTGAGGGTTGGCACAACATTGTGGGCCGAAGGGCCTGTACTGTGCTGTACTATTCTATGTTCTATGCTCTATTGTTCCACTTGCAAGGATAAGTGCCAGGAGGGAGATCAGTGGGGAGGGACGAATGGACAAGGGAGTCACATAGGGAGTGATCCCTGCAGAAAGCAGAAAGTAGGGGGAGGTGCTCCGGGTGTGGCCTCCTGTATATGAGGGAGACCTGACATAGATTGGGAGACCGCTTCACCGAGCATCTATGTTCCATTCACCAGAAGAAGTGGGATCTCCCAGTGGCCATCCATTTTAATACCATTTCGCATTCCATTCAATCTTCCGTCCGGGGACTCACTTTACACCGCACGCTGTCAGAGCAGTGCTGCCAGGATAATCAAGGACATGACCCACCCAGCCAACACACTTTTCGTCCCTCTTCCCTCCGGGAGAAGGCTCAGGAGCTTGAAGACTCGTACGGCCAGATTTGGGAACAGCATCTTTCCAACTGTGATAAAACTGCTGAACGGATCCTGACCCGGATCTGGGCCGTACCCTCCAAATATCCGGACCTGCCTCTCGGTTTTTTTGCACTACCTTACTTTCCATTCTTCTATTTTCTACTTATGATTTATAATTTAAATTTTTAATATTTACTAATTTTTACCTATTTTTAATATTTAATGTTTGTAATCCAGGGAGCGGGAAGCGCAGAATCAAATATTGCTGTGATGATTGTACGTTCTAGTATCAATTGTTTGGCAACAATAAAGTATAAAGTATATGTCAGTCCATTGCCTCCTCTAGAGTCGCGATGCGGCCACACTCAGGTTGGAGGAACAACACTTTATATTCCATCTGGGTAGCCTCCAACCTGCTGGCATGAACATCAATTTCTCAAGCTTCCAGTAATGGCCCCACCATCCTTCCTTTACCATTCCCCATCTCTTTTTCCCTCTCTCACCTTACTTTCTTGCCTGCCCATCGCCTTCCCCTGGTGCTCCTCCCCCCTCTTCTTTCTTCCATGGCCTCTGTCCTCTCCTATCAGATTTTCCTTTCTCCAGCCCTGTATCTCTCTCACCAATCAACTTCCCAACTCTTTACTTCACCCACCCCGCTCCTGATTTAACCCATCTCCTACTGTTTCTCCCACTCCTTCCCCTACCTTTTAAATCTACTCATCTTTTTCCCTCCAGTCCTGCTGAAAGGTCTCGACTGTACTCTTCTCCATAGATGCTGCCTGCCCTGCCGAGTTCCTCCCGCATTTTGTGTGTGTTGCTTGGATTTTCAACATCTGCAGATTTCTCTTGTTTGTAAAGACTCGGGGGGTCTTTTTGTTGTGCAAAGAAAGCCCAATTCGAAAAAGTTGGGACACTTCCAAAACTTGGATTTACCACTTCACAAATCCTTTTCTTGAAGCATCCAATAAAGTTGCTTACTGGATTGCCAAACAAAAGAAGCCCCACTTTAGTAAAGCCATGTGCACTGGAAATGGTCGGGCTGGTCTGTGGATACAAACAGAGGAAAAAAATGGAAGTAGTTCCCTTATCAAATAATGTACTACGTTCTAGATTATAAGATATTTCTTTTCACATTTTGAAGCAAGTCATTGAGGAATTGGGAGCCTCACAATTTCCATTCAGTATGCAACTGGATGAAATACAGACATCTCTCAACGTGGTCAACTCCTGGATTTTGTCCGTTGTGCGCATGCTGACGCCATAAAAGAAGAATTCTTATTTTGTGAGTCTCATTTGGAAACCACAAAGGCCATCAACGTTTTTAAAATGGTAAAACTTTTTATGCCAAACAAAACTGACTGGAAAGAAAAAACTTCACACTCTTTGCACAGATGGAGCTCCTGCGATGCTTGGTAATACATCTGGTTTTGCTTTTTTAATGAAAAAAGAAGCTTCTTATGTCATCGTCACTCATCATTTTTTACACAGACCTGCACTGGCAACAAAGACTCTTCCAACAACCTTGAAAGAAGTTTTGTCCACATCTTCTGGTTTAAAATGGCGCTGCTGAACACGTGCAACAGCTCAATGGTAGTTCAAAAGGCAAGAAATTCAACTGAAAACATCACTAATAACACCCTTTCTTAAGTAAATTATGGTAAACTATCAACATAAACAATGAAGAGACAAGCAAATGCAAAATGAATTGGAGGGATGAACTGTGCTGGTGTGTTGCAGAGTCAACACAGACAGAGTGAGCCATTCGGAGAGGAGAAGTCAAGGCAGAGGAGTTTTATTGCCCATACAACTGGCCTGGGTACGATGTTGGATCACTCTAGGTACCAGAGCCGATTTGGAGAAATCGATAGTGGCTTCAGATTGGGTGGCGAAGTCTAGGCCCAGAGTGAGGCGCTGGACAGTGTGGGCTAGGCCCGTAGCCTTTCGCTACAGTGGTGCCCAGGTCCTAATGTGAGGTATGATGTGCTGTTTCGCTACTCTACACCAATGGATACTTTACAATAGCCAATTAATTTACCAGCCCACCTAGATAGCATTTGGAGAGAACATGGGAACTCCACAGTCCTTTAACCCGTGCGTTAGCACGTGGCCAAGTGGCTAAGGCGTTGGACTAGTGATCTGAAGGTTGTGAGTTCAAGCCTCAGCTGAGGCAATGTGTTGTGTCCTTGAGCAAGGCACTTAATCACACATTGCTCCTGCACGTTTTTAGCCAGAGGCGGTGGTTGGTGCAGTATGGACAAGACAACAACACAAACTGATGCACACCTTTGTTTTTTCACAATGCCAGAAGCAGACGGAGAAGCTCGAGCAACACAGACAAAATGCAGTAGGTGGGTGGGTGGGGATGAAGTAAGAAGCTGGGAGGAGAGAGATGGAAGAGGTAAAGGGCTGAAGAAGGAACTTAATAGGAGAGAAGAAAGGGAAGGAGGGGAACCAGAGGTGATGGGCAACTGAGCAGAAATGGTGAAAGGGTACCAAAATGGGGAATGAGAAAAGAGATGGAGGGAAGGAAAAGAAATCGATGTTCATGCTAGCAGATGCTGGAGATGCTTAATGGAAAGAGAAACAAACCAATGACATTATAGCCAAAGAGATAATGCTTATCTTAGCCGGTCACAGTAGACCGAGCACTTTTATCAGATTGAAGTAGAAAGGATTATGTAAGTGAGAAACCATAAATAGACACTAAACAAATCAGCCATACTTAATTTGTCTAATCCTGGCTTTAAAAAGAAGTGGACTGGTGATGCTCATAAGTAATCCTTCTGAAAATCAGGAACAGAAAAAACTCTTTATTCATGCTAGGAATCTCTCTATACTGTTTTGCAGCTTTTAACAAAATAAGCCCTATTAAGAAAAACCTGCGGTATAACAAGTTGATCTTCTCAGCAACATTTGAAGAACAGTTTATATAAACGTAGAAAATGCTGGAAATACTTAGCAGGTCAGGTGGCATCCATGGAGACAGAAAAATAGTTAATATTTCTAGTGCATGACTTTTGGAATGGGGTGGGTTTATCACGTGGTTGCCCTCACTCCCTCCTCCTCCACAACCTCTCACTCTGACCTCAGAATCCCACACACAGTAATTCCCATTCCATCAGCTCCTGTATACGTTATAACAAAAGTGTCCTCACACACACATCTTTTGCCACTAGCGCAAAAGGAATTTACACCCTCTACCTCGTTGGCATATATATTTCACAATCGTACACAATCACTTTTCCTTGTCAGATTTCTGAATCAGGCAGTGTTGACAACATGGACTTTGCGATGATTTGTCTGCAGATTCTAGACCAGGTTTATTTATACTGCTTTTATTGAAGAAATTATTCTGTGCGCACATGTTGTCACTGGGCAAAAAAATGCACAGCACGAGAGTTTTGCGCACACTGGTCATTAATAGCTTAGAGGGATATTGATTATAACCAAGAGTTATTCACATTGCCTGTTTGCAGGCTCACCACCAAAGCCACTCAGCTCCAGTGTTGCATCCAGAATCCCAAGCCTCACACTCCACAAGGCTGGGGGATTCATTTCCACAAGGAACTATCCCCTACTCTTTTATCATAATTGCCTATAAAACAGATTGGCAATTCCCAATTCAGTATTGGTGGTCAGTTGCCCAGAGGGCCAGTACTGGGATATGTTATTGGGCCCCGCCACAGACTAGGGCCTCAGAATTTCCTGTGGGGAAGCAAGTGCGAGTTACCTGCACAAACTCCTGGCTCAGCTGTTGGGGCTGAGGGTCAACAACACCACGTAATATTCTGACCCACCACCCACCGGCCTGATAAGCACTCCTACCCCATCCGTGCCACAACAGAATCTACTGATCGCACTTCACCACCTTCGAACCCAAGGAACTGGAAACAAGTCGCTCTCGACATCCCTCCCCCCAACAGATTGCCTCTGAGGTAAAGGCATAGCAACAGCCTGAGCCAAAACCAGAACCGTCCCCAGATCAACTGTCCCGAAGGTCCCAACAGAAGGGAACGTGCCGTATTGCCCCGCAGGTAACACTATGAAAACGAGCCTATATAAAACAACTCGACTGGAGCATAGCAAATGTATGAGACATCGGGTTTACAGACAGAATGAATGCCAACTCAAGCGAACTACCGTGATTTTAGTAGTTATTTAAACATATTTAGCAGTTATTAAATTCCCGAAATCCCCCCCCCCAAAAAAAGCCCTAATTTGGTCTTGAGTTGAAATACCACAAAGCAGGTCGGTGATATTTGAACAAATCTAAACTAACCTGTAGTGCTGTCCCCAAATCCTCACACATACCTGCTCCTGCTCCATTTCCACAGACGGACGGAGGAACCGGGAGATGAGTCCGGGCTGTTGGTGGAGCCGGACGAGGCTCTCCGTCCACACGACCGGCCCGTTGGAGCCCTCCAGCACCGCGAATACTTCCGGGTTGGCCTGGCTCTTCCTCTGGGTGAGAGCGGGGCCTCGGTTCCGGGTAGGTCTGCAGGCGGCCCTGCCGCCGCTCGGGCCCCAAGAGAGGTTCCAATTGCGGCGGATGTATCTGACCCCGGGCCGGGCGGCGTTCCCGTTTGCCCCTGTGCTCCACTCAACTCGGGCACAGACGCGGCGAACTATTCTTCACTTTCCAAGTAGTGTTACAGTTTTATGTTAAACAAAGTCGCTTTGAAAAGTATTTTGAACCCAATGTCCTTGCTGCTGATCTGCAACAGACGTTGGTAGAATTTGAACCGTTGTATGAACTCCATAAGGCAATGTTCAGTATTACAGGTTGAGACCTTTTATCCGAAGTGATGTTTAATATTACAGGTTGAACACCCTTTATCCAAAGTGATGTTCAGTATTACAGGTTGAGCACCTTTTATCCGAAGTGCTTGCGGCCAGATGTACTTTTATTGTGGATTTTGGAATATTATGAGATACTTCGGAGATGGGACCCAAGTCTAAATGCGAAATCCACTTACATTACATATGTAAAATCAGGTTTAATATCATCGGTATGTGTCGTGAAATTTGTTAGCTTAGCGGCAGCAGTTCAAAGCAATACATGATAATATAGAAAGAAAAAATAAATAAATCAATTACAGTGAGTATCTGTATATTAAATAGATTAAACATAGTGCAAAAACAAATAATATATATTTAAAAAGTGAGGCAGTGTTTACGGGTTCTGTGTCCGTCTAGGAATCGGATGGCAGAGGGGAAGAAGCTGTTCCTGAATCGCTGAGTGTGTGCCTTCAGGCTTCTGTACCTCCTTCCTGATGGTAACAGTGAGAAAAGGACATGTCCTGGGTGATGGGGGTCCTTAAAGATGGACGCCGCCTTCCAGAGGCACCGCTCCTTGAAAATACCTTGGAGGCTAGTACCCAAGATGGAGCTGACTAATTTAAAGCAACTTCCTGACTAATTTTGCAGGTTATACATAAAATCTGAATGTAGTTTTATAAAATATTTTAATAATTTGGTGCATGAAACAATAACATGTACATTGAACCATCAGAAAAGGAAGAGATCTTTACCTCAGCCACCCGGGTGGACAGTCAGTCGTGATTGTCTGCCATCGCCGTCATTCCCGACCCTGAGCTTATGTGCTACTAGTAAGCAGTTCTTGTCTTGCAATTGTTCATCACACGTTTACTGATGCAGCTGTTCAGCGTGTTGGATTTCATCAGCAATGATCTTGGCAAACACGTCAATGAATGTCTCTGCTGTTTTGTGATCTTAAATTTCTGCAGCCAGCCTGCTGAATATTAACGATTACCTTGGGTTTTCAGTTCGTCCTGATAGATCTTTGCTTGTTTCATGATCAGCTTAACATTAAGCGGCATATGTTCTCTCCAATGCTGATGAATGCACTCAATACACAATCAAGATCTTCATTTTTTGCTTAATGAAGTTTTAAAAAAATATTTTTCATTACCCAGTTCATTACATATGTGAGGTCTCTGCTCAGGACCGTCTGTGATGTGCAGAGAACTGTACATCGCTTGGGAACTTTCCCAGCGCCTTGTGGAATTTTCCATTTGTGATGTATAGTCAAGTCAGTGCTCAGAAAAATTTCAGATTTTCGAGGTTTTCAGACTTTGGATATTCGGATAAGGGTTGCTCAACCTACACTTATTTGTGACTGCACCTGTCTAGCAAGACGAATGATTGTTATTTCAGCAATTTTTAAAATAAGATAGGAAATAGCAAGTTTTGGTTAAAAAAATCCCCAGTTATTGCAAATTCACAACATTGACATCAAAGCTACTGGACAAAAATAACCTTTTAAATGGCACATCACCTACCACCCAGGACATGCGCTCTCCTCGTTGCTACCACCAAGGAGGAGGTACAGGAGCCTGAAGATGCACACTTAACATTTCAGGAACTGCTTCTTCCCCTCCACCATCAGATTTCTGAATGGACAATGAACCCATGAACACTATCTCACTATTTTTTTCCTTTTTTACTCTCTTTTTGCACTACTTATTTAATTGCTATGTGTGTATATATCTATATATTCTTAGTGTATTTTGTAGTTTTTTTGAATTATGTACTGCACTGTACTGCTGCTGCAAAACATAGAACATTACAGCACAGGAACAGGCCTTTCGGCCCACAGTGTTGTGCTGAACCAAGTAAATCGATAATCAATCTGCCTACGCAATGCCCATATCCTTCCATTTTCCTCACATTCATGTGCCTATATAAATGTCTTTTAAAAGTCTCCAATGTATCTGCCTCTGCCGCCATCCCCAGGCAGCTCATTATAGGCACCCACCACCTCTCCTTTGAAATATCCCCTCGCACCTTAAATGCATGCCCTCTGGTAATAGCCTTGAGGGAAAGATACCTCCTGTATACTCGATCTGTGCCTCTCGTAATCTTATAAACACCGATCAGATCTCCCCTCAGCCTTAGCATTTCTGATGAATGGTCCTGAACCTGAAGAAATGGTTCTACTTCTCTCCACAGATTCTGCCTGTCCAGTTGAGTGTTTCCAGAATTTTGTGTTTTTAACCTTATGGCTGTTAATTCCTGTACCTCCAAAATCTAAACTTTTGACTAACCCCTGTTCTAAGTAAAAGTTCTCCTTATTTAAGGTCTTTGCCCAAAACATTAATTCTGTTTCTTTTTCTATCAAAGCTGTCTGTCTCCAGCATTCCTTGGCTTTATTTTGGATCTTCAGCATCTGCAGTATTTCATTTTTGTCAACACACTGATTACTGGATATTTGGGGAAACCCTTTGTAACTTGGTTGTGACTTGCAGCACAAATTTCTAAATTATTGTTCTTCACTCCCCACCCACAACAAAAGTAACAGCAGCTTGCAAGTAAAAGAGCTAGTCAAATGGAACGTTTTATCCCGACGTACATTAAGTTTGTTCACTTACGCGGAAACCTTTCTAGTGAGCTGACCCTCAGACCTTCTGGCCAAAGTTGCATTTGGTAAAACATAGGCATGGGGTGTGCACACAGGTATTGAGGTAGTAGTTTGCAATGTGAAAGGACTTTGGGTGAACCAGATTGACAAAGAAGTTCAATTGTACCAGGGATTCTGGATCAAACCCAGAGGAACAACATGTACAGTGTGTGAGAGTCATTGGAGCTGCATTCATCTAATAAAATGGAGGGTGTTCCTTTAGGATCCTGACTCATGCCTTATCTTTGCTAGAAGTGCTTTTGGGGAGTTGAGAAGCCACAGAATACCCAACAGCTGAACTTACTGAGGGTTCTCCTCACCCTCATTCTAACCATATTTTACAGGAGCACCATTGAGAGTGCCCTGGCCAGCTGCATCACCACCTGATACAGGACTTGCAAGGCATCTACCAGCGGGGCCCTACAAAGAATTGCAAGGACTGCTAAAACGGTCATTGGGATCTCTCTTCACCCAATTGGTACACAGGGCCCTTAGCATTGTCAAGGATCACTCCCATGAGTTGCACAATCTCTTTGACACCACCCGCCCCTCCCCCACATCTTACCGTCATGCAAGAGATACCGTGGCAATCAGACAAAGACTTTTAGGATGAGAAAGAGCTTCATCCCGCGGGCCATGAGACTTCTGAATTCACTGTGACCGCCAAGGTCTCATCATATATGAAGCACCAGTAGCATTATACATTTACTTTTTAACGTTGTTGTAAACACACCTTATGCTAAATGTCACTCTTCTGGAATATATTTTATTATTTGTTGATTTATTTTGGTAATATTACTTCACAGGTTGTATGTGAGGTACCGTGCTGTGCAACTTGGTCTGGAGGGACATGTTTTATTTGGTGGCATTCGTGTATACAGTTGCACAGCAAACAACTTGAGCTTAAACTTGAATCTCTTCATACAAATTTTTGCTGATCAGTTGTCTCCAATGTCACAACAGTTGCCAGTGAACAGTTGTCTTTAATTTTGGCAATACGCAATGTGGAATGATATCGGCATCAATAGTTTCATGGTTGAAACTATGGAGATCGGGTTGCAGCTATATATTCAGGATTTATTTTCTATTCTATAAGCTTCTGTGGCACCACTGCTGTCTCCTAGGTTACATGACCAATTAAAGCTACATCTTTCGAAGTCAACTCTTTTTATAATAAAGTTGTGTTAATTGCAGCCAATCACACCACTGTGCTATTCACAGAATTTGTTGTGAATTGTTACTCGTCCAGACTTGCAAAAAATGAAGTGTATTGTGGCTGAAAATTTAATTGGTGTTACGCTGATTTTAATACAAAAGCAATTTTAGAAAGAATGGGGCACTCTGTAGAAGCTCTCCACTTTCCAAAATGTGCACAATTCAGGAAAAAAATAGGCTTGCATATATATAGGACCATTCACAGCTTCAGGACCCTCTAGTACTTTCCCACTCATGTATAGTCACTCAAGAATATGTGAAAGAAGAGAAGTAAGTTACTGTGACCTTCAACCCTGCTCTACCATTCAACATTGTACACCAATGTACTATCAGTACTATTAATAAATTCACATTGGATCCAGGAATTAAATGAACCAACCATTGAATCTACTTAATCACAGGGTTCACAGTCCCCTGGGAAAGTGACTTCCAAAAATTCTCAGCACCCTGAAGAAAGAAGTGCTAGTGTACTCACAACTAGGACCCAGCATATATTGTATCCTAATATATTAGTTCAAGAGATCAAGATAGTAAACCCCTCCCAAAACCCTGATGCTTTACAATAGCAAACCTATATTAACTAGTACTATATACCAGACATCCCACCTTGCAAAAACTTATTTCAGGGACGTAGCACCCCCCCCCCCACCTCCGGTCGACCTCCAAGGCGCATGTATACGGGACATTTGATTATGAAAGAACACAACAATTTATTTGACACATATTGAAACTATTTACACACACACACACACACATATATATATATATATTCGTTGAGTATTTTGTTGGCAATCTCAATGCTAATGCAAATAGCTTTTCTATTTCTTTTGCAAACTTCCCTTGTACTGTGATGTGGCTCTTCTGAAAAGAACTGTGAAATACCTGAGCAGCCTTCCCTGTGATCAACCTCCCTAATATGTTGTGGTCCCTAAAAGAAATAAAAGCATAAGGTGTATCCTTATTATATTGTCTTATGTAATACTTTGTTTAGTGCTTTTGTCTGTAATCTGTAAACTGGGTATATGCAGAAAATGTGACATTAAAATATGTACTTATATATTATCATGGAGTCATTTTTTAATTCTATTACAACTTTAAGCAAGTCTTCAGGGAGTTTGGCCTCATCACGTTGGACATCAATAGAGTAGCTCCTTAGCAGCCAGCCAGCTAGTTTAAATAACGTTATCTATGCTAATGAACGAATGACACCTGTTAAACTTACCTCAACATGTCTTTTACAGTCTTAACCCACCATGGGCAATAGAAAAGTCACTGTTGCAAACAATGCAGTGAGCAACACTGTCATTATTTTTGACCCCTATTAGGCAGGGGTACACTTTAGTGTAGTCTGGGGTGAAGTGAGTTTTATATTTTCTTTTCTTGAAACACTTTGCCACAGCAGTGCAGGACATGAAACTGAACTGATGGAGAGACAGAGGTCGACTGTAAAGCCCACCCACAGAGAAAACTGATGGGTCTACTTAGCACGAAGAGACCAATCGGGATGCTCGCTCTTGCTCTCGATCCCGCTCTTCCTCTCCCTCTCACTTCCGGGATATTGTATATAATTTGCGGGCGTCAGGGAGCTGCTATTAATATGCGGGAGACCCCTGGAACTTCCAGGAGAGGTGGGATGTCTGATATACTGTTTTACGGTGACAACCGAATGCCCATGATATGGTGTGTCAGGATCTAGAGCTGTAATTAGATCCCACATCTCGACTACAGGTCAGCAGGTCTGATCATATTTCACACAGTCCCTAGTTCTCTGCTCTTAGGCCTAGGGACTGCCAGCAACCCCCAGCTGACATGTAAGCTATGTCCATTGGCACAATGAGTGGACCTATCCCATGGGACTGATGAAGCCATAGATCAAATGCTGTTCACTGCTTTTCTTAACAACTCATGTTGCACTCTCAGGCCATTGACTCCCTCACCATCACTAACCTCATCAACCCTTGAGATCTCCATCCACTGCCACCAACCACATAATTCCCTTACCCCACAGTTCTTGTTTCTACCTCCTGCCCAAGGTCTACAAGCCTGACTGTCCAGGTCGATTAATTGTTTCTGCCTAATCCTGCCCCACTGAAATTGTGCCTGCATAACTCAACTCAACTCAGCTCCATTCTATTCCCCCGGTTCAGTCTTGAGTGGTGCGGACAGCCCAGCGCATCTGTAGTTGTGAACTTCCCATGATTCAGGACATTTGCAAGGACAGGTGTGTAAAAAGGGCCCGTAGGATCATTGGGGACCCAAGTAACCCCAACCACAATCCATTCCAGCTGCTACCATCCAGGAATTAGTACCACAGCATAAACACCAGGACCAACAGGCTCCAGGACAGCTTCTTCCACCAGGCCATCAGACTGATTAATAACTCACACTGATTTGAGTGTACTCTATATTACATTGACTGTTCTATTTATTATAAACTACTATGATTGCACATTTAGACGGAGACATAACATAAATATTTTTACTCCTCATGCATGCGAAGGATGTAAGAAATAAAGCCAATTCAATTCAATTTCCCACCTACATCTGTGATGCTTCAAATATTCTCAATCTCCTCAATAACTTCCAAATCCAATGGCCCTGACCATCTCATTGTCACCATGGATGTCTAGTCCCTATACACTTCTGCCCCCCTTCAAGCTCTCCACTACTTTCTCGACAAAGACTTGGTCAGCTCTCCTTCACCACCAACCCACCGCTGTCTGGCAGAACTGGTCCTTGCCCTCCTTTGGCTCCTCCCACTTTCTCCAAGTTCAGGGGTAGCCATCGTTACCTGCACGGGCCCCGGCAATGCCAGCCTTTTCATTGGCTACTTGGAACAGTCCACGTTCCAAGCCTTCCCCAGTAAAGCTCCCCTACTCTTTCAGTGCCACATTGACAACTGTATTGGTGCAGTTTCATGCACTCCTGCTGAGCTGGACAATTTTACCAACTTTGCCTCCAACTTCCATTCTGCCTTTAAATTCACAGCCCATTTCTAACACCTCTCCCCCCTTTCTCGATCTCTCTGTCTCCATCTGTGGAGATGGACCGTCTGCTGACATCCTTTATAAACATACTGATTCGCATGGTTATCTCGACTGTAGTTCTTCCCACTCTGTCTCCTGTAAAATAATGCTATTCCCTTTTCTCATTTGCTTTGTCTCTACCGCATCTGTTCCCGGGATGGGGCTTTCCTTTCCAGGGCATCTGAGATGTCGTCCTCCTTCAAAGAATGGGGCTTCCCTTCCTCCACCACTGATGCCACCCTCACCCACATCTCCTCTATCTGGCAGTTATGGTCACTCACCCCATCTTCCCACCACCTGAACAGAGCTGGAGATCCTCTTTGCCTCACTTTCTAACCTATGAGCCTCCGCATCCAACACACCATTCTCTGCAAACTCCATCATCTTCAATGGGATCCTACCACCAAACACATCTTTACACCCCACTCCCAATCTCTGCTTTCCACAGGGATCGCTTCCTCTGTGATTCCCTTGTCCACTTGTCCTTCCCCACTAATCCCCCTTCTAGCACATATCCCTGCAAGTGGAAGAAGTGCTACATCTCCTCCCTCACCTCCAGTCAGGGCCCTAATCCTTCCAGGTGAGGCAACACTTCAACTGCAAATCTGCTGGGGGTCGTCTACTGTATCCGGTGCTCCCGACGCAGCTTCCTCTGCAGTGGTGAGACCCAATGTAAATTGGGGAACTGCTTGTCGAGCTCCTCCACTCCATCTGCAAAAAGCAGAATTTCCCCGTTGCTAACCATTTTATTTCCCATCCTCATTCCTGTTCCGACATATGGCCTCCTCTTCTGTCTTGATGAGGACACTGTCAGGGTGGAGCAACGCCTCATTTTCCATCTAGGTAGCACTTAAAGCTGATGGCATGAACGTAGATTTCTCCTTCCGGTATTTTTTTCCTTCTCCCTTCCCTCTTCTTTTATTCCCAAACTGGCCTCTTACCTCTTCTCCTCACCTGCCTATTACATTCCCCTTATGCTCCTTCACCTTCCCTTTCTCCCCCACAGTCCACTCTCCTGTCCTATCAGATGCCTTCTTCTCCAGCCCTTTGCCTTTTCCACCTATCACCTCCCAGCTTCTTTCTTCATCATTTCATCCTCCCTCACCCACCTGGCTTGACCTATCACCTTCTAGCTTGTCCTCCTTTCATTCCCCCCCCCCCTCAATTTTCTTATTCTGGCATCTTTCCCTTTCCTTTCCAGTTTTGATGAAGGATCTCGGCCTCAAACATCGACTATTTATTCATTTCCATAGATGTTACCTGACCCGCTGAGTTCCTCCAGCATTTTGTGTGTGTTGTATTCTCTTTAATTCCTTCCTTGGATAAGGAGACCAAAAGTACACACGTTATTCCAGCTTCACTCACCACGATCCCACACCATTGTCACAAGACCTTATGGCCCAATCTAGGCTTATATGGTATTTGCCTTCTTAATCCTACATGTTCATTATTCATGTAGAAGAACATCAGACCTCTCTGAAAACCAATATCTCACATTTCTCATTGTTTAAAAATTATCTTGCTTTTCTCCTGTTCCTGTCAAAGGAGGTGTGGGAGCCATGTCACTTCTCCGTCTGCATTGTATTCCGTGTTGCATGCTGATTATGGTAACTAGTCACATCAGTATGGGAGTGGCAAAAGCAAAGGAAATAATTTACCCATTCTTGCTTATTTCATGGAAATTTGTATCACTGTGGAGGTCATATCTTTGCTAACCACTTCAAGATTGTAAGTTTGCTAATTACTATTAAAGGATCAAATAAAGCAGCGGTGCCCAACAACCAGGCCGCGGACCGGCACCGGGCCGCAAGGAAATGATATAAGTCAGCTGCACCTTTCCTCATTCCCTGTCACACCCACTGTTGAACTTTAACGCACATGAGGTCATCAGTGACCCAAGACGTGCAAAGGAATGGGTCCGTGGCCCACTTGTGACTGTCCCCGGTGAATCTTCCATGTCAGCGTGGGAAGAAGATCAGCTCCTCGAGCTTCAAATGATGGTTGGCTGAAAAGTATGTTTGACATAACATCTCTGCTGGCATTCTGGATCAAAGTCAAGGCTGAATATCCTGAGATAGCCACAAAATCACTGAAAACGTTGCTTCCATTTCCAACATATCTCTGCGAAGCGGGGTTTTCTGCAATGAATGCATTGAAAACTAAATTGCAGAATAGACTGGACATAAGGTACGCCCTTCGAGTATCGCTGTCTCCCATCACCCCTTAATGGGATGGTCTTGTTGCAGGAAAACAAGCCCAGGGCTCCCATTGATTCAGTGATATTGGTGTGTTGCAATAATTTTATATGTTCATACAAGTGACTTATAATTCAGTGGTCCCCAACCTCCAGGCCACGAAGAATGCAGTGGTACAGCGGTAGCCGGGATGCACCCAGCACATCTTTAAGAAAAAAGATGAAATAAACAAGCTAATTGATTAGGTGCTGCCCGGCACCTAATCAATTAGCTTGTTTATTTCAGCTTTTTTCTTAAAGATGTGTTGGGTGCCTTTACATTTCCTCCCCCACTACCATTCAGGGCCCCAGACAATCCTTCCAGGTGAGGCAGCACTTTACCTGTGAGTCGGCTGGGGTGATATACTGCGTCCCGTGCTCCTGATGCGGCTTCTATATATAGGCGAGACCAGACGCAGACCGGGAGACAGTTTCACTGATCACCTACGCTCTGTTCGCCAGAGAAAGCAGGATCTCCCAGTGGCCACACATTTTAATTCCACGTCCCTTTCCCATTCTGATATGTCTATCCACGGCCTCCTCTACTGTCAAGATGAAGCCACACTCAGGTTGGAGGAACAACACTTTATATTCCGCCTGGGTAGCCTCCAACCTGATGGCATGAACATTGACTTCTCTAACTTCCTTTAATGCCCCTCCTCCCCCTCATACAACAGCCATTATTTATGTATATACACACATTCTTTTTCTCTCTCTCCTTTTTCTCCCTCTGTCCCTCTCACTATACTCCTTGCCCATCCTCTGGGCTTCACCCCTCCCCCTTTCTTTCTCCCTAGGCCTCCCGTCCCATGATCCTCTCGTATCCCTTTTGCCAATCACCTGTCCAGCTCTTGGCTCCATCCCTCCCCCTCCTGTCTTCTCCTATCATTTTGGATCTCCCCCTCCCTCTCCCACTTTCAAATCTCTTACTAGCTCTTCTTTCAGTTAGTCCTGATGAAGGGTCTTGGCCCGAAACGTTGACTGTACCTCTTCCTAGAGACGCTGCCTGGCCTGCTGCGTTCACCAGCAACTTTTATGTGTGTTGCTTGAAATTACAGCATCTGCAGATTTCCTCGTGTTTGCGTTCTGACTATCGCTTTACCGCTGCATTCTTCGCGGCAATGTATCGGTCTGCGGCCTGGAGGTTTGGGACCACTGTTATAATTGATTTATCACTATATTTATGAGAGGAAAATATGCACTGTGTGTTTAATATTAAATTCGTTACCCCTTTAGAAACGAAATTGAATGTATTAGCCACTTATAAGTGACTTATAGTTGACTTATCACTTATACTCTCGTCGTGTTTAACACCCCCCGGTCGGCCAGTCTGCAAGAATATTGTCAATATTAAACCGGTCCACGGTGCAAAAAAGGTTGGGGACCCCTGAAATAAAGGATTTAACTCCTTGGAACAATCATTTCATTGGAGCTGAGAGATTGCCGTGCAGGTGTAACAACTCTGTGGCAGTCGCAGGCGGGTGGAAATTGTTGTGCGTTGATTTTGGATCAGTTTTGCCACTACAGGAGGCAACTTCAAATGTTTCAGCTCATATCCCCCCACCACCCCCATTCTCTTCACCCTTCTGCAATCTTTTTATATACTCCTCACAGCCTTCCTTCCAACCCAACTTTGTAAATCAACAGATTTGGATGCTATACACTTGATAATGGGGTGGCAGGGTGGAGGTATATCTCTATCACAGGAGGGCACCCCTTCCCTCCGTTAGCCCACAGGTCACCCTTGGGCAATGCAAAGCACCTGCTTAGCCTTCGATCAGGGTCGATGACCCGATGTCAACCTCCTGGCAGAAGCAGCCCTAATCCTCATTAGCAAGCAAGCATTACGAACAGGAAGAATGGTGGGGAGATGGTAATGCTGGTTTGTGCAGTGCCAGAGAATTGAGTAGGGTAGTGCAATGCTGCGAGTAACTTCACTCACTAAATAGCTGGTAAAATACCTGCTGGAAGGTTGTGTCTTAGTTTATCTAGTTGACAAACCTATCAAAAATCATGGTGTTTCTGAATGTCACTGCATTCAAAAACAATTCAAAAAGTCCATCAATTAACAAAATTTAAAGAATTTAAATAAAAGTGAATAACGATTCCTGCACTCCATCTAACCTGATATAGATTCAGATGGCAAATTTCCCAATGTTGGTGCTTGGAATTGCCTCAATTTTCTACCAAATCCACGAGAAATCCAGCATCAATGGGAATTTCCTCGAAAAAAAATCGGAATTTCCTGGAAAAATGTTTCTTTTTTTTATATAAAAGAATCAGCACCAAGATCCTTCATTGCTAAAAACTAAAGACTGTAGGTTAATGCTTAGTTTGCAGTGTTATTCCAAGCCATTATGAATTATGTTGAAAGCAGATATAAAATTATAAAATGAGATTTACAGGAAAGTGTATTTTCCAAACTCTCTGTAACCTGAATGATATTGTTGATGTAATTCTATTGTTTAGGGAACATATTAAGATCTTCATCATTTAACTGTCAGACTGCATTCTTCCTTTTATTGCAAATAATATCTTTATTAAAATCATATTCACTGTAAAAATTCCAGATTTTTCTTTAACACTGCATTTAGCAAAACAGCAGTTTAATGTAACAATGCATAATCTTTTTAACATTTATACAGTTATTAAAGTACTGCAACAATATTTAGTGCAAGGTAACATGCCCTTACGTTATGTTATGATTTAGTACTGATGCTGTTGTCCGAATTTTGTTTCAACTTGACTTTGGATAAAAGCCAAGTGGTATGCCTGGAGATAATAGTCAATTTATAATTCACAACCATTTTGCACTCCAAATTTAACATCCATGATGAGCGGTTTCAACTTTGGGACAATGCTAAATTTGCCAAATAAAATACAACCTGATTTTAAGATGCATACCTTGTTTCAGTTTAACCTAAATTAGTATTCAGATCTTAAAAACCAATTATGAACATCTTTAAAACATTACTAACTCACATTTTTAACTATATAATAGATGTGTGCAATGAAAGTATTCATTGGATTTAAAAAGAAACTCAGTATGTACAGATTTTCAATCCCCAGCCTGAATGTATAAAACACTTCAACTTTGAAAGTTACTATACATTAGGAATCTATTGTACATCACTATTATCTTCTATTTTAAATTGTCAGTGATTAATTTGTTAATATTGATTAAGTAATGCATTGACAGAATCAATGGCAAATCTACAACACATCGAGGTTGATACAGATTATATATAGGTTCAGATGAAGTACATCTGCATTACTTATTATTTCTTTACTTGACCAATTGTTCTCTGAATACATCTGAATCCCTTCATGCAATTATTTTATTTATTCATTTATTAAGATATAACGCGGAATAGGCACTTCCGGCCCTTTGAGCCGCGCCACACAGCAATCTCCCCGTTTAACCCTAGCCTAATCATGGGACAATTTACAATGACCAATTAACCTACTAACCGGTACATCTTTGGACTGTGGGAGAAAACCAGAGCACCCAGAGGAAACCGACCCAGAGGTCACAGGCAGCGGCAGGAATTGAACCTGGGCCGCTGGTACTGTAAAACTCTGTGCTAATCACTACGCTACCATGACACCCCCAACTAGTTTGATAATTAATTCATTTATTGTCATTAAATCACTCAAAACTGTTTGTAAAATCAGGTAGTGTCATATCATTAGCTTTTCAAATTCCTTGCTGTTTTATACTAATATAGCAAGACCAACTAGTACTAACTATCCCAATAGTGATGAATAAACACCTGCTAGATTTTGCGTTGCTAACCCAAAAAATATTCTGTAACTGTATGCAGCCAAAGCTATACATAAATAAACTAGAGATTAACGTAAATACCTACTTAGATCTTGGGTTAATCATGTAATTCCTGGCTACATGCAAAGTAACACGTCGTATTGTCTCTTGTATGTTTAAGGAGAACCACTTTAAGCAATAGTGAAAAGACGTTAATGTTGAAGTGTAGGAATTATCTTTCACTTTGTTACCATGGCCACAGACTTCTTCACCCATGAATCCACATTAAGCTGCGAAAGCATAAAGCGAGCTACATCTCCTCGTGTCACTGAATTTGTAATGGGAATTCCATCCTGATCCGGAACAAAGTAGCCGTCATGAGTTAATATTTCTTTATCTATTAAAAAAAAAGGAGGAATAAATAAGAATTACTGAATAATATTTAGTATTTTTGAATATATAGAAATACACAGATAATCCCATTGTGAAAGCATATGCACATTTATTTTATGCATCATCTTAAATCAATTTTTGATAGAATACAAGAGGTTGAGGGCTAAAATTAACAATGCCTATTTACAGATTTCATGGTTGCACACCAGGATTCCGGGAGAAATTCAGTAACAAAGTACTGCATGTGGGTGAATAGCTATTGGTGTTCTTACAATCCCTACAATACTCCCCAAAGATTTATAATGTATCCAGATAAATGGACAGGATTATATCACTGCTGTGCATTTTGTTCAGGTGTCTTTACTCATACCCTTCACAAATTGTGAATTACCCTACTAATTAAGTGGACCAGAACACGAGTTATTGTTTGTGCATGGCTGTATGATCTGGTGTCCCGAGTGAAAAAGGTCTTCTGAGGAATCACCCTCATGATCGCCTGCAATGCAGCATATACAAAGGAGATACAATCAAATTCTTGGTCTTCACCTTAGTTGGCATCTTCATGATTCAATTGTCAATGAAATAAAGCCAGTTTATAGTTTTGGCCTGAATCATCAACTGTAATTTCTTTCTCTACGGATACTCCCTGGCCTGCTGAGTTCCTTCAGCATTTTGTACGTGTTGCAGATTTTCTCAATTGTTTTCAGTTTATAGTTCTATTAGCAGCTCTGCTCATTTCTTCACTCCGCTCAACACAGATGCAATGTAGCATTTAGGGCCTTCTTTGCATCTATTAACTGGGCAATTTGTGGCAGGCCATAGTAATGCTAAATATGGGTAACTGATCATGAAAGTTCATCTGTAGGAAAAGATCAACAAGCCACAAACTCTCAACAAATAGACTATCCCAGGGAGAGCTGCACTCTTCACATCTGCTTGAGCAAAATATATGATCTGCAACATCAAGGGAATTTAACCATACTTACAATGGGGCACTTGCAATTAAGGAAAACATTCAGGAACCTGATGGCTATCTGACTGTAGACTTCAGGACAGTTAAACCACAGGTCCATGAGCAAGTAATCACCAGAGGATCAGAGGTGGAGAGGGTCAGTAACTTTAAAATTCCCGGGTGTCACTATCACAGAGGACCTGTCCTGGACCCATCATATAAATATAATTGGAAGAAAGCACAAGAACATTGCTACCTCAGAGTTTTCAGAGACTCAGCATGTCATCAAAAACCTTAGCAGACTTCTACAGGTGTGGGGTGGAAAGTGTGCTGACTGGCTGCATTACGGCCTGGTATGGGAACACCAATGCCTTTGAGCGGAAAATCCTGCAAAAGGTAGTGGATCCGGCCCAGTACATCACGGGTAAAACCCTCCCAACAATTGAGCACATCTACATGAAACGTTGCCGTAGGAAAGCACAATCCATTACTCTCCTTTACTCTGCGTATACCCATGACTGTATCACCACCCACAGCTCCAATCTGCTAATTAAATTTACTGGCAACACTACACTGATTGGCCTAATTTCAAATAATAATGAGGTAGCCTACAGACAGGAAGTCATCATCCTGGCACAGTGGTGTCAAGAAAACCTCTCCCTCGACGTCGCAAAAACAAAGGAGCTGGTTGTGGACTACAGGAGGAATGGAAACAGGCTAACCCCAATAAACATCAATGGATCTGGGGCTGAGAGGGTGAACAGCTTTAAATTGCTTGGCATAAACAACACCAAGGTTCTCATGTGGTCTGTACATACCGGCTGTGTGGTGAAAAAGGCATAACAGCACCTCTTTCACCTCAGACAGCTGAAGAAGATTGGTATGGCCTCCCAAATTCTAAGAACTTTCTATAGGGGCACGATTGAGAGCATCCTGACTGGCTATATCACTGCCTGGTATGGGAACTGTACTTCCCTCCATTGCAGGACTCTGCAGAGAGTGGTGCGGACAGCCCAGCACATCTGTACATGTGAACTATTCAGGATATTTACAAATACTGGTGTGTAAAAAGGGCCTGAAAGATCATTGGGGACCCAGGTCACCCCAACCACAAACTGTTCCAGCTGCTACCATACGGGAAACGGTACCGCAGCATAAAAGCCAGGACCAACAGGCTCTGGAAGAGCTTCTTCCACTAGGCCATCAAACTGTTTAATTCTGCTGATGCAGCTGTATTTCTATGTTGTATTGACTATCCTGTTGTACATAATAATTATTATAAATTACTATAATTGCACATTGCACATTTAGATGGAGACGTAATGTAAAGATTTTTACTCCTCATGTATATGAAGGATGTAAGTAATAAAGTCAATTCAATTGAAAGATCCTCACCACCCAGGCCACACTCTTTACTTGCTGCCGCTATCAGGCAGAAGTTACAGGTGCCTCAGGACATGCACCAGCAGGTCTAAGAACATTTACTACCCCTCAGCCATTAGGCTCTAGAACCGAAGGGTATAGCTACACTAATTTAAGGGTTCTTATCTTGTTATTTCAAGCCATTAGACATTTAAATTCACAAGTCTGTACACTGCAACAGAGTCATAATGCAAAGATTTTTACTCCCTCACGTTGTGGGATGGATGTAAGATTTTAAATAAATTCTAAATTCTTGTTATTTATTTATCCCTGCATTTACACAGTTTGTTGTCCATTGATCCTGTTTATAGTTACTGTTCTATAGATTTGCTAATTTTGCCTGCAGAAAAACAATGACGACATGTATGTACTCTGATAATAAACTTTACTTTGACTGACAGTAGATCAAGTTGCAATGACTAAATGCTTCCAGAAGTGGGGGCTGTGACCAAATACAACTCAATCTGTGGGTATTGAACTTTCACCTCACAAATGGTGACAACCTTCTGCAGGAAAAAAAATGCAGCCTAACCAAATCAGGAGTGGATGATCTTCACAGTAAATGTAGACTGGGAGTCGCTCAAATATGCAGGAGTCTTGAGTAAAGTGGCAGTGTACACTTTGACCAAGCAGAGTAAAGGTGGGCTTTAACCATAGCTTGTACTTATTTTAGGAAATCAGCATTTTCTGAGATAACCACACCATCGAACCAATTCCTACACAGAAGATGATATGGACAAAAACCATCATGTAGCTCATCATTTCAGTTACTCCAACCACTGATTTGCAATGGTTTCTTATATACATTGCTAGAAAAATGTACTTTACTTTTTTCTGACTGAAACAGCAATCCTAATCTTCACTCTCCCTTTAGAACAGTCAAGAACATGAAATGCTATGATATTTTTCTACTCACCTTAGAGATAGAAAGTCCAGAAGATAAATTTATATTTATTTGGTTAATTTGCAAATCCAGATTCTAAGCTACTGATTGCTCTCTGGATCCCCGCATACAATTCCTTTCCTCTTCCCACATTCAGATTAGTAGTGTGCCCGAATGGTGACTGTGTTACATAGGGCCATATTTTGCAGAGAAATGCTGGCAGTTCCATGCATTGCCACCAGTGTTTTCCTATGTAGAGCACTATGTGTGAAGGTTGTACATCTGGAGCCTGTTGGAAACTTCCCAACTACCTTCACGCAGCTGGGAGCAGAGTTAATGTGCTGAGTACACAACACACTGCAGATGCTGAAAATCTGGACCAACATTCAAAACATAGCACAGAAACAGGCCCTCTGACCTTTCTAGTCCATGCTGAACTGTTAGTCTGCCCAGTCCCATTGACTTGTACCCGCACCATAATCCTCCACATCCCTCTACATTCCCCTCAAGTGTTGAAATCAAACCCACAGCCACACTTCAAATGGCACCTCATTCCACACTTGCACCACCCTCTGAATGAAAAAGCTCCCCCTCATGATCACCTTTCACCATTAACCCATGACCTCTTGTTCTACTCTCACCCATCTTCAGTGGAAAAAGCCTGCATTTACATTAGCCATACTCCCCATAATTTTGTACATCTCTCAAATCTCCTTTCGTTCTCCTACCCTCTGGGGAATAAAATCCCAACCTCATCAACCTTTCCCTATAACTCAGGCTCTCAAGTCCCAGCAACATCTTTGTAAATTTTCTCTGCATTCTTTCAATCTTATTGACATATTTCCTCTAGGTAGGTGACCAGATCTGCACACACAACTCCAAATTCGACTCACCAACATTTTATGCAACTTCAATAACTTCTCAACTCCTGTAATCAATACTTTGATTTATGAAGGTCAATGTAGCAAAAGCTCTCTTTACAACTCTATCTACCTATGACTTCACTCTCAAAGAATTATGGATCTGCATTTCCAGACCGCTCTGTTTTACTGCACCCCTTGGAGCCCCACCTTTCACTGTGCAAGTCCTACCCTAGTTTGTCCACTCAAAGTGCAAAACTTCACATGCCTACATTAAATTCCATCTGCTATTTTTCGGCCCATTTTTAAACCTGATCCAGATCTCACTGCAAGCTTTGATAGCCTTTGTTGCTGTCCACTATGCCCACAATCTTGGTGTCATCTGCAAAGTTGCTGATCTAGTTTACCATATTATCATCCAGATCATTGATGTAATTGACAAACAACAATGGATTGAGCACTGATCCCTATGACACACTTCTAATCACAGGCTTCCAGTCAGAGAGGCAACCATCTACTACCACTCTCTGGCCTCTCCTATGAAGCCAATGTCAAATCCAATTTACTACCTCATTCTGAAAGCCAAGTGACTGAACCTTCCTGACCAACCTCCCATGCGAGGCTTTGTCAAAGATGTTGCTAATGTCCATGTGGACAAAATCCACTGCTTTGTCTTCATTACCTTTCCTGGTAACTTCTTCAAAAAAACACTGTGAAATTGTTTAGACAAGACCACCACACACAATGTCACTTTGACTATCCCTAATCAGTTCCTGTCCAACCAAATACTTGTACATCCAGTTCCTTAGAATACCTTCTAATAATTTACCCACTACTGATGTCAGGCTCACCAGCTATAATTTCTCAGCTTATTCTTAGAGCCTTCTCAAACAATGGAACAACATTAGCTTTCCTCCAATCCTTCGGCACCTCAGCTGTGGCTAAAGACATTTTAAATACCTCTGCTACGGTCCCTGCAATTTCTGCACTAACCTCCCACAAGGTCCGAGGCAGCACGTTATCAGGTCCTGGAGATTTATCCACCCTAATTTGTCTCAAGACAACCAGCAAATTCTCCTCCATAATCTGTATATGGTCCATGACCTCACTGCTGTTTTTCTTCACTTCTACAAACTCTGTGTCCATCTCCTGAGTAAATACAGATGCAAAAAAATCTATTTAAGATTCATCCCCATCTCGTTCAGATCCACGCATTGATGACAACTTTGATCTTCAAGACAACCAATTTTCTCCCTTCCTATCCTTTTGCTCTAAATACATCTCAGAATCAGAATCAGGTTTATTATCACCGGCACGTGATGTGAAATCTGTTAACATAGCAGCAGCAGTTCAGTGCAATACATAATCTAGCAGAAAGGAAAAAATAAATAAATAAACAAGTAAATCAATTACATATATTGAATAGATTTTTTGTTTTTTAAAAAGTGTGCTAAAACTGAAATACTGTATATTTAAAAAAGTGAGGCGGTGTCCAAAGCTTCAATGCCCATTTAGGAATCAGATGGCAGAGGGGAAGAAGCTGTTCCTGAATCGCTGAGTGTGTGCCTTCAGGCTTCTGTACCTCTTACCTGATGGTAACAGTGAGAAAAGGGCATGCCCTGGGTGCTCCTTAAACTTATCTGCTACAGCAACCTCATGCCGTCTTTTAGCCCTCCTGGATTCCTTCTTTAGTGTTCCCTTGCATTTCTTATCAAGTATCTCCTTTGTTTATTCCTGCCTACACTTTTTTCCTTCTTAATATCTCTTGAAAACCGAAGTTCCCCAAACCTGTTATCCTTGCCTATTACTCTAACAGAAATATACAAACACTTTACTCTCAAAATTTCACTTTTGAAGGCCTCCCATTTACCAAGCACACCTTTGCCAGAAAACAACCCGTCGCAATCCACACATACCATTAAAATTGGCCTTTCTCCAATTTAGAATCACAACCCAAGGATCAGACATCTCCTTCTAATGGCATCATTATCGATGAACAATCGATATTTCAGGTTGAAACCCTTCATCAAGACTGGAAAGGAAGAAGGGAGATAGCCAGTTTCAAAGGGAGAAGGGAAGAGTGGAATAAGAGTTGGTGAGTGATAGATGGACTGGATCCAGGTGACAGGGTGCTGGACAGGTAAAGGGGTGGGGGTCAGGGGTTGAAAGTGGGAATGATGTAATAAGCTGGGAGGTGATAGGTGGAAGTGGCAAAGAGCTAAAGAAGGTGGAATCTGATAGGAGAGGACTGCAGATCATGGAATAAAGCAAAGGTGAGGAGGAGAACAGGAAGGAGGGATGTGTAACTGATGGGCAGATGGAGGGTGTGTGCAAGGGAAAAGAAGGGATGTTGGGGCTGGTCAGACAAGAAGAAAATAAACAGGAGTGGTTACCAGATGCTAGAGAAATTGGTATTTGTGCCATCAGATTGGAGACAGCCAAGATGGAATATGAAGTGTTGGGTAGGCTGCTTAAAGTATCTTTGCCTGGTGGACCTGTATAGGATCCAAGCCTCTGCTCATTCCACATTCCATTCCATTTTAGTTTGCATTAATTTCAAATACATTGTAAAATTAGGGAGTGGATAAACAGAATTCATATCTGATGCTGTCAGTTCCCTGCCAGTTTGTCATGTTAAAATCTGCCCTAGTGTTCTTTTTTTTTCATGGAACCAGTCAGAAATTTCATGAATTGTTATCACAAAAGCAGTTTCTTTTTTTTTCTTTCGGAGTGTGCGTGCGATGTTGGTGGGACAATGTCTTTTTCATGCCTTTACAAGGTGCGGAGCAAGAGAGAGAGAGACTGTGTGGCGGGCCACTCCTCACACAGACATTTCGCAGTATTTTTCCCTTTATTTTACAAGGTCGAGTTGCGATCTCAACACTCAACCCAGCACGGATGGAAAGCATACTCGGGAGTGGACCCGACTGAGTTCGAACCTGGGAACCTCCATTCCAGAGTCCGGTGCTGATGTCATTGTGCCACCAGCTGGCCCACAAAAGCAGTTTCATTCCAGTTAGGCTCCAGTGATGAATTGTCTCAAAATTTTTAATTAGTTCATCTGAATTATAAAGCCAATCGAATTGATTTAAAAAGCTCTTGCAGAAGGACTGATTCAGACTGTTATAAGAAAATCAGTCTGCACACTGGGGTGTTGACAACCATGATTCCTTGATAAAATCCAGTTTCAAAAATGTTAGATCATATCAGATAAGAGATTCAACTAACTACAAGAATTCCTGGAATACTACTATCACACATTTGGATCATCTAGCACCTTGGGTTTCTATTGATAAGTAATGGCTAGCAACCACGTCCATTCCTGCTTCATCCAGAGGCATGGTCTCACAGTGAAGGTGTGCCTGATTAAGCACATTTTATCCAGCTCACCTGGTATACTTGTATCATCTGTGTTTCACTACGATTTTCTGTGTGTGCTGTAAACTGTGCATTGTACCACCATTTCAGCTATTATAGCTCTAAATGGACAAACTTGAGGAATAACCAAACTGAAGAAAAATTCTTCCAGTAGATTATTATTCAGTGTCACGAGTTGCAGTTGCAACTGGAGTATTTTAAAGAATAACCTCAGTCTCTGAGCTATGCCATTCTGCACTATTCATGAAGGTGAAAAGACAGCACAGGATGTGCTGATGCAACCGAAAAGGAGAGGGAAACGGGCAGGGAGGAGTTTGCAAGCATTCTAGAAAATAATACAAGCAGGTTAAATGAGTGCATGGGATGAGTGAGAGACAGTGGGAATTGTCAGGTTATTCACTTTGATGGTGAGAACAGCAAAACAAGTATATTTCAAACTATAAAATAGTTGTAATTGTGAGTCAGTGGAAGGGTCTTGGGGTACTGATAGATTAAGGTGCAGAAACCTGCAGGTACAGCAAGCAATCAGCAAAAGAAGTGAAAAGAGCTAGAGTATAAAAGCAAGAATGCCTTGTTGCATGTGCACATGAAGTATCAAGTACAGCATTTGCCTTAGAGGCATTGTGGTATATATCCCACGAGGGCACTTCCTGAGATGGAGGCTTGTTGTACTACAAGAAAACAAGTAAGGTTGGCTTCTACTTATAGAAGTATGAAGGGTGACCATATTCAGACTTACAAGATTCACAGGGGGACTGACTGAAGAAATGCATGGAGATTATTTCCTTGCCCTGAAGGATCTAAAATCATAGGTCACAGTTGCAGATCAGGGGTCTTCCACAGAGGAAGAAAAAGGAGGAAAATCTTTTACCATATGAGGCAATGCATTCCAGGCATCCATAACTCTGAGTGAAAAAACTTACACCTCACATCCCCATTGAACATATCCCTTCTCACCTTCAATGCATGCCCTCTGGTTTAGGCATTTCTACTCTGGGAAACAGATACTCTCTGTCCACCCTACCTATGCCTCACATAATTTGTAAACCTCTGTCAGATGTCCCCTCAGCTTCCGACAATCTAGCGTTTTACAGAGTTGTAACAGAACCCCTTTACTTTTGAACTCAATGCCTCGACTAATAAAAGCAAGCATTCCATAAGCCTTTTTAAACCATCTTATTGGCTTGTGTAGCCTCTTTCAAGGAGCCATGAACTTGGATGCCAAGATCTCTCTGCTCAGCAACACTGCCCTTAGCAGCATACTGTCTCCTTGTATTTGCCCTACTGAGGTGCAACACCTCACATTTATCTGGGTTAAACTCCATCTGCCACTTCTCTGCCCATATCTGCAACTGATCTACATTGCGCTGTATCCTTTGCCAGTCTTCTACATATCCACAGCTCCCCAAATTTTGGTATCTACCACAAATTTACTAACTCACACATCTACATTTTCATTCAGATCATGTATATAGATTACAAACAGAGGAGTTGCCAGCACAGATCCCAGCAGAACTTCACTAATTACAGACCTCAAGTTTGAATAAGTCCCTTCAACCACTACCCTGTCTTCTATGTGCAAGCCAGTTCTGAATCCAAACAGCCAATTCACTGTGGACCTCGTGCATCTTAATCTTCTGGATTAGCCTCTCTCATGAGGAACTTTGTCAAACACCTTACTAAGTCCATGTAGACAACATCTACTGCTCTAACCTCATCAATCTCTCTCTCGTCACCTTGTCAAAAAGCTCACTCAAGTTGGTAACATGACCTGCCAGACACAAAGTCATGCTGGCTCTCCCTAATTAGGCCATCGTTTTCCAAATGCTCGCATATCCTATCCCTAAGAGTTTTCTCCAGCAATTTCCCTACAAATCCCTACATCAGTCTATAGTTCCTAGGATTTTCCCTTGTTCCTTCTTAAATGGAGGTACAACATTAGCCACTAGTCAGTCCTCCGGGACCTTGCCTATACCTAGAGTGGACACGAAGAAACTGGTCAAGGGCCCAGCAGTCTCATCTCTCGCCGCCTTCAATAACCCCGAGCAAATCCCATCATGCCCCGGGGACTTAGCCACTTTAATACTCATAAGGAGGCCCAACATTTCCTCCTCCCTAAAGTATTTATACATACAGTTCTGGTCTCCTGGTCCTCCATATCCTTTTCCTTGGTAAATACTGGAGCAAAGTATTTCATTAAGTACCTCACTCACATTCTCTGCATCCAAGCAAATGTTCCCCCTTTATCCTTGAGTGGTCCCATCCTCTCCCTTGTTATCCTCATTCTCTTAATGTATGTATAGAATACCTTGGGATTCACCTTAATTCTACTTGCCAAAGACTTTTAAAGGCTCCTCCTGGCTTTCCTAATTCCCTTCATCAGTTCTTTTCTGGCTCCTTTATGTTCCTCATTTGCTTTGTTTGATCCTAACTTCCAAAGCTTCACACACTTCCTTTTTCTTCTTAACTAAATTCACCACTTCTCTGGACATCCACGGTTCTCGTCTTTCTATCCCCATCCTTCCTTCTGACAGGAACGTACCTTTCCTTTGTGCAATTGACCTTTAAGCACCCTCCAAATGTCCGATGTGGACTTGCCAGAGAAGAGGTGTTCCCAATTAATACTCCTTAATTCCTGCCAAACTCTGCTATTGCAGTGAAAATTATACACAGGAGGTCATCACTGACAGGAATTATACAAATTTATTTCATTCTCAAATCTGGGAAAAGGATTGCTAACTGTATATCAGAATCACAACTTCATTGTTTTACTCTTAAATATATGAACAAATCACAAATTTTTGATAAGGTGCCCATCCCGGAATTGAAATTAGATATCCATTACAGGATAATCTTATAAAAGTATAAGAAATTGGAAAAAACAAGGATTTGAACCTGTTTCTGGAGCATTCTGAAGTCCTGGTGGTCGAACTGTTGTCCAATCAAGATCCTCACACTCCTTGTTCAAATAATTTTCCATCTCATACATGTTGTTCAGTATGGTACGAATCATGGGGATTAGCATCCATCGCACCATCGAGGAGGCCTTTTCTGAACTCTCAGCTGTAAAATAACACTGCTTACATTGAATAAGGACCACAATACTTTCTTTTTATTGAAACTTAAGAACAGAAACAGAATTTGATCTCTCACACATATTGCACCATTGAATATGATCTTGCCTGATCATTTACTATATTGCCACGTTCTTGAACTAGCCCCAAGTCCCTGGATTCTTTTAATATCTAAAAATCTATTGACTTCCATTTTAGAAATGCTCAGTGACAATGTTTCCATTGCCGTCCAGAGTATAGGATTCTAAAAAGCTACTATCATTTTGGTGAAAAAGAAATTCTCATCTCTGCCCTCAACTTGAGACTCTAGCTCTGCTCTGGAAACCCCAACTAGTGGAAACATTAACTCAGCTTTTGTCCTGACAAACAAGAAAAAAATGTGCAGATGCTGGAATTCAGAGCAACACACACAAAATGCTGGAGGAACAATTTGTGTGTGTTGCTCGGATTTCCAGCATTTGCAGATTTTCTCTTGTTTGTGAAGTCCAAGCACTGGAGGAAGGGGGAGATCCTTTATTTGGAATACTGAGAGTTTGAAAACATACGAAGTCAAACTACATTTGGATAATGAAACACAAATTAAGATTATGACTAAAATGAAATGGATGTAATAAAAATATTATCAGCCACAGGGGAAATTAACACATGGCATGAATTATCATCAAATATTACAGAAATCAAGTGAATCTCACTCTCTGTAGAAGGGTATAATGTAAATACCTGAAGAGAACATGTATGAGAGGACATTAGATAAAAATCTGGGGAATTAGATCAGTGTTGTTGATTAACAGAATCATAGAGTTAAACAGCACAGGAACAGGTTCTTTGGCCCAAAATTCATGCCAACCAAGATTCCTATCTAATCTTGCCTTATTTGTCACATATCCTTCTAAACTCTTCCAATACAAGTACAAACATTCTTTAAATGACATTCAGTAATTACAACTGCCCCTACCACCTCATTCCATACACCTACCACACTGTGTGAAAACCTGCCCCTCAGATCCCCTTTCAATCTTCCCCATCTCACATTAAACCCAAGCCCTCTGGTTTTCGACTGTCCCTTTCCCTGTGTCCAGCCACATCATCTATGCCACTGGTGATTTTATAAACTTCAGTAAGGTCATTCCTGGACGTCTCTGCTCCAGGGAGAATAGCTCCAGCCTATCCAATCTCTCTACAGTACAGGTGACATTTCTGTGAATTTTTTTTTAGCTTAGTCGCATCCCTCTTCACAGTATGGAAACCAGAATAGAAGACAATGTTCCAAGTACAATCTAACCAACATTTTGCACGACTGTAACATGATGCCCCAACTCCTATATTCAATACCTCGGCCAATTAATGCCATACCTTACAGTTTCTACCAATGTTGTCACTTACAGGGAACTACAGTATGTCCTTGTACCCCCAGGGTCTTGCTATTCAATAACTCTTTGCAGTGCCCTGACATTCACGGTGTAGTCGCAGCCTGGTTTAACTTCCCAAGATGCATAAATTCACGCTTGTACAGATTAAATTCCATCAGCCATCCCCTTGCCCATTCCTCAGTTAATCTCTATCCTGTTGTAACCTTAGACAACTTTCTACACTGTTCATCAATTGTGGTGTCACCTGTAAACTTATTAATCGTGCCACCAGCACACTTTTCCAATTCTTTTAACATATATAATGAATAATGAAGGACACAGCAGCAATCTGTGTGCCAAACAGAAATCAAACTTCTACCACGTTATGCCTCCCACCATCAAGCCAATTTTTCTTTCTCACCCTGGTTTCCAAGTATTCTTATGTTCAGGACCAATGCTCATGAAGCATTTCTACGGTGACCTCCAGCATTAAGGTTTCCAATGGAATGACCATGTCAGGCCTCAGAGATGATGCTGCAATGAAGAGCACCATTTTAAACCTTCAATCATGTCAATGAACAAAGTCTCTACACAATTAAAAAAAAACACAACTCTGTATTGTGGATGCTCCAAAGTCATGTTTCTGACCGAGGGCATTCTCTCAATTAACTCCCCATTGATCCTCAACTTTCCAGCTAAAGTACAAGGAACTAAAATCAACTGGTATCCTCCTGTGAAGAAGAATTAAAGGATATGGATAAATGGACTAGGACAAGCAGCTATCCAGTTCTTCTCTGAAATTCCAATTTCAATTATAACTCCTATATTCACACTTATAATAAAACATTCACATTCTATTCTCAATCTCTTAAAAGCAATAGTGTTATTATTCTGTTCTGAGATGCTTACATAAGCAGTTTTCATTATGCATATATATATCCAAGGACTCACTTTGCGTGTACCAGGATGTCATTGCTATAATTCTATTCACTTTTGCCAGGCGCATTGAAGCAACAATTGCCTTCATTGATTCCGTATATCCAGTAATTTGAGAAAACACGCTTATTGGGAAACCAAGACAGGAGAGAACAGCATCCTGTTCATTAAAGTGTTTCGCAAGGCTCTCTGGTGAGAAGATATTTCCTTCTACAACCTGCAAAAGAATTCATAAAATGTAGAAGAAAAAGTTTGTGTCAGGCTACAAGTTGTCAGATGGGAACTGAAAGTATAATAAATTTGATATAATTTTCTTGTTTAAGAATCCAAATATGTAAATGTTGATTTTATTAAGGAGTAACACAAAATGATTCTACACACTAGCAGCTACCTTCAGGTTATCATGCTGAATAGCAAGCTTGCTAGGAGTTCTTACAACAGCTGTCACCACATGGTCCTGATGCAGAGCTTGTCTCACTAGAAACTGGCCTGTTTGTCCTGTGGCACCAAACACCAAGAGTTTCATTTTTCAGTCTAAAAGAGACAAACAGTTAAGTCACATAATCATCAGATGTGGATATTCATAATTACAAATGCAGTTTTACAGACCAATAACTTTGTTGTGAATTCCGAACATATTCTCTCAATACAGAATCTAGCCAAGCACTCGCACGTTCTCATCATAGTACTTGTATGTTGCCAGAAGCAGCCTGGGAGCTGCAGGATGCTGGTGTCCAAGATACTGGCAGGATGAACAGGGACACCAGCGAGATGACAGTAATGCAGCAATGACTGGAGTTTCTGCGAGTAATTAGGATGACACATGGTTGGTTCATCCCATAGAAGCAGTGTTCTAAAGGAAGTATGAGGCAACTGTGGCTGGCAAGGCAGCATATAAGCAAAAAAAAAAGGCATAAAATCTAGCAAAAATGAATGGGTAGCTGGAGGATTGGGAAGCTTTTAAAAAAATCTATTGAAAGCAACTAAAACCGATAAGAAGAAATATAAAGGTAAGCTAGGAATAATATAAAAGAAGATTCCACTAATTTTTTCAGCTATACAAAGAGTAAAAGAGAGAAAAGAGGGGTCTTCAGACCACTGGAAAATGCCACTGGGGAGGTAGTAATGGGGAATAAAGAAATGGAGGATGAACTGAACAAGAATTTTGTACCAGTCTTCACTATAGAAGTCACCGGAAGCATGCCAGAAATCAGAATATGTCAGGACAGAAGTGAGTGTAGTCAGAATTACTAGGGGCAAGGTGCTTGGGAAACTGAACAGTCTGAAGTTAGACAAGTCACCTGGACCAGACGGACTACACACCAGGTTTTTGAAAGAGGTAGCTGAAGAGATTGAGGAGACATTAGCAATGGATCTTTCAAGAGTCACTAGATTCAGGAATGATTCTGGAGGACTGGAAAATTTGCAAATGTCACTCCACTTTTTAAGAAGGGAAGGGAGGAAGAAGAAGGGCCAGTTAGCATGACTTCAGTATTGGCAAGATGTTAGGTTCCAACATTAAGGATGACGTTTTGGGGTACATGGGGGAGCACACAATAAAACAGGCTGAAGTCAGCATGGTTTCCTTAAGGAGAAATTTTGCCTGACAAATCTGTTGGAAACCTTTGAGAAAATAACAGGCAGGATAGACAAAGGAGAGTCAGTGGATGTTATTTACTTGTATTTTCAGAAATCTTTTGACAAAGTGCCACACATGAGGTTGCAAACAAGTTAAGAGCCCATGGTATTATAGGAAAGATACTAGTATTGGCAGAAGATTGACTAACTGGCAGAAGACAAAGAGTGCCTTTTCTGGTTAGCTGCCTGTGACTAATGGTGTCCTACAGAGGTCAGTGATGGGACTGCTTCTTTTTGGATTACATGATAATAACCTTGCTGATGGAATTGATGGATTTGTGGGCAAATCTGTGGATGATCCAAAGATAGGTGGCGAGGCAGATAGCGTTGAGGAAGCAGGGAGTTTGCAGAGGAGTTTGGAAAGTTAGGAGAATGGGCAAAGAAGTGGCAGATGGAATACAGTATAGGGAAGTGTACAGTCATGCACTTTGGTAGAAGGAAAAAAAGCATGGACTATTTCCTAAACAGGAAGCAAATTCAGAAATTGGAGGTGCAACAGAATTTCCTGAAGGTTAACTTGTAGATTTAGTCAATAATAAGGAAGGCATATGCAAGGCTGGCATTCATTTCAAGAGGACTAGAATATACATTATAAGCAAGGCTGCAATTTTTAGGCTTTATAAGTCAAACCACTCTTGGTGTATTGTGAGCAGCTTTGGGCCTCAAATCTAAGAAAGGATACACAGGCATTGGAGAGGGTTTAGAGGAGGTTTATGTGAATTAATTATCCAGGGAAAGCATTTAATTGGAGTAAGGGGAAATATGAGGCTACCAGGTAGGAGCTTGGTAGCATAAATTGGGAACAGATGTTCTCAGGGAAATGTACAGATGAAGTGTGGCAAATGTTCAGGGGATATTTGCGTGGAGTTCTGCATAGTTACGTTCCAATAAGACAGGGAAAGGATGGTAGGGTACAGGAACCGTGGTGTACAAAGGCTGTTGTAAATCTAGTCAAAAAGAAAAGAAGAGCTTACGAAAGGTTCAAAAAGCTAGGTAATGATAGAGATCCAGAAGATTATAAGACTAGCAGGAAGGAGCTTAAGAAAGAAATGGCCAGAAGGGGCCATTTGAAGGCCTTGGCGGACAAGATTAAGGAAAACCCCAAGGCACTCTACAAGTATGTGAAGAGCAAAAGGATAAGACGTGAGGGAATAGGAACAATCAAGTGTGACAGTGGAAAAGTGTGTATGGAACCAGAGGAGATAACAGAGGTACTTAATGAGTACTTAGCTTCAGTACTCACTACAGAAAAGGATCTTGGCGATTGCAGGGATGACTTACAGTAGACTGAAAAGCTTGAGCATGTAGATATTAAGAAAGAGGATATGCTGAAGCTTTTGGAAAGCATCAAGTTGGATAAGTCACCGGGACTGGACAAGATGTACCCCAAGCTACTGTGGGAGGCAAGGGAGGAGATTGCTGAGCCGCTAGTGATGATCTTTGCATCATCAATGGGGATGGGAGAGGTTCCAGAGGATTGGAGGGTTGCAGATGTTGTTCCATTATTCAAGAAAGGGAGTAGAGATAGCCCAGGAAATTATAGACCAGTGAGTCCTACTTCAGTGGTCGGTAAGATGATGGAGAAGATCCTGAGAGGCAGGATTTATGAACATTTGGAGAGGCATAATATGATTAGGAATAGTCAGCGTGGCTTTGTGAAAGGCAGGTCGTGCCATACGAGCCTGATTGAATTTTTTGAGGATGTGACTAAACACATTGATGAAGGTAGAGCAGTAGATGTAGAGTATATGGATTTCAGCAAGGTATTTGACAAGGTACCCCAAGCAAGGCTTATTGAGAAAGTAAGGCATGGGATCCAAGGGGACTTTGGTTTGTGGATCCAGAACTGGCTTGCCCACAGAAGGCAAAGAGTGGCAGTAGACGGGTCATATTCTGCATGGAGGTTAGTCACCAGTGGTGTGCCTTGGGGATCTGTTCTGGGACCCCTACTCTTCATGATTTTTATAAATGACCTGGATGAAGAAGTGGAGAGATAGGTTAGTAAATTTGCTGATGACACAAAGGTTGGAGGTGTTGTGGATAGTGTGGAGGGCTGTCAGAGGTTACAGCGGGACATTGATAGGATGCAAAACTGGGCTCAGAAGTGGCAGATGGATTTCAACCCAGATAAGTGTGAAGTGCTTCATTTTAGTAAGTCAAATATGATGGCAGGATATAATATTAATGGCAAGACTCTTGTCAGTGCAGAGGATCAGGAGGATCAGAGGGATCTTAGAGTCCAAGTCCATAGGACACTCAAAGCTGCTGTGCAGGTTGACTGTGTGGTTAAGAAAGCATACAGTGCATTGGCCTTCATCAATCGTGGGATTGAGTTTAAGAGCCAAGAGGTAATGTCGCAGCTATACAAGACCCTGGTCAGACCCCACTTGGAGTACTGTGCTCAGTTCTGGTCGTCTCACTACAGGAAGGATGTGGAAACCATAGAAAGGGTGCAGAGGAGATTTACAAGGATGTTGCCTGGATTGGGGATCATGCCTTATGAGAATAGGTTGAGTGAACTCAGCCTTTTTCCCTTGGAGTGACGGAGGATGAGAAGTGACCTGATAGAGGTGTACAAGATAATGAGAGGCATTGATCGTGTGAATAGTCAGAGGCTTTTTCCCAGGGCTGAAATGGCTAGCACAAGAGGGCACAGTTTTAAGTTGGTTAGAAGTCGGTACAGAGAAGATGTAATAGGTAAGTGTTTTTCTTTAAAAAACGCAGAAAGTAGTGAGTGTGTGGAATTGGCTACCGGCAATGGTGGTGGAGGTGGATACGATAGGGTCTTTTTAGAGACTCCTGTACAGGTATATGGAGCTCAGAAAAATAGAGGGCTATGGGTAAGCCTCGGTAATTTCTCAGGTAAAGACATGTTCGGCACAGCTTTGTGGGCCGATGGGCCTGTATTGTGCTGTAGGTTTTCTATGTTTCTATGTTAATGTATGAGGAGCACTTGATGACTCTGGGCCTGTACTCTCTGACGTTTATAAGAATAAGGGGGAGGTCTCATTTGAAACCTACCAAATATTGAAAAGCCTACACAGAGGGGGCATGGAGAAGATGTTTCTAACAGTCAGGGAGTCTAGGACCAGAGGACACAGCCTCAGAATAGTAGGATGTCCCTTTAGAACAGGGACAAGGAGGATTTTCTTTAGCCAGAGGGTGTTGAATCTGTGGAATTCATTACCACAGATGGCTGTGGAGGCCAAGTCATTAGGTATGCTTAAAGTGCAGGTTAGTAGGTTCTTGATTAATAAAGGCATCAAAGGAGAAGGCAGGAGAATGGGGTTGAGAGGGAAAATAAATCATACATGATCAAATGGCGGAGCAGACTCAATGGGCCGAACAGCCCAATTCTGTTTGTTTGTCTTATGGTCGTGTACTGTCCATTCACCTTTGGATTTTAATTTTAGGGAAAGGCCAGACTGATTGAAACAAAAGTGAACTTAATTGGCTTCAAATACTCTAGGTGTAATGAGTTTGCGAAGTATCAATTCAAATCCTGTTGGTGAGTATCCACAGCACAGATCTGAAAGAGCAACACACATCAAAGTTGCTAGTGAACGCAGCAGGCCAGGCAGCATCTCTAGGAAGAGGTACAGTCGACGTTTCAGGCCGAGACCCTTCGTCAGGACTAACTGAAGGAAGAGCTAGTAAGAGATTTGAAAGTGGGAGGGGGAAGGGGAGATCCAAAATGATAGGAAAAGACAGGAGGGGGAGGGATGGAGCCAAGAGCTGGACAGGTGATTGGCAAAAGGGATATGAGAGGATCATGGGACGGGAGGTCCAGGGAGAAAGAAAAGGAGGAGGGGCAAGGGGTACAGTCAGAGGGACAGAGGGAGAAAAAGGAGAGAGAGAGAAAGAATGTGTGTATATAAATAAATAACGGATGGGGTACGAGGGGGAAGTGGGGCATTAGCGGAAGTTAGAGAAGTCAATGCTCATGCCATCAGGTTGGAGGCTACCCAGACGGAATATGAGGTGTTGTTCCTACAACCTGAGTGTGGCTTCATCTTTACAGTAGACGAGGCCGTGAATAGGCATGTCAGAATGGGAATGGGATGTGGAATTAAAATGTGTGGCCACTGAAAGATCCTGCTTTCTCTGGCGGACAGAGCGTAGGTGTTCAGCAAAATGATCTCCCAGTCTGCGTCAGGTCTCGCCAATATATAAAAGGCCACATCGGGAGCACCAGACGCAGTATATCACCCCAGCCGACTCACAGGTGAAGTGTTGCCTCACCTGGAAGGACTGTCTGGGGCCCTGAATGGTGGTAAGGGAGGAAGTATAAGGGCATGTGTAGCAATTGTTCCGCTTACACGGATAAGTACCAGGAGGGAAATCAGTGGGGAGGGATGGGGGGGACAAATGGACAAAGGAGTCACGTAGGGAGCGATCCCTGCGGAATGCGGGGGGGGGGGAAGGGAAGGATGTGCTTAGTGGTGAGATCCCACTGGAGGTGGCAGAAGTTATGGAGAATAATATGTTGGACCCGGAGGCTGGTGGCGTTGTAGGTGAGGACCAGGGGAACCCTATTCCTAGTGGGGTGGCGGGAGGATGGAGTGAGAGCAGATGTACGTGAAATGGGGGAGATGCGTTTGAGAGCAGAGTTGATGCTGGAGGAAGGGAAGCCCCTTTCTTTAAAAAAGGAGGACATCTCCCTCGTCCTGGAATGAAAAGCCTCATCCTGAGAGCAGATGCGGTGGAGACGGAGGAATTGTGAGAAGGGGATGGCATTTTTGCAAGAGACAGGGTGAGAAGAGGAATAGTCCAAATAGCCATGAGAGTTAGTAGGCTTATAGTAGACATCAGTGGATAAGCTGTCTCCAGAGATAGAGACAGAAAGATCTAGAAAGGGGAGGGAGGTGTCGGAAATGGACCATGTAAACTTGAGGGCAGGGTGAAAGTTGGAGGCAAAGTTAATAAAGTCAACGAGCTCAGCATGCGTGCAGGAAGCAGCGCCGATGCAGTCGTCGATGTAGCGAAGGAAAAGTGGGGGACAGATATCAGAATAGGCACGGAACATAGATTGTTCCACAAAGCCAACAAAAAGGCAGGCATAGCTCGGACCCATGCGGGTGCCCATAGCTACACCTTTAGTTTGGAGGAGGTGGGAGGACCCAAAGGAGAAATTATTAAGAGTAAGGACTAATTCCGCTAGACGGAGCAGAGTGGTGGTAGAGGGGAACTGATTAGGTCTGGAATCCAAAAAGTGGAGAGCTTTGAGACCTTCCTGATGGGGGATGGAAGTATATAGGGACTGGACATCCATGGTGAAAATAAAGCGGTGGGGGCCAGGGAACTTAAAATCATCGAAAAGTTTAAAAGCATGAGAAGTGTCACAAACATAGGTAGGAAGGGATTGAACGAGGGGGGATAAAACCGTGTTGAGCTATGCAGAAACGAGTTCAGTGGGGCAGGAGCAGGCTGAGACAATAGGTCTGCCAGGACAGGCAGGTTTGTGGATCTTGGGTAGGAGGTAGACATGGGAAGTGCAAGGTGTAGGAACTATAAGGTTGGTAGTAGTGGATGGGAGATCCCCTGAGCGGATAAAGTCGGTGATGGTGTGGGAGACAATGGCCTGGTGCTCCTTAGTGGGGTCACGATCGAGGGGTAAATAAGAGGAGGTATCCGTGAGTTGTCGCTGTGCCTCGGCAAGGTAGAGGTCAGTACGCCAGACTACAACAGCACCCCCCTTATCAGCGGGTTTAATAATAAGGTTAGGATTAGTGCGGAGGGAGTGGAGAGCACAGCGTTCGGAAGGAGTGAGGTTGGAATTGGAACAAGGTGTGGTGAAGTCGAGACGGTTGATGTCCCATCGGCAGTTAGCAATAAAGAGATCCAGGGCAGGCAGAAGACCAGAGCGGGGTGTCCATGAAGAGCAGGAGGGTTGAAGATGGGAGAAGGGGTCATCGGTGGGGGTGGAAGAGTCCTTGCCGAAGAAGTAGGCTCGGAGACGGAGACGGCGGAAGAAGAGTTCCGCATCATGGCGAACGCAGAACTCGCTGAGGTGTGGGCGAAGGGGGACAAAGGTGAGGCCCTTACTGAGGACAGAGCATTCTGCCTCAGACAGTTGAAGGTCAGAGGGGATGGTAAAGACCTGGCACGGATGAGAGCTGGGATCAGAGGGGGGAGGAGGGAGGCTGGGGGTGTCAGATTCCTCGTGTTGACAGATCTGAAAGATATGCTTTTGGTACAGTCTTGTCTTCCACCCCTTATCAAACAAAATTTGAGATTGATAGAAGAAACTACTGAATATTAAACTAATGTAATATTTGATACTATACTGAATTATAAATGCTGAAATAAAACATGCAGTATTACAGGTTCCCATTTTGATGGTAGTATTTCTATGCTACTTACAAGTTAGATTTGAGGTGCACTTGAATTGGCAATTATATCTGTTATGTATTACTCCATTCATAATTACTCCTGAATGGATTAATATATTGCAGAATAATACAAACTAGCAGGCACTAGTTTAAGATCTAGTCCTTGCATAGTCAATTCTGCAGTTTGTTTCGCTCCTAGACATCAAATTCAGAAGAGGTATTAATCTCTTTGACTTGTTGACATACATTTGTTACACAATTCAGCCCTCACCAACATTTCCATTCATCACTTTCCCACAGACAACCTGCCCTACGGGCAGGCATTTTCCCCCATTGGTCGGGATACCAATATGTCAGAATGGGTTTGGAAATTTCGGACCAAAGGTAATTATTGATAGATAGGAAACTACTAATGGGAGCCAAATAAAGGGATATACTGTATATGGATGGAAGTCTGAAAAAAACCTTTCAAACAGATTGGTCATTAAAATGGAATTAATTTTCTCTCTTTGATTAAAAAACATTTTATCTAATTTTCCATCTTGTGGAAAAGATTTAATGAACATTCAAATAATCCCTATAGTAGTGAGATCATGATTTTTCTTCTAAATTAGCTTCTCTGATTGAATTCATCCACTTATCACATGCTCTTCTCTCTGCATTGCTTTTAATAACACACTATAACTGCCTCACTGTGCCCCTTTCAAATTTAAATAATGCCAGGCTGTGTTTTGAAAAATAGTTGTGATATTTCTGTCACACTAAAATCAATCCGTTTGAAAGTAATTTTTTTCAGATTCCAAATATGCAAAAAAAAAACTTCCAGAACAAAGGAAAGCCTATATCATTACAGCAAAGTGTTAATGTTCCAAGGACTAGATTTTGTGGGGTTGTGGTATTGCTCTTCAGTTTACAAAGGGCAGAAGATGGTAAGGATGGTTGTCAAAGGATTCAGCAGGAGACATGGGCAGTTGGAGAAGGCGGCAGAGAAATAGCAGATAGAGTTTAATCTGGAAAAGTGTGAAGCATTGCACTTCTATAGGGAAATATATGGCAAAATGGCAGACCCTTAGAAACATTTGTATTCAGCAGGGGTGCAAATCTATAACTTCCTGGAAGTAGCAGTACAGGTAGATAAGGTGGAAAACAAGGAGTACGGCATACTTGGGATGTTGAGTGGAAAAGTCAAGAAGTTTTGCAGCTATATAAAAATTTGGCTAGGCTACATTTGGAGTTCTGCTCACTGCATTACAGGATAAATATGGAGGTTCTGGAGAGGATGCAGAAAATATTCCAATGATGTTGCATGATTAGAGAGCTTTAGCCAGAAGGATAGCTTTGAAAAAATTGAATCCAAAGGACAAAGTAATAGAAGTATATAAAATTATGAGAGGCATGGATTGGATAGATGGTCATAGTCTTTTCCCGAGGGTGGAAATGTCAAATATCAGAGGGTACGTTGAAGGCACGAAAGTGGCAGTTTAAAAGAGATCTATGAGATTTTTTTAAAAATTTACTCAGAGAATAGAATGTGCTACCAGGAGCTGTGGAAGCACATACAACAGCAACATTTAAGAGGAATTTCGATAGGCACCTGAATAGGTAGGAGATGGAGAGATATAAACCATGAACTGGCAGAGGGGATTAGTTCAGATTGCTATTGTGGTTGGCATAGATATCATGGGTGACGGATCTATTGCTGTGCTTTCCTGTACAATGTTCTATGTTATGGTCTTTCTCCCACTAGTTCAATAATAATGTATATCCATGTAAACATTTAATCCAAATAGTCTTCACTGGGTCGCTAGTTATGATGAGAGTTAACTCATATTAAACATCAAAATTATTAGTTGCCAGCAAGCTGTGATAGAAACATAGAAAACCTACAGCAAAATACAGGCCCCTCAGCCCACAAAGCTGTGCCAAACATGTCCTTACTTTAGAAATTACCTAGGGTTACCCATAGCCCTCTGTTTTTCTGAGCTCCATGTACCTGTCCAGGAGTCTCTTAAAGACCCTATTGTATCCGCCTCCACCACCATTGCTGGCAGCCTATTCCACGCACTCACCACACTGCGTAAAAACTTACCTCTAACATCTCCTCTGTACTTACTTCCAAGCACCTTAAAACTGTACCCTCTCATGTTAGCTATTTCAGCCCTGGTAAAAAGCCTCTGACTATCCACACGATCAATGCCTCTCATCATCTTTACACCTCTATCGGGTCACCTCTCATTCTCTGTTGCTCCAAGGAGAAAAGGCCGAGGTCACTCAACCTATTCTCATAAGGCATGCTCCCCAATCCAGGCAACATCCTTGTAAATCTCCTCTGCACCCTTTCTATGGTTTCCACATTCTTCCTATGGTGAGGCGACCAGAACTGAGCACAGTACTCCAACCGGGGTCTTACCAGGGTCCTATACAGCTGCAAAATTACCTCTCAGATCCTAAATTCAATCCCACGTTTGATGAAGGCCAATACACTATATGCCTTCTTAACCACAGAGTCAACCTGTGCAGCAGCTTTGAGTGCCCTATGGACTTGGACCCCCAAACCCCTCTGATCCTCCACACTGCCAAGAGTCTTACCCATCAGTCAGGGTATCAAGGGATATGGGGAAAAAGCCAGAAATTGGAACTAGATGGGTGAATAGTTTAGCTCATGGGGGAGCTGAGGAGCAGACTCGATGGGCCGATGGGCCTACTTCTGCTCCTTTGTCTTGTGATCATGTGATTAATACTATATTCTGTCATCATATTTGACCTACCAAAATGAACCACCTCACACTTATCTGGGTTGAACTCCATCTGCCACTTCTCAGCCCAGTTTTGCATCCTATCAACATCCCCTGTAACTTCTGACAGCCCTCCACACTATCCACAACACGCCCAACCTTTGTGTCATCAGCAAATTTACTAACTCATCCCTCCACTTCTTCATCCAGGTCATGTGACAAAAAACCAAGTTATCAGAAGATTGATGCTAATAAGAGAGAGATAAGGGAGACAATGGAGAAACATTCAAAATGCTAATAAGAGAGAAGAGAGAGATTAACGAGAAAGAAACATATTTTAGATATTGACAGACCGATTGCTTTGAACCTGAACTGTTTGAAGTTTGATGGACAGGCGATACCTCAGCAAGGGGATAAAAAGAACAGGTTCGCTAAGGCACGACACACCACGAGATCACGAGATAACGAGACCCTGGAAGAGCGGTGTGTCCCCACAAGTTGGCGGGAGTTGGAGGTCTGGTTCGAGGGAACCAACCGTAGACTGACAGGGTGAAAAGGGACGATCGGCGGGAACCTGGTGTGTGTGTCCGCCCTTGCCTGGGTGCCGGGTTCACTGCAGAAGAACGGTCGTATCCGGAACGGAGGGGTCACAGTCGGTGACCACAGAAGACATAAAAGGGTTCGCCCGAAAGCTAACTGCGAAGAACATCAAAGGTCTGTTTGAATCAAAATTTGCATTCTCTCTCTCTCCAACGGCACAACAGCGATTACTGCAAACTGTACTAAGCTGAACTGAACTCTGCGTCACTTGAGACTGATCATTTTACCCCTAGACTGCGATAGAGCTTGGTTGATTCCTATTACCCTAGTTCTGTGTACATGTGTGTTTTATCATTGCTGACCTGTTGCATTTATATCCTTACGATTAGAGTACTGTGTTACTTATTTCTTTAATAAAACTTTATTAGTTTCTGTTAAACCAGACTCCAACATGTGGTCCATTTCTGCTGGTTTGGCAAACCAGTTATGAAGTACGTAACAGTAATTTATAAAAATCACGAACAGTAGGGGTCCCAGAACAAATCCCTGAGGCCCACAACTGGTGACCGACCTCCATGCAGAATTTGACCCATCTGCAACCACTCTTTGCCTTCTGTGGGCAAGCCAGTTCTGGATCCACAAAGCAATGTCCCCTTGGATCCCATGCCTCCTTACATTCTCAATAAGCCTTGCATGGGGTACCTTATCAAATGCCTTGCTGAAATCCATATACACTACATCTACTGCTCTACCTTCATCGATGTGTTTAGTCACATCCTCAAAAAATTCAATCAGGCTCGTAAGGCACGTTTGGCCTTTGACAAAACCATGCTGACTACTCCTAATCATATTATACCTCTCTGAATGTTCATAAATCCTACCTCTCAGGATCTTCTCCATCAACTTACCAACCACTGAAGTAAGACTCACTGGTCTATAATTTCCTGGGCTATCTCTACTCCCTTTCTTGAATAAAGAAACAATATCCGCAACCCTCCAATCCTCCAGAACCTCTCCCGTCCCCATTGATGATGCAAAGATCATCGCCAGAACTCCACCTGTCACTTCTTAGCCCAGTTTTGCATCCTATCAATGTCCCGCTGTAACCTCTGACAGCCTTCCATACTATCCTGAAACTATTATGACACTTCATCAGACTTTATGCTGATTAATTATTTTCGTAATATTAAAAAAACTGGTTTTACAAAATAGAAAATTTCAGAACAGAAGCAGCATTAAGCAGTTTAGAAATTTAGTTTATTTTATGGTACAAGGTCCAATGTTACATTAAAGGGAAAAAAAATCTATTGGCAACCTAGAAAATTAGCAACAAAAGTAGATACTGTAATTTTAAAAGTTAGTTCTCTCCACCACCAGAAAAATAGTCCTTTATTAACTGACAATGCTGAACTCCATAGAAAATGATGCAACGATAAAGCAAGAAAGAACCTGATTTAAGCAGTTACAGGCTCAAATAAGCAACTTCCAGAGTAGTCACGGTTGTCACACTGATCAAAGAAAAAAAATCCTATGCCAAATTTTTAAAACAATTGTAATTTCTACAACAATTTACAACAAAAACAAACCATTCTGAACAGAGTCAAGACTTAGTTCCAAGCTAGAGTTTTACTTTGAGATTAGCCTTAAATTTAGTTTTACAGTTCATAACCTAGGTGTTGGAATAAAGTTTAAATGTTTCAAATTTAAGTCAAAACTGTGTTATAACTACACCTAAACTCCACTTTGTTATTGTATACTTGAGCAATATTTATTAATGAAAGGGAAAGTACATTACATCAATCTGTTGGCGATGTTTTGCGGCTGTAAGTAACAGGATAGAGAAGGGGAAGCCAGTAGAAGTGGTGTATTTGATAAAATGCCACACAAGAGACTACCAAACAAAACTAAAGAACATAGGCTTGTGGGTGTAGAGCACAGACTCAGCACTGACTAATGAATGGAAAACAGGGTCGGAACAAATGGGTCAGTTTTAGATTTTTGGTTTAGCTCTAACTATGAAATGCTGGATCTTCAGATTTACACAAACTATAGCAATAATATGGATGAGGGGGCCGAGTATAATCAATGGCAAAACTCCAATATTCTGGCACCTTCCTACTGCCAGACCTACAGGCTAATATTCTGGACTAATGGATGTCACCTATTAATACCCAATACAATTTGGTTCGTTTGCTTTACATGTTACACTGTAGGATATTACATTTTCTAGTGAACCTGGTGAATGTAAAGGATGTAGGAATATGTGTTCCTCCTTGATCCGTTTTGAGTGAATTTATAACATTTATTAATTTTTCTGGATGACTGAGCCCAATGTTTATGACCTATTCCTGAAAGCCCTTGCAAAGGTGGTGGTGACCTTGAACCATTGTAATATTTCTAGTGAAAGTGAATACTCAGCTACATGGAAGGAATGTCAATTTCCAGATCAGGATGGTGCATAATTTGGTGAGGAAGCTGATAGTGATGGTATTTCTTCCATAGGGGTCTCTCTAACATTCTTCGGAGAGATTTATCAGGAGCGCAGTATACAAAGGGCCCTCAGTATTATTGAGAATCCCACCCATCCATTCAGCATCCTCTTTGATTTTCTACCATCAGGCAGGAGACTACGATGCATAAAGCAAGTGTGTTTGTGTACTACTGTGCTTTACACTCTGGTTTCTATATATATTATTATGGTTTTAGGTACAAGCATATTGTTAAGTAACAATAAACTTGACTTAACTATACACCTGCTCCTGTTATCCTTCTTGGTGATAGAGGTGACAGATTTGGAAGATGCACTCAGAACAATTGACTGTAAGGCACTTTAAGGTGGCGCACCCGAGATACAAGGAATGAACATTTAGGGTGGTAGTTTGGTGCAAGCAAAGTGCTCTGTTTTGCTGTTTTGTTCTGAATGGTGTCGAGTTTCTTGACAGCAACCCAGGCTTCACAAACGACGAGTATTCAATCATACCACTAGCCACATCTTCTCTTCCCTAACACTTTCTGCAAGGACCACTCCCTCTATGACTCCCAACACACGCATTTCTTCCTTACCCTTGGCACTTTTCCCTATCTTGTAGTAGCTGTAACACTTGCCCTTACACGTCCTCCTTAAGGGACTTAACCAGCCCTTCCAGGTGTAACAAAAGTTCACATATAGCCCTCCAACCTGGTCTATTGCATTCGGTGCTCCCAGTCTGGCCTCCTCTACATCAGATTCAGTGACCATTTCACAGAACACCTGTGTTCAGTCAGCAATAGCCATCCCAAACCCCCAGATGCAGACCATTTTGACCTCACTTCCCATTCCCACAATGATCTGGCTATCTTTGGCCTTCTCTACTGCCAGGGGATGAACACCACCCTATATTCCACATCGATAGTCTCAACGGTGTAAATATTCATGTCAACCCAATTGTATATGTAACTCTCGCTTCGGCTAGCGGCTTAATAAAGGGGGTGATAGTCCCCAGCCCAGCCAAACTTAAGAAATCTCAAACACAAAATAATCTGCAGATGGTGTTGTCAAAGGAAAGCAAATGCCATGTCTTCACCATCCCCTCTGACCTTCCCCTCTCTGAGGCAGAACGTTCTGTCCTTAGCAAGGGCCTCACTTTTGTCCCCCTCCGTCCACACCTCAGTGAGTTCCGTGTCCGCCATGACGCTGAACTCTTCTTCCGTCGCCTACGTCTCCGAGCCTACTTCTTTGGCAAGGATTCCCCTCCTCCTACTGATGACCCCTCCTCCCATCTTCAACCCTCCTCCTCCTCCTGGACACCCCGCCCGGGCCTTCCACCTGCACTCGATCTTTTTATCTCTAACTGTCGCCGAGACATCAACCGTCTCATCTTCACCACTCCTCTCTCCTGTTCCAACCTCACTCCCTCTGAACGCACTGCCCTCCACTCTCTCCGCACTAATCCCTACCTCACCATCAAACCCGCTGACAAAGGTGGTGCTATAGTAGTCTGGTGGACGGATCTCTACCTCACAGAGGCCAAACGACAGCTCTCTGACACCTCCTCTTACTTACCCCTGGAACAGGACCCCACCAAAAAACATCAAACCATTGTCTCCCGTACCATCACTGCCCTTATCAACTCCGGAGACCTTCCATCCTCAGCCACTAAACTCATTATTCCCACACCCCGTACCGCTCGGTTTTACCTCCTCCCCAAGATCCACAAGCCTGACTGTCCCGGCAGACCCATAGTTTCTGCCTGCTCCTGTCCCACCGAACTTGTATCTGCCTACCTGGACTCCATTTTGTCACCCATAGTTCAGTCTCTCCCCACCTACATCCAGGATACATCCCATGCCCCCCACCTCTTCAATAACTTCCAGTTCCCCGGTCCCAGCCGCTTCATTTTTACTGTGGATGTCCAATCCTTATATACCTCCATTCCCCATCAAGAAGGCCTCAAAGCTCTCCGCTACTTTCTGGATAATAGACCTCACCAGTTCCCCACCACCACTACCCTCCTCCGGTTGGGGGAACTGGTTCTCACACTTAATAACTTCTCTTTTGGCTCTTCCCACTTTCTTCAGACTAAAGGTGTAGCTATGGGAACTCGCATGGGACCCAGCTACGCCTGCCTCTTCGTTGGTTATGTGGAACAGTCTGTGCTCCAAACGTATTCTGGTACTGCTCCCCAACTTTTCCTTCAATACATTGACGACTACATTGGTGCTGCTTCCTGCACCCATGCTGAGCTCGTCAATTTCATTGACTTTACTTCAAACTTCCACCCAGCCCTCAAATTCACTTGGTCTATCTCTGACACTTCTCTCCCCTTTCTCAATGTCTCGGTCTCCATCTCTGGAGACAGACTGTCCACTGACATCTTCTACAAGCCCACTGACTCTCATAACTACCTCGACTATACCTCTTCCCATCCCGCCACATGCAAAAATGCCATTCCCTATTCCCAGTTCCTCCGTCTCCGCCACATCTGCTCCCAGGATGAGGCTTTCCATTGCAGGACATCTCAAATGTCCTCTTTCGTTAAGGTTCGCGGCTTCCCTTGTACGGTGATCAATGATGCCCTCACCCGCATCGCCTCCATTTCCCGCACTTCGGCCCTCACCCCATCTTTCCGCCACCACAACAGGGACAGAGTTCCCCTTGTCCTTACCTACCAGCCCACCAGCCTCCGGATCCAGCACATTATCCTCCGCAACTTCCGCCACCTTCAACAGGACCCCATCACTAAGCACATCTTTCCCTCTCCACCCCTCTCCGCAGGGATCAATCCCTCTGCGACTCACTTATCCGCACATCCATCCCCATGGATCTTCCACCCAGCACTTATCCCTGTAAGCGCAAGTGCTACACCTGTCCCTGCACCTCCTCTCTTGCCACCATTCAGGGCCCCAAACAGTCCTTCCAGGTGAGACAACACTTCACTTGCGAATCTGTTGGGGTCATCTATTGCATCCGGTGCTCCCGGTGTGGCCTCCTCTACATCGGTGAAACCCGACGCAGATTGGGGGACCGCTTCGTCCAGCACCTCCGCTCCATCCGCCACAACAGACAGGATCTCCCGGTAGTCTCCCACTTCAACTCTGCTTCCCATTCCCATTCAGATATGTCCATATATGGCCTCCTCTACTGCCATGATGAGGCTAAACTCAGGTTGGAGCAGCAACACCTCATATACCGTCTAGGTAGTCTCCAGCCCTTTGGTATGGACATAGAATTCTCCAGCTTCCAGTAATTCCCTCCCCCTCCCTTCCTCTATCCCTATTTCACTCTGCCCCCTTCCCCAGCTGCCTATCACCTCCCTCATGGTTCCACCTCCTTCTACGACTTCACATTGTTCTCCTGCCAATCACCTCCCTGCTTCCCCTCCCCCACCTCTTTGTCTTTCAAATTACTGTTTTTTTCAACTACCAGCATTCTTCAAACCCTCCCCAAAGTCCTTCCTTCAGTCCTGACGAAGGGTTTCGGCCCTAAACGTCGACTAATCTTTTCAACTGATGCTGACTGACCTGCTGAGTTCCTCCAGCGCATTGTGAGTGTTCCTTAAGAAATCTCATTTGGGTGGATGCTGCATGATGTGTCCCCTATTACAAATCAGTGCCCCAAAAATACCAACAGTACACAATACGCAATTAAACGATTAGGTTTTATAATTCTTACTTTGACTATATGGTTAATAAAGAAACAGAAAAAAAAAAGAAAAAAGACCCAATCTTATGAAACAGTCTATTGCGCAATGTTAGAGCTCACTGATTAGCCGATTGTCCAACATCCACCTCCTCCCACCATCGCTGCCCTTCGGACCCTTGCTCCAAATCCACCCCATCTGGTGGTCTACCAACTCCCTCCATTCGCATCTTCTCTCCTCATCTCTCCCCGGCAAAAGACAGTGAAAATCTCTCTTCTGGACTCACAGGAACAACAGCATTCCAAACCCCATTATCTCTAGTCACATACCCAAACATTGCTGCTACAGAGAAACCACTACATTATCAGTGAAACCTTACAGCATGTTACATATAAATATTGAGTTTTCCAATCTTAGGTAAACACCCCACCCTTCTTCTGTACTTCCCCAGTTCAGCTCCTCTGGTCCTCCTATTATTGACTTCTTCCCACCATCCCTCAGCCTCCTTTAGACATTTTTGTCTGCTTCCTGGTCCATCCACCTAATTTTACAGGCAGATTTTGCCCCTGCCCCCCCCCCACTTCATCCGATTGTTCATCTCTCCCTTCTCCTCGCATGGTCCCATTCTCACCTCCTTTACTAATCCATATCCAACTCTGGTAGCACTTTGTGTTCCTGCTTATCTCCCTCAGCAACCGGCTCCCAGTTTCACACTCCCCTCTCCCCACCTTGCACCATCTGTGTTTCTTTTAAAACCCATTTTCCTCTCTCTCCTCATCTGCCTCCATTGGTCATTCACCTGAACAAATCTTCCAACTCCACCACTTTTCACCTCCTTCACCTGGCAACACCTGCCTGTCACCTCACACCCTCCTCAGTCCAACAATCACTTTGGTATCCTTCATTCCCCCTCTCCACTCTGTGCTGATCATCTCCACTCTCAGTCCTGATGCAGGGTTTCAACCTGAAACGTCAAGGTTTCAACCAGATGCTGTTCAATCCACTGAATTTATTTAGAGATACAGCAGGGTGACAGGCCCTTTCAACCGAACGAGCCTGGGCCGCACACTTTATAGCCGGGTGACTCCCTACTTCCCTGTATGTCTTTGAACTGTGGGAGGAAACTGGAGCACCCGGAGGAGGCACAAAGAGCACGTGAAAACTCCTTACAGACAGCAGCAGATGGTTTGTCCGGACTCTAGTGGCTACAGTCTCTCGTGTCTCTGTTCGATCACATTCCTAACATGGTGAACCTGCTTTGGGGTACAAGGTGGTGAGACACTCACTGCACGAAACCATCCTCTAACCTGCTTGTGTAACTAGGGTATTGATGTGGCTAGTCTGGTTAAATTCTGCTGAATGGGAAATTAGGGATGTCAACGGCATTGAATCCCAAGAACAGAAGATCAGAAAGGATACATGGGGAAATAGCAAAGGGACCTGAAGTTGTCATGGCTAATTTTAATCTAGGGTGGTGGGGTGGAGACATGTCTCTACAAAGGAGGTGTAAGGCACTCCTTCCCTCTGCCAGCCTGCAGCTCAGCTTTGTGCAAGATGTAGCACCCACTTAGCCTCCTGATCAGGGTCACGTGAAGTCCCAGGAGCAGGTCATGTGAGCAGCTGGTGCATATCAAAAGTCCTGGTCATGTGACCACTGGTGCTGGGCAGACAATACCACATGGCACATACTGAACGAACAATTTTTTAATCTGCACGTCAACTGGAACAAATTGGAGCAGATCTAAGTCACTTCTCAAGTAGGAGTTGATACGGTTCATCAACAACCCCTCAAAACGGTTCATCACAGCGGATGGGAGTGCTTCTGGATGACAGTCATTGAGGTGAGTCACCACGCTCTGCTTGGGCACAGGTACAAGTGAAGCCTGTTTGAAGCAGGTGGGTATTCCAGTCTGCCAGAGTGAGAGGTTAAAGATCTGTTAATGCTCCAGCCAGTTGATCAACTCTGGCCTTTAGTACTCGGTCAGGTAACCCGCCTGAGCCTACTCAACTTGCTGCCACCACCCAGGTTTCATCACTTACGAAGCACCAGTAGCGTTATCCTGTTCATTTTTTAACTTGTGTTGTAAATACACCTTATGTTAAATGTCAATCTTCGGGAATACATTTTAATATTGGTGGATTTCTTTGTGACAAGATTCCATTATCTGTTGTGTGTGAGTTAAATGTGCTGTGTTGTGTGTCTTTGTCCAGAAGAATGTCGTTTTGTTTGGTGGTATGCATGTTCAATGGTTCCTTTTAATATCAGGGAATGCACACAATCCACAACCTGAAATTCTTGTTCTTCACAGACATCCACGAAACAGAAGAGTACCCCAAAGAATGAATGACAGCAAAACATGAGAACCCCAAAGCCCCCTACTCCCCCCACACAAGCAAAACATGAGAACCCCAAAGCCCCCTACTCCCCCCCACACAAGCAGCAGCAAAGCAGTGACCCTCACCGTCCCCCTCCCCCTCCCCCACTATTCCAGCAAAGAGCCATCACCCACCAAGCGAGCAATAGCAAAGGTCCCAAAGAAAGACCATGATCTGCAGTCAAACGAGAGCGAATCGTTCACCCGACAACTCAACATACCGCAGGGACGCAGAGTGACACCCTTCCCACAGCAAGTATACAATTGAATGACGACAACTTGAATTCGATCTTCCATCCAAATTCCACCGCTCATCAGGACGCTAAGGGCAATTTACATTAGCCAATTAACTTACCCATAAATGCAAGAAGTACAAAACTAAGTGGAAATGGGCTTCAGATGGTCATGCCAAAACAGCTGGAAGTTCTAAGATATTCCTAAGACTCCACACAAAGATGATCCGGTGCACCCCTCCCCTGCTGTAAAGTATAATTTTTTTACATCTGTTTCTTGGCAGCACCCTCGCTCCTAATAGAATGTTGGAAGTGCTGGTGAATTATTTTTAGCCATGAACGTTGACAGTCTTACCTGCTCAGAGGATCCAAATAAGTTCAAACTACGTATACATTGTTCTTTTTCAACTGCAGTGAGAGTTAGCTCCCCAGATGCCGATATGGTGCCTTCCTGTACTTTCTGCTTTGATTTCTAAATCCAACTACTGTGGTACTTCATAGTTTAAACTTAGCATTAATAAATAATTCATCAACGCCGGCAAGAACTGCAGCAAAAATGCAAATCAATTAAGAACTACAAATTGTAGTGTTCAGGAAATAAATAATTCTTCAGCAGTGCGTATAGTAAAAATTTCCAATGGTAACAAAATAAACGATACAATGTACAGGACGTACTCACTTTGTAAAATAGTTGTAGCTCAGATTTTCCCTCGATTGTCGTTGCAGGGGAATGAGTGGTGAAACTTTGGTCAAAGATTGCGTTTTTTTATATATTTCTTAACAAGTATTGCATAAACAACAGTTTCCGGGTGGCAGAGGCCCCGCCTTGTTAAAGGAACAACTACGGCCGGCTAAAACATCATTAATCATCCGGTTGCAGTTTGTAGGCATTGTACATTTGTGCAGCACCGCAGAAAGTAAGGTTCGATACCACAGCGGTACCTTTACACTTCTCCGGTCTGTTTCTGGAATCTACCCGAACATTTAAAATGAGGTGGTTTATGGAAAGGACTTTCTTCGTAACAGAAGGTTATTCTGGATTTAATCTGAAATTCAATTGGCGGCATTTAATCTGACTGCTTCCCCTCACATCTAAATATGCCTGATTATCAAAAATCTCAAACAACAGGAATTCTGCAGATGCTGGAAATTCAAGCAACACACATCAAAGTTGCTGGTGAACGCAGCAGGCCAAGCAGCTTTGATGTGTGTTGATCAAAAATCTCAGTTAATTTGAACAATTGAGCTTGTATCAACTGCCCTGCGTGAATCAGTTTCAAATTTCTACTACCCCTTAAATTTTAGAAACATAGAAACATAGAAAATAGGTGCAGGAGTAGGCCATTCAGCCCTTCCAGCCTGCACCGCCATTTATTATGATCATGGCTGATCATCCAACTCAGAACCCCGCCCCAGCCTTCCCTCCATACCCCCTGATCCCTGTAGCCACAAGGGCCATATCTAACTCCCTCTTAAACATAGCCAATGAACTGGCCTCAACAGTTTGCTGTGGCAGAGAATTCCACAGATTCACCACTCTCTGTGTGAAGAAGTTTTTCCTAATCTCGGTCCTAAAAGGCTTCCCCTCTATCCTCAAACTGTGACCCCTCGTTCTGGACTTCCCCAACATCGGGAACAATCTTCCTGCATCTAGCCTGTCCAATCCCTTTAGGATCTTATACGTTTCAATCAGATCCCCCCTCAATCTTCTAAATTCCAACGAGTACAAGCCCAATTCATCCAGTCTTTCTTCATATGAAAGTCCTGCCATCCCAGGAATCAATCTGGTGAACCTTCTTTGTACTCCCTCTATGGCAAAGATGTCTTTCCTCAGATTAGGGGACCAAAACTGCACACAATACTCCAGGTGTGGTCTCCCCAAGGCCTTGTACAACTGCAGTAGTACCTCCCTGCTCCTGTACTCGAATCCTCTCACTATAAATGCCAGCATACCATTCGCCTTTTTCACCACCTGCTGTACCTGCATGCCCACTTTCAATGACTGGTGTATAATGACACCCAGGTCTCGTTGCACCTCCCCTTTTCCTAATCGGCCACCATTCAGATAATAATCTGTTTTCCTATTTTTGCCACCAAAGTGGATAACTTCACATTTATCCACATTAAATTGCATCTGCCATGAGTTTGCCCACTCACCCAACCTATCCAAGTCACCCTGCATCCTCTTAGCATCCTCCTCACTGCTAACACTGCCACCCAGCTTCGTGTCATCCGCAAACTTGGAGATGCTGCATTTAATTCCCTCATCCAAGTCATTAATATATACTGTAAACAACTGGGGTCCCAGCACTGAGCCTTGTGGTACCCCACTAGTCACCGCCTGCCATTCTGAAAAGGTCCCGTTTATTCCCACTCTTTGCTTCCTGTCTGCTAACCAATTCTCCACCCACACCAATACCTTACCCCCAATACCGTGTGCTTTAAGTTTGCACACTAATCTCCTGTGTGGGACCTTGTCAAAAGCCTTTTGAAAATCCAAATATACCACATCCACTGGTTCTCCCCTATCCACTCTACTAGTTACATCCTCAAAAAATTCTATGAGATTCGTCAGACATGATTTTCCTTTCACAAATCCATGCTGACTTCGTCCGATCATTTCACCGCTTTCCAAATGTGCTGTTATCACATCCTTGATAACTGACTCCAGCAGTTTCCCCACCACCGACGTTAGGCTAACCGGTCTATAATTGCCCGGTTTCTCTCTCCCTCCTTTTTTAAAAATTGGGGTTACATTAGCCACCCTCCAATCCTCAGGAACTAGTCCAGAATCTAACGAGTTCGAAAGGTCCGTCTTTAATTTTCAAGTCAGGTCTCCTGGTCCCAATGCCCTAATTAATGGAAATAGATTTTCTCTAGTTTACCAACTGACTGTAATAACATGGCAAAGACTATCAAATCACTTCCATGGTCTTTTAAATTCCGGGAAATACAACAACTTTAAGACCTTAGAAATGAGCCCCTTGGAGAAAAAGTTCTACCAAATCCATACCTCACTCTCTTCAAGATCAATATATTTATTGTGTGATGCCCATATGTTCTCAAGGTAAGCCATGTGTGTTCTAACTATGACTTTATATAATACAATACAGCTAAAATATAATGCATACTCCCTTATATTCTACTTGGCTTAAATGTCAGAATTCCATTAGACATTTCAATTTAATGTATGCTGTTGTAATGCATGCTGTTTTGTGTTGTATATTCCCTAAGGTACATTGGACTGTCACTATTTTTAGCTTTGCACCATTTAGAGTACATATCTAATTATCCATACAACTTCAAAGCTCACATTTGCCATTAGGATATCCAGATTCCATACTTTTTCCCAAGACTTTTTTTTAACTATATTCTGAAATCACTTCTTACTACTTCTCAATTCCAACAACACCTCAGCACTCATATCAATTACAAGACTTCCATTCAACACAATTGTGTTGCCATATGCACCTTCCCTAATGCACCCTCTTTTCCATTAGATTTATGTAAAGCTTCCTTAGCCTGATTCCTAATGAGCTACCAAACATCCCTCCTTGGTAACATTTCTACCTAAAGGTAGGCCCTTAGAAAAATTGCCAACTACACCCTTTTCAACAGATTGATATTTCACTCTTCTAACCCACTGAACCATGCCCCATCTCTCCTCTGATGCAAAATCTTTAAATACTCTTCTAACCTACTGAACCATGCTCAGTCTCTCCTTCTGATGCAGCGTCCTGAAATATGTTGATGCCTCAGTACTCTGTGCCCATCATGTTTGACTGTCTCTGACCCATTACAGTAGTGAAATGGGTCAAACCAGAGTCAGAAACAAAACCCTGTAGAGGAACACTCTCCATTTGACCCATCCTTTGTAACCCTGTCCTACATTTTAAATACCATCTGCAGCAGGGGGCATCTTCCAGTTACATACCAATAACGTCTTTTCCTGCTTCCCACTAACTCCACTGTCTTTCTCCGATGACTCAGCCAAAACTTAATCCACAATTTGGCTTATTGGTTCCTACGAATCAGAATCCGCCCCCCCCGCCCCCACCACCACCCTTGCTATTGAATTTTGCTTAGGCTACAGCAGGGAATCTTTCTTTTTCTTTTTCTTCTTCTTACAGAAACATCTGCATGATGCTAAGCTAGGGCACGTCATCAGTCATGTTACCTAGGGTCGTCAGGTATTTCAGGTCTTTCAACATCATACACCCTCGCCCAGGCAACCCGACCGGGGTCGATCAAACCCCGGCCTGTGCCCTAGCAGCAACCTACGGATCTGCCCTCTTTATCCAGAGCCATCTTGACGCTTTCTCTGCTGCATCTGTGGTGGCAGAAATGGCTCTCTTTCTTCTCTGTCCCGTGATTCCAAATGCAGTGTATACTTTGCAGAGCGACTGGCCTGCAAAGCCACGGCACTTGACCTCCACAGGCCAACACCTTGCTCTCCAGCCTCTTCTTTGGCAGTTGTTCTTCAGATCTTCATACTTGGCTCTTTTCCGCTTGTAGGCCTCCTCCATGCATTCTTCTCATGGCACGGTAAGTTCAAGCATAAGAACATGCTTCGATCAGTCGGACCACAACACAATGTCGGGCCGCAATGTAGTCTCTGTGATGTGGGGAGGAAACTGCAGCTGTTTTCCCAGGTCTGCTTTTAGCTTCCAGTCCTGCGCAGTGAAGAGCAGCCCTGTTGCTTTCTGGTGTTCTGTTGGTCTTTCCCCCTCTTTGACAAAGCAGATGGTATTCTTGACCGGACTTGTTTTCCAGCAGATGTTAAGGGTGCTGCAGATTGTCTCAGCAATTGTCTGGAGGGCCTGGTCATGCCGCCACCGATAACGGCCATCAGCAAGAGCTCTGGGGCAGCAGCTCAAAATATGCTCTCGTGTACCAGTCTTCTCACAGAGGGGGCAAGCTGGTCGTTCTACAGCAGCGGTCCCCAACCACCGGGCCGCAAAGCATGTGCTGCAAGGCTGCAAGGAAACAATATGAGTCAGCTGCATCTTTCCTCATTCCCTGAAACGCACTGTTGAACTTGAACATAGGGTTGCCAACTGTCCCGTATTTGCCGGGACATCCTGTACATTGGGCTAAATTGGTTTGTCCCATATTTCCCCCGCTAAGGTAGAGCGTTCCTATGAAACCGTTTGTAAGCCAAAATGGCATGAAGTGAAAAAGCAATTACCATTAATTTATATGGGAAAAATTTTTGAGCGTTCACAGACCCAAAAAATAACCTACCAAATCACGCATAAAACTTAAAATAACACTAACATATAGTAAAAGCAGAAATGATATGATAAATACACAGCCTATATAAAGTGGAAATAATGTATGTACAGTCTAGTCAGGAAGATGAAGGCAAAACCGATTTATGGGGAAAAAAATCCGCACGTACGCACATGCGCACAGACTCGCCCGCGCAATGCTTCATGGTCGTGGTAGTCTTTCTCGGGGTAAACCCAAGTGTCCCATATTTGACTGCTACTTTTGTCCCTTATTTGGGAGTGAGGAAATTGGCAAGCCTAACTGTAAAAGACATGTTGAGGTGAGTTTAACCCTACTTGAACATCCACCCCCCCCCCCGCCCCCGTTGGCCAGTCCGCAAGAATATTGTCAATATTAAACCGGTTCACGGTGCAAAAAAGGTTGGGGACCCCTGTTCTACAGGCCCCAGCGGTGCAGGTTGGATGGGCTAGGAAGGACGTCATAAACAGCCTGGATAAGGAACTTGACGCGGTGTGGATCCACCTTCCAGAGATCGTTCCTCGTGATCTTTCGCTCGATTACCTGCTCCCATTTGGTCCAGGCTCCTTGCTGTTTCATTTCCACTGCTCTGCTGGTCCTCTCCTCCTCCACAGCTGTCCCTACTTCATTCTGGACCAGTTCTTGTCGCTCTTTCCCTTGTACTTTGTTAAAATGGGAGGCTTTAAGGCTTCCAAGTCCAGCTATCCCCTTGGCGACTGCCCCCATCAGCACTTTGTGGCGCAGTCACACCTCAGCTTCTCCCACTGCAGCTTCTGCTCTCCACTTTCTTCCAGCTCTCACTGCCACTCCTGCTCTGGCAACCTTTGGATCTGAAGATTCCCAGTACCGCAGCACCTCTCTTGCTCGCAAAACCTTGAACTCCTCCTGGATGGATTTCAGGGGGAGCCTCAGTTTGTAGTTATTCCCGTACAGAGCGATGCTGCTGAAGTTCCTTGGTGAACCCAGCCACCTTCGCAGGAACGAGCTGACTACCCTCTCTAATTCAGCAACAGTGGAAATTGGAAACTCTCAGAGAAGCAGTGGCCAGAGGATTCTTGGTAGAAAACAGTGCTGGTAAACCCATGCCTTAAACCGCCCTGGAAAGCCAGTCCTGTCAACCTCCTGCAACCAGTGTTCAAACTCCCCACAGGTGTTTCTTATTGCCGCCTTATCTCTGAGTGTTGCATCAAACATCTTCCCAGGACTTTTAACAGGGTTCTCTGTGATGGTAGGAATTGGAATGTCCTCCACAGAGAAACAAAATTTCTCCTGTACTCTCCCCTTCTTCAGCACTACAGATCTTGATTTTGCAGGCTTAAGGGACATCCTTGCCCACCTCATCAACCTTTCCAGCCCCTTAAGAATCCACCGAGCACCAGGCACTGACTCCGTAGTGACAGTCAGGTCATCCGTGAAGGCTCGTATTGGTGGTTGGCGGACCCCAGATCTTGATTTTGGGCCTCGACACTCTGGCTCTGCAGATTTTATCAGCATGTTCATTGCCGAAAAGGATGACTGAGATGGTGCAGGCTGTGATGATACCAATCTCCAGCCTGCACCAGTCTGATGTCATTGGCCCTGTTGAGACTCTCAGCTGGAACTCGTTGTAGTAGTCCATAAGGAGGCCTCTGATTTCTTCAGGAACATGGTGCCCCCTCAGAGCGTCTTCAACAAGCTTGTGGGGGATTGATCCATAGGCATTGGTCAAGTCCAACCACAAAACCACCCTTATTCTGTCTGGCCTCTCTCAGGAGCTGCGTGATGACTCCAGTGTGCTCCAAGCAGCCTGGTACCCTTGGATCGCCACCCTTCTGGACGGAGGTGTCGATATAATTGTTCCTCAGGAAGTACTCTGTTAGATACTTTGCCACCACGCTGAAGAAGATCTTCCCTTCAACACTCAGCAAGGGTATTTTCCTAAACTGGCTGATGTTCTCGGAGTTCTCTTCTTTTGGAATCCACATTCTGCTTGCATACTTCCATTGCTTGGGCACTTTGCCTCTCTTCCAGATGATCCTGAGGATTCTCCACAGCCATCGGAGAAGCCAGGGGCAGCGTTTGTAGATGTTGTAGGTGGTGCCACTCGGACCAGGGGTTGAGCTAGCTCTGGCTTTCTTGACTACTTGCTGAACCTCCTTGAAGAGAGGTTCTTGAAGGTCGAAAGCCTCTGTTGGTTCAGTGGGGGCGATGAGGGCCTCACAGTCTCCCAGTTCAACTTCTCTGTCTGGGTTACTGAAGGTGCTTCGAAGATGGTGGTTCATCTGTTCCTTTGTGCAGGACAGCTTTCCGCTTCTCTTCTGACCCAGCAGCTGCTTGGTGAACAGAAATGGGTTGCTGATAAATACAGATCTCTTCTGTGTTCTTTCTGTCCTGGGCCTCCGATATTGCTCCGCTCTTCCCAGAGTTATGAGCCTTTTCCTCAGCATCACACGCACTTCTTCCAGTGGTGCCCTTTCCTCATGGTTTGCCAATTTATGTTGTTGCTTGAGCGCCTTGAGCTCTTTCCGGATGTTGTGGATTTTGGTGGCTCTGTTGTTTTTAACAGATGGCTGTTTGGCCTGCTTCACTTCCTTGGTACCAAATCTTTCTGCTGCCACAGTTATGATCACTGTTGTCATTATCTGCAATCTCCTCTCCACACCACATTTGGCCACTGTTTCCAACACTAGATCTACGTCCTCATCAAATCTTTGGCACTCTGCTGCCTGGCAGGCTTTGGGCCATCTGATCCGTACAGTCTGAGATGTGATGTTGGGATGCACAGCTTGCACCACGCAGAGGCTCACTTTCTGATAATAGGTCCTGGAAAACAGTAGCCCAGTCTGTCAGTGGAAGGATCCACTAGTTTGGCTGACAGATCTGAAAAGAAAAATGATTATACTCTGAGCAAAACCTCAGAAAGATTAAATCTTAAAAAAGGGCCATTAGTCCATTGTGTCTGTGCTAGGCAAAAGAAAGCTGTCTGGCTTGCTCTGATCGATCAACATCAGGATCATTATGGTGGAGGTCTTGGCTCTTCAATGCACATTCAAGTACTTTGTAAAGGTGACGAGCACCTCTCCTTCCACTGGTCTTTCAGCAAGCGAGTTCCAGACCCCATCCACTGTCTGGTAAAATTTCATTCCATCATCTCACTACTAATGCTTCGACTAGATTTATAAAAGATACATAAACTCTTCAGGTATATAAAATGATGAGAGATATGGACTGCTGGGATGCTTTCAAATATCGGATGTAGATAGAGCTAGAGCATACTGACTTTGTGTAAGGTGCAATAGATTTAGCGATGACCTGAGGTGGACATTTTACACCCAGAGAACAGATACCTGGAATACACTGCTTAAGAACATACGAAGGTCATTGACAACATTGAAGAAGTGAAGAGGACAAGTGCTAGGGATGGAAGGAGACAGTTCAAGTGCTGGTTGACATGGAAGTGGAGGCCTGACTAGCCTGTTTCCGTGTTGTAATACCTACTTCCATGCTCAAGTCCCTAGGACCCTCACTTACACTGTCCAAGTCCCTCATATACTTCCTATCAACTCTCCTCTCACCCTCCTCTATTCTAGCCAATTCAATCTTTTCTCGTGACTAAATTGTTCATCAATCAGGGCTACTCTCTTTACAGTGCAGTCACATGTTTCCTGTGTTGTGCTGGTCAGAACTGTATCCCCAACACACCAAAGATTTTCCACAAGACTTAAGTCAGCAGTGTGATGACAAATGCTATTTGCCTGGATCAGTGTAGCTTCAACACCCCACAACACTTCAGCTCCCACCACTCCCAGAGCACGGTAGTTATAGCGTGCACTGTCTACAAAGTGCGCTGCACTTACCCACCAGGTTCTTTGACAACACTTCCCAAATCTACAACCTCTACCATCGAGGAGGACAAGGGTTTGTGGTACATGAGAACACTACCACATGGACGTTCCCTTTAAAGTTGCCTTGGAAATAAATCACCAGTCCTTTTCGTCACCGGGTCTGAATCCTAGAATTTCCTACCTGAGGGTACGGTCACCAGAGGGGTGACAGGGGGTCAAGGTAGTAGATCACTAGAGTAATAAATGTTGGTCATGTTAGCAATCTGCAAATCCTGAAAAATGAACTCATCAAGAATATCTTGAGCTGGTTGAGTGTGATTTTATTAAAAGGAAGGGCAGGCTTGAAGGGTTAAGTGAGCAACCCCTACTCGCAACTCGCATGTTTGCATGTTCAAAGTTTTATTTAATTACTTGTCATCCGATAGATTGTAACTTTTACCTCAAAATTACAAAAACATAAAAGCCAAAACTAATTCCAGCAAATAAAAACTTGAATTAAAATTCCAGTCCGGAGCTGTTGATCATTAAAAAAAACTAATTTAGAAAATGTTGTTTTAACATTATTAAAGTACAATAAAAGCGATTTAACAATAAAAATCTATAAATTACACACTCCATCACTTTATGATAGATTGAAGATTTAAGTTGGTTTATTGTTATTCTTCAGTTTAGGAGTGTAAAGGAGAACAAAATGATTGTTACTCCTTTACACTCGTGTGCTGTAGAATGACAATATAAAACTGCAACTGGGAAAAATACTGAGGTGGTGTTTATGGGTTCATTGTCCATTCAAGTCAAGTCAAGTCGCTTTTATTGTCATTTCAACCATAACTGCTGGTACAGTACACAGTAAAAACGAAACAACGTACCTCCAGGACATCTAATGGTAGATTTCATTCCTCTCTTTTAGCACTACTTATTTACTTTTAATTTTCTTTTCTTCTTATTGTAATTTATAGTTTTCATTATAGTGTATTGCAATGTACAGCTGCTGCAAAACAACAATAAATTTCACGACATATGCCAGTGATGTTAAACCTGATTCTGATAATTACTCAAAATCCAATACTCTAACAAAAAGGGTTTGGACCACGTGATAGAAATACTGTAGAAATATATTTGACTGTCGCAGTGTCTGGAAAGCATGGCCTTTACCCCATTGCAGAGTAGTTAGGAACGGGGTAAGCAATGGGGCTATTTGCTCCGCCAACTTATTCAGCTTGTAGTTTCGAAATTGTTTGTTTTCGCTTCGTTCTGTGCTTTCTGACCGACGCGGACACCGTCGCGTTGGAACTCTGGGAATATTAGCGAGAGCGGCACGTTGTGTGCCGGTCCGACCGGGGAACTGGTGCCGCGATGTCCGTGAGGAACAACAATAAGCTGCCCAGTAACCTGCCACAGCTGCAAAACCTCATTAAAAGGGACCCGCGCTCCTACACCGAGGAGGTGAGTGCTTCTACAACCGGGCGCGCTCGCCGTTCCTGATCACTTTGTCACTGAAAGGCCATGCCTTCTGGCTACCGCGACTGTCAAACGTTCAAAGTAACTTTGTTATCGAAGTACACGTATCTCACCATATACAACCCTGAGATTCGTGTCCTTGCGGGCAATCACAGTGAATACAGTAGAACCAATGAAAGGCCGCAAGCAACTGGACGGACAACTAACAATGCGCAAAAATAACGGCAAATACAAAATGAATGAGAGAAAAATAATAATAATAAATACGCAATAAATATTGAGAACATGAAATGAAGAGTCATTGAAAGTGGGTCCATAGGTTGTGGGAACAGTTCAGTGATAGGGCGAGTGAAGTTATCCCCTCTGGTTCAGGAGCTGATAGGTGAGGGGTAATAACTGTTCGTGAACCTGGCGGTGTGGGTGTGGGTCCTGAGGCTCCTTTATCTGCTTCTTGATGGTAGCAGGGAGAAGAGAGCGTGGCCTGGATGTTGGGAGTCCTTAATGATGGATACTGCCTTACTACGACAGTGGTCCTTGTAAATATGCTCAGTGGTGGGGAGAACTTTACCCGTGATGGACTGGCTGTATCCACTACTTTTGTAGGATTTTCTGTGCAAGGACATTGATGCTTCCATATGAGGCTGTGATGCAACCATTCAATATACTCTCCATCTCACATCTATTGAATCTTGTCCAAGATTCAGATGACATGCTGAATCTTCACAAACTTCTAAGAAAGTAGAGGCACTGCCATGCTTTTCTGTGATGGCATTTACGTGCTGACCCAGGAGAGATCGTCTGAAATGACAACACAGAGGAATTTAAAGTTGTTGAACCTCTCCACCTCTGATCGCCCAATGAGGACTGGCTCATGGACTTCCAGTTTGCTTCTCCTGAAGTCAGTAATCAGCTCCTTGGTCTTGCTGACATTGAGTGACAGTTTGTTGTTGTGGCACCACTCTGCCAGATTTTCAGTCTCCCTCCTATATTCTGATTCATCCCATCTTTGATTAAGCCTACGACAGTGGTGTTGTCAGCAAACTTGAATATAGCATTGGAACTATGCTTTGTCTCCCAGTCGTAAATGTAAAGCGAGTAGAGCAAGGGTTTAAGAATACGGCATTATGGTGCGCCTGTGCTGATGAAGATTGCGGAGGAGATGTTGTTTCCAATCCAAATTGACTGAGGTCTGCAAATGAGGAAATCGAGGGTCCAGTTCCTCAAGGAGGTATTGAGGCCTAGGTCTGGAAGCTTATTGATCAGTTTTGCGGGGATGATAGTGTTGAATGCCAGGCTATAGTCAGTGAAGAGCATCCTGACGTTTGCCCTTTTGCTGTTCAGATGTTCGAGGACTGAGCGAAGAGCCAATGAAATGGCATCTGCTGTTGACCTGTTGTGATGTTGTAAAGTCGTAGGCACATATACGTAGCTGGAGTGCCTAAGACTTTTGCACGGTACTGTTGTAATTTTATGTATTGCACTGTACTGTTACTGCAAAAAAAAACAAATTTGATGACATATGAGTGATGATAAACCTGATTCTGATAATGGGTCTCAATTGTGGACTGAGAGTGGGAAGGGGACGGGGAGAGGGGAATCATCAGAATCAAAATCCGGTTTAATATCATCGGCATATGTCATGAAATTTGATTACTTTGTGGCAGCAGTGCAGTGCAATATGTAATAATAGAAAAAACTGAATTACTGTGTATGTGTGTATATATATGTGTGTGTGTGCAAGGCACTTAACCACACATTGCTCTGTGACAACACTGGTGCCAAGCTGTATCAGCCCTAATGCCCTTCCCTTAGACAACATCAGTGTCGTGGAGAGGGAAGACATGCAGCATGGGCAACTGCCGGTCTTCCATACAACCTTGCCCAGGCCTGTGCCCTGGAGAGTGAAGACTTTCCAGGCGCAGATCCATGGTCTCGCGAAACTAATGGATGCCTTCTAATTAAGTAGTGCAAAAATAGGAATCAAAAAGTAGTGAGGGGATGTTCATGGTTTCAATGTCCATTCAGAAATCGGATGGCGGAGAGGAAAGAAGCTGTTTCTGAATCACTGAGTATGCTTTCACACCACTGTACTTCCTTCCTGATGAGAAGAGGCACAACCTGGGTGATGAGGGTCCTTAATGAGGGACGCCGCCTTGAAGATGTCCTGGATACTACAGAGGAGAGGCTGGTGCCTGTGTTGGAGCTGACTAATGTACAACTCTCTGCAGCTTACTTCCATCATGTGCAGTAGCACCTCCCCTCTCCCCCCCCCATACCAGACGGTGATGCAGCAAGTTAGAATGCTCTCCACAGTACATCTGTAAAAACTTACCAAATCTTCTCAAACATAATGAAATATAGCCGCTGTTGTGCCTTCTTTGTAGCTGCATCGATATTTTGGATCCAGGTCAGATCCTCAGATATTGACACTCAGGAATTTGAAATTTCTCACTCTTTCCACTTCTCATCCCTCTCTGAGGACTGGTGTGTGTTCCTTCGCTTTACCCTTTCTGAAGGGTAATTCTGAAGGATAACCTTTTCATGGTTGGGAAAAGGGGAAAGGATAGGAGAGGAGGTGGGAAACGGCAGAGTCATTCTGTAATGATCAATAAACCAATTGTTTGGAATCAAATGACCTTGTCTGGTGTCTCAGGGCTGGGTGAGTCTGCACTTGCACCAATCGCCCTCCCTCCGGCATTCCTTCTCTGCCACCTGTCCCACACCCTTCCCACAGCACTCTACTCTCCACTATGTATAAACGAAATCTATAGATTGGAATGCAAATCTGATCATACCAACAATATGAACAAACCAGTTAAACAACGTCTTTCCTAACCCATCTGGCACCAACAATCACTACACAGTCAAAGTCACTTAGATTATGTTTCTTTCCCCATTCTGATGTTTGGTCTGAACAACAACTGAATCTCTTGACCATGTCTGCATGCTTTTATGCATTGAGGGCTGAGAGCTGCTATGTGATTGGCTGATTAGCTATTTGCATTAACGAATAGATGTACCTAATAAAGTGATCACTGAGGGTATATAGAGGGATAGAGCATTGTTTATTAATCTGTGAGTGCTTTCTGTACAATTGATAACAGTGGAATGAATTTTAAAGCTAGAATAAATGTGTCAAAAAGGCTATTTAATGTTATTGATCAGGAGTAAAGTTAAAGTCATAGAACTAAAGTGATATAGCAGCAAAGCAGGTCCTTCACACCACAAAGCCTGTGCTGACCTTCAAGCGTACATTTATGCTAATTCTCTGCATGAATCTCTTTCTAGGTAACCCTTTATTTTTAAACTATCAACAGAACTGGGTGGTGGGGAGGGACAAAGTAATCATTTGCTTTTAAATTGTGTTTTTTGACCAAAGCATTACGAAATGAAGAGAGTTACCTCCTGAGCACCACACACAAAATGCTGGAGGAACTCAGCAGGCCAGGCAGCATCTGTAGAAAAGAGTAAAAGGTGGACATTTTGGGCAGAGACCCTTCATCGGGACAGGCTTGCTGAGTTCCTCCTGCGTTTTGAGTATGTTTCCAGCATCTGCAGATTCTCGTGTTTGTGAGAGTTGCTTCTTATCCTGGTTCCCATCCCATCCTTCACACAAACAGATTATAAGCTAAAAGACAAGACCTTTTTTAATATAACATTTACCAGAGTAATGATTTTGAAATTTGTTCTCTGGTTTCTTCTTGAATAATTTGAAACAATTTTGGAGTCAAGTTTGTTTATGCTAATAAACCACAATAGGTGTAATCCAAAAAAAAACAGATTCTACCTTGCATCATTTTTGTCCCTGTCATCCTGATGTCACCAATGAAGTGTGCCTTCAATTCCTCTTAAATTTACTGCTTCAAAACCCTCCATCATCTCACCCACTTTGTCTTGTAACTTTTTTCAGCACTACAACCTGTACTGTCTGTACTTCTGGCCTCTTGCGCACCTTTGATATCCATTACATCGCTGTTCACTGTTTGTGCTGTGCCTTCAAGGGCTAGGGTCCATAGGGCTAAAATTTCTCTTCTATATTCCCTTTTCTGCATTGAGGCACATTAAAATATTGACCATATTTTAGGCCATGCCTCTGTAATTGTCAGATTATGTTTGATAACTGATGAAGTTAAGCTATAATGTTTTGTGATGTGAAAACAGGCAACTACAGCTTTACTGCACATCTTAGAGCACAGGTTTAAATGTTTACTCGATTGCAGAGTCATGCGAAAATGTTATATCCAAGCAGATAGGGAAAGCTAAGTAAAGACATTAGTAAAAGTATTCAAAGAGGAAATAATGTAGTGGATGGAAGTGGAATATTATTGTATATTGTTATTATTTTATTTTGTTTAAGTTCTTATTCTGAATGTTAGAATTCCACTTGCTAAAATAAATGGCAAAGGGTCAGAACTTTGTAGTTAATTTGTGTGAATCTGAATACCAATCACACTTGTCTGTGCTTTGTGAACATAGAACATAGAACTCAGAACAGTACAGCACAGGAACAGGCCCTTCAGCCCACAGTGTTGTGCTGAACCAATTAAATTAGTAATCAAATGGCCAGTTAAATTAATCCCTTCTGCCTACCCAATGTCCACATCCTTCTATTTCCCCTCACATTCAAGTGTCTATCTGAATGTCTCTTAAAATCCCCTAATGTTTCTGCCTCTATCACCACCCTGGGCAGCACATTCCAGGCACCCTTCACTCTCTGTAAAAAAAAAACAAACAACAAACAAACAAATATGTCCCTCACAACTCCTTTGAAACCTACTCCCTTTCATCTTAAATACATACCCTCTGGTATTAGACATTTCAAACCTGGAAAAAAGATAGTCTATCTAATCCATCTCTGCCTCCCGTAATCTTATAAACCTCTATCAGATCTCCCCTCAGTCTTCACCGCGCCACAGAAACAAGCCGGCTTTGCCCAGCCTCTCATGATAGCACATGTGCTCTAATCCAGGCCGCATCTGTCCCTCTCCAAAGTCTCAGCATCCTTCCTATATTGATATTACCAGAACTGTATGCAATACCTCAGGTGCACTCTAATTAGTTTATAAAGAGTTTTATAAAGCTGCAATATAACTTACAGTTTTTTTTGTGTTGCATCAGATCTGGAGCAACAATTATTTTGTACTTTGTACTTGTGTACTGGAAATGACATTAAACAATCTTGAATTTTGAGACACTATGCATAATAAAGCCAAGCATATCACATGCCATCTTAACCATCTATCAACCTGTGTTACCACTTTCAGGGAGCTATGAACTTAAACCCCAAGATCTCTCTGTTCACCAAGACTTTTAAGGTTTCTACCCTTAATAGTGTATTGTCTCTTTGCATTTGACTGGGTTAAACTCCATTTGCCATTTCTCCACCAATATCTGCAACTGATCTATATCTTGTTGTATTTTGCCAGTCTTTTATGCTATCTACAACACCAGCAATCTTCATATCATCTGCAAACTTAGTAACCCCCCCCCATCTACATTTTCACTCAGGTCATTTATATACATCACCAATAGCAGAGGTGCCTGTAGAGATCTCTGCATAATACTGGTAATCACAAATCTCCAGCTAGAATAAGTCCATTCGACAAATACCCTGTGTTTTCTATGGGCAAGCCAGTTCTGTATCAAATGGCCAATTCACCATTGATCCAATGCATCTTAATCTTTTGGATGAGCCTCCTGTAACCATCCGCAGCTCTGCCTTCATCAATCATCCTCGTCACCTTGTCAAGAAACTTAATCAAGTTAGTAAAACACAACCTTCCCCGCACAAAACCATGCTGGCTCTCCTTAATTAGGTTATGGCTTTCCAAAGGCTTATAAATAGGCTCCAGTAACTTCCCTACCACTGATGTGAGACTCAACGATATATACTTTCCAGAATTATTCCTGGTTCGCTTCTTGAATTATGGAACAACATTAGCTACTCACCAGTCCTCTGGGACCTTTCCTGTAGCTAGAGAGGACATGAAAATATTGGTTAGGGCCCCAGAAATCTCAGCTCTTGCCCTGTAATCTGGGGTATATCCCGTCTGGCCCTGGCGACTTACCCTCCTTAATGCTCCTTAAGAGACTCAACACTATCTCCTCCTTTACTTCGAAATGGCCAGGCATATTAATGTTCTTGGCACTGATCTCCCTGTCCTCCACGTCCTTCTCCTTGGTAAAAGCTGACGTGCAGTACTCATTAAGGACCACACCCACATGCTTTGCATCCAAACAAATGTTCCCCCCTTTATCCTTCAATGATCCTTCCCTCTCCCTCTTGCTTTTGATGTATATATAGAACACCTTGGGATTCTCTTTAATCCTATTTATTAAGAACTGTTTATGGTCCCTGCTGGCTTTCCTAATTCCCTAGACTTCTTTTCTGACTTCTCTATAATTCGCAAAGGCTCTGCTTGATTCTAACTTCCGAGGCTTTACATACTTTTCCCTTTTCTTCTTGACTAATTTCATCACCTCTCTCAATATCCAGGGTTCTTTACCTTGCCATCCTTGTCAGTCCTTCTGACTGGAACATACCTGTCCTGTATTCTGTGCAGTTGGTCTTTAACCACCCTCCACACGTCAGATGTAGACATGCCAAAAAACAGCTGTTCCCAAATAACTCTCCCTCGTTCCTGCCTAATGCTCCCGTAATTTGCCCTACTCCACTTTAGTACCTACCCGCAAGTCCACATTTCTCCTTATATATAGCTATCTTAAAACTTAGGGAGTTGTGGTTACTGTTCGCTGACTACTCACCTGTTGAAAGGTTGATCGCCAGGCCAGGCCCAATACCCATCACCAAGTCCAGTACAGCTTTTCCTGTTGTTGGACTATCTACATATTGATTTACTAAACCCTCTGGGTGCACCTAACAAATCTGCCCCATCTAAACCTCTTGCACTAAGAAGGTTCCAGTTTATATTAGGGAAGTTGTAGTCTCTGTGACAACAACCTTATTGTTTTTACACCTTTCCTTAATCTGCCAGCATATCTGTTCCTCAATGTCCCGGTGGCTTTTGGGGTGTCTGTAGTACAATCCCATCAGAGTGATTGTGCCCTTCCTCCTGCTTTAGAGATCTACCAACACGGACTCAGTGGACAAGTCCTGCAGTGTGTCCCCTCTGAGTACAGCTGTCAGATTGTCCCTGATAAGCAGTGCAACTTCCCTCTCTACCCCACAAACAGAAACCTCCCTATCTTTTCTAAACCGTTGAAACACCCATTCCTGGCCGCCTTTCTAGTGTCTGTAATGACCACAACATCATAGTTCCATCTACTGATCCATACTCTTAAATTCATCTCCTTTACCCATAATACTCTGAGCATTAACATACACACATTTCAAACTTTCCATCCTGTGGTATTTATTACTTTGCTCCTGCCTGATTTTATTCGCCCTGACATCTACCTTCCTCTCCAAGCCTCTGCTTTCTGACCTGGTGTTCTGGTTCCCATCCTCTGCAAAACTTGTTTAAACCCTCCCAGGTAGCATTAGTGAATCTCCCTGCCAGGATATTGGTTCCCCTTGAGTTTAGGTGCAACCAATCCCTCTTGCACAGGTCATCCCTGCCCCAGAAGAGGTTCCAATGATCAAAGAACCTGAAACCTGCTCCCTGCACCCTTTCCTCGGCCACTCATTCATGTGTACTATCATCCTAATCTGCCCTGACTAGCACGTGACACTGGGAGTTATCCAGAGATTACTACCTTGGAGGTCCTGCTCTTCAGCCTCTTTCCTACCTCCCTATACTCATTCCACTTTCCACTTTCTACCTGTCTCAATGTGGACCACGACTTCTGGCTGCTCAACTCTTCCCCCCACCACCAAGAATATTCTTCAGCCATTCTGAGACGTCTTCAACTATAGTACCTGGGAGGCCTCACACCATTCCGGCGTCTGGCGTCTTTCACAGCTGCAAGTTCTCCCCTCTGTCCCTCTAACTATTGAGTCCCCTATCACTAACACTCTGCCTGACTTTACCCTTCCCTGCTGAGCCTCAGAACTGGCCACAGTGCAACTGGCCTGGCTGTGGCTGCTGTGCCCTGATAGGTCATCCCTCCAGCAGTATCCAAAGGGTCTGCTTGTTGCTGAGGGGCAATGGCCACAGAGGAACCCTGCACTGACTGCTTACTCTCCATACGTCTCCTGGTGGTCACCCATCTTCTATCTGGTGCTTGCACTCTGTGTGTGACCAACTCAGGAAAAGTTTCGCCTATGAGGTTTCATCTTGGATGGTCCTGAGTACATCTAGCTCCAGCTCTAGTTCCTTGATCTGGTTAGTCAGAAGTTGAATTTGGGTGCACTTCCTGCAGATGTAGTCATCAGGGAAACTGTTAGCTACCCTGAAATCCTACATCTTACTGGAGGAGCATTCCAACTACCTTAACTACCATGCTGCCTACACTTAATTAAGAACAAAGATTATCTGTTCATAATTGTGCCTGCTCTCTGAAACCTTTGGGTTTTGCACTCACCTAGATCACTTACTCAGCCTCTTCTCACTGACCTTGCTATACCGTTGGCTCTAACTTCTACAGCTTTTAAGTCAAATAAATGATTCAGCACCCTTAGCCTCTGCCTGTTTTCACTGAAGCCTGTTGAGCCAAAGCCTCCCACTCTAATCCTGGCCCACTCCAACAAAACCTGCTCTACTTAAACCTAACTTCTTATTGGCCCTTGCTAAGTTACTAATAACCCAAGCAGTCTCCCACCCCACAGAAAATCCTGATAGGACCTGTTCACTTTTTAAAGCTGGTGTGTAAAGTCCACAAAGAATTGCATCCCACTCTCCATGATCTCCCACTCCGCAGATGACAAATAGATGACATTCCCTTCAGAGCTACTTGAGTAATATTTCTAACGTGCTCCGTGTACAGAATTTAACACAAACCTTATTTGTGAATGTTTAAACAACATTTATAAATTATCTTTTTGTCTCGCCACAGTTCCTGCAGCAATATAACCATTACCAGTCCAATGTGCGTATTTTCCAGCTACAGCCGGACAAACCTAGTAAAGAACTTTCTGAACTGGTGATATTTCTTGCACAGGTAAATCTGCTTTTGCTGTTAAAGTGGATGCATCTGCAGTTTGATTGAAAACCATTTGAAGAGGTTATTTTTCATAAAGGTTAGCTAGTTGACTTTAATGCAATTTATGGTTGGGAGTTATATGTGGGAAGTTAGAACTCTAAGGTTTATCAAAGCAATGAAGGCAGCCTTGGTGTTAAATTCTGAGATACTTTCACTCTTTGTGGGGGAGAGAAGAATGTTATTTTTCATCAATAATCAAATATTTAAGTGTCTTCATTTCCCTCACTTGAAGGTTGCACATTGTTACCCAAATGAACTGACCAACTTTGCCCAAGAATTAAAAGATCTTCTCTTCTCTCATCACACAATTCTGGACTCAGATTTGCGAATGGTAAACTACTCTTAACGTAATATGTTGTTTAGAAGGCTATTTTAAAATGTGTTTTCTTTTTATGTGATAAATGGCTCCATTTTGCTATGTAATATCAAAGGAAGTTTGCAAATTCACCAGCATTTTGTGTGTGTGTTGCTTGAATTTCCATCATCTGCAGATTTCCTTGTGTTTGCGTTTGCAAATTCTAAGATGTTTTTCAACAATTGTTCCAATTTGTGGTTCTGAAAGGGTTAGAATGCATTAGATTGCATTTGTTCACAGCATGGATTATTAAATATTCAGGATTTTCAGGATTATATTTCTAGTTTATATTTAAATAGTAAATGCACATTATTTTTAGATCTGACCAAGGTGTAACTGTCCAATATTTAATTTTAAAAAAGATGGTTAAACAAGAATGGATGGACTCAAGGGATTCTCCTCCAACCTAACTCCAGTCTGATTTCCTCCAGTATCTTGTGTGTTTTACCCAGGAATACATGGTCTGCTTTGCTTTTATAAACATTTTATATCACCATCTGAGAAATGAATAAGTTGGAATGACTGCTTAAAGCTTAGTTTATACTGAACCTGAGATGCCTTGTATTGGCTGTCACAGTGGATTAATGATCTAATGAACTGTAGTTGTAAAAGGAATGTGTTGGACACAGCTTGTTACACTTGAGGGGACAAGTTAAACTTTAAAAGTTGAACAAAAGATAATAAACAAGACCCTGTTTTATCTGACACCCTTTTACAGCTGAAGTTGTGTTTCTTTCTCATTGTCTTTCATACCAGCTGGGCTGGAGAGATGCAGCAGAACTCTGTTACTCTTGGAGAACAACTCTGACACAACAAGTAGTTAGCAGCTGACTGAAATAGCCTAAAACTTGGATATCTGTATATTTTATTAACTAGTGACAGTGTATGAAAAAGGACAATGAAGAGAAAGATTTTATTGTTGTGCAATACCTTTGATCTCTGCAGTAATTTTTTAATTTTTACTTCAACTTTTCTTGTAGACATTTTGTAAAGCTTTGATTTTATTAAGAAATAAGAACCTCTTGAATCCTACAAGTTTGCTGGAATTGTTCTTTGAACTGCTGAGGTGTCAAGACAAACTCTTACGTCAGGTATGCCACTTCTAATTTCATAGCTGCATAAGTGTAAATGTTTTGGTCATCTTGAACTTTAAGATGCTCCTTTTTTTTATCTTAACAGACCCTGTACTTGCACATTGTGACTGACATCAAAAATATCAATGCCAAACACAAAAACAACAAAGTGAACACAGTGAGTACTTGAAATAATTACTTAGTAAAGCAGCATCACTGTGGTCTTTGTAGGACATGAGAACTTTTTTTGTCATAGATTTCCTACTTTGAGGTGTATAATAGTCATGATTTGGAAGTGGATTTGATTCAAAACGATGATAAGAAAGGTCAGCAGGTACTGTTGAAACCCTGTAGAGGCAGTGGTGCTGCACTGTACCAGAAAATCTAATGAATAGGGCATATGAGGTGTATTTCACTTAACCCACTCTGTTCTATGAACGCAGCAGTATAATTTGCATATTTGTAGAAGATCAGTAATTTAGTGCAAATGCCCAAATCTATGATCTGAATCAGTTTGATATTATTGATTTATTTTCATGTTCCAAATACAAAACTAAAAAAAACCTCTAATCTATTAAATGTTACATTTTGTATTCCAAAACAGAAGCAAAAAATCATGAAGATTGTATTCTGGAGCTTGTGGCATAATTGAAATGTAGCTATCGGAATTACTAATACCTTTACTGTGGTGTGCAGCAGGAATCAGCTAAATCTTGTAGATTGCCTAAAAGAAGCTGGCCAACTTTGTTGTTTAAAGTTTGTTTTTTGAGGCTATTGTGACCATTGATGCATTTTAATTGTTGCAGTGTGTGCTGCATCACAGGTTACTCTTGGATTAACTTCGGGCTAGTTTGATACTTGACTAGAAGACGGCCTTGGAAAACTAGATCCTGTAGGCTTCACCTGCACTGTTAATGGGTAGCAGCAGGTCCAAATTGCCACTGTAGTTTTACCAAAGACTTAGTAATTCTGACAAGTGAATGAGTAAAGCAGCAATCTTCATGGTTCTTTAATAATTTTACATTGAAGAATGACTTGAATGCCTGTTTTATTTTTACTTCTGTATAATGAAGATAAAAAAATTATTCAATTGACTCAAATAATGGATCCCAGAAACAGTATAAATGATTGACAGCTGCAAATATATATATATAACATCGTGTTTCATTTGTATGTGGGAGTGGGCTTGAGTGAAATGCAAAGGGATAATTTAAGGCAGGGGTCCCCAACCTTTTTCGTACTGTGGACTGGTTTCATATTGACAATATTCTTGCGGACCGGCCGACCGGCGGGGCGGGGGTGGGGGGGGGGTAGGATTGCCAACGTACAAGAGTAGCAGCCAAATACATTGGGTTTACCCCGAGAAAGGGAGAAAGGCTACAGTGAACATGAAGCCTTGCGCAGGAACCAGTGCGCATGTGTAACTTGCGCATGCGTTTACGTGCCGATTTCTTAAAAATTGTTTTTGCCGATTCTGTTGGTGGCGGCGGGGGGCCGGTGTTAATCACGACCAGAACGTAGGTGATAAGTGGCTAATACACTCAATTTCGTTTCTAAAAGGGTTTATCTAACGAATTTAATATTAAACACACAGCGCAAATTTTCCTCGCATGAATATAGTGATAAGTCAATTATCAGGGGAGGACAGGGGAGCTTGAAGAAAGTGTTGAACGAACTTCCAGTGGCAGTGGTAGAGGCAGGTTCGATACTATCATTTAAAGAAAAATTGGATGGGTATATGGACAGGAAAGGAATGGAGGGTTATGGGCTGAGTGCAGGTCGGTGGGACTAGGTGAGAGTAGCATTCAGCATGGACTAGAAGGGCCGAGATCACCTGTTTCCATGCCGTAATTGTTACATGGTTATATGTCACTTATAATAGCATCATAACATTTTAAATAACGTTTGGATATCAAACACACAGCGCATATTTTCCTCGTATGAACATATAAAATCATTGCAACGCACCAATATCGCTGAATCATTGGGAACTCTGGGCTTGTTTTCCTGCAACAAGATGGTCCCATCGAGGGGTGATGGGAGACAGCGATACTCGAAGGGGGTTCCTTATGTCCAGTCTGTTCCGCAATTTAGTTTTCGTTGCATTCATTGCAGAGATATGTTGGAAATGGAGGCAAGGTTTTCAGTGCTTTTTTGGCTATCTCAGGATATTTAGCCTTGACTTTGATCCAGAATGCCGGCAGAGGTGTTATGTCAAACGTGCTTTTCAGCCCGTCGTCATTTGCAAGCTCGAGGAGTTGATCTTCTTCCCGCGCTGACACGGATGACGCGTGGGTAATGACCTCGCGTGCGTTCAAGCTCAACAGTGGCCGTGACTGGGAATGAGGAAAGGTGCAGCTGACTCCTATCGTCAAATCATATCGTTTCCTCGCGGCCCGGTAGCGCATGCCTTGCGGCCCGGTACCGGTCCATGGCCTGGTGGTTGGGGACCGCTGATTTAAGGTATTCAGGCGTAATGGAATACAATTTTGAATGGAATGCAATTTCCACACAATTTTGTAACCTGCTTGACATCTGAGATCAGGAAGGAAGAGACGTTTCCAAGCTGGAAGCAATGGACTTGTATTTGGTATTGCCCAGTGATGGAACCGTAACAGTGCTCAGTTCCCCAAGCCGAGGTAAATGATTTCTGATTCTCAGCTTAATCCAACTTGCAAAACCCTGCCTCTTGATTTCCCACAGCCACCTAAGAAAAATGATCCACTGTAGCAATCCCAAAAATCTGAGTTGCTTTGTCAACAGCCTCAGTAAAAGTGAACCTGGTTAACTTGTGCCTCTGGCTGCTTGGGTTGTACCCAGCAATAAAATGGCTTCCCAGTGAAGGGGAACAGGACTGAGGAATGGGATTTGGCTCATGCTGGCTTGCCAAGAAAACTGGTGCAGGATATATTTTTGAAGGAAAGTGATCAGGACAAGAGATGTACGGAATGAGGCATGGGGTTGTGGGGAGCAAGTCAAAAATGAATGGGGTACAATTGACATGGTTCACAGTTCCAATTAATGCTGGTTAGATTACAAGTGAAGCTACACTTTGATCTGGAGTGGTTTTAATCAAAATCTGATTTTGCACTGATTTTGTTACTAGGATTGGCTAATTGTGTTAACGTCTTCATTTAGTTAAAGCAGTATTAAACATGTGTTTTTGCCATACGAGGCAACAAAGGTCTTCAAATTTATTTATATTTTGCTCTTTTCAACCTAAGTTGCTGGCAGAAGTAAACAGAAGCAGCTCGCAGTTAACCATGTCAGTAGGTATAAACATATGAGCCAGCATTTCAACATCACTGGTATTGTAGATCTTTTGCTAATCTAGGTATGTTGCAGCCATCGTGAGAGATGTACAACTTTCTGTATTTCCAGTGGAGCAAAAGTTGAATTTATAATTGCAATAAAGATAAAATTGCTAATGTGACCTTTGTAGAGCTTTTTTTTAATTTGCAATTCCCAAGGAGTGTCTAGGAATCTAATTTGATTCTGAACATTTGCTCAAAACTTCCAGCAAGGAAACTAATTTTTCATGGTTTTATAATACCAGATTACTTCTGGCACTGGCTAGTAGGGCCATGTGTTATTTTCAAGGAGGTACAGGGGGTAACCAAAGCTATCCAGTGGCAACAGCAAGAAATGGTGATGGGGGTGAAAAAATATCTCCACGATAATCAGCTGTTTTGATTTCCCCATCATAAGATGTACAAGTCCTTTGAATAGAAGTGTCCTCAGTGTAGACTGTTCTTTGTAAAACAAAGTACTGAAAATTATTATTTATGGGATGATGTGACCATTGTGTTTGCATGTTCTCAGGTTTTACAAAATTTTATGTACACAATGTTGAGGGACAGCAACCCCATAGCAGCCAAGATGTCCCTGGATGTAATGATAGAACTATACAAAAGAAACATCTGGTAAGTTTGGAAATGCCATGGATTCCACGGTATTTAGACACTTAAGGACCAGTACGTTTTGGCCCAATTAAGCAGCTGCTCCAATTAGCCAAAGTTTCATGGAAATGGTTACGAGGGTATGAAAAAGACAAACTACCATTTAACTGAGTAACAAATTGCATATTTATGATTATGAAGAAACGTAGTCCTCTTTTATTATCATTTAGTAACGACACAATCCGACTCTGAGTCATCCAAAAACTTCGAGCTCTGATCAGCTCTCTGACACCGAGTACTGAGTGCCATCTCTGTCCGAACGATTTGTCCTCCTTCTCAGCCACCAAAAGCAGGCAAAGCCAGTGATTTTGAGGCCTACCCTCCGAAAGGTTCACGACCACATAGTAACGACAGCAGCGAACGGGCGTTTCAGAAATTTCTCCAGATGTTCCTGTGTGCTTTCATGTCCATTCTCCATCAAATCAGAATTGTCCACGGCCCCTATTTAACAGATACGTTTGGAGAGGACTCAGCAGTTTTTTTTTACCAGGGTGGCACCGATGATGAAAGTGTATAGTTATGTAGAGAGATTTTAGAGTCATCTGGACCAGAGCAAATTAGGGACAGACCTAATAGAATTCATGAACTTCATGGAACAGTTTGGGATAACCTGCCTAGTGAACCAATCATGGGAGTTCAGCAATTTAATTGAGAAGTCAGGTCGTTTTTTTTTTCTTTGGAGTTTAAGTAAGGAATGTGCCACCTGAATATGAAGTAAAATGTAGTTTCATGGGATTTTCAAGAAAGCAGCTGGAAATGTTTTAAAAGAAAATTAGGTTATAGGATCTTGGGCAGAAGTATTGAACTAAACTGGATAGCTCCTCAGAACAGGCATGATGGGCTGAATGGCCTCCTGTATAAAGTTTCACATTACTTTGTTTTATTTGTACAGATTATATCTTTTTGTTTCACAGTCCACTCATTAACTTCAGCCGAGGAGATATTAAGACTCAGTTTTATTTATCACCTGTGCATTGAAACATACAGTGAATTGTGTCGTTTGCTTTAACAACCAGCACAGCCTAAAGATGTGCTGAGGGCAGCCCGCAAGTATTACTACTCATTCCCGCACCAACAAAGTATGCCCACGATATTGATATTCATCGATAGTTGGAAAGCGTAAACCTTCGGAGGCTGGAATGTTGAAAGAAAAACAGAAAATGGCAGGGATATCAATAAGATGAAGTAATTATATTGTTGAATATTAGTGGAATTGGAAACGTGGAGTGTTAGGGATTCATCCCTTTGTGGATACAATCCCTGGTGTTTGACTTGCTATCACAATTTTCTTCAGTCTCTTTGCAAGAGTAGTATCTTGTCATATTGATCATGCTTTTAGTTTATAATGTCTTTATCGGGCACAATTGTCACTCCAAACAGCAGCATTATTGTTTCCATTGGTAGGTAAGACTAGAACTAGGGAACATTGCCTCAAGATTCAGGGGAGAAGATTTAGGACGGAGATGAGGAGAAACTGTTTTTCCCAGAGAGTGGTGAATCTGTGGAATTCACTGGAATAGGGAAGCAGTTGAGGCTTCCTCACTAAATATATTTAAGATACAGCAGTTAGATAAGTTTTTACATAGTAAGGGAATTAAGGTTTATGGGGAAAAGGCAGGTAGATGGAGCTGAGTTTACGGACAGATCAGCCATGATCTTATTGAATGGCGAGGCAGGCTCGATGGGCTGGATGGCCTACTCCTGCTCCTATTTCTTATGTTCTTATGTAAGATGCAATCAGTTCAACATAAGTATTCAGGAGTTAAGTGTGAGTGTCTGTTGTGTTTAGTAGTCTGGAGCTATAGTTAGTAATTTCCCATCAAATTTAAATTTAAAAATATCTGCAAATACTGGAAATCTGAAATAAAGTCAGGAATTGTTGGAAATCCTTAGGTCTAGCAGCTTCTGTGGAAAAAGCAAGAGTTAATATCTGTGTCTGATATGTCCAGAGTTTCTAGTATTTTCTACGTTTTATTCTAATTCACCACGTTCAAATAGTCATACACCTAATTGTCACATGTAGAATGGACTCTGATGGATGGTTGAAGGTTCCATTGCTCATAAATCTGGAGTATTTCAAAGAAATGTTCAGAGGAAGGGGAATCATTACTGAAGCAAATATTTTAATTTACTTACAGGAATGATGCAAAGACTGTGAATGTCATCACCACAGCTTGCTTCTCAAAAGTGACCAAGGTAAGAAGTAAGAGGCATTTGTACTGTACTGTGGGGAAGGACATTCTGTTGTTAGGTGTTGTGAAAAAAGAGCCTTTTCAATTATGTGAAAAGAGTTAATGGGCTAATAGTAACTGTACAATTATGGATTTGACGTGAGAGATTTAATAGGATCCTGAGGGGCAGCTTTTCCACTCAGAGGGTGGGTCAGTGTATGAAATGAACGACCAGAGGAAGTGGTTGAGGCAGGTACGTTAAAGTTAGCATTTAAAAGGCAGTTGGACAGATGCATGGATAGGAAATGTTGAGAAGATATAAGCCAAATAGGACTAGCTTAGATGAAGATCTTGGTTCGTATAAAACAGGTTGAAGGCTCCATTTTCTTGCTCTGTGATTCTGTCTAACAAGAATACACGTACATCTAAATTAATATGACTATGTCTCCGTGGAGTTTATTAATGAACACAGAATTAACTAATTTTAGATTAATTAAGCTAAGGACCAAGGCATTGGGAGGAAATTCAGTATTTAAGCATTAAATTTACAGTAAAACAGGAGTAATTGTGTTTATTAATTTCCTGTACATTATAACTGAATTGGATTTGAGAAACATCTTCAATTTTTTTTCTTGGGAGCAGTGTGGTCTGGAAAGTGCAGCTTGAGGAACATTCCAAAACTGGAAACTATTGCAGTTAGCAATGGGAATAAGTAGCAGAACCTATTAAACAAGGTTGCTATTATTATTATTATTAGCAGAATGGAACTAAAATAAGCTTTCTGTATAAGAAATTAGGACCAAACTGGATACCTGTTACAGATTTTAGTTTTAATATTTGTGAGTGTGAAAGCTTCCTGGTATTTTTCTTTCTTGCATTGGGAGTGTGTAGACCCCAGCCTAATGAAGACTTGTTCTATAATGCTTGTATCTATCTTTTTTTAAAAAATATCTCCATTGAGACTGGCAAATTAAAGGCCGATGATTATTTCTAAACATTTTATATGGTAATTTCCAGTGTGGATAGATTGGAGTCTGGACCCTGCGGTAGCCTGCAACAGCACCACCTAGATGTTGTTAGTTCAGTGGCTGTTAAAATCAATAGCTTTTCTGTTACTTATGATTGACAGGCAATTGATAAGCAGATATTACAGGGTAGGGAATACATCCTGAACAGATCCGGATTTATTTATTTATTTTTATTTAGCGATACAGCATGGTAACAGGCCCTTCCGGTCCAACAAGCCTGCACCATCCAATGACAGCCATGTAGTCAATTAACCTACTAATCCGTACATATTTGGAATGTAGGAAGAAAATGGAGCACCCAGAGGAAACCCATGTGGACAATGTACAAAATTCTTTACAGACAGTGGTGAAATTTAACCCAGGTTGCTGGTGCTGTGACAGCATTATGCGAACTGCTTTGGTATCGTGCTGCCCATGTACAGTCTACAAAGTTTTAATTCCATGCTTTTACTTTCAGCGGAATCCCTGCTTAGAAGCCATCCTGGTTGGCAGGCTTGGCTCCCTCTCAGGAGGGGAACATTCTAGTGTAAATCCCAGGTGCCAGTGGAGGTTGGGACTCAGATTCGTGTCCCCAGGTAGAAGGACAATGCTAGAGAAATTCAGAAGCTTGTCATTGCCAGGAGAAGAACCTCTGCACCTTCTTGGGGTGCTGACCATCACAACTGGCCTCTCCTTGTGTGAGCTGCAGTTTTTACCTAGTTCAAAGAAAGTCAATGTGATATTATTTATTACTCAAATAGACTGTTATTTATTAAGCCTCCCATTTTAAGAAGTATTGTGTACATTGATACTCAGGAAGGTGGATCACCACCACTTCTCAAAAGCTGGCAATTCTCTTTAATAACTGAATCCTAACTGCATGTCTCAAAGGCAGTTTCTCAATTGCATTTAGTGCATGTTATCAATAAGTCTTGAATATTCAACATTGGCAGTTACAAGCCCAGTTCATTAAAATTGTGTGTCACCTTCTCTTTCCAATCATAATGCATTCCCCTTCTTACTGGTGCTGGTTAACTTTTTTTCACACTATAACTACAAGCATCAGCTTTGAATCATTGCTGTACTTTATATTTCATAGAACAAAAGAAAATTTATAACACAAATCTTTTTTTTTCTGTTCTAGTAGATAATCCAACATAATCCCACTTTAATCACTTAATCCATAATCTGGTAGATCATGACTCCTTAAGTAAATATCTAGACAAATTTTAAATGTGTAGAGTTTCTGCCTCTACCACCTTTTCAAGCAACAATTTCCTTCTGGTCGGTTTTATTTCTTCATCTCTTCTGTAGCTTCTGCTGACTGCTTCAAACCCTTGCCCTTTGTTTTTGCCTCCTCTGCTTGTGGAGATGCATCTGTGACATTTAATCAATCTTCATAACTTGACGTGCCTCAACCCAGCCATTCTAATCTTTCACCATGCCTAAATGTTTTCTACTGCTGACAACACCCTCGTGAATTTCCTCTTCATCTGTTCCACGGCAGTTGCATCTTTTGTGTAAATGTGCTGATCAGAGTTGTATGCAATTCCCTTTCACTTGGATCCATTTATCATTTGAAAGGAGTAGAAATGAAAGATGTGAGAGGAAGACATCAAAAGTCAAAATCCATAATAAATTGATCATCAGCATATTCTTATACATGTAGTTAATCTGAAGACATCACCTTTGTTAATTTTCTTGTGCTTGCTTCTGTCTGATTAATTTCTATCTTTTTGGGTTTTCTAAGCTTCTGGAATAGTTTCTTACCTCAGTTTGTTTCTATTACATCTTCTTTTTCCGACTGGATCACTTTGGCCTCATTGACTTTAATTAACTAAATGTTTAACTGCATCAGTACTTCAAGTTCTAGTGACTGATCATATCTGATGCATGTGTTCCAATCTTGGATATCAGTGTTCTGACCTTCTGAGCAGTGACTATTTTCTCTGAAGAAACTGTTTCCAAACAACCTACTGCTTTATATGTATAAATTATAAATTTTGTGTTTTGAGTTTCAGGTTGCCTCCATAACTTCCTACTATTGCTTAATTTTCAGATTTTGGTTGGCGCTTTGAAGTTCTTTCTGGGTAAAGACATAGATGAGAAAAATGACAGTGATTCAGATTCCGAGGTAAATGTGAAATTTGATTCATATTTTACATATAAATAGTGAGGGAAGAAGAGGGGAACCGTGATTGGAGGAAGGGGAAGGGAGAGGGGGAGCCAGTGGGAAGCACCAGAGAAGACATTCTGTAATGACCAATAAATAAATTGTTTGGAATTAAATGACCTTGCCTAGTGTCTTAGCTGAGTGTAATTACATTCATGCCACCCCCCCCCGCCCCCCGGCACTCCTTCTCTGTCACCTATCCCATATGGTACTCCACCCTCAACCATTCCCAACATACTTTGCTCTTGCCAGATTTATAAACGCTATCACCGCTCCACATTGACAAATACAGTGCAAAATTCTTAGGCACTCTAGCTATATATGTACTTAAGATTTTTGCACAGTACTGTATATTATAATATTATCAATATATATTATCAAAGGTGCATTCAACCACTTGCCTTCCAACTAAGATTGGAGTATTGCTGCAATCTGATGCTGTAGGAGCCTAGAAGTTGTCACAGTAAACTGTAAAATTCCTTCTTTTATTATAATTTCTTTGTATTTCTTAGTAGAGGACAAAAGTTCAAAGTAAATTTATTATTAAAGCACATATACGTCACCATATACAACCCTGAAATTCGTTTTCTTGTAGGAATTCACAGTAAATGCAACAAACACAATAAAATCAATGAAAGACCACTACCAATGTGTGGAAGACAAACTGTATTAATACAAAAAGGGGGGAAAAAAGTAATAATGATGAATAAATAAGCAATAAATATCATGAAAATGAGTTGTAGAGTCCTTGAAAGTGAGTTCATAGTGCTTGGGAACAGTTCAGTGATGGAGCGAGTGAATTTGAGTGAAATTATCCCCTTTGGTCCAAAAGCCTGATAGTTGAGGGGTAATAACTGTTCTTGGATGGAGTGAGTCTTGAAGTTCCTGTACCACCTTCCTTATGGCAGCAGCAAGTAGAGAGCATGACGTGGATGCTGCTTTCCTGTGATGGTGATCTGTGTAGATGTGCTCAATGGCGGGGTGGACTTTACACGTGATGGACTGGGCTGTATCCACTACTCTTAAGTGATCTTGAGGATATTTTCCCTTTAGGATGAAGGAATCACAATGCGAGACATGACCACGAGATTTGCAACTGGAAAGAAATCATCAAAAAATAAAAAGAAGCTGGAAAAGGCTTTGAAAGTCTTAAAAGTAAGCAGTTCATTTTCAGCAGTGAAGTATTTGTGTGGAATACTGATTAGTAATGGAAGCATTAAAGTTGGACACATTATAAAGGGAATAGAAACAGTGTGCTGCGTCCCATAATGCTGCAGATGTTCTGGGTAAAACAAGGCTTCTTGCCTAATAACTTGCAGTTCCTTCCCGGGTTACCACAGGTTTCTGCTCCTGTGAACTATTTGCGACTGAGCTACCGAATGGCAGATGTATGCAGCCCCATGGCTGCAGGCAAATCCATCCTATTCATCTCCCAAATACGATGCCCAGTGTTCAGGCTACACATAGGTCAGGTGTTTGTAAGCTGGGGAAGACCTTTATTGCCCTCACCTTGCAATTTCTATACAAAATAAAACATGTTGTGCAGTTTGTCACTGCCACCTGGATTCACTTCTAGCCTAGACTAGAGAGGAATGTTAATAGTTTCCTGCCTGACAACAACTGGTATAGTGAGACTTATGTTTTATTTTTGATAGCTCATAGCTTTTCGGCATGGGACTGCGTATAATTCAGTTCCACTTGGTTTTGCCAATTCAGTAACACTCAGAAGTGCCAATAATGTAGATTACGTTATAGTTTTGAAATATTCTTCCAAGTTTGGGGATAAGAATCTTGTTAAGAAAGGAATAAATGCTTCATATTGACATAGAGTTAGCAATGGAAAAACTTGAGATTTTCTTGTGTCCCTGACTAATGGTTGAAATGGGAATAAATAACAAAAAAAACTTCAAACTTCTTGATTTTTGATTATGCTTACTAAAGATCAATAAGCATCCCAAAGGCCCTTTAAATTTTAACTGGATTCCCTTTAATGGCTGATCGTTTCATTTGTAAATATGGCAGTAAATTAAGTTTCCATGATTTCTGTTGTAATGACATATGTATGTTGGTTACAGAAACATAAAAAGAAGAAAAAGGCAGAAGTATTTAACTTTTCAGCTATTCACCTCATTCATGATCCACAAGGTAAGAAATTGGCTAGTGTTCAGTTTTCTGTGAAGGTTCGTAATGAAGAGAAATAATCCTCATTTGAGGTGCCCAGTTGCAGCCTGGTCTTCCTTACGAATACACAGTCATTAACAAAAGAGTACACACAACACGCTGGAGGAACTCAGCAGGTCGGGAAGCATCCGTGGAAAAGATCGGTCGACGTTTTGGGCCGGAACCCTTCGTCAGGACTGTAGAGGGAAGGGACAGAGGCCCTATAAAGAAGGTGGGGGGAGGGTGGGAAGGAGAAGGCTGGTAGGTTCCAGGAGAAAAACCAGAAAGGGGAAAGATAAAGGGGTGGGGGAGGGGAGGCAGGGAGGTGATAGGCAGGAAAGGTGAAGAAGGAATAGGGGAAAACACAATGGGTAGTAGAAGGAGGCGGAGCCATGAGGGAGGTGATAGGCAGCTGGGGGAGGGGGCAGAGTGAGATAGGGATAGGGGAAGGGAGGGGGAGGGAATTACCAGAAGTTGGAGAATTCTATGTTCATACCAAGGGGCTGGAGACTACCTAGACGGTATATGAGGTGTTGCTCCTCCAACCTGAGTTTAGCCTCATCATAGCAGTAGAGGAGGCCATGTATGGACATATCTGAAGGGGAGTGGGAAGCAGAGTTGAAGTTGTCACTCTGCCCCCTCCCCCAGCTGCCTATCACCTCCCTCATGGCTCTGCCTCCTACTACCCTTTGTGTTTACCCCTATTTTTTCACCTTTCCTACCTATCACCTCCCTGCCTCCCCTCCCCCACCCCTTTATGTTTCCCCTCACTGGTTTTTCACCTGGAACCTACCAGCCTTCTCCTTTCCACCCTCCCCCCGCTTCTTTATAGGGCCCCTGCCCCCTCCCTCTACAGTCCTGACAAAGGGTTCTGGCCCGAAACGTTGACCAATGTTTTCCACGGATGCTGCCCGACCTGCTGAGTTCCTCCAGCGTGTTGGGAGTGTTGCTTTGACCCCAGCATCTGCAGAGTATTTTGTGTTAACAAAAGAGTAGGTCATTACTAGAAATAAGAAAAGGTCTTTGGTGCCATCATACTCCTGATAGATTAAAGCCATTAGGTGGCGTACTTTAATTCTGACTCACTTGGAAATCACTGTTCTCAGATGACAGAATGATTTTGATGTTTGATTCGCACCTTCAGTGTGATTTGTGATTTGCTAATGTCATAGATTCCTTGTTTAATGAATTCAAATTGTTAGTCATGCTGTTCCTTATAGCAAAATCTGTAGTGCTTCTAAATGATGGATAGAGGTGAGGCCTCCCCCCAATCAAAGGAGGAGGTGTTTGCTGGGATATACATCATTATCCTGATCTTCCATAACACTAAATCCTATTTCCAACCAAGTCTCATATTGTAAATGGAAATTAGACCATAAAATGCAGGAGTAGAATTAGGCTATTTGGCCATCAAGCCTACTCTGCCATTAGATTATGGCTATTTAATTCTCCCTCTCAACTCCATTCTCCTTTTTCTCCGCTGTAACCTTACTAATCAGGAACCTATCAACCTCCACTTTAAATACACCCAATGACTTGGCCCCACAGCCATCTGTGGCAATGAATTCCACAGATTCACCGCCCACTGGTTAAAGAAATTCCTCCTATTCTCTGTTCTAAAGGGATGTATTCTGAGGCTGTGCCCTCTAGTCCGAAACTGCCGCACTGTAGGAAACTTCCCCTCCATGTCTTCTCAGTCTCGGCCTTTCAGTTGTCAGCAGGTTTCAATGAGGGATCCTTTTCTGTGGAATGCTTTTCCATCAGCAGTAATGATAATATTCCAGCTGCTACTTCATAGATGGGTTGGGGGCGGGGGGAGGCTTGAGGCTATTTAAGAGATTGATTGCCTGTCTATTTCCAAAACAAATCCCTTAAGCATTCAGTAGCTACATTTAGAGACACAAGTGATTACAGATGCTGTATTTTCAGATGTGGAGGGGGTGGGGGGGGCAGGAAGAAATAAACTGAAGTAGAAAGGAAATGGAGAAATGAATAAGGAGGGAAAAACAGGCAGATGGAGCTGGCAGGAGTGGGGCTGGGATGGGGAGGAGATTAGAGGTAACTGGTAGCCTATGGTCTCTCCACTTATCTTCCAGCCTTCAGTTTGAATGAAGACATACATTTAACTTCATACATTATTGGTAGTTACTTTAATTAGAAAATTCTCAACAAATAACAGTTAATAATATAGAAAATTCTCAGGAGGGAAGGGATGGTGGCAGGACGAATTGCCACACTGCAAAATGTACCTACCTGTACCGTAGATTGCCTCAGGTGTTGTAACATATAAAAATAAATATAACATCTGTAGAAATTTACTTTATCTTGTTTCTTGGGAAGAAATTTCCAATGGAATGCAATTCACTTCATTGCAGGCTTTGCAGAGAAACTTTTCAAACAGTTGGAAAACTCTAAGGAAAGGTTTGAAGTTAAGATGATGATGATGGATCTAATATCAAGGTTAATTGGAATTCATGAGGTGAGTTTTTACTTAGCTTCTTTGACAATGCAGTTCAGGTCATTTTTAAACACAGGTGTACCTGACAAAGTGTCCTCAGAGGCTCTGCTTGTGGCGTTCTGTTGTTGTAAGCGCATCCACTTCAAGTTCTTCTGCACACCACTGTTGTAACACATGATTATTTGAGTTACAGTCACCTTCTTGTCAGCTTGAACCAGTCTGGCCATTCTCCTCCGACCTCGCTCATTAACAAGGCGTTTTCACTACAGAACTGCTACTCACTGGATGTTCTTTGTTTCTCGCTCCATTCTCTGTAAACTCTAGAGACTGTTGTGTGTGAAAATCCTAGGAGAGCAGCAGTTTCTGAGATGGTCAAACCATCCTGTCTGGCACCAACAATTATTCCACAGTCAGAGTCACTTAGATCTCTTCTCTTTCTGATGCTTGTACTGAACAACTGAACTACCTGGCTGTGTCTGCATTGAGTTGCTGCTGCTGGATTGATTGGATATCTGCATTAATGAGTCAGTGTACCGAATAAAGTGGCCACTGAGTGTATGCTTACACATTAATATTAATCGCAGCACCAGGGATTATTTTGTCATTGCCAGTCTAATTAACTGCAGGTATCTGCTTGGTTGCATGGTTGTGTTTGTGTCTCTGTGTCAGGAATTGTGGATTTAAGCCACATTTTAGGGCTAACTATATGACCCTGACCATGTATACTGCTGCTCAACATGCCCTCCTTTAAAACTGTGGTTTAAAACTGTACTGTTCAGAGTAGGGTCATTCTTCCATCATGATGAGCATTTATTAAAGTGTTTCGACTGAAAGGCCAATTTTATTTCTTTGGTGTGGTTGCATAGACAGTCTCGTGTTTCTTTATTTAAAAAAAAAAGTTCACAAGTCTCCATAGACAATTACAATAATTAATTGCCTGAGATACACATTGAACCACTCTTGGATATCAAGGACAATGCACATTAACTTGTATTACAATATTAAATATATAAAAACATTTAGAAAAAGGAACAGGACGAGGCTATTTGGCTGTTTGAATCTGCTCTGCCATTTGATGTGGTCACAGCTGATTCTCAATCACAAACAATATTCCCATTCTTTCTCCCCATACTACTTAGCAATTTTTGTTTGGTTCTGCATCAATTTATGACGGAGAATTCTGCTAGTTTCTAGTACTTTATAGTAAAACAATAGGAATGTTAGCAATACTTGGTGTTTCATAGCATTTTCTGTCTTTGTCGTACAAAATTTGTGGCTGAGCAGTACTGATGCAGGCTGCTGACTGAACATCAATCATCCCTTTGTGTCCACTGAGTTCCTCCAGCAGTTCCTTTTAGATTCTGATTCCAGCGTCTTCAATTTCTTCTTACTCATTGGCTACAATTTCTCCCCAAAAGAAGATTACCTACATCACATTGACCATTTAGTAACTTCTATAATTTGAAAACCAAGTGGTAAAGGTATTGCCATTGGTTAAGGTGTTTGCAGATGCTTCACAAGATCAAACATTTGGCAAATGTGAAATACAAACGTTTGTAATTTAGAATAGTCTTGTACAACATTGTTACCTGTTTTTCTTTTCCCTAAACAGCTATTCCTTTTTAACTTCTACCCATTCATACAACGTTTCCTCCAGCCACATCAAAGAGGTAAGCCTGTCTCTAGCATTATCTGTATGAAGGGGTACCTTTTAATGCATTTTACATGTGGATCTTTGCTATTCCCCCTTTTAGATGTGACCAAGATTCTTCTTTATGCTGCACAGGCTGCCCATCAATTGGTTCCTCCAGAGGTAAAGATTAATTACATCAAGTGTTCTCTGCTTAAATATTTTTATGAATATTTAACATGCAATAAGTATGTTCAACTGCTTTATTCCATGGTTTATTTTGGTGTATGCATGCATGGTGAATATACTTGAGCAATACACTTTTGTCTCTGTGGTGTTTGCTCCAGAATAGCAATAACTGACTCTTATGAAATAAAAGATGCTTTCTTAAACTTCCTTTATACAAGAGACTTAGATGAGATGGGATTTCTTCAGTGCATCCAAGAGGGCTGTTTGAAACAGTGAGTCCAACTAGAGCAGTGGTCCACAACCTCCAGGCTGCGGACCGATACATTGCCGTGAAGAATGCAGTGGTAGCCAGAATGCACCCAGCATATCTTTTAAGAAAAAAGCTTGTTTGTTTCAGCTTTTTTCTTAAACGAGCTAGGTGTGTTCCGGCTACCGCTGCATTCTTTGCGGCAATGTATCAGTCCACGGCCTGGAGGTTGGGGACCACTGAACTAAAGAGAACATGCTGGACCTGGTTCTGGGAAATGAGCTGAGCCAGAAAAGGCAATATTCACCACAGCTCATTATTTTTTTAAGGTAGTTATGAGTAAGAATAAGATTGGATCTTCTGGAATGGAACTAAATTAGGGGAAGGCAAATTAAGTGCTAATTGGGAGCAGCTGCTGTCAGATTAAGTCCACGTCTGACACTTGGCAGTTGTTTAAAGACAACTGATCAGAGTTCGGGATTGGAATGTTCCGGTAAGGAGTAAGGACAGGATGGTAAGTTAAGGGATCCTTGGATGACCAGAGAGGTCCGATTTTTAGTTGGGAAGGGAAAGGATACATAAATAAGGCTTAGAAAGCTAAAACCAGACTGGGCCCTTGTAGAATATAAAGAAGCAGGAGAGCAAGCAATTGAGAAGGCCAAAAAGAGCCATGAAATGTTTGGTAAAGTGGATCAAGGAGAATCCAAAGGCATTTTATACTTGTATTAAGAAAAGAGGATAAGTAAGGAAAGGGTAGGTCCACTGAAGGATAAAGGAGGGAATTTGTGTTTGCAGTCGGAGCAAGTGGCTGAGATATTTAAATGAGTAAGTACCTTCTGTCAGTATTTACCAAGGAGGAGGATTTGGAGGATAGTGATGGCAGAGTGGGACATACTAATATGCTGGAACAATCTGAGATTGAGGAGGTATTGCTGGTCTTCTGAAAAACATTCAAGTGGTTAAGACTCCAGGGCCCTGATGCCACATATCCCAGAATATTGAAGGAAGTGAATGACGAAATTGTGGGGGCTTTGACAAGGTTCTTTGTGTCAAAAGCTGAGGTCCAGAGGATTGTAGAGTAGCAAATGTGCCTTTGTTCAAGAAAGGAAATGGGGATAATCCAGGTAGTTATAAGGCAGTGAGCCACATGTCAGTGGTCAGGAAGATATTGGAGAGGATACTGGGGCTTAGAACTTGTGTACATTTGGATAGGCAAGGCCTGCTTCAGGTCAGATAGCATGGCTTTATGCAGATCCTACCATGAGGAACCTCAAATGCCTTATTGGTCCATGTAGTTAACACCCATTGTCTTCACTTCATCAACCTCCTTTGTCATCTTCTCAAAAAAATGCGATCAAGTTTGTAAGTCATGCCTTACAAACTTGATCGCATTTTTTTGAGAAGATGACAAAGGAGGTTGATGAAGTGAAGACAATGGGTGTTAACTACATGGACCAGTAAGGCATTTGAGGTTCCTCATGGTAGGTTGATTTCAAAGATAAAGATGTATGGGATCCAGGGTGAATTGCAGGTTTGAATTCAGAACTGGTTTGCCTATAGAAGACAGAATGTTGGGGTTATTCTGGCTAGAGGTCTGTGACGAGTGGTGTTCTGCAAAGATCAGTGTTGGGAACTTTAATTGTGACATATATTCAATTACAAGGATGTTGCTGGGGCTTGAGGACCTGAGTTATAGGGAAGGATAGAACAGGTTAGGGCTTCATTCCCTGGAGCACAGGAAAATGAGCAACAATTTGATAAAGGCAAGGCAAAGGAAGTTTATTTGTTCCGCATTTTTCAAACACAAGGCAATTCAAAGTGCTTTACCTGAAACAAGATATAAAAATCAAACATCAAATTTAGACAATATAAAGAGAATAAAATCACACATAAAAATAAAGAAATCGAAGTTACAGTACAAGAGATTCTAATTAAAAGCTATGATGAAAAGTTTTAAGCCTCAGTTTAAAAGAGCTTAAAGTTGGGGCAGACTTCAGATCCTCTGGAAGGTTATTCGAGATATGTGGAGCATACTAACTAAAAGCTGCTTCACCGTGTTTAGTTTAGACCCTGGGGACTGTATGCAGATCCGCTGTAGACAACCTGAGAGCTCGGGAAGCAAGAGGTTGGAGATGTACTTTGGCCCTAGACTACTCAGTACCTTATAAACCAGTAGTAATATTTTAAAGTCAATCCTCTGATGCACAGGAAGCCAGTGTTGCAATCTGAGAACTGGAGTGATAGGTTCTACTTTCTTGGTCTTAGTAAGGTATATAAAATTATGAGGGGTGTAGATAGGATAAATGCAATCAGGCTTTTTCCAGTGAGCTTGAGTGAGAGTAAACTAGAAATCATAGGCTAAGTGTGAAAGGTAAAATATTTAAGGGAACCTGAGGGAGAGCTTCACTCAGGGTAGTGCGAGGGTGGAGTAAGCTGCCATCGTAGGTGGTGGATACAGGTTTGATTGCAGCGTTTAAGAAATGTTTCGGTAAGTACAGCACTGGATGGCAGAGGAATGGTCCAAGAGCAGAATAACAGTTCAACACAGCCTGAATGGGCCAAAGGGCCTGTTCTGTACTGTAGTACTCTATGACTTAAATCAAATGTAGAGGGGTAAATTGGCAAGTTTGCAGATGACACCAATATTAGCAGAGTTGTGGACAGTGTAAAGGGCTATGAAAGAATACAATGGGACAAGATCAGTTATAGATGTGGGCAGAGAAATAGCAGTTGGAGTTTAATCTGGGCAAGTGTGAGATGAGGCACTCTAGGAGGTCAAATGAAAGGAGAAAGTATACCAGTAATGGTAGACCCCTTTAGAATTGTAGTATTGAGGGATTGTGGGGATCCAGTTCCATAGTTCACTGAAAGTGGATAAGGTAGTAAAGCAGGCATATGGCATGTTTGCCTTCATTGGTAGGGATGTTGAGTATTAGAGTAAAGAATTCATGCTGCAGCTATATAAACCTTTAGTCAGTACTTGGAGTGTTGCATGCATTCTGGTTGTCCCATTTTTGGAAGGATATGGAGAAGTGCAGAAGAGGTTTACCAACATACTGCCTGGATTAGAGGATATAAGCGATAGGGGAAGGTTAGACAAATTTGGGATGTTCTCCCTAGAGCACTGGAGGCAAGGGGAAGACCTAATAGAGGTTTTTTTTTAAATGAGGTAGATAGTCAGAAACATTTCCTCAGGATAGCAATGTCTTTTATGTTTTTTTTGGGGGGGAGAAACATGTTTATATGTAATAAGAGGGACCATTTTTTTAATGGCAGAGAGCGTTAGCTGCCTGGAATAGTTACTTTGACTTTTTTAGGTACCTTCAAAGACGAAACTATGTTAACCAGAGTTGTAGATATACAGACCTATCAACAGTAGAATTAGAATTTTTCAAGATTCTGAATTCAGCTTGCAGATCAATACCTAGTAAATCAGTTTCTCGCCTATGTAATGCACTCTCCCATGCTAAAAATGTAAATACACTGTATATTAAAGAGAAGTGGGAGAAAGAAGCGGGGTTGGTACTTTCAGAGGAGGCTTGGGGGAAATTCTGCAGCTTTCAATGGTCCTCGACTAATTCTTTGACTTGGAGAGAACATTGTTGGAAAAACATTATAAGATACTTCAAGACCCCATATCAGGAAAAATATAAAGATACAAATGTGATGTGTTGGAGAAGGTGTGGCTCCAAGGAGGCAAATCATTTTCATATTTTCTGGGATTGCCCTAAATTAAATCTATTTTGGGAAGGTATTCATAGAACATTAGTTAAGGTACTTAGGTCCCAGATACCTCTGAACTTTGAGACGCTCTATTTGGGGCATGTATTGTTCCTTGAACAGAAGGAAGATATAAAGTTGCTGCAGGCCCTCTTAGCGGCAAGTAAGAAATCAATCACTAGAAAATGGCTAAATCCAATACCACCTACATTAGAAGATTGGTACGAAATTATCTTGGAAATATTTAAAATGGAAAAGTTGACTTACTCCCTGAGAACTCAAAAAGAAACATTTTATCAAATCTGGAATAAATGGATTGAATATATAACCCCAATGCGAGCAGACTTTAGATGACTCTCCTAATGATTTATATTGCTCTTCTCATCAACACAGTAATATTGCTAACGTAAGCACCCCTAGTCTAAATGTTTGTTTTTTTTTGGAAAATAGAGAATTAACACAAGTAAAGGGAAAGATTTGGGAAAGGGATAAAAAAAAATGAAAAAATTAAGTAAATAAGTACATAGGGATTGGATAATTATGTCTGCGGGCAGGAACAAGCACGAACAAATTGGGATATAAACACCTACAATGGTTGGTATATAGGCTTGTATGCAACATTTTGGACCAGTGGAAATGGTCCAGAAGGGTTGTATGGAAACTATTATTACCATTTTTCTTAACAACTAATTTCATTACTTAGCCTAATAGGTTAGATTTACCACAGTACATAATTATCTATTTAAATGTTTATTTTCCTTTTATATCATCTCAATGTGTACTTAAGAATGTATAAATAATTGTAGTTTTATACATATAAAAAAATGGAAAAGGTTATATGTGTGAAAAAAGTACATGATAATTGTGAATTCCTTATCCAAATAAAAATAAAATTAAAAAAAAGAATAAAAAAAGTACAAAAATATATTAAAATATTTGAAAACAAAAAAAAAGGAATAGTTACTTTGGGTAGTAATGGAACCAGGCAGTTTGGTGGAGTTAAAGGCAAATGAAGATGAATGGAATAGGGGGTGATATGGATGATACATAGGAGGATGTTTAGTATAAAATGGCATCAAGATTAGCAAATGTCGTGGGCCAAATGGCTTGTTCTGTGCTGAAATATTTTGTGTAGTATGAAATCTACCACCTCTGGAATTACCCAGATAAGTATCCTGTGTACTAAGTCTTTGGCAATCTTCCTTGATTGTGATGCTGTAAAATGTATTCCATCAGTACCCTGAAGTGGTTGATACAGCTTTGGCATAATTTCATCAATTTATATTCAAAACTCTCATTTACAAAGGCAGGTTTCCTTTATGCCATTTAGATTCAGCTGTCTTTTGAAGTTGGATGTCTCAAAATGCATCACAATAGACAATTGTAATTAAAATGCATTGACATTGCGTTTGCCCATTGTTTGCAGCTGTGTCTAACAAACTCATTTTCTGCAGCCATCATATTCATGACTACTTGTGCTCAGAAAGAAACTTTGTACTCTGTACCCAAGCCCAAAAGATGGAATGACTTGCATTTATATATCATTGCTCATGATTCAGATTGATTAGGCAGTGAGTGTGGCTGTGGTTCATTTTATTTGAAAGATGACAGGGCATTACTTATTCTTATACTGCTTAGATATCCTTTCTGTAGAGTGGGATTTCAATGCACAACTGATTAACTTGGCAAATAGTGCTACCAACTCTGTCCCAGTTGATTGGCCTAAACTAGTTTCTTAAGGTAATAAGTAAAAGTCCTGATCTTTGACTCCTCGAAATCTCCATTAGCATTTTCCTCTGATTAAGATTTCATCTAATCACTCTGCTGTCTGCTCTTTCATCTTATTGATAGTTCTAGTTACCACCTCCTTTTCCTTTACCATATGTTTCCTTTATGGTGATGTCTGATCTGAAGTGATTTCCCAAGTATATTTTCAAAGGCATACTATAAGCACATAACTGCTGCATTTTCTCAACCAAATTTCTTAGTCCAAGAATTTTACTTGGAGTCATAGAGCATAGGCCCATTGTCATCCAGTTCGTGCTGACCTAATTTTCTGCCTAGTCTCCTCCACCAAAACCCAATTCATTGCCCTCCATACCCCTCTTATCCATGTACCTTTCCAAACTTCTCTTAAATGTTGCAATTGAACCTGCATCTACCACTTCCACTGGCAGCTTGTTCCTCATTCACACCACACTAAGGAAAGAAATTCCCTCCTCAGGTTTCCCTTAAATATTTCATCCTTCACCCTAAATCTATGACCTCTAGTTCAGTTCTCACCCAACCTCTGGGAGAAAAGGCTTGGATATATTTCACCCATCTATAGCCTATATTTTTGTATACTTTTATAAAATCTTGCCTCATTCTTCGAAGCTCTAGGAAACAAATTCCTAACTTAGTCAACCTTTCTGTATAACTCAAGTCCTTAAGTCCCAGCAGCATCCTTGTAAAATTTTCTCTGCACTCTTGTAAGCCTATTGATATTTTTCCTGTAGGTAGATAAACTAGAACTGCACATAATTCTCCAAATTCGACATCACCAACATCTTATATGCTTCAACGTAACATCCCATTTCCTTTACCCGGTGCTGAGATTTATAAAGGCCAATGTGCCAAAAGCTCTCTTTACAATATTACCCACCTGTGATACAACTTTTTTCAAGGAATTATGGATCTGTATTCCCAGATCTCAGTGCCCTACCATTCACTATGTAAGTCGTACCTTGGTTTGTCTTCACAAAGTGCAATACCTCGTGAACAGCACACTTGTCTGCATTAAATTCCATCTGCCATTTTTCCAGCTGGTCCAGATCCCGCTGCAAGCTTTGATAGCCTTCCATGCTGTCAACTACAGATGCACAGTAGAGAGCATCCTAACCAGTTTCATCACTGCAATGTACAGAAACTGCACTGCAGCGGACAGCAAGGCTCTACAGCGGAAAGTCAAAACTGCCCAACCCATCCCACCCCACCACCAGCCTAATTGTCATCATGGAGATATATATACATACACAACTACTTTATCATTTCCTTTCAGAAACACCTTATCTACAGACATTCATGTGCCTAGCAGCACTTTATGGACGAACAATCGTTTGTTGTATATAAGCTATCTTGTGTATTTATATCTTTTGTGCTTTTTTATTATTATTGTGTTCTTTTTCTTATTGTGTTTTTTTTTGTGCTGCATTGGATCCAGGGTAACAGTTATGGTAGATTCCAGTTAATTAGGAAACATTAGGATCATTACATTTGGACAATGAAACTTTGGCCCCAGTTGGTCAGAGTTTCACGGAAATAGTTAAAAGGTATAAAAAAGATAAACTACTCAGCTAAGCTGAGTAACAATTTATGTATTTAAATGAAATACAGAACAAATTAGAACACCACCAATATCTCTACAGTACTCTAAAACTGTTTTTATTTCTTAGTACTTGACAGAGGAATTCATTTGTTGTGTTCTTTTGATCAAGTATAAATGAACAAAATCAGTGCAGACACCTAGTGCAGATAATAGATAGCCTTCATGGTTGCATACTCCAAACCTTCATTTTTATTGTAACATTCAAGATGATTGTCAATATCTTTGTAATTCCTAACTTGTTGAAGCAATGAAATTGTTTCATTTTCACTCCTGGCTATTTCTGCCATCTCCAAGCCTGAATGCTTGAGACCACAGTGAACATAACTGTTCCAAATTATTTTGCAGCTTATTCCTTGCCAGCTATCAGTGACAAAAATCACTACTTTTAACACAAACACATGCAACTGGCGCTGTTTAAAAACTGATTGCTCTAAGCACAGTGTAGGGTCTAATGGCCAAGCAAGTGCATGTGACTAATGCTAGTAACAGACTCCTGCCCCAGCTAATGGTATAGTGTCCTAAACAAACAAAGGGAGTCCCAGCTATTGTCTCAATTTAGTTTTTGTTCCGAATAAATGGCTGCCCCAATTATGCAATAGCCCAGTTAGCCTGAATACATAGTATTTCATTCTCCTTCACACTTGCGTACTGGAAATGACATTAAACAATCTTGAAAAAAGAGAGAATGAGAGTACTTACAGAATACCTAGCTTCTGGCCTGCACTTGTAAACATGATGATCATGTTGCTGATCCAGTTGAGTTTCTGGTTGGTGATCTCCCTAAAGCTGCTATTTCCTGATGTGGCAGATGTAACATTATTGAATATCAAAGCTGGTGGTTAGACCCTGAGGGTACGTCCACACTACGCCAGATAATTTTGAAAACGCCGGTTTCAAGTAAAAACGACAGGCGTACACACTAAGCGTTTTTCAAAATATCTCTGTCCACACTAACATGGATATTTGGGCAAATCTCCTCTACTGGGCACGCACAGGACACACAGAAAACAAGCGAAGATGAGTGCGCGTTTGTCCAGTTACAGAGTAGAAAAATTTAAAAGGAATTGCTCTTGACTCTCGTGCAGGAGGACTTAAAACTAAAACAAAAACAAATAGTGGAGCGTATGGAGGCAACCCACAGGGAGTTCACGGACAGTATGACCCGGCTGACAATGAACATTGAAAAACTGACTAACTCTGTTGCATTAATAAAGCACCTTGTTAAATGTATAAAACATGTCTGCATCAGTGTTATCTCGTATTTCCATACAATGTTACATTAGGCTGTTCCACATCTATTGTGAGAGAAGTACTTGCATAAATACGTAAACTACCTTCATACAAGCAAGGACAGAAAACAGGGCAAAATGAGTATACTTATTTATTCAGTAAGCTATGGGTCAGAGTACTTGGTGAGATATTTCTAACTCTTCTCGTTGCCGTCTGTTCTGAAATTATTAGGTTCTGCAAAGCACAGAATCAAATATCGCTGTGATGATTTACGCTCTAGTATCAATTGTTTGGCGACAATAAAGTAGTAATAATAATAAGAAGAAAACAATGAAATGCCGCGCTATCGCCATTTGTTCCGGCACGTCAGGACAGCGGTTTTAAAAAGCTCCGGTTGCCCCGTACACACTGCAACAGATATTAGGCATTTTCAGATTTATTCACTCTGGAGACGGTTTCTGAAAATCTCCGTTTTCGGGGGCTAAAAACACCGTTTCAGTGTGGACGGAAGGTCAAAACGAAGAGAAAAGGCTTCGTTGTCAAAATTATCCGGCGTAGTGTGGACGTAGCCTCAGTTGTTGAAGATGGTCATTGCCTGAGGGATGTTATTTGCCCTTTGCAGGTTTTGCCCGTTTTTTTATGTCCTGATTGGTGGAGAACGTACATCATTCAATCAATACTTGTGAGTATAACTAATCAAAAACATTAATGAAATCTTGTTCTATTTTCTAGATTATTCAAACATTAGTGATGACAATAGCAAACAACTTTGTCACAGACAGAAATTCTGGTGAAGTTATGACAGTCGGGTATGTACAGCTGATATTAAATTATCAATTCTTCAGGTCAATATGCAATGCAATTAGCTCCACTTTGGCGCAGAACTTTATGCTAAAGTAACAATAGATTTTACTTACTGACAGTGAGGTAAAACTAATTCATGCCTGTCAGTAGGTCCTAGGTTTGATCTCCGGTTGTCATCTGGACTATTCTGAAAGCACACTAGGAGCATCACAGTTTGCTTCTGGTGTAGCTGAGAGATTGAGGAAAAGAATCAGTCAGGAATTTCTGCTGGCAGTCCCACAGATATCTGGATGTTAGCTGAGGAAGGAATTGAATTTGACCTCCTTGGTCCACCCAGGCTTAAGGCTTCTGCTTGCCCATTAATGGGCCACTTTAGGCCAACAGAAACCCTAACAAGACAATGTTGCTTACAAGTTAAAAGCAGCAGCATCTTTTCAAAAAAATCTATGCAGTAAAATAATTCGGGCAACCAAATCGATAAAGAGTTGATGGTTACACTGTCTCGTGCTGAAGATGGTAATTTCCTGTCCTGAATGTAACTTGCCATATAAAACCATGCCAATTTATTATATCTTTATGTTAAGCCTTGCTTGTTCAGGTGAGAATTAATTTTATCTTTGACTATGTTCTCTGACAGTCAGAGCACAAGAGGTCCTGATTGTGGAGAGCATACATAATTGTATCTATTAGTATTTGTAAGCAAAATTCTGAAGATCACAAAGATCTGATGATATTGTAGACCCACGGGTGCTCCATATGACCTGGATAAAAAAACCTGCAAGTCAGTGGGACATTGTCCTAAAGCAGATCCTTTCTCAAACAGGATTAATACCATCAAAGAAGTGAGTGCACGCTGTCCACTTGCCATAACAGAAGATCTGCTCCAGGACCTTGCTCAATACAAAACCCACAAAGATAAAAGTAAGTGACCAGAGTTAAGCATTTAAAATAATTCTTTTAAAATGCATTTGTTGTTGTCATCAACTCTAGTAAATGGTGCAATTATGATTTTCTTCTGAAGTTGTACTTGCGTTGAACACTTTTTTTCGGGTTAAGATTATGAGAACACTCAGTCCTCTTTTATTGTCATTTAGAAATGCATACATGCATTAAGAAATGATAGAATGTTTCTCCGGAGTGATATCACAGAAAACAGGACAAACCAAAAACTAACACTGTCAGAACCACATAATTATAACGTATAGTTACAACAGTGCAAAGCAATATCATAATTTGATGAAGAACAAACCGTGGGCACGGTAAATAAAGTCTCAAAATTCCCCGAGTCAATCGACTCCCGAGTCCCCGATAGCAGGCGGCAAAAGGGAGAAACTCCCTGCCATAAACCTCCAGGCACCGTCAACTTACCGATGCCTTGGAAGCAGCCGACACTGAGTCCATCCGTCCAAAAACTTCGAGCTTCTGACCAGCCTCTCCGATACCGCCTCCCGAGCGCCATCCTCTGCCGAGCGCCTTCGACCTCGTTCCAGCCGCTGAAACACACAAAGTCGAGGATTTCGGGGCCTTCTGCTCCGGAGATTCTGGTTACCACACAGTAGCAGCGGCAGCGAAACAGGCATTTCAGAAGTTTTCCAGATGTTCCTCCGTACTTTCACGTCCGTCTTCATCAAATCAGAATTGTGCACAGTCCCCTACTTGACAGATAACAGACATCAACACCGAAGTGGCCGCGCGTGCTGCCGTCGCGCCGCCATCTTCTCTTCCTCCTCTGCTTTACTGCTTTTTCTGAGTTTGTTTATTATAATCAGTACAAATCTCCAGTCTCAGAAAATCTATGTTTCATAATAATGCCTGAGTTTATCTAGGATCAAATCCATAGCTAAGGAAATTCATTTCTGTTCATTTGGTAATTACTTTTTTGTTCTTTTCTAATGAAGACCAAAAATAAAATTTTCAGTAGTAAAAGAAAGGAAGGTGTGACAAGAATACACATAGATTAAGATGTAGCTGTCCTGTGCTGGCACCAGTGGGATAAGCAGTTGGTCTGCCACCTGTCTTCAGGAGAGAGAGAGAGAGAGATAAGGAAAACAATGGAGCAGCATTTGGAGATGTGTAATGAAGGGACGGGAGAGAGTAACAGAAGGAGAGAGCTGTCAAGATCGGCTCCCCCTTTGAACCCTGAACTGTTTGAAGTGATGGACAGGCGATACCCCAGCGGGGGGATAAAAAGGGACAGGTTCGCTAAGGCAAGACACACACGACACCCGAGGTAACGAGACCCTGGAAGCGGTGCGTCTCTCACAAGTCGGTGGGAAGTTTTGGAAGGCCGGTTGCGGGACCAGGCCATAGACGCACAGGGTGGAAAGGCACGATCGGCGGGAACCTGGTGTGTGTCCACCCTTGCCTGGGTGCCAGGTTCACTGCAGAGAAACGATCGTATCTGGAAACGGAGGGGTCACGGTCGGTGACCTCAGATGACATCACAAAGGACTCGCCCAAAAGCTGACTGCGAAGGTGTGTGTGGAAGCCGTTTTGAATATTCATTCGCTTTTGCTCTCTCTCTCCTTCCCCCCACTGTCCATCTCTCACGGCAGCGATTACTGCGAACTGAACTGAACGAAATTGAACTGAACTTTGCGTCACTTTGAAACTGGTCATTTACCCCTAGACAACGATAGAGCTTGATTAATCCTGTTATCTTAATTCTGTATACATGTGTATTTATCATTGCTCAACTGTTGCATTTATTATTCTTTTGATTAGAGTACTGTGTTGCTTGTTTCTTTAATAAAACTTTCTTAGTTCTAGTAATCCAGACTCCAACTGAGTGATCCATTTCTGCTGGTTTGGCAACCCAGTTACGGGGTACGTAACATAAGTGGGGTTCTCGTCAGCGATTTTGAACGCTAAATTTGGGACAGAGTAAATTGATTGGGTAAAAATTCCCGAAAGAAAGAAAAGACAAACAGCAGAAATGGAGGCTGAGGAAATTATAAAGGCGCCGACCTTGGAGGCATTAGAGGATGCCAGGAAATCAGAATTGGTAGCTGTGGCCAAACAGTTGAATCTTGCTAAGGGGAAGTCGACAATGAGGAGAGAGAGATATACAGAGCTATCGTAGAGCACTATGTATCTAAAGGTGTGTTTCCCCAAGGCGAGCTGGAGGTGGTGGCTATTGAAAAACCTGCTGGAGACGCGGTACAGGTGCAGCTTGAAAAACTGAGACTCGAGCACGAGATCCGGGTACGGCAGTTGGAGCGAGAAGAGAAAGAGAGGGACAGACAGTTGGAGCGAGAGGAGAAACAGAGGGAAAGGGAATTCGAGCTGGAGAAGTTAAAGATAAGGGCAGAGCAGGGGCCCGTGCTGAACCAAGGTGGAGGGTTCCGGGCGACCCAGGAGGTTAGGCTGGTTCCCCCATTTGACGATACCGACGTGGATTGGTACTTTCTCCGTTTCGAAAAAGTTGCTACAAGTCAGCACTGGCCGAGGGATAAGTGGGCTGTTTTGCTTCAGAGTGTACTGAAAGGGAAAGCCCAACAAGCTTACTCAGCTTTGTCCGCGGAAGATGCCCAGAGGTATGAGGTGGTGAAAGAGGCCATCCTCAGGATTTATGAGTTGGTCCCGGAGGCATACCGGCAGAGTTTCCGGAATGCGAGGAAGCACGTATTTAGAGTTTGCCCGTGAGATGCAGACATATTGTGAGCGTTGGTGCACCTCAAAGGGGGTAGAGAGGGATTATGACAGATTGCTACAGCTGATCCTGATTGAGCAGTTTAAAGGTTGTGTCCCTGAGGGTATGAGACCCTACCTAGATGAGAAAGAGGCAGCCACGTTAGCTGCAACTGCTAAGTTAGCGGATGAGTATGCGTTGACGCATAAAATGAAGTTTGCCCTGAGTAAAGGCTACCAGAAGGGACGTCAGGACGGTGGGGAGAGTCCGCCAGAAAAGTCAGTAAGTAAGCCGGGGACTAGTGAGAAGGATAAGGTAGACCGGGAGCAGTCTGGTAGGAAGTCTCCTGGGGTCATCTGTTATAATTGTGGGAAAGTCGGACACTTTGCGTCTGGGTGCTTTGCCCCAAATAAGGAGACGGGAAAAGGAAAAACGGGGGTTCCGACTGGCTGTATTGAGCCGGCAAACCAACCTCCAGAAGAGGGGAGGTCGGATAAGGTTCCGGAAGGGCGCGAGAGGTTTATTTCGGCTGGATTGGTGTCAGTGAAGGAGGGGTTAAACCCAGTTCCAGTACGGATCTGGAGAGACACGGGAGCTTGTCAGTCACTGATCTTGAGGAGTGTTTTAGACTTTAGTTCAGAGACCGAGACTGGGGAGGTCAGCGTGATCAAAGGCATTGGAAAAGGGACGGAAGCCGTGCCTTTGCACCAGATACACCTACAAAGCAATTTGGTCTCTGGACTAGTCACGATTAGGGTGAGGCCTGAATTACCGATGAAAGGCGTGGAAGTCTTGCTCGGTAATGACCTCGCCGGGGGAATCGTGTTCCCAGCCGTGAGATTGACAAGTCAGCCTGCCAGAATTGAGGCCCCGCCCATGGACTCGCAGGTTTACCCCGTTTGCGCAATAACTCGACGGATGTCGAGGAAGGCTGCAAAGGCTGAGATACAGCTAGCTGAGACGTTTCTGCCAGCCTTGTACGAGAAGGGGGTAGAAAGTGAAAAGAAGGAGTGTAGTGAAACAAGAGGTGGTGAGGGAGCTGAGACAGAGTTAGCATTAGCCAAGAAGGAATTTGTGCAGGCGCAGGAGCGAGACGAGGGGCTGATGGTTTTGGCAGAGACAGCTCTCTCTGACACAGAATTAACAAGGGAACTAGTAGGCTATTGTGTGGAGGAGGAAGTGCTAAGGAAGAAAGGGAAACCAAGTACCGTACCCGCAGATGAGGAATGGGGGGTGGTGCAAAAGAGTTATGGGGATGAGATTTTTAACCTGGCCCACAAGGTACCCCCCAGTGGACATTTTGCGGTGCTGGAGGAAACAGTTGGTGGAATCATGAAAGAGGTTTACCGGCTGCACCGGAGGAAGGATGTTATTGATTATGGCCGACGCGAACTGAGACGGTCACAGGCTTTTGATATGCTGACAAACCTAGTCGGTGTTAGCGCGGAAATCAATGAAGCTAGGGGCCCCCTGATAAGAGAAAAAAACCATTTTGAAAAGATGAGTATGGTATCGACCAGATGGGAGAAGGCTATTGTTTTGGCCAGGTCTGCTGATAAGGTCTCTCCCTTAATCCCCGAACAAAGCGACTCTTTAGGAGAAGTAATTAAACGACTCGCACGCGTGTGCTTGATTGTCCCAAGGCGATGCAAAGAACTGGGACGTTGGGTGGTGCTTGTTACACTAGGTCAGCCTAGCGAGCACCATCCCTATAGAATGAGTAATTCAGTGACTAAAGGGCTGACGAACACAGAGGTGTGTATTGGCGATGTAATACGGCTGTCTGAAGCCAGCTTGATAGTGAACCTTGAAAAAAAATGAATTCGGCCACACGAAGGTCACTTACCTGGGAATTGTGGTGACACAGGGGCAGCTGGCAGCGATGCAAGCTAAAGTGCGGGCTATCTCTGACATCCCAACCCCGACAGACAAGAGGGCCCTCAGAAGGCTCTTGGAGATGGTGGGGTACTGTAGGAAGTTTTGCAATAACTCTGTGGTTAATACCCATCCCCCTCCTACTAAGCCCTTGCGAGAGAAAACTAAGTCAGGATGGGACGACCCTTGTTATTGTGGTCCGGGACGAAACCCAATGAGAGGTTACATTGATCGCAATTCATCAGTGTTTTTGGCCACTATGAAGTTTGCTAAATTGGAGCCTGGTCTAAGGGATTATTAATAACACATATAAAAGGAACAGAAAATGTGATTGCTGACTGTCAGGTGTTGACAACTTCAAACTCGCTGTGTTAGCCAAATAGCTGATAAAGATGTGTATTTGTGTGTATCAAATAATGTATTCATATTTGTAATTTTTACCCCGGTAAAAATCCTTAAAGGGGGGAAGTACACATAGATTAAGATGTAGCTGTCCTGTGCTGGCACCAGTGGGATCAGCAGTTGGTCTGCCACCTGTCTTCAGGAGAGAGAGAGAGAGAGATAAGGAAAACAATGGAGCAGCATTTGGAGATGTGTAATGAAGGGACGGGAGCTTGAACCCTGAACTGTTTGAAGTGATGGACAGGCGATACCCCAGCAGGGGGATAAAAAGGGACAGGTTCGCTAAGGCAAGACACACACGACACCCGAGGTAACGAGACCCTGGAAGCGGTGCGTCTCTCACAAGTCGGTGGGAAGTTGTAGAAGGCCGGTTGCGGGACCAGGCCATAGACACACAGGGTGGAAAGGCACGATCGGTGGGAACCTGGTGTGTGTCCACCCTTGCCTGGGTGCCGGGTTCACCGCAGAGAAACGATTGTATCTGGAAACGGAGGGGTCACGGTCGGTGACCTCAGATGACATCACAAAGGACTCGCCCGAAAGCTGACTGCGAAGGTCTGTGTGTGGAAGCCGTTTTGAATATTCATTCGTTTTGCTCTCTCTCCTCCCCCCCACACTGTCCATCACCATGGCAACGATTACTGCGAACTGAACTGAACGAAATTGAACTGAACTTTGCGTCACTTTGAAACTGGTCATTTACCCCTAGACAACGATAGAGCTTGATTAATCCTGTTATCTTAATTCTGTGTACATGTGTGTTTATCATTGCTGAACTGTTGCATTTATTATCCTTTTGATTAGAGTACTGTGTTGCTTGTTTCTTTAATAAAACTTTCTTAGTTCTAGTAATCCAGACTCCAACTGAGTGATCCATTTCTGCTGGTTTGGCAACCCAGTTACGGGGTACGTAACAAAAGTAATTCATTACCAGAGATTATTCTTACTACTTTAGTAATGAAGGACCTTTTCGTTATCAGAATAGGAATGGTATTGTTTGTTTATGTAACATTAGTCTACTTTTATATTAGTAGGTAAGGAGACTTTAAACACCTTTCTGCTCTTCCTAATATTGTCCCACGTTTGAGGGATGAGTCTTCACACTTGCAAATTACATTTTTCAAAATTAGGTAATCTGTTCAACAGTAATTATCACTAATTAGACAACTTTAAAAACTTGCATAACCCTTGAACCTATCCTTTTAAACTGTCATTAGTGTGGAACTTGTTTACAGTATCAGCCATTTCTTGCTTAGTCTGTTGCAAAACTAATCCATGTTGTTGATGATTTCAGTGTTAAGTTCATCAGCAAAGATGTCATCAGCACAGTCAGTGTAGGAGCAGGGCATCTTGATGGAAATCTCTAAATTGCCATATTTTTACTAACACCAGAACTTGCAGACATATTTACCTGGTATGAGTTGTCCCCAGCTTAAGAATACTTGACTTGCATGCAACCCATACATATGAGTGGTATATCTGGAAGACTGGTGCAATAACTTTACCTGCTGCTGCAGGGTTGTAGACATCTGCCATGTGGGAACTTGGTTTGTGGCCACATTTTTGACTTGCTATAATTTTTCCAGTGAACTTGGTGTGTTTAAAGGGACAGCAAGGGAGAAAACCAAGTGAGTGAAATGATCAGAGTTTTGCTCTATATAGAAAGAGTCCCATAATTAAATAATTATGACAGAACAAATATCATTTGCAGAGAACGTGAATTTGTCAGAGTTATAGAAAAGTACAGCACAGAAACAGGCCCTTCGTTCCATCTAGTCTGTGCTGAGCCATTTAAACTGTCTACTCCCATTGGCCTGGGACCATAGCCCTCCATACCCCTACCATCCATATAAGTATCCAATCTTCTCTTAAAACATTGAAATCGAGCTTGTGTGCACCACTTGTGCTGGCAGCTCATTCCACACTCTCACAACCCTTTGAGTGAAGAAGCTTCCCCTCATGTTCTCCTTAAACTTCTCACCTTTCATCCTTAACCTATGACCTCTAGATGTAGCTCCACCCAACCTCAGTGGAAAAAGCCTTCTTGCATTTACCCTATCTATACCCTTTATAATTTTTATATCTCTACAAAATCTCCTCTCAGTCTTCTATGTTCTAAGGAATAAAGTCCTAACCTATTTAATCTTTCCTTCTAACTCAGGTCCTCCAGTCTTGGCAACATCCTTGTAAATTTCCTCTGTACTCTTTCAATCTTATTTACATCTTTCCTGTAGGTAGATGACCAAGGCTGCACACAGTACTCCAAAGTAGGCCTTACCAATGTCTTATATAACTTAAATATACTTTAATTTATAAACAAGCATTTGTGGAGCAGAATGTTCCATTCTGCTCTACCAGATGACCAGTTTTGTCCATTGTATTCCTGTTGCTCTTAACATACCTGTAGAATCCTTTGGGACTCTCCCTTCATCTTGTTTGCTAAGGCAACCTCATGGCTTCTTTAAGCCCTCCCCTGATTTCTTTCTTAAGTGTTCTCTTGCATTTCTTGTGCTGTATAAGCATCTTATTTGTTCCAACCTGCCTATACCTACAATGAACCTCCTTTTTCTTTCCTTAACCAGGACCTCAATATCTTGAAAATCAAGGTTCCCTACACCGTTACCTTTACCTTTTATTCTGACAGGTACAAACAAGCTTCACCCAGAAGTGCATGAGGACGTTGTCCCCCAAAAATTGGTCAGGGTCTATCCAAACCAGAAGCCCTGGATCATCAGTTTCGTGCGTGCTGCACTCACCACACGAGACAGAGCTTTCACCGCTGGTAACCACCAGGAGCTCAAGAAATGCAGATTTATTACGCAAAATCATCAAGGCCATACAGCGAAATGACCATACAGAGACAAGATCCAGACACAACTCTCCACCAACAACACATGCAGCTTATGGCAAGGTCTGCACACTATCGCACACTTCAAAGCTAAATGCAGTGGTGCTCCCAATATCGCTGCCTCTCTCCCAGATGAGCTAAATCATTTTTATACTCAGCTCAATGTCGCCAACACTGAGCTCCCAAGGAGAGCTGCTGACGCAACCTGTTCCTTGGTCATCTCTGAGGCTGAAGTACGCAGGTGTTTCCAACGAGTGGACAGCCGCAAGGCTGTGGGACCGGTCGGCATCCCAGGGTGGGCACTCAGGATGTGCGCGGCACAGCTGGCTGGTGTGTTTGCAGACATTTTTAAACTTTTCCTTTCCCAGTGTAGAGTGCCCTCCTGCTTCAAAACATCCACCATTGTCCCTGTACCAAAAAAGACCAAGGTAACACGTCTGAATGCCTGGCGTCCTATCGCACGCACCTCAATAATAAGTAAATGTTTTGAGAGACTGGTCAAGGACTACATCTGCAGGTTGCTACCACCCACACTGGACCGCCTACAATTTGCCTACCGACACAACCAATCGATAGATGACACAATAGCCACAGCTCCACACACTATCTTTACACACCTGGAAAAGAGGGATGCTTATGTGAGAATGCTGTTCTTGGATTACAGTTTAGCATTCAACACCACAATTCCCCCAGGCTTGACAAGAAGCTCAGAGACTCTGGCCTTCATCCTGCCTTATGCAGCTGGATCCCGGACTTCATGTCAGATCGCCGGCAGGTGGTAAGAGTGGGCTCTCTCACCTCTGCCCCTCTGACCCTCAACATAGGAGCCCTCCACGGCTGGGTCCTAAGCCTCCTCCTTTACTCTCTCTACACCCATGACTGTGTTGCCACCCGCAGCTCCAATCTGCTAATTAAATTTGCAGATGATACTACATTGATTGGCCTTATCTCAAATAATAATGAGGCAACCTCAAGAGAAGAAGTCATCACCCTGACACATGGGTGTCAAGAAAATAATCTCTCCCTCAGTGTTGCAAAAACAAAGGAACTGGTTGCGAACTTCAGGAGGAACGGTGACAGGCTCACCCCTATTAACATCAATGGATCTGGGGTTGAGAGGGTGAACAGTTTTAAGTTCCTTGGTATACACATCACTGAGGACCTCACTTAGACTGTACATGCCGACTGTGTGGTGAAAAAAGTACAACAGTGCTTTCACCTCAAGACCGTTGAAGAAGTTCGGTATGCGTCCCCAAATCCTAAGGGGCACAACTGGGAGCATCCTGACTGGCTGCATCACTGCCTGGTATGGGAACTGTACTTCCCTCAATCACAGGACTCTGCAGAGAGTGGTGTGGACAGCCCAATGCATCTGTGGATGTGTACTTCCCACTATTCAGGACATTTACAGCAACAGGTGCGTAAAAAGGGCCCGAAGGATTATTGGGGACTCGAGTCACCCCAACCTCAAACTGTTCTAGCTGCTAGCATCCGGGAAACGGTACAGCAGCATAAAAGCCAGGACCAACAGGCTCCGGGACAGCTTCTTCCACCGGGCCATCAGACTGATTAATTCACGCTGATACCATTGTATTTCTGTGTTATATTGACGGTCCTGTTGTGCATACTATTTATTACAAGTTACTGTAATTTGCATATTGCACATTCAGACAGACGTAACGTAAAGATTTGTATTCTTCATGTATGTGAAAGAAGTAAGAGATAAAGTCAATTCAATTGTACTCCAAAAATTTCAGACTTTTGCCAGAAGACAGCCTCTCCTAATACACATTTGCTAGATCCTTTCTGATGCCATTAAAATTGGCCTTTCTCCAATTTAGAACCTTAACCCCTGGACCAGACATATATTTTTGCAAATTTACTTTGAAACTAATGGCACTATGATCTCTTCTTTCCCAGATGTGATGATGTCTGCCAGATGCTTGATTCAGCTTTTTAGAACCATGAACCCTCAGCTGCTGCACAAGAAAGACAGGGTAAGGATTATTATAACCACTCTATGAATATACTGAGATGCTCTTCATATTATGCTGTAAATTGCATTATGGTTTTACATCTGATGTGCTGCAGAGTGACTGTAGGCTGGTAAACTTGCAGCTGCTTTTTTTCAATTCTTGGGCAGATCATCTGATTTAGTTTCCTGACAACCCAAAACATTGGTTTGGTAATGAACGTGAGTTCCTAACCAAAGTACATTTTAGTTTATGTGATCTGAGGAAATACTTGTTTCTTAAAATAAAAACTGAACCATCAGATCCAAGTTGCAATTTAAAGTATATGGTGTGACAGATTCTTTTGTTTAAAAACAAACCTTGTTCTTGTGCATATTGTGTCATTCATATTGGATGCAGAGCATTCTGAAGGGAGAGGATGAACAGACAGAAGCCTTGGTGCACATTGATACCAATGACACGGGTAGAAAAAGGAGGAGGTCCTAAAGAGAGAATTCAGGGAGTTAGGTAGGAAGCTGAAAGGCAGGACCTCTAGGGCAGTAATCTCAGGATTGCTGCCTGTGCCACGTGCTAGCGAGTACAAGGATAGCATAATCAGGCGTGTTAACGTGTGGCTGAGAGACTGGTGTAGGGGGCAGGGATTCAGATTCGTGGATCATTGGGGTCTCTTCTGGGGGAGGTACGATCTGTACAAAAAGGATGGGTTACACCTGAACCCAAAAGGGTCCAATATCCTAGCGGCCACATTTACTAGAGCTGTTAGGGAGGGTTTAAAGTAATTTGGCAGGAGGATGGGAACCATAGTGATAAGGCTGAGGAAGGGGAAAACAGAAATAAATCAAAGATAGCGTGCAATAGAGATTATAGAAAGAACAGGCAGGAGATGAAGCTTAATCAAAGCCAGTGGCATGAGTTAGAGGGCAATAGAGGCGTGGTGCAGTTAACAGAAAGCAACAAATACTGGACTGAAAGTGTTATATTTGAATGCACGCAGCATAAGGAATAAATTGGACGATCTTGAAATTCAGCTACATATTGGTAAACATGACGTTGTGGCTATCTCTAAAACTTGGCTAAAGGATGGCTGCCATTGGGAGCTGAACACCCAAAGATATACAGTATATCGGAAAGATAGGTTAGTAGGCAGAGGGGATGGTGTGGCACTGTGTATAAGAAATAATATTAAATTATTGGAAAGAGATGACATAGGATTGGAAGGTGTAGAGTCTCTATGGGTTGAGTTAAGAAATGGCAAGGGTAAAAGGACCCTAATGGCAATTGTATACAGGCCTCCAAACAACAGCCAGGATGTGGATTACAAATTACAGCAGGAGATAGAAAAGGCGTGTCAGAAAGGCAATGTCATGATAATCGTTGGGGATTTCAACATGAAAATGGATTAGGAAAACCAAGTCATTGCTGGACCTTAAGAGAGAGAATTTGTAGAATGTCTAAGGGATGGCTTTTTAGAACAGCCTATTGTTGAGCCCACTAGGAGATCGGCTGTGCTGGTTTGGGTGTTGTGCAATGATCCGGAGGTGATAAGAGAGCTTAAGGTTAAGGAACCCTTAGGGAGCAGTGATCACAATATGATCGAGTTCACATTGAAATTTGAGAGGGAAAAAATAAAATCCAATTTGTTGGTGTTTCAGTGGAATAAAGGAAATTACAATGGCATGAGAGGGGTACTGGCCGAAATTGACTAGAAAAGGACATTTGCAGGAAAGACAACAGAGCAGCAATGGCTGGAGTTTCTGTGAAAAATGATGGAAATGCAAGACAGATATATTCCAAATAAGAAGAAAATTTCAAAGGGAAGAAGGACACTATTGTGACTGACAAGTGAAGTCAGAGCCAAAGTAAAAGCAAAAGAGGGCATACAAGGAAGCCAGAGCTAGTGGGAAGATAGAGGATTGGGGAGCTTTTAAAAACTTGCAGAGGAAACTAAAACATGAGAAAATCTGCAGATGCTGGAAATTCAAGCAACACACACAAAATGCTGGTGGAACGCAGCAGGCCAGGCAGTATCTATAGGAAGAAGTACAGTCGATGTTTCGGGTTGAGACCCTTCATAAGGACTAACAGAAAAAAGAGATAGCAAGAGATTTGAAAGTGGGAGGAAGGAAACTAAGAAGGTCATTTGGAAGGAAAAAATGAATTATGAGAGGAAGCTGGTGACTAATGTCAAAGAAAATAGTCAAAGCTTTTTTAAGCATATAAAGGGTAAAAGAGATTCGAGGGTAGATATAGGACCAATACAAAATGACACTGGAGATATTGTAATGAGAGATGCAGAGATGGCAGAGGAACTAAATGCATATTTTGCATCAGACTTCACAGTGGAAGACGTCTGAAGTATACCACACATTCAAGAGTGTCAGAGAAGCGAAGTATGTGCAGGAAAAATTACGACTGAGAAGGTGCTCAGGAAGCTTAATGGTCTGAGGGTGGATAAATCTCCTGGACCTGATGGAATGCACCCTTCGGTTCTGAAGGAAGTAGCTGGAGAGAGAGGCATTAACAGTGATCTTTCAAGAATCGTTAGATTCTGGCATCGTACCAGATGACTGAAAAATTGCAAATGTTACTCTGCTATTTAAGAAGAGTGGGAGGGCAGCGGAAGGGAAGCTATAGACCTGTTAGCTTGACATCAGTGGTTGGGAAGTTGCTGGAATCGATTGTTCGTGATGAGATTATGAAGTACCTGGAGGCACATGACAAGATAGGACAAAGCCAGCATGGTTTCCTGAAAGGAAAATCCTGCCTGACAAACCTGAAATTCTTTGAGGAAATTACAAGCTGAGTAGACTGAGTAGACCGGTGTCATTGACCTCCCACATCATGAAGACCCTGGAGAGACTTGTTCTGGAGCTGCTCCGGCCTATGGTCAGGCCACACTTAGATCCACTCCAGTTCGCCTACCAGCCCCGACTAGGAGTTGAGGATGCCATCGTCTACCTGCTGAACCGTGTCTACACCCACCTGGACAAGCCAACGAGCACGGTGAGGGTCATGTTTTTTGACTTCTCCAGTGCGTTCAACACTATCCACCCTGCTCTGCTGGGGGAGAAGCTGACAGCGATGCAGGTGGATGCTTTCCTGGTGTCATAGATTCTTGATTACCTGACTGGCAGACCACAGTACGTGTGCTTGCAACACTGTGTGTCCGACAGAGTGATCAGCAGCACTGGGGCTCCACAGGGGACTGTCTTGTCTCCCTTTCTCTTCACCATTTACACCTCGGACTTCAACTACTGCACAGAGTCTTGTCATCTTCAGAAGTTTTCGGATGACTCTGCCATAGTTGGATGCATCAGCAAGGGAGATGAGGTTGAGTACAGGGCTACGGTAGGAAACTTTGTCACATGGTGTGAGCAGAATTATCTGCAGCTTAATGTGAAAAAGACTAAGGAGCTGGTGGTAGACCTGAGGAGAGCTAAGGTACCGGTGACCCCTGTTTCCATCCAGGGGGTCAGTGTGGACATGGTGGAGGATTACAAATACCTGGGAGTACGAATTGACAATAAACTGGACTGGTCAAAGAACACTGAGGCTGTCTACAAGAAGGGTCAGAGCCGTCTCTACTTCCTGAGGAGACTGAGGTCCTTTAACATCTGCCGGACAATGCTGAGGATGTTCTACGAGTCTGTGGTGGCCAGTGCTATCATGTTTGCTGTTGTGTGCTGGGGCAGCAGGCTGAGGGTAGCAGACACCAACAGAATCAACAAACTCATTCGTAAGGCCAGTGATGTTATGGGGATGGAACTGGACTCTCTCACGGTGGTGTCTGAAAAGAGGATGCTGTCTAAGTTGCATGCCATCTTGGTCAATGTCTCCCATCCACTACATAATGTACTGGGTGGGCACAGGAGTACATTCAGCCAGAGACTCATTCCTCCGAGATGCAGCACAGAGCATCATAGGAAGTCATTCCTGCCTGTGGCCATCAAACTTTACAACTCCTCCCTTGGAGGGTCAGACACCCTGAGCCAATAGACTGGCCCTGGACTTATTTCATAATTTACTGGCATAATTTACATATTACTATTTAACTATTTATTACTATTTTCTGTTACTATTCTATTACTATTTATTATTTCTATGACTATTACTATTTACTAATAGTAATATTACTATTACTATTTCTATTGCTATTTATTATTTATGGTGCAACTGTAACGAAAACCAATTTCCCCCGGGATCAATAAAGTATGACTATGACAAAGGAGATGCAGTAGACATGGATTTTCAGAAGGCCTTTGACAAAGTGCCGCACATGAGGCTGCTTAGCAAGATAAGAGCCCATGGAATTACAGGGAAGTTACTAGCGTGGGTGGAGCATTGGCTGGTTGACAGAAAACAGAGAGTGGGAATAAAGGGATCCTATTCTGGCTGGCTGCTGGTTACCAGTGGAGTTCCACAGGGGTCAGTGTTGAGACTGCTGTTTTTTACGATGTACGTCAGTGATTTGGACTACAGTATTAATGAATTTGTGGCTAAATTTGCCGATGATACAAAGATAGGTGGAGGAGTGGGTAGTGTTGAGGAAACAAAGAACCTGCAGAGAGACCTAGATAGTTAAGGGAAATGGGCAAAGAAGTGGCAAATGAAATACAATGTTGGTCATGTATGGTCATGCACTTCAGTGGAAGAAATAAGCGGGCAGACTATTATTTGGATGGGGAGGTAATTCAAAATGCAGAGGTGCAAAGGAGCTTGGGAGTCCTTGTGCAAGATACCCTAAAGGTTAACCTCCAGGTTGAGTCAGTGGTGGTGAAGGCGAATGCAATGTTGGTATTCATTTCTAGAGGTATAGAATATAAGAGCAGGGATGTGATTTTGAGGCTCTATAAGGCACTCATGAGACCACATGGAGTATTGTGTGCAGTTTTGGGCTCCTTATTTTAGAAAGGATGTACTAACATTCGAGAAGGTTCAGAGAAGATTCACGAGATTGATTCCAGGAATGAAAGGGTTACTGTATGAGGAACATCTGGCAGCTCTTGGGCTGTATTCCCTGTAGTTCAGGAGAATGAAGGGGGATCTCATAGAAACATTCCGAATGTTAAAAGGCCTAAACAGATTAGATATGGCATAGTTATTTCCCATGGTAGGGGATTCTAGGACGAGAGGGCATGACTTCAGGATTGAAGGATGTCCTTATAGAACTGAGATGCGGAGAAATTACTTTAGTCAGAGGGTGGTAAATCTGTGGAATTTGTTGCCATGAGCGCCTGTGGAGGCCAAGTCATTGGGTGCATTGAAGGCAAAGATGGATAGGTTCCTGATTAGCCAGGGCATCAAAGGGTGTGAGGTGAAAGCAGGGGAGTGGGGATGTCTGGAAGAATTGGATCAGCCCATGATTGATTGGCGGAGCAGACTCAATGGCCGAATGGCCTAGTTCTGCTCCTATATCTTATGGTCTTACCCCTGTTCAAAGAATTCTTTCTCCTGAGGAAAGAATGCAGATGTTTGTAGCACCAATTTCAGTAAGTGGAGGAGTAGACTTTGAACTGTTCAGAGTCTTAATGCTTAAGTCTCTCCAGTATTGAGTAGCTTAAGGAAAGTTTGAAGTGGTTTCCAAACTGAAGGTGGATTTTTTGCAATAGGGTAAACCAACAGAAGCCTCAAAAGAAGCCAGATGCCATGAATATGGGGAATTGGATTCTAAAGACTACATCCCAGGAGCAGAAGTGCTGGAAGAGGAAGGTGAAGAGGATAATGGTGAGTCTCCATAATTGCTTGATTATCATTTAAGAAGTCACATGCAATAGAAGCCACTGTCATCAAGTTCCATTTACATAGGAACTTTGAATGAAGAAGAGTTCCAGTTTTTAAAAAAAAAGCAAATGTAGACCATGGGGGAGCAGATGAGGGTAACCAAACATTTGGAAGAGGTAAGATAATGAGAGCATCTTAACTAAGAAAGTTAATGAAGTGCAATGGGTAGAATATAGTTGAGGACGTGAATTGACCCCAGAAAATCAATAATTAGGTTAAACTGTAGGTTTTCACAAAGAGAACGACGTGAGGCATTTTATGTTTAAGAAAAGCCATATCAACTCATCTATTGTACTGCAAAAACGGAACACGAAGTGTGGTAACAATTTCACGTAACTACGTCATCACGTCAGACCAGCCTCTTAAAGCAAAACCCCAACTCAATGTCAGTGGTTGTAAATTATGTACGTTTACACCAATTACATGACACTACACAGAACCCCCACCCCCAGAATTCACTAAAACCGGCATTGTGAGCTTGTCTGGAGCTTGGACTAACCGCACAGCTCCGGTCCTATGTTCCACGGGTGGAGGAACAGCAGGTGCCTCTGGCTTGTCCACGGTCATAGTCATGTCGTGGTGGTAGGGGTATGGTAGCAGAATCCTCCAAATCCCCGTGGGCTGGTTTAAAGTGATCTACCAAAACACATTCAGGTTTAACTCTCTTATCTATGATAAAAGTCTGTTCTCTCCCATTGCAAAATGCAGAATGGGCCAGTGTAAGAGGGCCTAAGGGATTACTAATGTGCATCATGGTGGACAATAAACCAACGAGGTGGAATGTAGATCACAGGAACCGGAGAGTGCTGTACACCATTATGGAAGGCAGGAATAGGTGCAAAGGAACTGAATTTACTGAGGAGGGTGGAACGCTGTTGAGAGGCCGACCAGGCGCTCGTGGCATCAGGAATAAAATCACCTGGCACTCGTAATGGCTGCCCATATACCAATTCTGTTGCAGAGGACTGCAGGTCCTCTTTTGGAGCTGCTGTAAGCCCCAGCAGGACCCTTGGGAGGCAGTCAGAATGGATGCCAAACTGAGCAACACAAGTGCTGATGAATGCCCAAGCCACGTCAGCGCTGCTAGAGGGATGGCCCTGGCCATCGGTGGTACGGTCCATCATTGTAAGGAGGTGCATGAAACTGTGGGAGGGTGGAAGAGGACCGACAAGGTGGTGTTTGGACATGACGGTTAATTTTTGCTTGCTGACACTCCACACAGGCTGCAGTTTCTAAGGCCGTGCCACACAAACTTTAGTACAGTCAGTTTCTATGAGGCCTTCCACCCCGATGCGATAGTTAAAACATGTGGGCACGATGTGGCGAGGACGACCATTTGAGACTTTGCAGCACGGGACAGAAACCCCAGCTTCCCTAAACATTAAGTCAGCCAACAGTGACTACAGTTCGGTAAGTCTGGACTTCTAGGTTAGTAGCTTGTTGGCTGCCATGCTGACGTACTCACCCCCTATATATATATGCCCTCAGTGGCTGGCCGTGAGAGGCAATCAGCCACAGCGTTGAGTCAACACTGAGCCATGTCATCGGCAGAAATTCTGTGCTGACTCAGCAATATTTGGGTGTATAAAGGGAGGACAGGAGGATGAATTCAGGGCCCTGGTGGAGGACTTTGTCAAATGGTGCAAGCTGCTCTGCATCGGTAAGCCAAAGGAGATGGTGATGGAGTTTAGGAAGACTAAGCCAGCACTGCTCCCTGTTACTATTGATGGTGAGGACATGGTTGCAGTGAGGCCCTACAAGTACCTGGGGGTGCACCTGGATGACAGACTTTAGGGGAGCACCAGCACAGTAGAGTTGCCTCTACATCCTGAGGAGACTGAACCTTTGGAGTGTGCATGCTCTCCTTCACATGTTCTACCAGTCTGTTGTCACCAGTACAGTCTTCTAGGTGGTGGTGTGCTGGGGCAAAGGCACCAACAATGGTGATACCAACAGGCTCAATAAACTGATTAGAAAGGCTGGCTCTGTTGTAGGCGTCGAGCTGAACACACTGGAGGCTGTGGTAGAATAAAGGACCCCATAGAAAATCCTGGCAATTCTGGACAGTGTTTCTCGCCCTCTGCATGCCACCTTAGCTGAACAAAAGAGCACTTTTAGGAATAGACTAAGACAACTGTGCTGCTTCAAAGAGCGCTGCGTGAGGTCATTCTTACCCTCGGAAATTAAGCTCTATAATGAGTCAACCTATAGCCGGGGAAGTGATGGCCCCCTCCTGTTAGATTGTTTGTAGTAACTTTTTCTTTCTATTCTTTTTATTCTTTCTACTTCTATTCTAATATTTGTATATCTGTGCACTTATAATGCTACTGTGACACTATAATTTCCTTTAGGATCAATGAAGTGTCTATCTATTACTTTTCCCCCTTGATATGTTGCATATCAGTTGTGAACTCTGATATGTAGGCCAGGTGGCATTGTTGCCATGCAGACCAAGGGTCTGATGTTTAGCCGTCATGTGTACAAGGGGTTTGTGGTCAGTGAATGCTATGAAAGAGCGACCCTCTAGAAGGAAACAAAAATGACGGACAGCCAGATAGAGGTTGAGAGGCTAACGGTTGAACATGCTGTACTTTCTTTGAGGGGGGGACAGAGCTACCAAATGAAGAAGGCAAGTGGCTGCCACACACCTCCAACCTACTGTTTGTGCTCAGCACCCACTGCATAGTCCGAAGCTTCAGTAGTAATGGCTATAGATGTGTTGGGGAGTGGGTGCACCAGAAGATTTGAGTTGGAAAGAGCTCATTTGGTATCATCAAATGCCCTGGTCACGTCTACTGACCAGTCAAGCATTTGAGAGTATTGCCTTTAAGCGCACTATACAGGGGAGCATAAGTCCAGCAGCTCAGAGAATGAAGCGGTGATAGAAATTCACCATGCCTAAAAACTTCTGTAGCTTCAGTAGTGCGGGGCGGCTGGACTACTTTTGATGAGAGGGGTTTCACACCTTCTGCGGAGATGCAAACTCCAAGAAGATCAGTTGTTGACAGCCCAAACTGGCATATAGCAGAGTTGATAATCAACCTGCATTCGGTTAAATGTTCAAAAAGTGTGCAGAGATGAGATGTGTGTTGTGGTTTGGATGCACCAGCAACAAGTATGTTATCCAGGTACACAGAAAGAAAATCTAAGTCTTTTAGTAGAGTTCATCAGCTGTTGGAAAGTCTGTGCTGCATTTTTCAGCACAAACGGCACAGGCAGAAACGCAGAGGCCAAATGGGAATCACAGCCATTTTGGGAATCTCCTCCGAGCACACGGTCACCTGATGGTAGCCCAAAATACAGTCGACTTTGGAAAAAATTAACTTTCCGACTGAGTGTGCTGAAAAGTCTTGGATGTGTGAGATCAGGTAATGATCAGGGCGGTGACCTTGTTAAGGTGTCAGTAATCGCCACATGGACGGCAACCACCATCAGTCTTGGGGACCATATGGAGGGGTGAAGCCCAGGGGTTACTCAACTGGTGTACAATGCCAAGACTTTGTGTATTGGCAAACTCAGCTTTCGTGGTTGCCAGCTTTTCTGGGACCAGTCTATGTGCACGGGCGTTGACTGGCGGGCCAGTTGTTGAAATGTGGTTCATGAACCCATGTTTTGAGACTGTCGTGGAGAACGTGGGCTTGGTGAGGTTTGGGAATTCGCCCAGCAGTCAAGTAAATTCACATGCGGTGATGTATGTGCTTGACAAGAGTCGTCTTGGGGAACATACTGGGTGAGCAGGGTATCAACCCAGGGTCCTTGACATCCACAAGCCAGCAGTGCTTAAAGATCGACTAACTGTCCTTGGGCACACAGGCAATCTGCACTTAGCAGATGTCTAGCCACGTTAGCCAGGACAAAGCCCCATGTGTAACGTCGCCTCTGCAGCAGAGTGTCACCCATTGCGTTCCGTAAGTCTGGATCCTGCTGCCGTTGGCGGCATCCAGCGAAGTTTTGTTGCTCTTTACCTTCTCGTCAATAGGCGATGCTGGCAGCACACTCACTTGAACACCTGTGTCACACAGCAAGCATTGCCCTGAAAGGATGTCCATAATGAACTGTATTAGACGTCCCTGGCAGCTGGAGCCCACGGTGATCACAGACCTCTGATGTCCCGATGTGCTGGCACTATCGAAGCTGCAAGGGTGGCTGCACTTCCTAGCGATCGTACCAAAGCGAGCGTGGTAAAAAGAGACTCTAGTTCTGTTTCACAGCATTAGTTAGTAGTCTTTCGCATGTAACCGGCACTTTGCTCCCAAAACTCCGGCAGTTTCAATGCGACTGCCTTGGCTGACGTGTTCAATAATTCTGGAATCGTCTTAGAGCATCGGGGTCATCAATGTAGGTTTTTACAAATAAAACAATGTGAGGCATTTTATGTTTAAGAAAAACCATTACAACTCACTTGTTGTAGTCCAAAAACTGAACACAAAGTATGGTAACAGAACTCCACGTAATTACATCATCATCAGATCAGCCTCTTAAAGTGAACCTTAACTCAATGTCAATGGTTGTGGTTTACAGTATGTACATTTCCACCAATTTTATTACCCGACACAATGAATGTTGCCATGTGATAACTAGCATTGGTTAAATAAGAGTTGCATCAAGGCCAAGGAAGTAATTGAGTTGAACAGTGAAGAAAAGATAGAGCTGCATACAGTGCATTCAGCTGTGTCAAAGGCTACAGAGAGAATGTATCCTGCTCAAGGTTCTCGGCCTGAAATGTCAACAGTACTCTATTCCATAGATGCTGTCTGGTCTGCTGAGTTCCTCCAGCATTTTGTGTGTGTTACTTCGATTTCCAGCAACTACAGATTTTCTCTTGTTTGAGAGAGAGTGTACCAGTCAGATGCGATGTTATTTCTGTTTTTTTTGGCAAGGAGAAAGCCTGATGGGAGAATATAGGTCATGCAGTTGCAGCAATGATGTGGAAATCTGAGACCATATGCTCAAGAATTTTATATGTGTGTTAGGATTTTTTTGGAATGGCAACAGTAGTTTTGAAATTGCATGCAATCATTAGGTTAGGAAGGAAGAACAATTGTCGGCAGTAGGAACAATTGAGCACGGACAAGAGCTTCGAGAAGTGAATAATGGGTGCATTTTCAGGAAAGAAGGGATCCTGCATCAAAATGACGGGAAGAAGAGGGAGAACTGGGTTTGACCATGGTGAACCTCTCAATTGTCATTGGAGCTGCAGGCACTGGAGAGAAGTTTTAGACAAAGTTAGTTCAGAGAAGTATCTGAAGATTATTTTTGTTCTCCAGAATAATCCCAGAGCAGTGGATAGTTTTGAAAGAAAGGACATAGAATTGCCAAACTGGGTAACAGCTTGTACCCTCAAGCTATGAGACTATTGAATACCCTACCACCACTGAGGTCTCATTACTAGGACAGTAAACAGCTCGCAAAAATTCTCAGGCACATATATATATCTAGAATGCTTAAGACTGTAGTAATTCTATGTATTACACTGTATTGCTGCTGCAAAAAAAAATTCATAACGTCCTTTTGTATGTGAGTGATGATAAACCTGATTTTGATATAGGTCTCTATTGTGGGCTGACATTGGGAAGGGGGCAGGGAGAGGGAAATTGTGGTTGGGAAAAGGGAGAGGGAGCAAGAGAAACATTCTCATTAAACCAATTGTTTGGAACCAAATGACCTTGCGTGGTGTCTGCACCCGCGCCAAACCCCGCCACTGCAACTCCTTCTCTGCCACCAGTCCCACACGCCTCCTGTGGCGCTCCACCCTCACCATTCCCAACATCCTTTGCTCCCGCCAGATTTACAAACTTGCTCCCTGTTCCATGTACTTGACAAATACAGTACTGTGTAAAAAAACTTAGACCCTCTTGCTATATTTATGTGCCTGAGACCTTTGCATAGTACTGTCTAGTACAGTCAGATGACAATAAACTTGAACAAGGTGAGGAAGTGACACTCCAAGTTTAAATATATGTGATTTCAGAATACATTTTTTACACAGCCATTATCTGGGGAGGAGTGACCTCTTGTGGAAATGTACAGTGCAACTATGATGTCTGTGTAGCAGTGCGCATGTGAAGCAAACTGGTTTGTGAGGAATGAAAGAGCAGCAAGTTATGTTGAAAGATGAAGATAATACTCTGAGGAGTAAAGCTTGTATGCTCTTTACGAGAACCAACCAATCTTGTGTGATGGGGAGAGGATTGACGGGAGTAGATGGTTATGATTAAATATCAGTGAGTTGGAGAGGAGTGGAGATCATGGAGTCTGTGTCTGTTTCCTCATGTGGTCAAGCTTCCTGATTTTTCCCATAATAAATACTGTTTTTACTTGGACCATGTGTTCTATTATGACTTCTGGTCAATGTTATCTTTCAATGCCATAAATGTTCATCTCCATTCTTAACACCCCCAAGAAAAACCAAACCCTTCCAATTGATCAGCTGTGCCGTGCATTGTTAAATAAAGAGGATGCTTTATTTTAGCCATTTTACTTCATTGCTGGAACTTTCTTTACAATTGATGTGTTGCCAGTGGTAGCCCTGTCAATTAAGATGTGAAACATCTGCTAATTCCAGATGGATGGGAGAGTACGAGTATCGATGAGGATGAAGATGATGAAGGTTGGATTGATGTTCATCATTCTTCAGATGAAGAACAGCAGAAAGAGTTGGTAAGTCTGAAGCTTTCCCCATTAACATATTTGGTATTTGGAATCAACAATGTGGCATGGGAGCATTTTTAAATTTAATGTTTATTAATAGCAGAGACTACTATTACCCTTCCCCATGTACCCTTGGGGATATGGTGCTGTTCCTTGGTCTTGATGGAACCTTTGCTGTCTGAAGAGCAGAGATGCTGCCACAGCAGCCAGTTTTTCTTTCGAACCAGTATCTTGCTGGGTCATGCCTGCAGGGAGCTAACAGTGGACACACTGGTGTGGACGTGGAGTCACAGAAAGTCCAGACTAGAGGAAGACAAAAGATTTCCCCCTGGAACCAGTAATTAGTGAGCCAGCAATGACTGGAATTTTTTCTTTGAAGAGGTATTGTGATTCTTGTGAAGGTTTGGCATTGTAACCAAGCAATACCCACATCTGGTGAATTCCCAAGTTTATATTTGGGTTGGGGTTTCCACATGAAATCACTGTAATAACAAGGTAGTCTGTCAGCATCTGCCCACCACCACACTCCCTTGCCGCAAAATGTTCTCTAAACACGCTCTGCTGTGCAAATTTTTTTTACATTTCTATTTCCCTCTTCTCCCAACTCGTGAGTTATTCATATGTTTTCAGCGGTTTCTGGTGATGTATATCTATCAGGTTTAAAATATGCCTGTGATATCATGTTCAATATATAATGGGACATCCAGTCTGTTCCAGTGAGATTTTGGTCACTGACAAAATAATAAAGGCAGAAATGCCAGAGGTAAGAAAGAGTTTCCCTATGCCAAAAAAAACACAAAAATGTATGAAAACAAATTCAGAGAATTAATATGAGCAAAGGAACAAAGTGCTATAGGAAATGTCAAGGGTGAAGACAAGTCCATTGCCTCATGGACCTATGGCTGCCAAGGGAAAATCTGCCATGTTGTCTAACATGCCACTTCTCCCACAGCAACGTGAGTGATTGTTCACTGTCTGCTTATGTGGCTCAAACCTTGAACAAAATTTAAAAGAATGTGCAGAGACTGCAGGAATTGTAAATTATAATGGAGCGACTTAGTAATTAAAACTATCATTGGTAGGTTGCTCACATCATTAGGAAGTAAAGCAAAATAATTTTGTTTTAAATTATGAGGAATTAGTAAAGGTTAGTACAAAGATGTTCATGACAAACCAGAATTGTAAACACAGGTATAACTACTACTTACAAGAGTAAGGGTATATTGGTGTTTATTACAAAGGGGTTGAGCATAATATTAGTTTTACTGGAATGATGGGTTATCTGACTTCTGGATATACGTCATTGATTCAGTGTGGTATAGATACATTAGTGCAGCGGTCCCCAACCACCGGGCCGCAGAGCATGCGCTACCGGGCCGCGAGGAAACGATATGATTTGGCGATATGAGTCAGCTGCACCTTTCCTCATTCTCTGTCATGGCCACTGATCAGCCATTACGCATACGAGGTCATGACCCACGCGTCATCCGTTGTCAGGGTGGGAAGGAGATCAACTCCTCGAGCTTGCAAATGACGACGGGCTGAAAAGTATGTTTGACATAACATCTCTGTCGGCATTTTGGATCAAAGTCAGGACTAAATATCCTGAGATAGCCACGAAAGCACTGAAAACGTTGCTTTCATTTCCAACATTTTTCTGTGAAGCGGAGTTTTCTGCAATGAATGCAACGGAAACTAAACTGCGGAATAGACTGAACATCAGGAACCCCCTTCGAGCATCGCTGTCTCCAATCACCCCTCGATAGGACCGTGTTGTTTGCAGGGAAACAAGCCCAGGGCTCCCACTGATGCAGCGATATTGGTGTGTTGCAATGATTTTATATATTCATATGGGGAAAATATGTGCTGTGCGTTTAATATCCAAATGTTACTTAAAATGTTATGATGCTATTGACTTATAAGTGACCTATATAACCTTATAACAATTACAGCACGGAAACAGGCCATCTGGGCCCTTCTAGTCCGTGCGGAACGCTACTCTCACCTCGTCCCGCCGACCTGCACTCAGCCCATAACCCTCCATTCCTTTCCTGTCCATATACTTATCCAATTTTTCTGTAAATGATCGTATTGAACCTGCTTCTGCCACTTCTACTGGAAGTTCGTTCAAAACTTACTTCAAGCTCCCCTGATAATTGACTTATCATTATATCCATGCAAGGAAAATATGCGCTCTGTGTTTAATATTAAATTCGTTAGATAAACCCTTTTAGAAACAAAATTGAGTGTATTACCCACTTATCACCTATATTTCGGTAGTGATTAACACCCACCCCCACAAACAGAATTGTTTGGTGGGGGCGGGGGGAATCGGCAGGTCATGGCGCGCATGCGCATTGGTGCCTGCGCAAGGCTTCATGGTCATTGTAGTCTTTTGGGTAAACAACGTATTTGGCTCTACTCTTGTTCGTTGGCAACCCTACCCCCCCCTGGTTGGCCAGTCCACAAGAATATAGTCAATATTAAACCGGTCCGCAGTGCAAAAAAGGTTGGGGACCCCTGCATTAGTGGAATCCTTGTATGAGAGGATTACACTGTGAGAACAAGTAACATTGGTGGATACTTACTGGAGACAGGGAAAGTGAAAATGATCTCACTGAGACAGATCATTCTGGGAGAGATTGATGGTGAGAAGATGGTTCCCCTAGCTGGTGTGTTGAAAATGATAACATGGATGTTATGTTGTTATGAGCACGTGGCCAAGTGGTTAAGGCATTGGACTAGCTACCTGAAGGTCGTGAGTTCAAGCCCCAGCCGAGGGAACGTGTTGTGTCCTTGAGCAAGGCACTTAATCACACATTGCTCTGCGACGACACTGGTGCCAAGCTGTATCGGTCCTAATGCCCTTCCCTTGGACAACATCGGTGTCGTGGAAAGGGGAGACTTGCAGCATGGGCAACTGCAGGTCTTCCATACAACCTTGCCCAGGCCTGCGCCCTGGAGAGTGAAGACTTTCCAGACGCAGATCCATGGTCTCGCAAGACAGCGGATGTCTTTATATATGTTGCAACTAAACTGTTGGTGAGACTCCATTTGGAATATTGTTTTCAGTTTAGTCACCCTGCTGTAGGAAAGATGCCATTAAGCTGGAAAAAGTGCAGATGACATGTACAAGGATGTTGCCGGGACTTGAGAGACTGAGGCATGCAGAGAGATTCAGAAGGATGGAACGCTTTTCACTGAAGAGTGTTTTGTAACATATGTACCATACTTATAAAAGTATTCCCTCCCTCCTTCCTCCCCGCCCCCCCCCCAGGAAGATTTCGTGTTTTATTTTATAACAATGAAACACAGTGGCTTTAATTTGGCTTTTTTGACACTGATCAACAGAAAAAGACTTTTATGTCAAAATGAAAACCGATCTCTAGAAAGTGATCTAAATTAGTTACAAATATAAAACACAAAATCATTGATTGCGCAGGTACTCACCCCCTACGTCCTAGAGTGGCCAAGTCCAGACCTCAATCCAATTGAGAATTTGTGGCTGGACTTGAAAAGGGCTGTTTGCTCACAATCCCCATGCAATCTGACAGAGCTTAAGCAGTTTTGTTAAGAAGAATGGGGGAAAATTGCAGTGCCCAGATTTGCAAAGCTGATAGAGACCTATCCACACAGACTCAAGGCTGTAAAGGTGCATCTACTAAACACTGACTTGAAGGGTTGAATACTTATGCAATCAATTATTTTGTATTTAATAATTGTGATGAACTTAGACCAATTTGTAGAAATTTGTTTCCATTTCAACACAGTCTTTCTTGTTGATTTGTGTCAAAATAGCCAAATTAAGTCCACAGTTATTCAATGTTATAGGACAATAAAACATGAAAACTTGCAGGGGTGTGGGGGTGAATACTTTCTATAGGCACCGTATATGTATAAAATGTATACATAGCTATAAAATTATGATAGAGTGAATGCACACAGTTTTTTTCCCCCCAGGTTGAGGAATCTAGAATGAGGGCACAGGTTTAAGGTGAGAGGGAAGAGATTTAGTAGGAATAAGGGGTAGCTTCTTCACCCAGAGTGTAGTCAGTATATGGAATAAGATGCCAGAGGAAGTGGTTGAGGCAGGTACATGAACATTTAGAGGATATTTGGACAGGTACGGAGATGGAAAAGTTTTGGTGACTATATGGGCCATATGGGACTAACTTCAGTGGGAATCTTGGTCAGCATGGACCAGTTGGGCTGAAGGGCCTGTTTCTATGCTTTATGACTCAATGACTTTAACTCACTGTATGTTCAGAGTGAGAGGAGAAGGGCTGGGGTATGCTGGTGTAACCTTTAGACTCTGAAAGGAAAGAAAGTAGGTTTCATAGAAACATAGAAAATAGGTGCAGGAGTAGGCCATTCGGCCCTTCGAGCCTGCACCGCCATTTATTATGATCATGGCTGATCATCCAACTCAGAACCCCACCCCAGCCTTCCCTCCATACCCCCTGACCCCTGTAGCCACAAGGGCCATATCTAACTCCCTCTTAAACATAGCCAATGAACTGGCCTCAACAGTTTGCTGTGGCAGAGAATTCCACAGATTCACCACTCTCTGTGTGAAGAAGTTTTTCCTAATCTCGGTCCTAAAAGGCTTCCCCTCTATCCTCAAACTGTGACCCCTCGTTCTGGACTTCCCCAACATCGGGAACAATCTTCCTGCATCTAGCCTGTCCAATCCCTTTAGGATCTTATACGTTTCAATCAGATCCCCCCTCAATCTTCTAAATTCCAACGAGTACAAGCCCAGTTCATCCAGTCTTTCTTCATATGAAAGTCCTGCCATCCCAGGAATCAATCTGGTGAACCTTCTTTGTACTCCCTCTATGGCAAAGATGTCTTTCCTCAGATTAGGGGACCAAAACTGCACACAATACTCCAGGTGTGGTCTCACCAAGGCCTTGTACAACTGCAGTAGTACCTCCCTGCTCCTGTACTCGAATCCTCTCGCTATAAATGCCAGCATACCATTCGCCTTTTTCACCGCCTGCTGTATCTGCATGCCCACTTTCAATGACTGGTGTATAATGACACCCAGGTCTCGTTGCACCTCCCCTTTTCCTAATCGGCCACCATTCAGATAATAATCTGTTTTCCTATTTTTGCCACCAAAGTGGATAACTTCACATTTATCCACATTAAATTGCATCTGCCATGAGTTTGCCCACTCACCCAACCTATCCAAGTCACCCTGCATCCTCCTCACTGCTAACACTGCCACCCAGCTTCGTGTCATCCGCAAACTTGGAGATGCTGCATTTAATTCCCTCATCCAAGTCATTAATATATATTGTAAACAACTGGGGTCCCAGCACTGAGCCTTGCGGTACCCCACTAGTCACCGCCTGCCATTCTGAAAAGGTCCCGTTTATTCCCACTCTTTGCTTCCTGTCTGCTAACCAATTCTCCACCCACACCAATACTTTACCCCCAATACCGTGTGCTTTAAGTTTGCACACTAATCTCCTGTGTGGGACCTTGTCAAAAGCCTTTTGAAAATCCAAATATACCACATCCACTGGTTCTCCCCTATCCACTCTACTAGTTACATCCTCAAAAAATTCTATGAGATTCGTCAGACATGATTTTCCTTTCACAAATCCATGCTGACTTTGTCCGATCATTTCACCGCTTTCCAAATGTGCTGTTATCACATCCTTGATAACTGACTCCAGCAGTTTCCCACCACCGACGTTAGGCTAACCGGTCTATAATTCCCCGGTTTCTCTCTCCCTCCTTTTTTAAAAAGTGGGGTTACATTAGCCACCCTCCAATCCTCAGGAACTAGTCCAGGATCTAACGAGTTTTGAAAAATTATCACTAATGCATCCACAATTTCTTGGGCTACTTCCTTAAGCACTCTAGGATGCAGACCATCTGGCCCTGGGGATTTATCTGCCTTCAATCCCTTCAATTTACCTAACACCACTTCCCTACTAACATGTATTTCACTCAGTTCCTCCATCTCACTGGACCCTCTGTCCCTTACTATTTCTGGAAGATTATTTATGTCCTCCTTAGTGAAGACAGAACCAAAGTAATTATTCAATTGGTCTGCCATGTCCTTGCTCCCCATAACCAATTCACCTGTTTCTGTCTGCAGGGGACCTACATTTGTCTTTACCAGTCTTTTCCTTTTTACATATCTATAAAAGCTTTTACAGTCCGTTTTTATGTTCACTGCCAGTTTTCTCTCATAATCTTTTTTCCCCTTCCTAATTAAGCCCTTTGTCCTCCTCTGCTGAACTCTGAATTTCTCCCAGTCCTCAGGTGAGCCACTTTCTCTGGCTAATTTGTATGCTACTTCTTTGGAATTGATACTATCCCTAATTTCTCTTGTCAGCCACGGGTGCACTACCTTCCTTGATTTATTCTTTTGCCAAACTGGGATGAACAATTGTTGTAGTTCATCCATGCAACCTTTAAATGCTTGCCATTGCATATCCACCGTCAATCCTTTAAGTGTCATTTGCCAGTCTATTTTAGCTAATTCACGTCTCATACCTTCAAAGTTACCCTTCTTTAAGTTCAGAACCTTTGTTTCTGAATTAACTATGTCACTCTCCATCTTAATGAAGAATTCCACCATATTATGGTCACTCTTACCCAAGGGGCCTCTCACGACAAGATCGCTAACTAACCCTTCCTCATTGCTCAAAACCCAGTCCAGAATAGCCTGCTCTCTAGTTGGTTCCTCGACATGTTGGTTCAAAAAACCATCCCGCATACATTCCAAGAAATTTGAGTTGTTTTCTCATTGGTTAAGTAAAGTTCTGGTTAGATGATATTTACTAGGAAATGAATTCCTTGATGGGCTGTGTTTCAAAAGGTGGAGAAGGTGAAGACCATGCCCACAGAAGCACGCAAAGCAAAAGCAGCACTTGTCAGTGCTAGTCGCCTCCTCACACAGGAAGACTTCAAGAAAATCCGACTGGCCCAGATAGCTAAAGAGGTTGACCCTGCCCCTGGCAAAAGTCAGAAGAGGAAGATTGAGGACAGCAGTGATGACGAAAGCAAGTATGTACATTTTAAATTCATAATAATTAGTATGCTTGAGTTTCTTGGTGTAAACAACATTAGTGAAAGCTCCCTGTTCAGCTAAGGCTAAAGCTTGTTTCTTATAATTTCAGTTGCACCTTAAACTCTGCTACAGAATAACTGTAAGAACATAAATGAAGCAGGGTAGAACATGGCCTCGTGACTCCTGACCTAATCGAATGGTAGAGGTCTGTTTCTCTGCTACAAGACTGTTTTCCTCTCTGATCTTCATTACCCCTGTTATCCAAAAATATGCTGATTTTAGCCTTTGAATATAATCAGTGCCAGACAGCTCTCTGGGATTAAGAGTTCTCAAGATTTATAATCTACACCTGAAGAACTTTGTCCTCATTTCAACCTGTCCTGAGGTCATTTCTCCAGCTGGTGGAGATAATCCTGTCACCCATCACCCTCTACAGAATTATCCATGTCACAGTCGGATCACTTCTCCCTTCTTAACTAACATTTACACATTCCTCATTTTAAAAAAGTGCATTCTTTTCCTCTAATTCCTCATAACCCGCCATTTCCCCACTGTGAAAATTCCCTTCCCTTCCGGCAAAATAAACAAAACAGCAGATGCTGGAATCTGAAATAAAACTGATGCTGAAAAATCTTCCAGCATGTCTGTTTTTGTTTTTAATCTCTTTATCTGCTCACAACCCCCTTTCCCTATCACCAGCAGACCTGCATTTTTATATCCTGTTTTTTCATTTGAAATTGTAGGTGCTAGTTGAGTAGCTGAGGGTAAAACTGATGCCTGTGGCATCCCAGTAACAAAATCCAGATAGACCCGTCTCCTTTTTCACCTTCCATCCTTCCCCAGCCCTGTGATGGTAAACCCTGGTGCCAGGAGGCACAGTCCTTTGTGACCTCTTGGACTGTGGAGACCATGTAATCAGCTTCCTGTGTGTCCCCTGCAGCTGATATGCAACTTTATTCTTTCTCCATGCCTCATTGATCTCCTGGACCTGGTAAATGATCAGATTGCTCATATTGCATCCTAGTACATAATGTGTGTTGGGCAAGGTCAAAAGGTAGGCTTCTGCATTATCTTGGGGCTTTTGACCTATCTGAACAAAGCTGGGTGGCAGTGTGAAATGTGAGGAGGATGTTATGAGAATGCAGGGTGACTTAGACAGGCTGAGTGAGTGGGTGGATGCATGGCAGATGCAGTTTAATGTAGATAAATGTGAGGTTATCCACTCTGGTGGTAAGAACAGGAAGGCAGATTATTATCTAAATGGAGTCAAGTTGGGAAAAGGGGAAGCACAACGAGATCTAGGTGTTCTTGTACATCAGTCACTGAAGGCAAGCATGCAAGTACAGCAGGCAGGAAGAAAGCTAATGGCGTGCTGGCCTTCATAACAAGGGGAATTAAGTATAAGAGCAAAGAGGTCCTTCTGCAGCTGTACAGGGCCCTGGCGAGACCACACCTGGAGTACTGTGTGCAGTTTTGGTCTCCAAATTTGAGGAAGGACATTCTTGCTATTGAGGGGGTGCAGCGTACGTTCACAAGGTTAATACCCGGGATAGCGGGACTGTCATATGTTGAAAGATTGGAGCGACTGGGCTTGTATACACTGGAATTTGGAAGGATGATAGGGGATCTGATGGAAACATATAAGATTATTAAAGGATTGGACACGCTGGAGGCAGGAAGCATGTTCCCGCTGATAGGTGAGTCCAGAACCAGAGGCCACAGTTTAAGAATAAGGGGTAGGCCATTTAGAACGGAGTTGAGGAAAAACTTTTTCACCCAGAGAGTGGTGGATGTATGGAATGCTCTGCCCCAGAAGGCAGTGGAGGCCAAGTCTCTGGATGCTTTCAAGAAAGAGATGGATAGAGCTCTTAAAGATAGCGGAATCAGAGGTAATGGGGAGAAGGCAGAAACTGGATACTGATTGTGGATGATCAGTGAATGGCGGTGCTGGCTCGAAGGGTCGAATGGCCTACTCCTGCACCTATTGTCTATTGTCCTTTTATCTGTGATCTACCCAAATCCATGATGCTGCTTCAATGGAAGGCTGTGACAGCCTAGACCAAGCTGCACCATTAACTCCTCATCTTTTCCCAACTGAGGTGCCAGTGCAACAACTTTACTGAAAGTGCCTCCACTTTAAAGAACTTTGAGCTCCAAGGTCCGACTTGTTCATCTCTACCAAATTATACCATTCACAGCCACAATGTATCACAAGCCCTACCATATGTTGTTTTAAATTTCAGTTGAACAGGAAGATAACACTGCTACAATGGTGAGCATGTGTATCCTAATGGTTTATTGTTTAGTACTTACTTTGCCTGTAAGCAAAGGAGATGTGTGTGCTCTGTAAGATATTTAATAAATGCATCTTCTTTTTTGTTGCAACATTAAATCAAAGTGAACCAGAAGTGCATTCATCGAACTTGTTTCTAATTTTGACAATCTGGTGGTGAGTCAGTTATGTGTGGTCTGTTCTGCTACCAGCATCAATCACAACAGTATCCATCTCCAAGCCTTTGGTTTTTAATATGCAATTGTAAAATTGTTTAATTTTCAGAGGAGAGCTGCTTTCACTGCGAGATATAGAACGGCTGCATAAAAAGCCTAAATCAGATAAAGAAACTCGACTAGCAACAGCTATGGTAAGTATTGCTGAATATTCTTAATCATAGCTTCATTCTATTTGGTATTTTGAGGTCTTGCAAAGAGCTTCCTGCTACACGAATCACATTCTTGTTTACTTTCTGGGCTGTTTCCGATATTTATACTTCTGCTCAGTGTACCCATTGTGCCCAAAGCACTCTCAGTAAAATTTAGCTATTTTTTATAAGTCTACATAAAACTGATCTTTAATTACTTATCTGTATTCTTTTAAGACACAAGTTTTTGACAGTTCTGTTTCCTTAAGTAGTTGCATCGAAAAACAATTGTGCAGAACAGCTTTGCAGTCATGAAAATGGTGGATTAAGAAAAGTGTAGTTGCGTCAAACAAAAATTATACTGTAACCAATCCTTTGTAATGATTTTTTCTGGCTTGATGTGGAGAATATGAAAAGCTGTTTGGTCAGAATCTCAAGTTGGGAGAAGCTGAAGGCTACAGATTTCATGGTTCATGGCTATGAAGTGACGGATGATGTTGGCCTAGAAAAGCAACTACCCACTACGGTTCAGGAGGCTGTGGGATTCAAGCTTTCTCAATTCCGATTTCGGTTTGAATTTGCCATTTTCTACAAGGGATCTCTAGCATCCAGCTAAAAGCCAGGCAACAGGCAGGCTGCTCAGTCGATCAAATTCAAAAATATCTCTGGTAGAAATACAAAAAGTAAAAATAAGCAAATTTAAATTGTACTTATTTACGAAAATAATTCAGCTAAGCACATGAGATTAAGACTTTAAAAATGTTACTTTTACTTAACTTGCAAATTAGTTTTCGGTGTCGGGGAGACTAATAACCAATAGTTATCCGTTATTACAGCACTACAGCACATTTAATCTTGATGGATGAGCTTTTTTCTAAGGGTCCTACAAAAAAATAACCCGGAACATTAGTTCATGACAATCAGTGATTAGTGTTTTGAATGCTTTTGAACTAAAGTATACTATGGAGTATAGTAAAGCTGGTTCAATTTGATCTTTTTTGGCCCAAGTAAACCAAACATCTAAAGAGATGACCACATGTTGAATTAATGAGATTCTGTTGTTTAGCTTTTGTTACTTCTGTGATTCCTGATTACACTCCATTGTGTTCACATCTCAGTTTTATACCCTTTTATATAACCTTTGCCCTTTCCCTTTCTAATTTATTCTGTTCTTCTCTCCGGGTCGATATTGATTACAGTTTAATTGGTGATGAAAGCTCACTGGTACTTTTTAAAATTGGGCATCCTCGTGCAGAATTGCTTCAACATTGGTTTGCAATCTTTTTTAAAGGCAATATTTTGAGCAATCCTTGTATTTTGAAAAAGAAAACTTCCATTTAAAAAAAATGACTGCTAATTTATGCTTAAACATAGAAACATAGAAAATAGGTGCAGGAGTAGGCCATTCGGCCCTTCGAGCCTGCACCGCCGTTTATTATGATCATGGCTGATCATCCAACTCAGAACCCTGCCCCAGCCTTCCCTCCATACCCCCTGACCCCCGTAGCCACAAGGGCCATATCTAACTCCCTCTTAAATATAGCCAATGAACTGGCCTCAACTGTTTCCTGTGGCAGAGAATTCCACAGATTCACCACTCTCTGTGTGAAGAAGTTTTTCCTAATCTCGGTCCTAAAAGGCTTCCCCTCTATCCTCAAACTGTGGCCCCTCGTTCTGGACTTCCCCAACATCGGGAACAATCTTCCTGCATCTAGCCTGTCCAATCCCTTTAGGATTTTATACGTTTCAATCAGATCCCCCCTCAATCTTCTAAATTCCAACGAGTACAAGCCCAGTTTATCCAGTCTTTCTTCATATGAAAGTCCTGCCATCCCAGGAATCAATCTGGTGAACCTTCTTTGTACTCCCTCTATATCTCTTGTTATGCTTTGGTCAGCAATTATTACAATCTGTCACTGCCTATCTTCATCATAATTCTTTCTAATCTGTATCAAATTGTCCATTTCCAGGAATGTAGAAGTTTCAGCATAGTTGGAGGCTTTTCACTGCTGTTTTGGTCCAGTTTAAAAGGCCTAAAACTTTAACACCACCCTCATCCCCTCATCATCTCCGACGCAACCCATCTTGCCATTAGAAAAAGGCAGATGGCCAATTTGTTTCTCTGCTTCCTCAGCTGCTTTATCTAAGCACAGCAAATGCAAATGTCCATCTTGGTGAATAATTGATTTAAATAGTTATGAAAATATTCATTGTTTTGGACAGTGTGGCTCTAGTAATGTTCTAATTTCTTTTTAATGAGAAGACCTTGGGGTTGTGCTTTATAAATATTATATATTCAGTTTTACAGTTTACTGACAATAGACAGAACACTCCAACAGCTAATGGCAACAGTCTCTGTTGTCCTGATTATATATTGGCCAGTAAATGCTAGTAACTTATTAAAATGTGCTGCAGCAAACTCGTGGTGCCCACTCTGAGAATATGTGCAATCAATGTTCAGAAGTTCAAAGTAAATTTTATTATCAAAGTACATATACAACCCTGAGATTCATTTTCTTGTGGCCATACTCAGCAGATCTATAGAATTGTAACTATAACAGGATCAACGAAAGATCAACCAGAGTGCAGAAGACAAGAAACTGTGCAAATACAAATATAAGTAAGGAGAATATGAAATAATGAAATAGAGTGCGTAAAGTGAGATAATTGGTTGTAGGAACATTTCAATGATGGGGCATGCCCTTTTTATTCAACAGCCTAATGGTTGAGGGGTAGCTAGTGATTACATTACCAGATTTTGATCCATAACTTTGGCAGAAATGTTATCGCTACAGCTTCAGTGATGTGAGGTGAATGACCTTTATGTCCTTGGTTGTTGTTTTGTTCTTCGTCTAATTCACTTTCTTTGGTTTAAAACTATCCTCCAGGCTGGAAAATCTGAAAGAAATCAGTTTGTGAGAAAGAGAACCAAGTTGAATCCATTTGCGAGCACAACTAACCAAGACAAGAAAAAGAAAAAGAACTTTATGATGATGAGATACAGCCGCAATGTCAGATCAAAAGGCAAACGTTCCTTCAGGGAAAAACAGGTAATTTCTTATTCTTTTGTGATGTAAAAATTTGCTGTGGAAACACATAGCAAGGGAGGAAACGTTTTTCTAAGAGAAAAGGTGGAGAAAATACAATGCTTCTACACAAAGGGAGGATTGCTGAGAACCTGATTAAATAGTGCATGCATAACTCTTTCACTCATGTAAATGCAGTGTAGAAAAACCCAGTACTATTACCTGTTTGCTAAACATGAAGCGAGGTTTATTTGTCGGGATAATATCAGGATTGAATGCTTTAAGGATAGGTACGGAGTAATGATGTAGTTTTATCATATTTAGGATACTGACTGAGAATAATGACACTTGAGAGAAAATGAAATGGGCAGCAATATTGATAAACAATATTTAAAATAGTGCATAAAAGAACCCAGGAAATAACAAATTAAACACTAATGAGGCAGCATAAATAACTGAAAGGTTGAGGGTAAGTAATAAAAGCAAAGTACATTGACACAGGACACAGGAGTGCAAGAGAGAATTAAAAGACTGAAATACAAAATATTAAACGATAGGAAGATCTCCACTGTAGAAAGGTTATGTTGAAATCTTGCTTGGATACGTTGGCAGTTTGATTTGCAATTCTGATAATATTGCAAAAAGTTGTATAGAAAAAATGCAAAATGGATTTGCAAGAATCTACAAGAATTCTGCTATCACATTCAAATATTGGGAAATAGAAGTGAATAGGTTGACTCTTTCTCTTGCAAAGTGGGGGGCTGATACATGACCAAACGACAGGTCTTTGTCCGGTTGTGGTTACCAGTGATTCACCTCATACCCACTCTGTGACACTCTGGCTTCATAATTTCACCAGACACTGGGGAGCCATTATTTTCAGCTCACGGTATCCTGACCTTGTTCACTACATGCTTCTCATAAATTTTAAGTGATAATCCTAAATTAATTTTACGGATGTCAATGAATGGTGGATGTGAAGGTGAGAACAGCTGCTGTTTGGTCAGACTGAGAAGATGATTTTACAGTCACTGTTAAAGATTACAAGCTGTCGTGCTTTTCAGCACCTTCGCTACAAAGTGTTACTTGCCCAGTAGAAATCAGACAACTTGAAATTTAACCACAGCAAGTTTTCATCTGAATATTGTCCTGGATCAGCTTATTCACTCCAGTGCACAATACTGAAAAGCAAAGTATTTGTTACACAGCAAAAGACTGGGTCATGCTGATATACAAAGGGACCTAGATGTCCTTGCATACAGATACCCAAAGCGAAGATGCAATAACTGTTAAGAGTGCAAAAGTAATGTTAGCCTTTATTACAAGAACATTAGATTACCAGGGTGAAGAATTGCACAGGACCTTGGCAAGAATGCATCTGAGAATTGTCAATTTGTCTAATAAAAAGTGCACTTGCTATTATTCAGAGTAAAGCAAAGATTCAATAGATGGGTTCTGGGGGTGGCTGGTCTGCCATATGAGGACTGATTTAGTAGATTGGAAGACTGTAGCTGCTAGAAATTTGAATTAAAAACCGGAAAATGGTAAAGCATTCAGCACATCAGATAACATCTGTGGAAACAAGGAAAAGACATAACATTTCAAGTTGATGACTATTCACCAACTGGTTATTGAGCAATATTTTCTATGTTTCTTTAGATGAAACTATGAAAGAAGAAAGTTAAAGGAACCCTTAGGGTCAAGTGATCATAATATGGTAGAATTCACCCTGCAATTTGAGAAGGAAAAGCTTAAAGTCAGATGTATCAGCATTACAGTGGAGTGAAGGGAATTACAGAGGCATGATTTGGTCTATGAGATTAATGGATTTGCTGATGATACAAAGATAGGTGGAGGAGTGGGTAGTGTTGAGGAAACAGATCCTGCAAAGAGACTTAGATAGTTTAGGGGAATAGGCAAAGAAGTGGCAAATGAAAATGAAAATACAACATTGGAAAGTGTATGGTCATGCATTTTGGTGGATGAAATAAACGGGCTAGACTATTACTTAGGTGGAGAGATGGAGAGAGAATTCAAAATACAGAGATGTAAAGGGACTTGGGAGTCCTTGTGTAGGATACCCTAAAGGTTAACCTCCAGGATGAGTCAGTGGTGAAGTAGGCGAATGCAATGTTGGCATTCATTTTTAGAGGTATAGAATATAAGAACAGGGATGTATTGTTGAGACTATAAGTGTGATGTTGAGATCACACTTGGAGTGTTGTGTGCAGTTTTGGGCTTCTTCTTTTAGAAAGAAAGTACTGACATTGGAGAGGGTTCAGAGAATGTTCACAAGAATGATTCCAGGAATGAAAGAATCACCGTATGAGGAACATCTGGCCGCTCTTGGGCTGTATTCCTTGGAGTTCTGGAGAATGAGGGGGGATCTCATAGAAACATTCTGAATATTAAAAGGCCTGAACAGATTAGATATGGCAACTTTATTTCCCATGGTAGGGGAGTCTAGGACAAGAGGGTACAACTTCTGGATTGAAGGATGTCCATTTAGAACAGAGATGTAGAGAAATTACTTTAGTCAGAGGATGGTAAATCTGTGGAATTTATTACCACGAGTGGCTGTGGAGGCCAAATCATTGGGTGCATTTAAGGCAGAGATAGATAGGTTCTTGATGAGCCAGGGCATCAAAGGGTATGGGGAGGAGGTAAGGGAGTTGGATGACTGGAAGAATTAGATCAGCTATGATTGAATGGTGGAGCAGACTCGATGGGCCAAATGGCCTACTTCTGCTCCTATATCTTATGGTCTTACGAGAGAAGAGCTGGTCAAAATTGATTGGAAAGATCATCCGCAGGGGTGACCACAGAGCAGAATGGCTGGAATTTCTAGAAGCAATTCGGAAGGCACAGAATAGATATGTCTCAAAGAGGAAGAAGTATTCTAAAAGCAAGATGACACAACCGTGACTAACAACAGAAGTCAATGCCAACATAAAAACCAAAGAAAAGGCTTATAATAGAGCAAAAATTTGTGGGAAGTTAGAGGATTGGGAAACTTTTGAAAACTAGGAGTGTCATTAAGGGACATGAAAGTAAGCTAGCCAATAATATTAAAGAGGATACCAAAAGTTCCTTCAGATACATAAAGTGTAAAAGAGAGGTAAGAGTGTATATCAGACCACTGGTAAATGATGCAGGGGATGTAGTTAAGGGGTCAAGGAAATGGTGGACAGACTGAATAAGTATTTTGCATTAGTCTTCACTGTGGAAAATACTAGCAATATGCCAGAAGTTTGAGAGTGTCAGGACAGAGAAGTGTGTGAAGTTGTCATTACTAGGGAGAAGGCTCTTGTGAAACTGAAAGGTCTGAAGGTAGATAAGGCACCTCGACCAGATGATATACACCCCAGTGTTATGAAAGAGGTGGCTAAAGAGATTGTGGAGGCATTAGTAATGATCTTTCAAGAATCAATTGATTCTGGCATGGTTCCAGAGGAATGGAAAATTAGAAATGTTGTTCCACTCTTCAAGAAGGGAGAGAGGCAGAAGAAAGGAAGATATAAGCCAATTAGTCTGACTTCAGTGGTTGGGAAAATGTTGAAGTCGATTGTTAAGGATGTGGTTTCAGGGCACTTAAAGGCACATGCTAAAATAGGCCATAGTTCGCAAGGTTTCCATAATGGATATCTTGCCTGACAAATCTGTTGCAATTCTTTGAAGAAATAACAAGCAGAATAGATGAAGGAGAATTGGCAAATGTTGTGTACTTGGATTTTCAGAAGGACTTTGACAAGGTGACACACAAAAGGCTGCTTAACAAGGTAGGAGCCCATGGTGTTACAGGAAAGATACTAGCATGGATAGAGCAGTGACTGGCAGGAGGCAAAGAGTGGAAATAAAGGGAACCGTTTCTGGTTGGCTGCCAGTGAATAGTGGAGTTCCACAAGGATCTGTGTTGGGACCAATCCTTTTTATGTTATATGTCAATGACTTGGATGACAGAATTGATGGCTTTGTGGCTAAGTTTGCAGATGATATGAAGATGAGTGGAGGGGCAGCTAGTTTTCAGGAAGTAGAGAATTCACAGAAGGAATTACACAGATCAGGAGAATGGGCAAAGAAGTGCCAGATGGAATACAGTGTCGGGAAGTGTATGGTCATGCACTTTGGTATAAGAAATAAAAGAGTAGATAGACTATTTTCTAAATGGAGAGAAAATACAAAAACTTGAGATGCAAAGGGACTTGGTAGTCTTCCACAGATGTTGCCTGGCCTGCTGAGTTCCTCCAACATTTTGTGTGTATTGCTGGGAGTCCTTATGTAAGATTCCCTAAAGGTTAATTTGCAGATTGAATTGATGGTGAGGAAGGTAAATGTGATGTTAGCATTCATTTCAAGAGGATGAGAATACAAAAGCAAGGATGTGATGTTCCGACTTTATGTAGCACTGGTGAGACCTCACACAGTTTTGGGCCCCTTATCTAAGAAAGGATGTACTGACATTGGAGAGGGTTCAAAGGAGGTTCCCCAAAATGATTCTGGGATCAAAAGGCTTGTCATACGAGGAGTGGTTTGATGGCCCTGGGCCTGTACTCACTGGAATTCTGAAGAACTTGTGACTTCATTGAAATCTTGAAAGACCTCAGAAGAGTGGATACAAAGAGGATGTTTCATACGGTGGGGGAGTCTAAGACCAGAAGACACAACCTCAGAATAGAACGGAGATGAGTGGGAATGTGTTTTAGCCAGACAATGGTGAATCTGTGGAATTTGTTGCCACAGGCAGCTGCGGAAGCCAAGTCATTGATTACATTGAAGACAGAGGTTGATGGATTCTTGATTAGTCAGGGCATGAGGGGATGCAGGGAAAAGGCAGGAGATTGGGGCTGATGGGTAAGTGGATCAGCTGTGATGAAATGGCAGAGCAGACTTGATGGGCCAAATGGCCTAATTCTGCTCCTACATCTTATGGTTTTATGTTGAATTTAGTAGTACTAAAAAATGGTAAACTGCAAGGATAATGTAAAGAACACACAATTTAAAAAATCAAGAAATGCTTCATGTTGTAACTGGATCACCTACAACACATTGGGGTTTTTGGGGGGGGGGTGAAAATGTGGGCCATATCCCAAGTCAACAAATTGCAAGCACATACTTGCTGTGTGAAAAGATTATACAATTTGTCCTAGAAGAATTTATCACCAGCTCAATTTTAGTCAGCAGCTGGAACTTGAAAACTAATCCAGTAGCATCTTGTACAATTATGTTGGAAGGTGATTATCAGCCATTAATGACTTGGATAGTTTTGTGGAATTGTTGGGATCTATCATTGCATTTTTTATCAAAATATGATATTATCAATATTGTAGGGCAGCTGAAAATCCAAGGGAAGGATATACAGCTTACATCCAACACTTGTGAAATCAAGACTGTGTGTGTCATGAGGAGATGATGGAAATCTCTTTGCAATCTATAATGATGTGATTTGATAGAAAGGGCATACTATTTGGCTGGAAAATCAGAGCTTTGTATGCTTCTGCATTAATAATTATGAATAATGCATTTCCAATTTTATATGAATGTAAGGAAAATGTTTTTCCTAGGACAGCAACCTCCAGTTGGTGTTATTTTTACCATCAAATTATTTGATTGATTTATTTATTGAGTTGCATTATTGAGAATAGGCCCTTCTGGCCCTTCAAACCACATTACCCAGCAACCTCCAATTTAATCCTAGCCTAATCACGGGACAATTTACAATGACCAATTCACCTGTCAACCGGTTTGTCTTTGGACTGTGGGAGAAACCTAGCACACAAAGGAAATTAGTGACATAATTAAACTTTTCAGAATCATTGCTAAGGACAAGGACAAAAAAGTGCATTCATAAATGTAATTTTAGATTTTAAAATGTGACATCTTATTACGTTCAAAAACTAGGAAGATTCATTGCTACTGCAGACTCAACTTCTGTTTCTTTCGACAGATTGCTTTGCGAGATGCTCTCTTGAAGAGAAAGAAACAGATTAAATAAGGAATTAATAACGAGAAAACACAATAGAAAACAAATATTGTAGCCATGAAGATATGTGACTCCTGCATTACAGAGGGTTTGCATTCCCAGGAAGTGGCCCGAAATTTGAAGCTACATCACGTGCATATGCGTCAAGAAACAGGAGTTGGGAAAAATTGTTTATTTGTATATTTTTCACAAATTCTGTAAGAGTTCTCTAAATTCTGTTTAAGTAAATTTTTGTTATTCAAGTGGCTATAACGTAGGGATTGTTTGTATTCTTGTTAATAATTTATACAGTAATTGATATATAAGTAGAAAAAGGCCAAATCACTACTCATTGTACTCATTTTCTGTACCTCCATTTCCAAATGAAATGAAACTTAAGTCCAGCTTGCTTACAGACAGAAGTGCATTGGAGTTTAGGGTTTGGAGCTCAGACTTCTGGATGAAGTCTGCCTTCGCCTCAGTGTTCCAATGAAACACATATTTGGAGCATTCCATCTAGTTTCCAGCCAGTATTTGGATAGAGCTCTTTGTCATTAATTGTTTTATTGATCATTATTTATTGTTTTATTTAGAGTTACAGCGCAGAATAGGCTCTTCCAGTCCTACGAGCTTCGCTGCCCAGTAGCCTACCTATTTTAACCCTAACCTAATCACGGGATGATTTACAATGACCAGTTAACCCACTTGTATGTCTTTGGGTTGTGGGAGGAAACCAGAGCATCTGGAGGAAAACCTGTGTGTCACACAGGAAGGAACATATGAACTTGCTTATAGAGGACACCGGAACTAGTCTCTGACCTTGGCTGCTCGAGCTGCAATAGCATCATGCTAGTTGCTACACTATAGTGGTGCCCCACTGATGTAGCTTGATGCTGCTGTGAGATTACAAACTAGTCATGGAACAGTTCAGCACATAAACAGGCTTTCCTGCCGAGCAGTATTAATCTGTATTAATACTATATTTCAGCACTTATCCCACCGCCTAAGTGATTCAAGTGGTCATCTGGACACCACTCTGCAGCTCTGCTTCGACTGCTGTCAGGCAGTGTATTCCAGCTACTCTGGGTGTGAAAGAGCTACTCAAACCCCCACGAAACCTCTTGCCCCTGACCTTAAATCTATGCCCTCCACTTTTATCTACACCGAAGGAACAAATGTTTACTTTTATCTACCCTGTCCATAATGCTCATACTTTTATATACCTCAATCATATCCTCTTTTAACCTCCTCCATTCTTGGGGAAACACATCTAGCCTCTCAGCCTCTCATCATTACTAAAATGTATCATCTTATTGAATCTCTGCTACCCTCTGAGCTGAGGTCCAACCTATGTTTTGTAAAGTTGGAGTACAAATTCCATGCATTTGAAAGGGTAAAATGAGGGAACACAAACCAATCTCATAGAGGGATGAAAAGTTGGGGTGGGGCGGGGGGGGGGCAATTTCAAGTTCCTGTCAATATCTGAGGACCTAACCTGGACACAACATATTGATGCAGCTATAAAGAAGGCAAGATAGCGTCTATATTTCATTAGGGAGTTTGAGGAGATCTGGTTTGACAACTAGAACACTTACAAACTTATACAAATGTACCGTGGAGAGCATTCTGACTGGCTGCACCACTGTCTGGTATGGGGGGGCTTTTGCATAAGATCGAAGTAAGTTGCAGAAACTTGTAAAATTAGTCAGCTCTGTTATACCTCTGTAGTATCTAAGACATCTTCAAGTAAGGTGGTGTCCATCATTAAGGATCCCCACCACCCAGGACATGCCCATTGTTACTGTCAGGAAGGAGGAACAGAAGCCTGAAGGCACACACTCCACGATTCAGGGGTAGCTTCTTTGCCTCGATTTCTAAATAAACATTGAACCCATAAACGCTACCTCACTTGTTTTTTTTTTTGCACTACTTATTTTAACTATTCTATACATATATACTTACTATAATTTGTTTTTTCCTCTATATTTATCATTTATTTCATTGTACTATTGCTATAAAATTAACAAATTTCAAGACCTATGCCAGTGATATTAAATCTGATTCTGAAGGCCAGTGTCCCGTACATAAGCCATCTTATCTCTCTGTTGAACTACTTTTAAGGAATAGTGAACTTTCAGAACAAGGTCTGTCTTCTTGAAAACTCACTGGAATCCTACCATTCATGGTGTGTGTCCTAACCTCATTAGTAGTCCTAAAATGCATCACCTCACAATAATCAGTGTTAAACTCCATCCATTATTTCTAAAAAATCCCTTACTCACTCTTCCTTCAGTTAGTCCTGACGAAGGGTCTCGGCCTGAAACGTCGACTGTACCTCTTCCTATAGATGCTGCTTGGCCTGCTGCGTTCACCAGCAACTTTGATGTATGTTGCCATTATTTCTTGGCCTGTTTTACCAACATATGGACATCTCTCTGCAACCTAAGACCGCGCTCCATTCTGTCAACAAAATCTAGCAATCCTTGTCAACTGCAAAATCTGATCATGTCTTGCACATCCAAGTCATTCACATGTATTACAAACAACAAGGGTCCTGGCATCAGTTCAGGTAAAATGCTAGCAGTCACAGACATCCGAATCCAAAAAAAAACTTTCTACCATCACGCTGCTCCTATTGCCAAGTTAAATTTGGATCTAATGTTCTGATTTGCCCCGTGTGCCATGCGTCCTATCCTTTTTGGCAGCTAGTCTGTCATTTGGAACCTTGTCAGAAACTTTTCTAAAATCCATGAGTTGAAAGAACTTACCCCTCACACTAACATACCTCTAAGAAAGTTAATGGAGATGATTTGGGGACAGGTTGCATGACAGCAGAGGAAGTACTGGATGTCTTTTCAGTGTGTGAAGGTAGATAAATCCCCAGGATATGATCAGATGTATCCATGAACACTGGGAAGTCAAAGAAGAAATTACAGGAGTCCTGGCTGAAATATTTGAACCATTATTAGTAAAGGGTGAAGTAAGGAATGACCAGAGGTCAGCTAATGCTGTGCCTTTATTAAAGAATGGCTGCAAAGAATAATCTGGGATCTATAGTAAGCCCAAGGTCTGTGGTAGGTAGGTTACTAGAGGGGATTCAGAGGATAAGATCTACAAGCATTTGGAAAGATTAGTTGATGAGTGATAGAACAGTTTTGTGCATGGTGATCACGTCTCAAAAAATTTAATTTAGTATCTTGAAGAATAACCCAAAGAAGTTGATGAGGGCAGGATGACAGATGTAGTCTGTATGAACTTCAGTAAGGACTTTGATAAGGTTCTGCTATAGAAAGTTAGATTGCATGGGATCCACAGAGAGTTAGATAATTGGATACACAATTGGCTTGTTGGTAGGAAGCAGAGGGTGATAATGGAGGGGGTTTTTAAGACTGGAGATCTGTGATTAATGGTGATCCTCAGGGGTCATTGCTAGGCTCGTTATTTGTCATCCATATGATTTAGATGATGATGTACAATATATAATTAGACTGTCAATGATGCTAAAATAGACAATGTTGTTGACAGTGAAAATGGGGTGTTATCAGGATTTACAGAAGGATCTTAATCAACAGGGCTAGTAGGTAGAGGAAAGACAAATGAAGTTTAAATTGGATAAGTGTAGGCAGGACATTCACAGTGAATGTTAGGTCTTTGAGGAGTGCTGTAGAACAGAGGAGTCTCAGAGTACATGTACAGGATTCCCTGAAAGTGTATCACATTTAGACAGCACGGTGAAGAAGGATTTTTGCATGCTTCATCAGTCAGGGCACATAGTAAAGAACATGGAATGTTAATGTTGCAGTTGTACAAGATATTTGCTGCATTTGGAATATTGTGTTCAGTTTTCACAAGTAGGTTACCAGGACTTAGGGCTGCGATATGGATAAGGTTTGAACAGGTTGGAATTGTTTTCACTGGAGTGAAGGAGAATGAGGAGTGATCTTATAGAGGTGGATAAAGTCATGAGGGGCATGGCTAGGGTGAATGTCCCTGGTTTGGTGAATCAAGGGTATTGTTTGGTGTGAGAGGAGAGATTTATTAGAAACCTGAGGGGCAACTTTTCATCCAGAAGTTGGTCAGTTTAGGGAATGAGCTGCCAAAAGAAGTGGTTGAGGCAGGTATATGAGCAACATTTAAAAGGCAGTTGGACAGGAAATGTACATGGTTAGGCAAGGTTTAGAGGAACATGGGCCAAAAGTGGGTAAGTGGGAGTAGCTCCGATGGGAATCTTGGTTAGCATAGCCCAGCCGGGCCGAAGAACTTCTTTCCATGATCTATGACTACCTGCCACCCATTGCTTGAAGTGACAATATGTTATATTTCTTATGGCCTTCAACAACAACCTGATGAGCAAAAAATCTGTCTTTGGTTTGCTCTTTTAAAATTTGGCAAGGTACTGAGGGACATAGAAACATAGAAAACCTACAGCACGGTACAGACCCTTCGGCCCACAATGCTGTGCCAAACATGTCCTTACCTTAGAAAATTACCTAGGGTTACCCATAGCCCTCTACTTTTCTGAATTCCATATACCTGTCCAGGGGTCTCTTAAAAGATCCTTCCAAATCCGCCTCCACCACTGTCTCCGGCAGCCCATTCCACACACTCACCACTCTGCATAAAAAACTAAACCCTGACATCTCCTCTGTACCTACTTCCAAGCACATTAAAACTGCCTCTCATGCTAGCCATTTCAGCCCTGGGAAAAAGCCTCTGACTATGCACACAATCAATGCCTCCCATCATTTTACACACCTCTATCAGGTCACCTCTCATCCTCCGTTGCTCCAAGGAGAAAAAGTCGAGTTCACTCAACCTATTCTCATAAGGCATGCTCCCCAATCCAAGCAATATCCTTGTAAATCTCCTCTGCACCCTTTCTATGGTTTCCACATCCTTCCTATAATGAGGCAACCAGAAATGAGCACAGTACTCCAAGTGGGGTCTGACCAGGTACCTTTTTGCTGTAGTATTACCTCTCAGCTTCTAAACTCAATCCCACGATTGATGAAGGCCAATGCACTGTATGCTTTCTTAACCACAGAGTCAACTCGCGCAGCAGCTTTGAGTGTCCTGTGGACTCAGACCCCAAGATCCCTCTGATCCTCCACACTGCCAAGAGTCTTACCATTAATACTATATTCTTTCATCTTATTTGACCTACCAAATTGAACCACCTCAGTCACACTTATCTGGGTTGAACTCCATCTGCCACTTCTCAGCCCAGTTTTGCATCTTATCAATGTCCCGCTGTAACCTCTGACAACCCTCCACACTATCCACAACACCTCCAACCTTTGTGTCATCAGCAAATTTACTAACCCATCCCTCCACTTCCTCATCCAGGTCATTTATAAAAATCACAGAGTAGGTGTCACAGAACAGATCCCTAAGGCACACCGTTGGTGTCCGACCTCCATGCAGAATATGACCCGTCTACAACCTCTCTTTGCTTCTGTGGGCAAGCCGGTTCTGGACCCACAAAGCAATGTCCCCTTGCTTTCTTGCCTCCTTACTTTCTCAATAAGCCTTGCATGGGGTAATGTCAAAAGACCTAGATTTTAGGAATTGTTACTTGAATGCGCAAGACATTATTAAATTGTATAGAATACTTAAACATCTGAGGTCTTAATGAGTAAATTCACTATGTGAGTTACCTAATCTTGTGACTAGAATTTCCCACAGCAGTCCCTAAACTGCACTAAATTAGCTGATAGCACTTGAGGTCAATTTGAGCCTTGGTGTAGGTGAACAATGTAAACTATCAAAAGGTAACAGATAGACTGGTGAGAGGAAGTGACATTTGTTGAAGTTTCTCAAGGGTTACTGAGTTCCATGAGGGTACCATGAGATAAAGGAACAGAAGTGGGTCTTCTGGCCCATCGATCTTCTCTGCAAACAAACAAATACAGTAAGTATAATTATGTATGATATAACTTATACGTATTTGAATGTATTATAATATGCTTCCTATTGGGGTGGCTTCTCTTTGACAAAGAATAATATTGGCATTCTCTGCTGTCATCTCTTTACTACAGAATGTAATATACATTCCCAGCAGCTCTGTCCAGCCTACCATACCACAGTCTTTACTTCAGAAGTTTCAAATAGCCCTGAGGGATTTCTTGAGAAACACAGCTGTGTTTCTTTTTAAAACCCCTGGAGATATCTTTTTCCATTGTAAACATGTCCAGAGTTAATACATGTACTAAAGCTTCTACTTTTGATATGGAGTTCTGATGCAAGATTTAACTTCCCTTCCACATGACCTTCTCTCTCCTCCCTTTAACAGATGAGAATTCAAGCTTCCCTATATTCAAATTTACTGATTTAAAACACACTGGCATAAATCCCATTCCCAACACAGTTCATGGATTTAAATGTTGCTGTGCTCTTCATAGTCAGATAATGTGTGGGATCAAAGGATTAAGGACAGGCTACTGTCAAGTCGTGAAGTTTATTGTCATTTAACTACATACATATATAACGTATACAGTATAACCATATGGAAACGAGACAATGTTTCTTCAAACCAGGATGGAAAGCACATAACACATGAAACCCCTTTGACTGGGTGTCTCTGGATATGTGGCTCGTTAGCCTTGCACTGATAGCCACTGGATTCCACGGCAAGAACCCACCTTTCTCCAGCTTCATATGTCTAGGGAGTGTATGACTTTGGTCCCGCCAGATCCGTTGGATTGGCATGTCTTGCCCACCCAAACCCCGGTTTGTGTGAATACTGTGTGATTTACTGCCTCTGCAATAGCCTGTCAGCATTCAATAACAGATCGCACACTGCATACAATTTTAAAGAGGTATACTTACGAATATTACCTTATCCAAAGAGTTAGTAAAGAAAAGAAAGAAAAAAAACAAAAAGAGCCCATTATAATTAGACAGTTAAATATGCACAGGTTGAAGCTCAAATCTTCCAAAAGCCATATTCACCGGTCCTTGGTAGACCTCTGCACCTCGCCTCCATCGACTCGCGTTTTCCCACTGGATCAAATCCTATGACTATTTTCATCTAGCATCTTCTCTCTTCCTTCACCCCGAACAAAGACAGACCCACACCGTATCACCCACAAAGCTGGCTCCACCAGCCTTCTCTAGCACCTTCTTCCTGTTCCACTCTCCTGATTGGATGGCCCACATTCCTAAGCATCCCTTATCTCTAACAAAAACCCAAACACTGCTTGTACAGAAAGACCATTACATGAGACAGCCTACAACATTAACGGTAAAACCTATCACAATGAGATTTAATATCACTGGCATGTCTTGATATTTGTTGTTTTGCAGCACATTTCAATACATAATAATAAAAACTATAAAAATTAAATTAAATTAGTGCGGGGGGGGGATTAAAAGTACTGAGGTAGTGTCCATGGGTTCAAAGTCCATTCAGTAATCTGATTTTGGAGGGGAAGAAGATGTTCCTGAGTCATTGAGGGTGTGTCATCAGGCTCTTGTACCTCCTCCCCAATGGTAGCAATGAGAAGAGGGCATGTCCTGGATGATAGGGATCCTTAATGATGGATACTGCCTTTTTGAAGTATTGAGGCATTGCCTTTTGAAGGTGTCTTGGATGCTGGCTAGTGCCCAAGATAGAGCTGGCTGAGTTTCCAAGTTTCTGCAGCTATTTCTGATCCAGACCAGTGGCCCCTCTATACCAGGTGGGTATCCATCGATACCTACAAATATCAATCTATGCCCGGATACATCAATGTCTATTGAGGAAAAGCACTAGTTGGTGAAACATCAGCACATTGAACATTGATACTACGTCAGCATGTGACATTCAGACAAAACGATGTGAAGCTGGTTACTACCTGTGGACAGCCAGAATCAATATTCAGGGTTGTATGTACACAATAGTCTGCTACAGATTGTTTATCAAATAATTTTATGCTTTCAGAAAGTAATGGATATCACATAGAATCATTTAACAAGATTTATTGCCTCAATCACAACCGAGATGAGGGAGGGATGAGCACATGAGCGGGTGTTGTAGAGAGTAGTCTGTCATCACCCTGCACACTTAGATTTGTGATTTTGATTTGATCCATTGGTAGTATGTTTACAATCATGTTTGTGGCTGCTAATTGAGTCACTGGAGTAGGAGGATATGGCGGTGTTGTGCAAGCACTCATAGACACCAGCTGAGCCAAAGGTTTGATTTCTGTGTAGCCAATCGAACTGTTGGTACCTCCAGTCGAACTTTGTCTTTTTGTGTGTTTTCCCCCTAGCCGTCAGTCTGTGGTTTTGTATTGCCATGTGCTGTTGTTTGTTTTCATGCCCCATGTGCTCCTGTCCCCACTCCTGCTCTACTCCGGCCCCTGTATTACTGAGTACCCCGCCTCTCACCTGTTTCTTATTATTACCCGTTTTGCTGCCACTTCTGTCTCATTGTGCTCCACCTTTCATCTACCTCTCTGCTGTATTTTAGTCCTGTGTTTTCACCTGTTTATTGCCAGATTGTGCTAGTGAGTTTTTCTGAGCCTTTCCAGCATTTGTATCTGAACTCTCTCTGTCCAAATATCGACTCTGCCTGTTTCCCCGATTCTGGTTTTTGGATTTCTCTGGAATTTTTGATCTCCGCCTGAACTTTGACGCTGACTTTGTTGCCCCTCTGGATTTGCTACTCAGTAATTATCTGTGTGCACAGTACTTGGTCTGCGATTGGATCCCTGCTCCAACGCCCTGACATGAACATAGAGAGGAAATGTAGAGTGATGCTCTAGTTGGCCATATAGCTTTTGCTCCTCTTTGCACCAGACATTGACGTAGGCTTAGAATCCCAGGCTGACTTGTGAGATGGAGGAGCAGTGTCCCTCCTTGAAGATGTCTGGCAGCAGTCCAAGTAAGCTTCCAGGTTATGGCACATTCTAGTACTTCTCAACTCCATGATCACAGGCAGTTGTGAGAAACCAGAGAGAATCCAGATCAACTTGTACCTCAGTTGGCATAATTGTGGTCTTAATACTCAAAGGATAGAATTGCATCCTATTGGAGCAGAACCGCTGGGAGCTGGTGTGGCTGTACTGTAGTTGATTACAGTACCTTGTGACATACATTAATTAGTTGGACAATCCACACCAGGGGCATGTGAAAAGAGCTACCTTTTTAATCAGGGCAGTGATTGAGATTTAGAAGGCAGAGTTTTGTGACAGTTTTTCTAATTGAGGAGCAACTAATCAGCAAGCAGAAGTGCATGAATAAAGCTATCTTTCAGTCAGGTGTGCATTCAAGATTTAAAAAGCAAAGCTTCGAGCCGGTTTTTTTTGAGATAGACAATCCACACCAAGGGAGCATGAAAAGAACTACTTTAATCAGGGTGGCGAATAAAATTTTGAAGGCAGAGTTTTGTAGCAGCTTTTCTGATTTGAAGAGTGACCAATCAGCAACAGGGATTCAATAGAAATTCAAGTGCAAACGGAGTGGCCGTTCTTGTGAGTGTGCCAGTCTTTAGGATGGCTTTGGCTCATCGGGCTTGGGTGAGGTAGATTCCCTTGTAACTTGCTCTCTCTGTTCTTATTTGTTCATTCCTCATCTATTGGTGCATAGTATAGTGAGAATGGTTCTAGGGGCAGTGTTTTGTACTGTGTGTGGGATGTGGGAAGTCAGCAGAACCTTCAGTCGTCCAGATAAACACATCTGCACCAGTGCACCAAGATGCAGCTCCTGAGAGAACGTATTAGGGAACTGGAGCTGCAACTCGATAACCTTTAACTCATACAGGAGAATGTGGCTGTGATAGACTGGAGCTACAGGGAGGTAGTTACCCCTAGCTAGCAAGAGACAGGTAACTGGGTGACTGTCAGGAGAAGGAGGTGAGGTGCACAGCCAGTGCAGATGGTATGTTGCCTCCCTGGCGCCAGGATCAGGGATGCCTCAGATCGTGTCCATGGTATTCTCAAGGGCAAAAGTGGGCTGCCTGAAAAGAGATTTTAGGGAGCTAGGTGGAAAGCTGAGAAACAGGACCTCCAACTTAGAAATCTCTGGGTTGCTGCCTGTGCCACGTGCCAGTGAGGGTAAGATTAAGGTGATTTGGCAGGCGAATGCATGGCTTAGGAATTGGTGCAGGGGGAAGGGGTTCAGATTTATCGATTGTTGGGATCTCTTCTGGGGAAGGTATGACTTGTGCAAAAGGGTTGCACCTGAACCCAAGAGAGTCCTACATCCCTGTGGGCAGGCTGGCCGGAGTTGTTCGGGTGGGATTAAACTTATTTAGCAAGGGGACAGAAACCAGAGTGACAGTGCTGAAGATGAGGTAGTTGGTTTACAAACAGAGGCAATGTGCTGTGAGATTCCTAACGAGGAAAGGCTGATGACAGGGCAAGATTGCTGTCAACAGCATGAGATGCCACGTAAAAAATGGACAAAGTTGAAAAGGGTGAATATGGGACTAAAGATGTTATATTTGAATGCACAAAGTATACAGAATAATGTTCATGAACTTGTAGCATAGTTACAGATTGGCATATACATCACTGAAACATGGCTGAAAGAAGATTGTAGCTGGGAGCTTAATGTCCAAGGATACACATTGGACAGGTAGGAAAGCAGAGGGGGTTGCATAGCTCTGCTGGTAAAAAAAAATTAAAATAAATTATTAGAAAGAGGTGACATAGGGTTAGCTCATTGTGGATAGAGCTAAGGAACTGCAAGAGTAAAACTGATTGGAGAGCTTTAGGTAAAAGTACCCTTAGGGACAAGTGATCATAATATGATCAAATTCACCCTGAAATTTGAAAAGGAGAAGCTAAAGTCAGATATATCAGTATTACAGTGGAGTAAGGAAATTACAGAAACATGAGAGAGGAGTTGGCCAGAATTGATTGGAAAATAATACTGGCAGGGATGACAGCAGAGCAGCAAAGGCTGGAATTTCTGGAAGCAGTTCCTAAGACACGGGATATATACGTCCCAAAGAGGAAGAAGTATTCTAAAGGCAAGATGACACAACCATGGCTAACAAGGGAAGTCAAAGCCAAAGAGAGTCCATCTAATAAAGCAAAAATTAGTGTGAAGTTAGAGGATTGGGAAGCTTTTAAATACTACAGAAGGCAACTGAAAAAGTGATAAAGATGGTAAAGATGGAATATGTAAGTAAGCTAGCCAATAACATCAAAGAGGATGCCAATATAGTGTAAAAGAGAGGCAAGAGTAGATATCAGACCACTGAAAAACAATGTTGGAGAGGCAGTAATGGGGGACAAGGAAATAGTGGACAGAATGAATAAGTATTTTGCATCTGTCTTCTCTGTGAAAGACACTAGCAGTACGGTGGAAATTCCAGATGTCAGGGGTCATGAAGTGTATGAAGTTACCATTACCAGGGAGAAGGTTCTTGGGAAATTGAGAGGTGTGAGGTCACCTGGACCAGATGGTGTACATCCCAGTGTTCTGAAAGAAGTGGCTGAAGAGACTCTGGAGGTATTAGTAATGAGTTTTCAAGAATCATTAGATTCTGGAATAGTCCCAGGAGACATATAATTGCAAATGTCAGTCCACTCTTCAAGATGTGAGAAAGGCAGAAGATTGGAAATTATAGTATCTTAGGCCAGTTAGTCTGACCACAGTGGTTGGGAAGATGTTGGAGTTGATCATTAAGGATGAGGCCTCAGGGAGCCTTTTGTGGTTGGCTGCTAGGTGACTGATGGTGTTCCACAGGGGTCGGTGTTGGGACCGATTCTTTTTACGTTATATGTCAATGATTTGGATGATGAAACTGACGGGTTTGTTGCAAAGCCTACAGATGATACTACAATAGGTGGAGGGGCAGGTAAAATTGAGGAAATAAAGAGGCTACAGAAGGAATTAGACAGATTAGGGGAATGGGCAAGGAAGTGGCAGATGGAATAGAGTGTCAGGAAGTGTATAGTCATGTACTTTGGTAGAAGAAATGAAAGGGTTGGCTACTTTCTAAATGGAGAGAAAATCCAAAAATCTGAGGCACAAAGCGTGTCCTTGTGCAGGATTCCCTAAAGGTTAATTTACAGGTTGAGTGGTGAGGAAGGTAAATGCAATGTTAGCATTCGTTTCAAGAGGACCTGAATATAAAAACAAGGATATAATGTTGAGACTTTATAAGACACTGGGGGGGGGGGGGGGAGGCCTCATTTGGAGTACTGTGTGCAGTTTTGAGCCCCTTATCTTAGAAAGGATGTGCTGACACTGGAGAGGTTTCAAAGGAGGTTCACGACAATGATTCCAGGATTAAACAGCTTGTCATATGAAGAGTGCTTGGTGGCTCTGGGCCTGCATTTGCTGGAATTCAGAAGCATGAGGGGTGACCTAATTGAAAGCTACTAAATGGTGAAAGACCTTGATGGAGTGGATGTGGAGAGTCTAAGACCAGAGGACACAGCCTCGAAATAGAGGGGCACCCTTTTATAACGGAGATAAGGAGGAATTTCTTTAACTAGAGAGTGGTGAATCTGTGGAATTTGATTGCCCGAAGTTGCTGTGGAAGCCAAGTCTTTATGTATATTTAAGGCAGAGTTTGATAGACGCTTGATTAGTCATGGCTTGATGGGATACAGGGGGAAGGCAGGAGATTGGGGCTGAGAGGGAAAATGGATCAGCCATGATGAAATGGTGGAACAGACACAATGGGTCAAATGGCCTAATTCTGCTCCTGTACCTTATGGTTTTATGTTCATCTTTGAATGCACAACACATTCAACCTGAAGTGGATGGGCTACAGCAGCAGAAGACCACAATTACACTCACTGGCCACTTTATTACATACAGTACTTACTTACTGCTGTTACGCTGCTGGCATTTAAGGCAACAATGAAGGTCCTCCATTTTGGTCTGCCCTTGGCCATCTTATGTATTGTACCCCAGGTGTGGTTCAGGGTCCTCATTTTTGCCTCTGTGGTACAGTACCAAGTTGGTTTTGGTTTTCTGTGTTTCCTAAACCCTTCAGGGGTCCAATGAAGTGCTGTCTTGATGATGGATTTGGGCTCTCTTCTGAATCCAACTCCAGTGTTTCATCATGACGATTGTGGCTATGCCCTCTTGATGACACTGAAGCAATAGGGAGTGTTTGGAGATCTTTCTTGGCCGGAAAATATCGAAGATCTTCCCAAGGCTCATGGTGTGAAATGATAGCATGGCAAGCTCACCCATACAAGAGTGTGTACAGAACACAGCTCTGGTACAACTTCACCTTGCTGTAGACATACATTAGGTACAGCAGCTACCTAATAAGTTGGCCACTGAGTGTATATGGACATTAACAAGGGCCCTCATGCCAGGCTAGTCTAGAAGGCGAGATCACACTGGATCCATAAGTAGTCTGGATTTATAATTGGGTCAGTAGTAGGAAGCAAAGGCGATTGTCCAGAAATGTTTCTCAGACTGGATGCCTGTGTTTAGCCGTGTGCCTTAGGGGTTGGTGCTTGAACTCTTGTTGTTTGTAATTTATATAAACAATTTGGATGTAAATATACAAGGCATAGTTAGTAAATTGGTGGATGATACTGAAATAATTGGTGTCAATAGTGTAGAAGGTTATGAAAAATTACAGGGAGACCTTAATCAGCCAGGTATAAGGGCTGAAGACTGGCAAATGATTTTCAATCCAAGTAAGTGTGAGGTATTGAATTTTGGAAGATCAAACCAGGGTAGGATTTATCACTGGGGAATGATATGGAATAAAGTGTCCTCGGAATGCAAGTGTATATTTTGTTGCAAGTGGCATCACAGGTCAATAAGGTAGTGAAGAAAGCATTTGGCATGCTGGCCTTCACCTGTCCAAGCAATGAGTTTAGGAGTTGGGAAGTTATGCTGCAGGTACATTAGTTGTTACTGAGGGTGCACTTGGAGTATTGCGTACAGTCTGATCACCCTATACAAAAGATGTTTTTAAATTAGAAAGAGTGCAGGGAAGATTCACCTGGATGTTGCCTGGACTTGGGGAGCTGAGTTACAAAGAGAAGTGGAGGAGACTAGGACATTATTCCCTGGAACACAGGAGACCTGAGGGCTGACCTGATAGAGTACTGTACTGTATATAAGATTATGAGGAGCATAGACAGGGTGAAAGCACATGGCCCTTTTCCCAGGAAAGTTTTCTAAAAACTAATGGGTAGGCTTAAGATCAGCAGTGAGATTTCCAAAGAACATCAGGGGCAGACTCTTCTCGTAAAGGGAGATTCCACTTGGAATGAGCTGCCAGAAATAGAGGTTGAGGTGGACACATTAGCAACATCTGAAAGCCACCTATCTAGTTAAGCATGTGGATTGGGGAGGTTTAGAGAACCTTGGGCCAAACATCTGCAGATGGGACAAAGTTGCTGGGCAACACAGTTGGCATGGAAGTGTTGGGCCCAAGGGCCAGTTTTGATGCCGTATGACTCTATAGTGAATGGTTTGTGCCTATTCATTGTCCCCCTGGCATCTCACTACCAATCTCCCCATTGACCTATAATGACAACGGAGAAATTGCTCGGACTACTACACTCAATGGTTACTTGATTAGGTAAAACTGTATGTCTGCTCATGAATGTAAATATCTCATCAACCAATCATGTGGGTGGAATTCAATGCATAAAATGTATAAGATGTGCATCATTGCATGGTAAGAAAACTACACCACAGCGGACAGGAAGGCTCTACAACAGATAGCCCAAACCGCCCACTTCATCAGCACCAGACTACCTGCCATCAAGTACATATAAAGAAAGGTGCTGGAAAAAGGCCAGCAATATCATTAAGGATCCCACCCACCCTGCTCATGGACTGTTTTTCCCACTCCCATCTGCGAGAAGGCAATGTAGCTTCCACACCAGGACAGTTACCTTCTTCAAGCAGTCATGCTGATTAACGCCTTCACCCACTAACCCATTCCTCCCCCCGCCCCCCACCATCACCACTACTATTTTATCATTTCCTATCATAGTCACCTTATGTACAGGCACTCCAGTGCCTGGAGTCACTTTATGGACATACAATCAATCTATGTACACAATATAAGCTATCTTATGGATTTATATGTATTAAGTTTTTATATTATTGTGTTCTTTTTCCTATTGTGTTTATTTTTGGGCTGCATCAGATCCGGAATAACAACTATTTCATTCTCTATTACACTTGTGTACTAGAAATCACATTAAACATCTTGAAACTTGAAAAGTATATAGACAGTGTCAGGAGGTTCAGTTGTTGTTCAGACCAACCATCAGAATGGGAAAGAAATGTGATCGAAGTGACCTTGACCGTAGAGTGATTGTTGGTGCCAGACAGTGGTTAGAGAATCTCAGAAACTGCTCATCTCCTGGGATTTTCATGCACAACGTTCTCTAGAGTTTACAGAGAATGATGTGAAAATCAGAAAACATCCAGTGTGCAGCAGTTCTGTGGGCAAAAATAGGTTGTGAATGAGAAAGGTCAGAGGAAAGTGGCCAGACTGGTTCAAGCTAGAAAATAAGAAATAAATGAATCTGAATCTGAGTCTTTCTCTCCAACCTTATCTACTTGGCAGCAGAAACTGGTGTGCCTGTTAGTATTTAAGAAACCGTAAGTAATTTACATATGTTTCTAAAAGCTTAAAATAATTTGAAGAGTAGTTCCAGCTAGCATGTTTACACTTATAATTGCCTCTGAGGGTGAATCTACTTTTAAACTAATGAACAACCTTTTAAAGAAATCCCTGCAGTGTGAGCTCCATTGGTTTGACTATTAATCCTGCTTGTATTTCCTTTAGTTTGACATCACCACGTACTTCCAGACCTACAGAGGAATGCGTCATTTGCAATAACAACCAACACAACCTAAGGATGTGCTGGATGTGGCCCACAAGTCTCGCCACACATTCCAGTGCCAACAAAGCATGCCTACCATGTTCAGCAGAACAACAACAGCAAAACAGCAACTCAAAACAAGCACCTTTCCTCCTTCCTGTCCATCCATTCACCCACTCACACACACAGACCATTCTCCAACCCCAGGACAGGCCGGGCCTCCAGTCTCCTATGGAGTTGTGGACTCGCAGGTATCAGCCTTTGACTTCCCCAGTGGATTCACAGACTCGCAGTCCCAAAGCTTTCACCATCAGGTCTTGTCTTCCGGACTTCTAATTGCTCTTCAGGCTTCAGTCTTTAGTACCAGCCCTGGGATTCACCAGTGATGGGACCCCGAACTCCAGGATTCAAACTCTGGACTCACCAACTCGCATACCTAGGAGGTCACTGGCCCTCTTGTCTCCTGCTTGCACGGACCTCCGATCCAGCTGATCCCACGGGATGAACCGACCTTGTGCGGGGGGGGTGGTGCCTGCCTCATCCTCACTGGTCTTTGTCCACTGTGCTTGCCAGCCCAACATCTGTCCACGGATGTCCTTCATCCATCTGGCTGGCCTTCAAAAGCTAAATGTGGAGTGGAGGCCTAAACTCCGGGCTGACCTCTAACACCCCACATCTCTATCCTGATCACTCTCTGTCCCCAAAACCATCCTTACAAACCTACAGGTGTGGAGCACACATAACCTCCTAATCCTGGCTCCCCACAAACACAGATGTGAAATGTGAGGAAAACAACCAAAGGAAAGATCAATAGGATTAATAGTTAAACAAGTGGAACTCACACCGCAAGGAATAGTTTTAAAAAGGTTCTAATTTAGTTTAGAGGTACATTTAGATTTCACTCTCGACGAGATATGAATTTAGTAGCTGAAATTAATCTTCCAATTTATTTCAACCTTTCAGAAATTTGCAGTTGATACTTAGCATCAGTTAACTCTGTCTGTCACATTAATTACAATGATAAATAATGGAATAAAATCCTTACATAATTGACAAACAGAAAGTGAGGAAATCAGTGTGAACAAATTTAATAAATAGTTTGTGAGACTTATACCCTCAGACATAAGTCTATGGTCTGCTGCCATCTAGACAGCATTGGAGAGATGGGCTCTGTGTATGAGGAGTACATATCACTTCCTACTCACACTCTCCACAAACCAGGCTGTGAGACATGATTCAACAATCAATCTCATCAGGCACTTGGCAGCTGAATATCTGAATAATCTGAGTCTGTCCCCTCTCACAACCCGGGCTATGGACTTTGAATTATGTCTACTTGTTCTTGAGCTCTATCATCCAAAGCACACCAATGAGAAGAGAAACAGAACAGAAAGAGAATATTACAGAATGTGTTTGAGACTGGGCTTCTGTTTTTTTACTATTTCCCATTGTTATGGAAGGAGGTTGTTCAGACCACCTACCTACATTATGGGTCATTTACAGTAACCTACATACACCTCAAATTTCAAAGTAACTTTATTATCAAAGTACATATACATCACCACATACAACCCTGAGATTTGTTTTCTTGTGGGCATACTCAATAAATCCAATAACTATAATAGAATCAGTGAAAGATTGTACCAAATGGGCAAACAACCGCTGTATAAAAGACAACAAAATGTGCAAGTACAAAAAAAGTAATAATTAAAATAAATAAATAAGCAATAAATAATGAGAACATGAGATGAAGAGTCCTTGAAAGTGAGTCCATAGATTGTGGGACCATTTCTGTGATGGGTAAGTGAAGTTACCCCTTTGTTTCAAGAGCCTGATGTCTGGGGTGTAATAACTGTTCTGAACCTGGTGGTGTGAGTCCTGAGGCTCCTTTACCTTCCTCCTGATGGCAGCAGTGAGAAAAGAGCATGACCTGGGTGATGGGATTCTGTGATGATAGATGTTACTTTCCTGGCACAACGCTCCATGTAGATGTGCTCAACGACGGGGAGGGCTTTACCAGTGATGGACTGGGTTGTATCCATCATTTTTTAGAGGATTTTCCATTCAAGGACATTGGTGTTTTCATACCAGGCTGTGATGCAGCCTGTAATACACTCTGCACCATACATCTATTGAAGTTTGTCAAAGTTTTATATATCTGTCTGAATCTTCTCAAACTCTTAAAGTAGAGGAGATGCCATGTTTCTTCATAATGGCCCTTATGTGCTGAGTGCAGGTCAGGTCCTCTGAAATATAATGGCGAGGAATTTAAAGTTGCTGACTTGCGTCACTTGTGATTCCGATGTGGACTGGCTCATGGATCTCTGGTTTCCTCCTCCTGAAGTCAATAATCAGCTCCTTGGTCTTACTGACATTGAGTGAGAGGTTGTTTTTGTGGCACCACTCAGCCAGATTTTCAATCTCCCTCCTATATGTTGATTCATCACCACATTTGATTTGGCCAGCAGCTGTGGAGTCTCAGCAAACTTGAAGATGGCATTGGAGCTATGCTTTACCGCACAGTTATAAGTGTAAAGCAAGTAGAACAGGGGGCTAAGTACACAACCCTGTGGTGCACCTGTGCCGATGGAGATTGTGGAGGAGATATTGTTGCCAATCTGAACTGACTGGGGT